>NC_048601.1:82185525-82921961 GCF_003668045.3 Cricetulus griseus
TCATCTGATAAATTTCATCCAGAACAGGAAAATGAGTCATGAACTTCCTTATAACCAAGCAAAAAAACAAACATTGTGTCCCATTGCTGTGACAAATGCCTCAGTAGGACAGTGAATGTCAAAGGTCAGAGCAGGGTGGCTGAGAATAAAGGACATTGTCCATAAAGAGAAGACTGATAAAATACACGAGAAATCCTCCTCTTTGGACTTCCCTTTTCCACATATAGCACACATCAAATGGAATGCTCCTATTATTCTCTTCTGCATTGGTCTTTATGCCTTTTATGAGCATGTGTTGAAGCATATGCTTCACAGATATTTATATTTCAAAAATAGCCATATTCTTTGAACAGCAAATGCACTATTATATAAACACACCTGTGATTTGGGACAGTAAATGCAGTGTACATAGTGGAGAAAGCTGTGACATCTTGAGTGAATGTGTATTGTTGACATGGGCACAGCTGTGTTGAGTAAGTCAAGACCTTAGTCTCATTCGACATTAACAAAGGCATCTCCCTGTGTGGGTCATAATGAAGGGTGATAATGAAGCCTTCCTCTGAGGTCTCAGCATGATTGTTTATGAATAAGGAAGCAGTGTGTGCAAAGACCAGCCATCATGCTTCTTCCTCCCAGATTGTTACAGCCTGAGACTGGCCTCCTGCCAAGACCAGATAAACCTCACATTGTACTGTACCTAGCAAACATGTTGAGGGTCCAGGTTGGTAGTAGAAAATTCCCACCTGATCCCAGCTTTTTTGTATATGTGTTTGTCCTTTCTTCATGTGGTTGCTGACCTCAGTTAGGGTTCTAAGACCCAAGCCTAAAGGATGGAGGCAAAGGTATGCTACTTAAGTTATAGCTGTGTCTTTGGCAGGGAATGCAATGCTTCTGAAGCATACCTATGATTCGGATGGTGAGCAGTGTTAATTAAGCATATGTGCAAACCTTGATTTCTGTCTCAAATGTTCTATTGGAAATATTTTATCCCTAATGTCAAAAAAGCCCCAGGTAACTGATGGTTGCTGTTTTTCTCTTTCTGACCCCCACCACACTTGACATCTAACCATCCGAGCCAGAAATGAAGTAACTGGACACTTGTCAGTCAACTTTAGGAAAGCCACCTTTTTCACTAATGAAGCACTAGCAGGAGACAGTAACAGTCAGATAAAATTACACTGTTTTGTGAGATGTTTGAAGCTTCGGGCTATAGATTTCACTAGAATCTTATGAAAGATATGAAATACATAAATCATATATAAAATTATAAGAGAAATACATAACTATCTATATCCACAATATGAAAATGCACTTATTAATCCAATATAGTAGGTGTCAAATATAGCAAAAGAGCTTAAAGTTGTTGGACATTATTTTAACTTTCAAGTGAGCTGCTTTCAAAATAATTTTTATCCTAGACTTTTAGTACTAATAAGATGAAATATTTCTCCAACTGAGCAGAAATTTTGAATTATCTGAAATCTCAGCAGACCACACAAAATGACTGTGGCCCAGACACAAGCCAAGCAAGATCACACTGTAGGGGAGACTCTCAAAGATGTTCTCAGTTGCTGAGTGATCATCAATTTGTGGATAAAACATAAATGAATTAAGATAAACAACAATATTGAGTCATGTACAGACTTGTGGTGACTGGAGTAGTAAGGAAGATTTAATAAAGAACATTATTTCACATTCTTTTTACTATAAGATTACAAGATTAGGTTTCCATCAGTGTTTCTAATTAAATAGAAATGACAAGGCCGTGGAATTAAAATTTTCAATATCTAATCTAGGCAATTAATAGTGTTTAAACGAAGCAGTACAGACATGTAATTATGATATGTCAGAAACATGCACGCATCTGAAGAACTGGAGATGACCAGAAATACACCTATGAAGCTAGCTGAAGAAGATTTTCTCAGTTTTCTTTGGAAATGAGATATTAATATTGATTTGATTTCCCTCACTTTGCTTTTTATTAAAACCCATAGAAGTCATCAGAAGAAAGTGCTATGTAAAAAAATAAATATGTTTTACAAAGAATTCTTTGGAGACTTAGGTTAATGCTCTCTTCTCTATGAAATCTTCTGTTGGTTTCTGTTCGCTTTTATCACCCCCCATATGTGGTTAAAGGTAGATTAATAGACATTGTATGAAAACTAGTATTTAAAAGATCAGCAGAGATTGTTTCAATGACAGGCAATGTGAAAAAAAGCTTTTATTTTATGAGCTAGAAGCAGTTGTATTAATTATTTGCTCTAATTTGCTTTCTTATGCTTTAATAAACAAAAAGATCAAAACCAGCTTTGGGAGGAAATTAGTTGTTTTATTCTCTTTTACTCCTTGTTTGTTTGTTTACTGGCTAATACCTTACAGCCCATCATTGAGGGCCACAATGGCAGGAGCTGAAGCAGAAGCAACTAAGGATGCAATGTTGAGTTATCGGTGGTAAGAAATCTCTCCAGTTCTTTGACATAGGCACTTCATGTTATGAACTTGCCTCTTAACGACTGTTGTTATTGTGTCCCACAGATTTGGGTATGCTGAGCTCTCATTTTAATTCAATTCTAAAAAAAAAAAATTCTTTCTTTCTTGATTTCTGTTTTGACTCATTTTTCATGCAGTAGTGAGTTGCTCAGTTTCCATGAATTTGTAAGCTTTCTGTTGTTTTTAATATCCTGCTTTAATCTCTGGTGGTCACATAGGAGGCAGGATGTGATTTCAATATACTTATATCTATTAAGATTTTGTTTTTGTCAGTTTTGGAAAAAAGTACCAAGAACTGCTCATAAGAAGACACATTCTTTTGTGTTTGGGTGGGATGTTCTGTAGGTGCCTGCTGGGTCCATTTGTTTCATGGCATTATCTCCAGCATTTTTCTGTTTAGTTTTGGTGTGAGTGAGCCATCTATTGGTGAAGATGGGGTATTGGAATCACCCAAGATCACTGTGTTAATATGTGATTTTAGTGTAGTAGCATTTCTTTTATGAACTTGGATGCATAAATGCTTACAATTACAATGTCCCCTTGGTTGACTTTTCCTTTGATAAGTATGGAGTATCATTCCATATCACTTCTGATTAGTTTTGTTTGGAAGTCAGTTTTGGATATAGCAGAAAGATAGTTCCTGTTCTCTAATTAAATGTTATTCCGTGTCTCTTTGTTAGAGAATTGAGACCATTCTGTTGAGAGTTATCAATCAGTGGTGTTTATTGATTAGTGTCATTTGGTTTCAATGGTATGGATTTTTCCCTTTCTTTTGATTTACTGTTCTGAGATTATTTATTCTTTATGCCTTCTTGGGTGTGAGTAATGTTTTTAGACTGAAAGTTTCTGTCTAATGTCTTTTGTAGAGCTGGGTTAGTACATCGAAATTCCTTAAAATCACTGTCATTATAGAATGTGGAAAGTTTTTCTTCCTCCATTGACCGTGATTTATAGTTTTTTGGGTGTATAATGATCAGGGCTGGCATTTGTGGTCTCTTACAGTTTGTAGAAAATCCATCCAGGCCCACCTGGATTTTAGAATCTCTACCGAAAATTCTGCTGTGTTTCTAATGATATTGCCTTTATATGTTTCATGGTCTTTTTCTATTGCAGCTTTTACTACCCTTCATTTTTTCTGTACATTTAGTGTTTTCATTATTGTAAATTCTAGGAAGTTTATTTTCTGCTCTATATATTTGGTGGTCTATATACTCTTTGTACCTTCTTCAGATTAGGGATTTTTTATTCAATGATTAAAAAAGAATATTTTCTGACCCTGGTATCCGTCTTTCTTTTATTTCTATTATTTGTAGGTTTAGTGTTTTCACTGTGTTCCAGACTCCTCAATGTTTTGTCCCAGGAAATTTTTGGACTTAACATTTTCATTGGTTGAAGTGTCTCTCTTGTGGAGGTTAGAATAAGGATGGCTCCCAAATGCTCATGTATTTGGATGCTTAGTCATCAGGGAATGGTACTATTTGAAAGGAATAAGAGGTGTGGCCTTGTTGGAAGAAGTGAGTCATGAGGTATAGACTTTGAGGTTGTAAAAGCCCATGCCAGGCCTGAGTCTCTCTCTAGGTATACTGACCAGCATAAACCTCTTATCTACTTCTCTAAGACCGTGTTTTCCTGTGACCATGTTCCCTGCTGCCTTGCCTCCTGCCATGATGATAATGGAGTAAACCTATGAAATTGTAAGTGAGCCCTTATTTAAATGCTTTCTTTTATAAGAGTTCACCATGATATCTCTTCACAGAAATAGAATAGTGACCAAGATATCTTTCTACTACTTTGTTTTCAAGATCTAAAATTCTTTCTTCTGTGCCTTGTAATCTGTTGGTAAGGATTATCTATGAGACTTCTATTTGATATCCTAAATTTTTGTTTCCATTTGTTTGTTTGTTTCAATTTGTGTGTGTGTGTGTGTGTGTGTGTGTGTGTGTGTGTGTGTGTGTGTGTGTGTGTACGCGTGTGCATGCACGCATGTGTGTGCACCCATATGTGTGTATGTATTGTATGTGTGATTCTTTCATGTCTTGAACTGTTTTCATTATTTCATTCAACTATTTGTCCTTTCATGGTCTTCATTAATCCACTTACTCATATCTTCTTTAAGATTCTTGAATGTATTCGTAATGGCTACATTGAAGTTCTTTTTCATATTTCAGCTAAATTGTTTTTCTTTGGGCCTATTGCAATTGGCTTAAGCTTTTGATGAGGGATATATTCTTAGACATTCATTTATGCATGCTTGCATTTGGATTAGTACATCTGTAATTATGATATCTGAGGTGTTTCTTAGTGTAAATACCCGAGTTTTTCTTCATCATCAGGTGGGTGCTCCAATTTTTGGTTGCTGTTTAATACTCTGGATTCTCGGCAAATGTCGTGATTTTGGGATCTCTAGTATAGAGTGCTTCTGTGGGTAGCTCGTGATATAAGGAATAAAGATGGACTGGGAGGAGAGGATGAAAGGTACAGTGGAAAAGAACTGGAGAGGGTATCAGGGTCTGCACCAACAGATGAAGCCTCTAGAGAGTGAAGCTATGGTAGAAGGAGTGGCTCCTGTAGGCAGATTGCTGAAGGACCAAGAGTAAATCAGGAGAGATTGGGATGGCTGTCAGGAAAGGATAGTGAAAATCACCTATCTGAGTCACACCCAGTGTGGCCACTGAGGTTCCTGGTAAAAAGTGTTTCTGCATATCAGTTGCTGACACAAAGGAATGAAGGAAAAAAAAAAAAACAACTAATTGGATACTCCAAGAGGCAAGGTCCAGAGGAGAAGGAGATAGGATGTAATCAGGAGCTGCAGAAGAATGAAGAGTAAGTCTGGTGAGGTTGAAATGAAAGGGCTTGGGGACCCTGGGTTGGTACCAGGAGCAAGAGCTGTGCATTGCATTTGTTTTAGCTATCTGAACATCTCCTTATCTAGAAAAGCCAGCATCTAAAATTAGCCATCTCAATTCAATCAGGAAGATGAGAAGTGCTTGTTTAAATGTGAATTTGGTTTCAATGTAATAACCCATAGAAACTATGATAGAATAGATTCAAACTATAATAAACAATATAAAACGACTTGTTTCTGTTGTAACTAGGGATTAAATCATAACTTAGAAAGCTAATGCAACCACAAAAAATGAAAAAGGGAAGATATTTTCATATTTAAACAGTTAACAAATCTAGACAACTTCCTGTTTTAAAATACAGAAAATGTAAATTTTACTTTGCCCAGTTGCTTGAAGGAATATAGTGTAGGTTAACAGGCAAAGATTACTGATAACCATAGAATATTATAATGAGAATCAAAGCCAAAAAGAAACTATGTATTCTACTTATATTTCCTAAAGAACCTTTCTGGGTAAAAGACACTAGGACTACATTGATTAGCTATAGCTATTAAACAGCAAATGAGAAAATGCATTTAAACTTCTTGAATTTCTTTATAAACCTAGAAAAAGATGATTATTAGCCAGGCGTTGGTGCCTCACACCTTTAATCCCAGCATCGGGAGCCAGAGGCAGGCAGATCTCTGTTGAGTTCGAGGCCAGCCTGGTCTCCAGAGTGAGTGCCAGGATAGGCTCCAAAGCTACATAGAGAAACTCTATCTCGAAAAACCAAAAAAAAAAAAAAAAAAAAAAAAAAAAAAAAAAAAAAAGATGATTCTTATTCCTCTGTGTCCAGGAATTTTCATTTGAAAATTACCGAGAAATTCATATACATTATAGTTAACTGTTTTGTGTAAATTACACATTATTTTTATTTTATGTTTATTTAGTGTCGCTGTGTGAATATGTCTGTGTCAATGTCATTTTGCAGAAGTGAGAGGACATTTCCCAGGAATCAGTTGTTACCCTCCACCATATGAGTTTTAAGGAGCTAAGAAATTCTGGTCATGAAGCTTGCCATATAGTAATCTCATGGGCCATTAAAGGAAGATTTGAAATGCTTATTTACTTATTGTTTGTGTATAGTTCCAAATTTTAAAAGATTTTCTTTAGAGTGGACAGAAAAATAAACAATGTTGTTATAGAAGAATAATATTCGAGTTAAACCATTTTGTCAATAATTAAAGCGTGGCAAATGAAAGCCACACTTACAGACTAAAAAGAACAAAAGGGACACAGTTTCAGGATGAAAGGCAGGTGCCAGAACAAAACATTTGTCACCCTCCATCCCCATTTAACCCTGGGCTCTTGATTCCTATGACAAAAGGATTTAGGATTTTCCCCAGCCAGACAAGGATCCTCTGAGCTATTGGTCACTGTGAGAGAAGGAATCGGGGTCTCTATCCAGCTGTGGATCACCTGTGCCCTTGGTCATTGTGATAGGAGTCAGCGTCCCTATCAAGTTGTAGAAAGTTGTGTTTTCAATGCTTTCACTTCACTCATGATTTCACTTATAAAACCAAAGAAGCAAAACTTTCAACATCTTTTTAAAAGAATATAACATTTGCTAAGGTCGACTATGTAACCTATACTGAAATAGATCTAAAAATGCTAGCACTTCTTTGTCTTTCCATTATTCTTTCCTGTTTATAGGTTCACTTTGCTCCCACACATAGGTTTATGTAATAGACAAATTTTCAATTATTTTTTTACTCTCATAGAAGTCTCCTGAATATGGTGTGCCTTGAGCAGAAAGTCCTCAAGTTATATAGTGGCCCTGAAATTTGGTTATCCATAAGTAGAACAACACTGCAATTCTTAGTCCCTTTCAATTTTCTTCTTAATTAAATTCATTAAGCCAAATAGAAATCATAAGGCTTTTCTCTGCAAATCAGCTTTCCATTGGGGGATCTTTTGAAACTACGGTGCAAGGGATCCATTTTCTCTGCAGAAATGATTGATGACTGTAAGAGTAAGTTCAGCCCATGGAGTCTAAGATTGCATAGGCAATGTTATACTTATGTATTTAATGATATCTCTTTTCCCAAATTCTTAAAAATAGTAAGAAATTATGTTACTCTTTGGAACATACACTGGAATATTTCAAAACTAGCTGTCTTTACAAACAAATTAATAAATCAAACAGTTCTTCAATATGTTGTAATAAAAAACAAACTCGTGTGAAAATAAATATTAGCACTTTAAACATCCAACTAGATGCTAATGTCTGGAGGTGCAGCTTAATGCTAGAGCACAAGCTTAGTGCTAGAGCACATGACTCTTGTGTGCAAAGCTCTGGACTTGAATCTCAGTCCCACATGACAAACAAAATAGCACAACTAAAAAATATCTCCCCAATTAAGATGAAAGGCAAGCTCTGCAGAACTGTGTTTTGTGCTGTTACTTCAGGGAAAGATGGACTCTCCACACTGTCATTAATATTTACAGTTAAGTACTGTTAAATTGTAGAAGGAAAAATATTAAATTAACAGTGCTGAGCAGGACTTAAAATGTTGCTGTTTTTTTTTATTTCCAGTTAAGAAATTTTTCATTTTTAATTGCTCCCAATGAAATCAGTAAAGACAGTAAATAATTGTACAATTCTAGCAACTGTATCAAATTTAATGAGCTTTATTAAAGATCTTTTCATCACATGTCCTACCAACAAAGCCTATGATTAATAACTGAATAGGGAAGTTTCCTACAGCTTGGCTGTCAGGAAGAATTACACAAACTAATTAACGGAAGACCTTAGAGGAACTTGGACTCATTTATAAACTTGATGAAAAAGAGGAAAATGATACTACAAAACAAAAGACAAACATTTTTTAAGTAGAAGGCTGTTCTTTTTTAATAATATATATGCCTAATCAGAGGAAGAAAGCTAGTAAAATGTGTTCAGGAAGACAAATAATATTCAAAAGATATGATGTAAGCATTCATAAGGAAAATCAGTAGATAAATACAAAATAAAGATCAAAGAACTGGTATTTGGTAATTTGTTTAGTAATCAAAATTTGAAACGTTGTTTAAAATATACAAAGCCAAAAATAACTGTACTGGTAATGTGAAACTTGATAATAACTTTAGAAATCATTTTTACTAGGTACTCCAAAAATCATGTAAATTTTCCTATCTTTAAGATATCAAGGGCATGGACTTTGGGAGCCCATTCAACATAGAGGGATACTCCCTGAGCCAAGACACACAGGGTTGGGCCTAGGCCCTATCCCAAAGGATATGATAGACTCTGATGACCCCCTCTGGAAGACCTCACCCTCCCTGGGGAGCAGAAAGGATATGGGATAGGTATGGTTTTAGTGGGAGTGGTGGTAGTGGAGGAGGGGAGGGAGAGGGAACTGGGATTGACAGGTAAAACAATCTTGTATCTAATTCAAATAAAAAATCAGAAAAAAAAACTCATGGGATAGATAGAGTCTCAGGCAATTAAATGTCCAGTGTTTGTACAGATAATTACATTCTTGCATGCTGTATAATTGCTTTTGTTAAATGGCAGAGGACAAACATCTAAATATGTCTTTAGGAATGAGGTGTAATATATATGCACGAGGTACGTGAAGTTAATAAAAAATGATGGCCTTGATAATTTGAACAACAACAAAAAAGATATCAAGGACATTTAAGAACATTTTCCTAAGGATTACTTAAAGGAATGAGTGTTTGTATTCATAGTAGGGCTATTTGTAATAGTAAAATACAACTATTTAGCAAGAAGAAATGATTAATTAAATATAGTCTATAAACTGATATTGAATTAGAGAACAATAATTAAAATTAATTATGAGGATTCTATAGCAACATGTAAGAAATATTAGATGGAAATAAGTGCCTGGAAAATATAGCACTGCAAAGAATAAGGAAAAAGAAAATAACCTTGTATAGGAGTATTGTTCATGTGCTGTAAAATTTTTAATCCACCTTGGTTCTGCCTATTTTGGGTAAAAATTGTAGAGAAGGAAGCAGAAGAGGAGATACTTCTGATATCTACTAGAATTTAATAATTTCCATATAGGATAAATTCTTTGAGCCAGACTTGCTTTGTAACATAATTTTAAAATACCACCTTTTTATAAATAAAAATGTGTTATAAGAGTATTTGGTAAAATATTTGGTGAAGACTCAACTGGGATACCTGATGTCTGACAGGAGGTTTTAACTAAGTAATAGTGTTTCATACTCGCAAGGAGGGAGGGAAGGGAGGGAGGAGGAGGGAGGGGAGGGAGGGAGGGAGGGAGGGAGGGAGGGAGGGAGGAAGGTAGGAGGGAGGGAGGAGGGGAGGGAGGGAGGGAGGGAGGGAAGTAAGAGGGAGGGAGGGAACAGGAGGGAGGGTAAGAAGGAAGGGAGGAATGTAGGCAAGACGTGCCTAGGTCCAGGTAGTTCACTTAGTGCTGAACTTGTTCTTACATGGAATCATATGTACATTCTTATGGGAGAAACTCAAACTCCGCTACCACTGTGTTCATCCTCCATGACTGTGTGTGGAGATGGCTGCGGAAGCATCACTGGGATACAAACTGAGTGATCTTTAAAGATATTTTGGTTGCTTTGATAAACCGCTCTGTCAGAGCTGGCTTCAAACCTGAGGACCTGGGTACTACATCTTCCTCACATATCTATAACTGGCTAAACAGAATGTTAATAAAACATTCTGTGGAATTTAGTCCCTCTAAGCTACCCAGTCAGGATTTGTAGAACTTGCATTGGTTCCAGAGGCATTTCATTAGGGTTATTTACTGTGGTCTAAAAAAAAATCTATGCAAAATTCCACCATGGGAGTGTATATGGCCCCTCCTAATTTGAAGACAGGTGAATCGCCCCTGTAAGGCCTTGGGGCTGTGACTACTAGTTTGACTTCTTTAAAGCATGTGGCTGCCGTGCTTTGAAGGATTGCTTCACAACTGATCTCACTTTGCTTTGTCCTAAGGTTGTATGTTTCTCAGCTGTTGTTTTCGGGCAGTCCATCAATTTAATGTCAGAATGAGTCATCCTTCATAATCTGGAGCAGGCTGTGATGCCTTGAATATACTGTCCCAAACTCCTGCTGGGAGGCAGCTCCTAGAAGCCCTTCCTTGACAATTAAATAGTAATATTCAAGTACATTCATGGGCAAATTATTGGCCGTGCTTAATAGAAAAACATGATTATTTAGAACAAAGTGCAATTAGGCATTTTTAAATAATAGCTTTTACCTGATAATCTCAGGTTTATAGACATTAGCTGATTAACGTATAAAAAAGGATGTGGGATTTTCCTAGTATCTGTTCACCATATTTTTTTTTTTTGTTGGTAACTTTTTTTTGGTTTGCTTTTAAATAATGAAATTGCAAGTTAAGAAAGAAAGAAAATAATTAAAATGAATAAAAATCTATTGTCTTGTCAGAGCCTTCATTACAGCTATTTGAAAGATAAATGAACTCATGAGACACAGCCAGAAAAAAAAGCACACTTTCCAACCAGATTTTTTTTCCTCAGGTACACTAAAATAATATAGAGAGCATAAACATTTTTAGACTAATAATGGCTTCTATCCAGCATCTGGAATTTTTTGGTGACATCTACTGTTCAAAAGAAAAAATACATGACATCTCCAACATGATAGTTAAGCTTCTAGATTTCAGGTTTTACTTTAGAATAAAGTATATATTTTATGTAAAAATAAAATATTTATGATTTGTAACTTTGACATTTTCTATTAATATAATGAATCTTTATCTTATAAAGGGTAGTTTAAATAATATCCATGCATTCTGAATATAGAAATGTTGGGCCGGGATACATATGTGGAAGTCACTCACACAAACAGAGCAGAGTGGTGATGCTTATGATCCCTACACTGTGGAGGCAGAGTCAAGTGGATCCTTGGCCTTCCTTGCTCAGCCAACTTTGCCTGATCAGGGAGCCACTGTTCTAAAGGGGAGCCTGTCTCAAAAGCAGGGCAGATGCCTCCTCAGGCAGAAGAGTTTGTGAACTCACATACAAAACACAAATACAAAATACTGGCCTGTGTGGGAAAATCCTAAGGATTTCTGGAAGATAATTCAAATGAGTTTTCTGTTCAATGATTTGCTAAAATACAAGAGGGTGTATGTAGTTGCTGACAGTCGGAGCTGTCTGGTGTGTCTGTTCCTTAGTTAAAATTGCCCTCCAGTGAGCCAAGGAAAACATGTTGAGGTATTGTAAGAAATCTCTACATTGCAAAGAAAAAGTTGGGGTTTACAGACTTTCTCTTGATGTCTGATCATGCCAGGAAGTACTTTTATTTTATTTTATTTTATTTTATTTTATTTATTTTTTTACTTGTGCCAGTCAACATGATTCCAGTTGTATTTCTGATTCTCCCCTGTGTTCACACAAGTCTAAGTTACTTGCTGCAGATCTTTTACTTGAGGTCAGTATGAATTTTAGATCTTATTTCAATGCCTTTGGTTTTCCTCAGCTTTTCAGTAAGTTCCAATTTAAAGACAACTACCATTTATTGACTAGGAAATTACTTCTTATCTGGTCAAATTTTGAGAACTTCAGATTTTCATCCCTCAATATATTGTTCTCATGACTTTCCTTTACTACTCTGAAGAAGTTGTAGAGCATGCTGGGAGCATGTCTGTCTTCTCCCTGGATGGTAAGAAGCCAATAACAAAGACAGAAGGCCTTGTGCAAGTGACAGCCAGGTGCCAAGTGAAGGAGAAGGCTTGTAGATTCAAAATACCTTTATTCAGATAAATACTAGCCAAACACAAGCCAGAGCATGCCAAAAGGCTGCAAGGCAGGGAGGCCAGCAGGAAGCCCCCCCCCCCGCCCCGTGCCTTCAGCCCCTTAAAAACCTAACACATATCATCCTGACCTCACCTTGACAGACATGGTCAGGCATACCTGTAGGAGGCGTGGTTACGGTGTCTCCCTACAATCATGCTCCTGCAACCTGTCAATAAAATAGAATAAATGGAGTATTTGAAACACCTAAAAATAAGTAGAAAATTTTGACAGCTAATTAAATTCAGTTGCCAACAGAACATTACAAATATCTTGTTATTCAGCATTTTATCTACAAGCTATTTTTCCATCCCTATTCTAGCATTGAGCAAATACTTTCCTTTATATCAAGTTTTGAATTTTCAACACTACATCAAAGAGGCATAAATTTTCAGTCCCTGTTTGGGGATTCAAAAAAAGTTAACAGAGGGGAGAAGTGTTGAAGCTATTTCACATTTTTTACTTTTACCATGGTTGCATCCCAATTCTAGGTCTACACAAAATATAAGTAAGTGGAATTGTCCCACATTGTTCACCTCCATGTCTTGGTCAGACTACCTGCCTGGACTCAGAGCATGCCACTCAGAGCAATCTTCTGATTGCTGGTTGTACGAAGCTAGGGAGGCAATTCAGCAGTGCTGTGCCCTTTGTTGACCAAACTAGACACTTAAGGGAGTGTGTCTTCTTCTTAATGTAGTACTCCACTATTTTTTTTATTTTACAAAAATTGAATATGCTCATAAACTAAGGTAGCAGAGAACCTTCTGCTTGTCTCTTGCATCCTGGGATTAAAGGTGTGTTGCCATCACCACCTGTCTCTATGGACAGCTAGTACGACTGCTGAGATTAGATGGTATATCACCACTGCCTGGCTCTGTGGCTTGTGGCTAGCTTTGCTTTATTTACCCTCATGGAAACATTAGTAAATCATTAATATATCACCACATCCTGGTAAGACTGAGAACTTTTACTTCTTCCATTTGCTTACTCTTTGGAAATCTGTTCTACAAATTTCTAGGTCTCCAGTATTGGCAAGTATGGATCCTTACCCTGTCTGCCAGTGCAGAGATTCATCTCTTCTAAAAAGACCCCTATCAGCTACACAATAAATAACATTTTACCAGTGATCAAGACTTTCATTGTCTTGAGTAAAGTGGCACTAAAATTCACTTTGATATACATAAAAGAGTATATCAAAGTGATTTGCATTATTCCTTTCTTGTCAACTCATTTTAGACTCCTCTTTGCCAAAAATCATTAAAGAGAAATTACATAAAAACTCCCTTTTCCATGGACCAGGATGATGTTGTGGAATTTGGGGAGCCCCCGTGGAGGGCTCTACCCTCTATGGGGAGTGGAGGGGGGAAGGGGATGGTGGGGGTTTGGCGGGGAGGAGGAGAGGGAGAAGGGATTGACATGTGAAATTATAATTTGTAAAAATTAAATAAAAAATAAAATAAAATAAAATAAAAAACCTCCCTTTTCCTTGTGGTACCACAAATCACCACTTACTGCCTTCCTTCCATCCTGAAGAACTCAGAATGAAATTGATATGCTTGCCATTTTGTTGTGATATCATGTGTAGCTAACACAGTACTGCTTAGTGGTCATTTTTGAAGCCTCAAATAATGGTAATTGTATAAAAATAGCTGTCCACTTGAGAAGATCCCACTCATGATGCTTCCTTGTTTTGTTAAGGTAGAACATTCCTTCAGTAACATAAATTCAAATCATTTACCATGTGCAATTTCTTCTTGGCATCTTACAATTAATCACTAAGGAGGCCACCTGCTTTCTTTGGCAAACTTGTTCTATAAAGAGGGAGACAGCTAAATATTTTAGACCCAGACATAGCCAACTGTTAAATTCACTTTTAAATATATGAGATGTCATATACAAAAGGCCTGTGGGGCATAATTCCATTTATAGAGAGCTTTAAAATGGTAAAACTGCAGACCCAGAAAGCAGTGAAGAAGGTGCTATTATAGAGGAATATGATTTCTCCCATGACTTAATTATAATTTACTAATGTGTTCTTTAATTTATATGAGATTATGTAATTTCTGCAATTTGTATGTTGTTGATTTCAAACTCTCTTCCATTGTGATAGTGTAGAATGGCAGACATTATTTCTGTTTTCCTAATTCTGTCTTACATGGGTTCCCCAGCTGCCAGTCTTGAGTCTATGAGCTCCCACTAGCTCACATAAGCTGTTTCTGTGGGTTTCCCCCACATGGTCTTGACCCCTTTGCTCATCACTTCTCCATGTCTACAACTGGATTCCAGGAGTTCAGCTCAGTGCTTAACTATGGATCTTTGCTGCTGCTTCCTTCAGCTACTGGGTGAAAGCTCTAGGATGGCATTTAAAGTAGTTATCAATTTCATTAGAGGGGATGGACATTTAAGGTCGCCTCTCCATTATTGCTTAGATTCTTAGTTAGGGTCTTCCTTGTGATTTCCTGGGAATTACCCTAGTGCCAGTTTTCTCATTAATCCCATAATATCTCCCTCTATCAAAGTATCTTGTTCCTTGCTCTCATTCTCTGTACTTCCCCAACTCGATGGGAGAGGATAACATGATGGATCAAGAATGTATTCATTCTTGAAATACATGAAGAGAAGAGATTTCTCTTACAAGATGGTTCCATAAAGTAGGTTCTAAAGAGATATGTCTGTAGCAAAATAAATACTTGTAAAGGTGTCCATTCATTTTCACTACAAATGAAAGTGGTGAAATAATACCTCATGTTCCCAATAATTCTATCTCAAGTGCTGCTCACTGCCATCTCTTTCTGAAATATGTGCAGATTGTTCCTACAAATGAAAGTGACAGAATAATACCTTGTGTCCCCGATAATTCTATTTCCAGTGCTCTTCCCTGCCAGATCCTGCTGAAATATGTCCATGTCCAGACTGTTGCCTTCAATCTCATGGGTGATGCTTCGGTCGCCTGAACTTGACCTTAGTCTGTCAATTTTAAAAGCCATGAAATGGCAATAGTAATCAAACTACTAACTATGTCACACAATCAATAGTTCCATATGGTTAGCTGTATGTGAGCCAATATCCTGACTGTTTGACTTAGTAAATGAGTTGAATTTTTGCCTTATAATTTCAGTTCTACATATTGTAATTATAACTGCACATAAAATCTCTATTATGTGCTTCATGCAATAAGGTTTAAAAAACAGTGGCAATGTGAAGCCAGGTGAGGGTGGCACATGCCTTTAATCACAGCATTAGAGAGGCAAAGGCAGGCAGATCTCTGTGAGTTCAAGGCCAACCTGGTCTACAAAGCTACACAGAGAAACCCTGTCTCTAAAAAAATAGTGCCAATACTGTATTTGATTTGTTGATTCTGTGAATGAAGAGACAGAAAAAAAGAAGAGAAAGGGGTAAGTGTGAGGGAAGAAACATGGAAGAAAGGCAGAAGATGAGAAAAAGAGAGATAAGAATGAGTAAGCAAGAGAGTATATGTGTGTTTATGTGTGTGTTCTTCCGGGTATAGAATAATTCCACATTTAAAAAAGAAACAGGATTGCAGTGATGGTTCAGTGGTTTAGAGTGCTTATTGCTCTTGCAGAAGACTTGCATTCAATTCTTGTCACCTTTCTTTGACATCTCATGTACACCTGTAACTTTAACTCTAGAAAATCTGGTATCTTTTGCTTCTGTAAAACACCTGGCATTAGCATACATGTACACACCTACACAGACATATTCATATACATAATTAAACATGAAAAGTAATTTTTAAAAATGAAACTTAAAATGCATGTAATCATAGCAAAGTAAACTATGGACATGAGGTACATGTTATCTAGCTCTGGGTTTAGAATATATCTCAACTAACTTCCCTGCTTCAACAACCAAATAGTCTTGCCTCTTTTTAGAAAGTTAAAATGAATGCTGTACTTTTAAATGAGTTGGCAAAGTGGGTTGTAGGTCCCTGCTCAGACAAATGTCCCTTAAAGCTATCCATTCAAATGGATACCTAGTTTGTTACAATGACTTTCAGCACATTTTCATTTGAAGATTGTATTCTTTATATTCAAATGACCCAGAACTATTCAAAAGATAAAAAGAGGTAATTCAAGGGGAACAAATTACACTTACTTAGTAAGTCTTAATGTTTTCTTCAGTTATTACCTTCTCCAGTGCTTCTCAACCTTTCTAATGCTGTGTTCCTTTAATACGGTGCCTCCAGTTGTGTTAAGTCCTAACCATAAAATTATTTTGTTTCTACCTCATGTCTATAAGTTTGCTACTATTATGAATCATAATGTAAATATGTGATATGCAGGTTGTGACACCTCTGGGGTCACATATTGAGAACCTTTATTCTCCTTTCATTCTTCATTTATGGATGTGACCACATCCCAATGCCAATGTAAAATCACAACTCCCAACTTAAAGACAATAACAGAGTATTTATTCTGGGTTCCCATGGATCAGGAAAACAGATTTGGCTTAGTCCAAATTCCATGTTCTAGAGGCAGTTTCACAGTTTTACAGAAACACATAAGTCAAGGCAAGTTAAAGTACATAGATGTGGGGTGTAACTTCCCAGCCCAGAAAGAGTCCTGAAGTTATGCTCTATTTGTCCAGAGGATCCTGCCTCACAGAGGTCCCTATACTGTACTGTCACTGTGATGGATCCTAGTGATCAGGGCTCAAAGACACCTGCATCACAAAGATGCTAGCCTCATAGGCCCAGAAGAAGGTTGTCAGCAAGATGGGCTCCAGGGGCATGGTTGTCATGTTCATGGGCAACACTAGCAGGGAGATCTTAGATGAACTGTAGAAGGTTACCAAAGACTCTACTCATAGCTGGAATGAGTCAAAGAGTGGTGGACAATATGCTTAATGTGGTAGTGAAGTTGGTCATGCTACTTCGAGTTTGTCAACTTGATGGTGACAAGCTGGCCACAATCTCACTCAGTTTCCAGCATTTGGACATCACTTCCAACTGATGCATGCTGGCTGCAGAGATGGTGAAGCTAGACTTGATGCACCAGGCAACCAGCCACAGTTCACTGCCAAGTCTCACTGATTGCTTCCTGGTGAAGGCCTAAAGAGGATATTTGGTGGGTGATGATGACATATGTCTTGGATCCCCTGGTCTAGGAATTATCCTAGACCTATGCTTCTCCCTCTGAGAATGAAGAACTATCTGAAGGTTCAAAGAGTAGGGTTTTCTCTGTCTCCCTGTCCTATATATTGCCTGTTTCTGTCCCAACTTTTTCTCCTTCCCTCCTCCTCTTTCTACTTCTGACTGGGCTTTATGCAGCATGGGCTGACACCAAACTCTCTATGTAGCCAAAGCTGGCCTTTGAACCCCTGATCTTCTTCCACTTTGCATGCCATAGACACCAAAACTCACCAGCAGCTCATACAGAAGCTGTAGAGTGGGGACAATGACTTTCATAATTGCTTTGGAATGACTGACTAATATTTATCACTAATGTCATAGTGACTTTTTACTCCCTTTTTCCCCTTTTTACTCTTATTAACATCTGAGCATACACACTATTCTTAAATTTCCTTTACTCCCTAAACTAATCAGAACTTAGAAAAATCTCTGATTTCTAACTGATTCTAGTGGTGTCATACTGGATAGAAACTCTTCCTTCAGATAATATTTTTTTTTGGTTTTCAAGACAGGGTTTCTCTGTATTTCTTTGCAACCTGTCATGGAACTCACTTTGTAGATGACATTCAATCCATAGAGGTAGACTTCAGGATAGATCCTCATACCTAGAACATTAGTCTAACAGTTAAAAATATAACTACCACTGTATTACAGCCTAGCCTCTCCTGAATAGAGCAAAAACACTCACCAGAAAATGACAGGCAACCTGAATTAAGAGAAGAAAAGTAGCAAGTTTGAACCAAAGACCTAATCCCAGACAGATATAAACCCCAAGTAGCATGATAAACCCAGACAATTTTTCTCATCTACAAATTGTCAATCTCGCTTCCCATTCTGCCGACCTGATCCATAACGAGGTGTGTGACACCCTTCTCTTGCCCAACTCCTGTCCAAAGCCCCATTCACCCCAATCTCTCTGGGCCTATGCCTGTACCTTCTTGGAGTAGACCCGCCCAGGGAGGGAGGAACTCCCTGAATCTGGAAACTCTCCATTCTTCTTTCCCATTTAGCCGACCTGATCCATAACAAGGTGAGTGACACTCTGCTCTTGCCCAACTTCTGTCCAAAGCCCCATTCACCCTGATCTCTCTGGGCCTGTGCCTGCACCTGCTGGGGTAGACCCGCCCAGACAGGGAGGAGCTCCCTGAATCTGGAAACACCCCACTCTTCCTTCCCGTTCTGCCAACCTGACCCCTACTGAGGCCTAACTCCTTCAGAGTGGGGAGACTACCAGGAGAGGCAAGACTATCCAGAGCTATGGACATTGAATCCCTGGCCCCCACACACAACTGGGTCACAAGAGGAGATAGAGACACCCCACCTGCACCCACTGGAAGAAGATATGGGAAGAAGACAGAATAAGAACTCACTCAACAACAGAAAGACCAATATGACACCACCAGAATGTAGGGACTCCACACCAGCAAGATCTTAAAAGCTTGACATTAGAGCTGAGGTGCTATTCTCCTGTAGGTTTCTTGCTGATTCAGAACACTTGGAGCTGGACCATGGCACATCCCCCACTAACCTTATCTGTTTTACAGAGACTGTTTCCAGCCAGAGATGGGTACAGTTTTCCTTGCCTTCAGGGAATCCTAAGATAGAACCAGCATGACAGAATGCTTGATTCCATGACGGGCACCCCTGGTAGGTTGAAGGGAACCTCCTAAAACAGGCACAGCCATCTGTCCTGATGCAGAAGCACAGGTTCTTTTTATTAATTTAAGAGAGAGGTATTGTGGTGGACCAAATTAATTCTGCTATGGAATATTTTGAGACCTAGCCTTGGGTTTTACTAAAGAGGAATACCGGGAATTTCTGGCCCACTATTATATTGTTAATACCAGTGAGGCTATTATTGTTTATCATGGCCTCAGGGTAAAAATCCTCCTATTTGCATCTCTGTGGGCCTAAGCATCTGAATAGGCCCTCACTTGGGTGGAGGTGTGAGGTGTGTGAGTGACTAGGGAAGACAGAGGTGAGGGGTGAAGGACCAGAGCAGAGAGGAGAACAAAGATAGATGGTTCCCTCCTGGTCATAACAGGACAGTTAAGAAACACCAGAAAAGATGGCTAATAAAGAAATGACTCTAGTTCTACAATATGGAACTGAGAGCTGTATAAAGATGAAAAAAAAAAAGACTTCCTAGAATTTAATGAGAATGTAGACACAACATACCCAAACTTATGGGACACTCTGAAAGCAGTGCTAAGAGGAAAGTTCATAGCACTAAGTGCCCACATGAAGAAACTGGAGAAAGTCACATTAGAGAACTAATAGAACAACTGAAAGCTTTAGAGCAAAAAGAAGCAAACTCACCAAGGACGAGTAGATGCCAGGAAATAATCAACCTGAGGGCTGAAAGCAATAAAGTAGAAATTAGGAAAACGTTACAAAGAATTAATGAAACAAAGAGTTGTTTCTTTGAGAAGATCAACAAGATAGACAAACCTCTATCCCAACTAACCAAAAGGCAGAGAGAGAGCATGCTAATAAACAAAATCAGAAATGAAAAGGGGGATATAACAACGGACACTGAGGAAATCCAGAGAATCTTCAGGACATATTTTGAAAACATGTACTCCACAAAATTTGAAAATCAAAAGGAAATGGGCAGTTTTCTAGATAGATAACACTTACCAAAATCAAACCAAGAACAGACAAGCATTTGAAATCAACCTATAGCCCCTAATGAAATAGAAGCAGTCATCAAAAACCTCCAAACCAAAAAAAGCCTAGGACCAGATAGTTTCACTGCAGATGGTAGATGGAGAATTCTACCAGAAATTCAAACAAGAGCTAATACCAGTACTCCTCAAACTGTTCTGCACAATAGAAGCACATCGGACATTGCCAAACTCCTTCTATGAGGCTACAATCACTTTGATACCCAAGCCACAAAAAGATATGACTAAGAAAGAGATCTACAGACCAATATCCCTCATGAACATTGATGCTAAAATACTCAATAAAATATTGGTGAATCGAATCCAAGAACATATCAGAAAAATCATCCACCATGATCAAGTAGGCTTCATCCCAGAGAAGCAAGGATGGTTCAACATCTGCAATTAATAAATGGGACCTCCTGAAACTGAGAAGCTTCTGCAAGCCAAAGGACACAGTCAGTAAGACAAAACGACCACCCACATAATAGGAAAAGATCTTCACCCATCCCACATCTGACAGAAGGCTCATTTCCAAAATATACATGGAGCTCAAGAAGCTAGCCACCAAAACACCAAACAATGAAATTAAAAAGTGGGGTGCATAATTAAATAGAGAATACTCAACAGAGGAATCTGAAATGGCTGAAAGACACTTAAGAAAGTGCTCAAAATCCTTGGCCATCAGAGAAATGCAGCTCAAAACAACTCTGAGATACCACTTCACACCTGTCAGAATGGCTAAAATCAAAAATACCAAATGACAATCTATGCTGGAGAGGATGTGGAGAAAAAGGAACACTCCTCCATTGCTGGTGGGAGTGTGACAGTATAAGACCACTCTGGAAATCAGTGTGGCGGTTGTTCAGAAAAATGGCAATCAGTCTACCTCAGGATACAGCCATTCCTCTCTTGGGCATATACCCAAATAATGCATGCTCATACAACAAGAACATATGTTCAACAATGTTCATAGCAGAATTGTTTGTAATAGACAGAACCCGGAAGCAATGTAGATGCCCCTCAACTGAAGAATGGATAGAGAAAATGTGGTACATTTATACAATGGAGTACTACTCAGCAGAAAAAAGCAATGGAATCTTGAAATTCGCAGGCAAATGGATGGAACTAGAAGAAACCATCCTGAATGAGGTAACCCAGTCACAAAAAGTCAAACATGTTATGTACTCACTCATATATGAATTTTTTACATAGAGCAAATGATTACTAGCTTATAATCCTCATCACCAAAGAAACTAGGAAACATGAAGGACTCTATGGGATAAATGGACCCCAGGAATGGGAAGTGGCATGAACACCTGTGCTAATTGGGAGCATGAGGGTAGGGGAGAGGGAGCTGCCACAATAAGAGCAAGAGAAGAGGAGTAGAGGAGAGGAAATGGAGGAGAAGATATATTGAGTTGGGGGAAGAATAGAGAGAGAGCAGAATGAGAGATACCATATTAGAGGGAGCCACTGTAGGTCTGAGGAGAGATCTGCCACTACGGAGATTTCCAGAGACTATAAGGATGACATGATCTGACAATCCAGACAATGTTGGAGAGGATAACCTAAATTCCCTTCCCCTAAAATGAGATTGATGACTACTCTTTATGCCATTCTAGAGCCCTCATCCAGTGGGGCTAGATATACACTGATCTGAAATCTGGAACTTAGTTGAAGAGTGGGAGGAATGAAAATCGAAGGGGTCTGTACCAGGTTGGAGAAACCCACAGAAACAGTTGGCCTGAACAAGGGGGAGCACCTCAACCCCAAATGCTGTCTGGGAGGCCAGTACAGGACTGATCCAGACCCCTGAACATGGATGTCAATGAGGAGGCTTCTGCACTCCAGGGAGCCTCTGGAAGTGGATTAGTATTTTTCCCTAGTGTAAGAAGGGACTTTGAGTGCCATCCCATGTGAAGGGATACACTCTGTCCCTGGACACATCGGGAAGGGCCCAGGTCCAGTCCAGGAAGATTTGTTGGATTTTGCAGAGCCCCCATTGAGGGCCCTACCCTCAATTTATTAATTGTTGATCTCAGTGTCTGTGCTGCTAGTGTTATATTCAGGAACCTGTCTCCTGTACCAATTAATTCAAGGGTATTTCCTACTTTCTCTTCTAATGAGTTCATTGTGGCTGGGTTTGCATAGAGGTCTTTGATCCATTTGGACTTAAATTTTGTAAATGGTGATAGACATGGATCTATGTGCAGTCTCCTACATGCCAGCATCCAGTTATTCCAGCACCATTTCTTGAAGATTGTTTCTTTGTACCATTGTATTGCTTTAGCTTCTTTGTCAAAAATCAGTCATTCCTAGGTGTGTGGGTTAATATCAAGGTTTTCAACTAAATTCCACTGGTCTACCTGTCTATATTTGTGCCAATACCAAGTTGTTTTCAAGACTACAGCTCTATAATAGAGCTTGAAATCAGGGACAGTGATGCCTCCAGAAGTTCTTTATTGTACAGGGTTGTTTTGGCTATCCTGGGTATTTTGTTTCTCCATATAAAGTGCAGAATTGTTCTTTCAAGGTCAGTGAAGAAATGTGTTGGGATTTTGAAGGGGATTGCATTGAATCTGTAGATTGCTTTTGGCAAGATTGCCATTTTTACTATGTTGATACTGCCTATCCAAGAGCATGGGAGATCTTTCCATTTTTGGGTATCTTCTTTAATTTCTTTCTTTAGAGACTCAAAATTCTTATGGTAAACAGGTCTTTCACTTTTTTGGTTAGTGTTACTCCCAGGTATTTTATGTTGTTTGTGGCAATTGTAAAGGGTGATGCTTCCCTGATTTCTTCTCCACCAATGTGTCATACGTATCTAGTAGGGCTACAGATTTTTTTGAGTTAATCTTGTATCCTGCCAGTTTTCTGAAGGTGTTTTTCAGCTGTAGGTGTTCCCTGGTAGAGTTTTTCAGTTCACTTATGTAAACTATCATATCATCCGCAAACAGTGAAAGCTTGACTTCTTCCTTTCCAATTTGTATCCACTTGATCTCCTTTTGTTGTCTTACTGCTCTAGCTAGAACTTCAAGGACATTACTGAAGAGATATGGAGAGATTGGACAGCCTTGTCTTGTTCCTGATTTTAGAGGAATAGCTTTGAGCTTCTCTCCATTTAGTTTGATGTTGGCTCTGGGGTTACTGTAAATTGTTTTATTATGTTCAGGTATGTTCCTGTTATTCCTGATCACTCCAGGACCTTTATCATGAGGGGATGTTGGATTTTGTCAAAGGCTTTTTCAGCATCTAGTGCGATGATCATGTGGTTTTTCTTCTTCAGCTGGTTTATGGTGGATTACATTGGTAGATTTTCAAATGTTGACCCAACCCTGCATCCCTGGGATGAAGCCTACTTGATTGGGATGGATGATTTCTCTGATGTGTTCTTGGATTTGATTTTCCAATATTTTATTGACAATAACAATCAAAGAAGAGGCAATAATTTTGAGAGGGAGTAGGGAGACAGAAGAGGAGTTGAGGTAGATTGAGGATGGGAATTGTTTCCATCCACCATTCACATATAAAATTACCATTGAGTAGATAATAAATTTTGTTAGATAGCTGTTAGTTTCACAAAAATATTAGAGACACTTTATGCTGTTAGGGCTTTTTAGCTATTGTGAACATTGTGAACATATATTGTTTATGATCTCATAAAACCACTGAAGATCTGAATGCAAATCCAGCCACACCAGTTAGCTATAGAAGCTGGACAGTGATAGCACACACCTTAATCCAAGTGCTCAGGAGACAGAGAAACTCAAAGCGATTCCTCTAAAAACAGGAATAAGACAAGGCTGTAGACTCTCCATATATCTTCAATATTGTCCTTGAAGTTCTAACAGGTACAATAAGACAAGAAAAGTAGACCAAGGGGATACAAATTGGAAAGGAAGAAGTCAAAATTTCACTATTTGCAGATGATATTATAGTCTACATAAGTGACCCAAAAAACTCTACCAGGGAACTCCTACAGGTGATAAACACCTTCAGCAAAGTGGCAGGATACAAGATTAACTAAAAAAAAATCAGTAGCTCTACTATATACAGATGATAAACACAATGAGATAGAGATCAGAGAAACAACACCCTTCCCAATATCCAAGAACAGCATAAAATATCTTGAGGTAATGCTAACCAAAAAACGTAAAAGACTTGCACAGTAACAACTTTGAGTCTTTAATGAAAGAAATTAAGTAAGATACCAGAAAATGGAAAGATCTTCCATGGTTTTGGATAGGTAGGATCAACATAATAAAAATGGCAATCTTGCCAAATTCAATCTCCAGATTCAATGCAATCCTCATCAAAATCCCAACACAGTTCTTCACAGACCTTGAAAGAACAATATTCCACTTTATATGGAAAAGCAAAAAACTCAGGATAGTCAAAATAACCCTGTACAATAAAGGGTCTTCGAGAGTCATCACCATCCCTGACTTCAAGCTCTATTATAGAGCCATATTCCTGAAAATAACTTGGTATTGGCACAAAAGTAGACAAATATATCAATGGAATCTAATTCAAAAACCCTGATATTAACCCACACACCTACAAACACCTGATTTTTTGATAGAGAATCTATAAATTTATAAATTATATAATTTTATAAATGGAATTTATAAAATGGAAAAAAGAAAGCTTCTTCAAGAAATGGTGCTAGCCAACTGGATTCCGACATGCAGAGGACTGCAGATAGATCCACATCTATCACCATGCACATATCTTTCTTTTTGTCCCGTAAATAATAATCATTACCTTAGAATAAGTAACTTTAATAAAAATAAACATATTCTCCCAATCTAAAATTGCTGTGTATTTACTGAATGTCTGGCTAGACAGGAGACAGTTAGGCTCAAAGTTGCTTGTGCACTCCACCTGTTGTGCTGACATATGTCACACAGCCTCCAGAAGTAGCACTTACCATGTGCATATCTTAAGTCCAAATGGATCAAAGACCTCAACATAAACCCAGTCATACTGAACCTCCTAGAAGAGAAAGTGGGAGATACACTGAAAGAAACTGGTACAGGAGACTGCTTCCTGAACATAATACCAGTAGCACAGACATTGAGATCGGCAATTCATAAATGGGACCTCCTGAAACTGAGAAGCTTCTGTTAGGCAAAGGACACAGTTAGCAAGAAAAAAAAGACAGCCCATGAATGGGAAAAGATATTCACTAACCCCACATCTGCCAGAGGTCTGATCAGCAAAATATACAAATAACTTAAGAATCTAGCCAACAAAACACCAAACAATGAAATTAAAAGGTGGGCTGCAGAACTAAATAGAGAATTGTCAACAGAGGAATCTAAATGGCTGAAAGACACTTAAGAAAGTGTTCAAAATCCTTACCTATCAGGGAAATGCAACTCAAAACAACTGTTACAGGATGTTGAGAAAAAGGAAGACTTTTCCATTGCTGGTGGGAGTGCAAACTTTAAGACTACATTGGAAATCAGTATGGCAGTTTCTCAGGAGAATGGGAATCAGTCTACCTCAAGATCCAGCAATTCCTCTCTTGGACATATACCCAAAGAATGCCCATTCATATACAAGGACATATGTTCAACTATCTTCATAGCAGCATTGTTTGTAATAGCCAGAACCTGGAAACAACCTAGATGCCGCTCAACTGAAGAATGGATGGAGAAAATATTGTATGTTTACACTATGTAGTACTACTCAGCAGTAAAAAGCAACGGAATCTTGAAATTCACAGGCAAATGGATGGAACTAGAAGAAACCATCCTGAGTGAGGTTACCCAGTCACAAAAAGACAAACATGGTATGTACTCATTCATATATGAATTTTAGACCTACATAGTGTCTTGCTAACAGATTCAGATATTGTCCACATGTGTGTGAAGGACATATAAACACTTACTTATAATGGGCTTCCTCATAGATTTTTCCCCATTACATGCTGCTATGAAGATTCAGAACATGCTTATTACCGGCTAGAATGAAGCAGTGAGCAAGGTTTTTACATAACTATTATATCTTCAGTTTATGATGGATTTGTTGAGATACAGCTCTATTGAAAATTCAGAAGTATCTTCATCTATATATCCAAATATATGTGTCCTATAAACATATAGAGAAAACTATTGTCAGTCTTTAAAAATCAAGCTAAAAATAATGTAAAGGATGTTCTGGTTATCCCAAATCATCATTCTCTTCCCAAAACATTAATAATAGGTGTGTCAACTCTATTATGACTTCAGTGGCAAAACCTCTTGTTTTTCTGAAAAATTTCTTTAAACATATGTATCCTAAATGCACAGTCCTAGTTTTCCCCACTTTTATTTCCCCAATTAATTGTTGATGTAACATACAAAGATGTAGCCTCATAATGCTTTTATTCTCCCACACTTGACAAGTCTCCTTCTTCCCCACAGAGACCTGCAACATTTCACATACGCTCTTCTTCTTCTGCTCCCTTCTTTAAGAATTCTTCCTCCCTTTTTAATAGTCACAAATTCTTCTTCCATGTCCTCTACTGAGAGAGAGACAGAGAGACACAGATAGACAGAGAGACGGTGAGAGATGTATGTAGATTATACTTAACAAGATAATCTCTAATTACTTTAATTTGTCTGTAAATATGTTTGTTTTTCTCTGCAGTTAATGATGATCTATTGTGTATTTGTACTACTTTTTGTATAATCCTCTGTTGATGGACATCTTGGATGATTCAGTATCTTAGTTTTATGAATAGAAAATCAACCATTGGAGTCCTGATATGAACTGTACAGATATAATGTGCAATATAGAAGGCAGATTCTGTTAGTATTGTCTAAGATGTGAAGGACTGTGAGTCATAATTAGTCTACATTTCTGATGAGAACAGAGAGACCCATAGTGATGGGATTGGATCTTAGAACCATGTCCTGTATATGCTCTTTGTACTCATCCATCTTTTGGAATTCATTCCTGAAGCAATTAAAACATATTTTCAATAACAAAGTACTATATAAACTCAAGAAAGGTGCTCAAATACCAGACCCTGTTATCTTGCTGACATTGGGTATCACCTTTGAGCCAAGTTCTATGTCTATTCATGAGTCAATGTTTCTTTCTTCTATCACAATAAAATCAATTCAAGTATTTTGGGGGTTCTGGGAATCAAAGCCCAGGACCTTGTGTTTTACCACTGAGCAATATTCCCAACTGTGATGGTTAGAATAGGAATGGGCCTATAGGCTCATATGTTTTACTTTGTCATCAGGGAATCATACTACTTGAGAAGGATTAGGTTGTATGGTCTTCTTTTCCCTGGGAGTGGGGTTGACTTTGGGGTTTCTAATGTGTAATCCAGGCCCAGTGATTTCTCTCTCTTCCTGCTGTCTTCAGATCCAGATGTAAAACTCTCAGCTACCTCTACATCATCATTTCTACCTTCATGCAACTATCATCTCTGCCATAATAACCATGGACCAAACCTCTAAAACTGTAAGCAATCTCCAATTAAATTATTTTCATTATAAGACTTGTCATACTCATGGTGTCTCTTCTCTGCAATAGAAAACTGAACAAGATACTGACCTTTCAAAGTAATTTTTTTCAAGGTTTCTGAATATCTGCTAAAGCGATGGATCTGGATTTGCCTTAATGGACCCTCCACTCTAGTAGGGGATATAGCTAACAAAACAAATATACATACAAATAAATTACAAGAAATGTGTAATTATGCCACAAAGAAGGCTCAGTGGTATAAAAATAAGACTACATTAAGTGTTCTGTGAATTATGTCATGGTGGAATATATTTAGCTTAGGCCTGGAGGATAAGAAGCCAGCTATAAACACTGGCACTTGGCAGTAGATTAAAGACCTAAGGAAACAAGAACCTGGAGGAACTAAGAGTACATGGAACAGAGAGTAGCAGGAGGAGAGGAACTGGATGTATGGACAGAAGATGTCCTTAGAAATCACAAACCATGAGAAAACATGTCCTTTTAATTCTAAAGCAACAGATATCACTAAAGAACCATAAAGAAGCAGATGATAAGATTTGAATCTCTAAAACATCACTCACTATCAATGCAAAGTGCTAAACAGGGTCAAGATAAAAAACAAAATGTAGCTGAATCAGAAGCAGACCTCAGCAATGATTAGTGATAGTGACAGCTGGAGGAGGACAGTGATTATGGGAGAGGTAAAATAATTTGAAAGAATTCTTACTGGACTTTGTGATGGATTATAATTAGGAAAATAAATGCTGTAAGGGTCATGAGTGACTCAAGGTTCTTATTCCAATATTTTGTTGGGTATCTTCTAAGACAAGTATAATTGCATAAGAATGCATTTTGTGGGAATTCCTCCAGATCTTTTTGTGACAGTTCACTTGAGATGCCTGAGCTACTTTGAGACACATATGGAGTCAGTCAGGAAAAGAGTGGGGTAAGAAACCTAACTCTGCTTCCTCATAATTTTGGTAATCCACAGTTACTCCCAAATTGACAAATATGGTCAGTAAAAGGAACTTAATACTTCATTTCTTTAAATCATCCCCACTTTGAGCAGATGACTTGGCAACTGCAAAGTGAGCTTCTACCAAGTCCTGTCTAGAAAATGAGCTGTGCCCATTATAGGTACATCTACTTCCTGCTTTGCTGCATGCAGAGAAGTTATCATCATGTAGAAAGATACACATCATGGAAAAGGCAGAATCTGGTACTGACTTTTAGAATAGTGAAGAATCTGAAATGGGCAATTTGAATTGTTTATTGTTAAAGACAAAAATAAATTCAGTTATGTCAGACAGCAAGAGCACTGTCACTTGGAGAATTTTAGAACTTGACAGAAAGTCAGGGTCCCTTGTCTTCCTTAATATCTAGAGACATTTATCTGTAGTGGTTCCAAAAGTACAATGGATCTCATTCATGGGACAATAATACTTTTTGGCAAATGAACAGAAGACACTTAATAGTTGTAAATACACATTGTTCTTATTTTCCAGCAAAACTGTTAGTTTCTGCATAGTCTCAATATGGTCATGCAATACTCATCTCCATTTACACAAAAGAAACAAGCTCAGAGAGCTCCAGAAATGAAGTAAAACTTTTACATGTGATGATTATGCAGTAAACATGTACATAGGTCCATCTCTAGAAGTATGGATTGCAGGTTGGTAATCCTTTATTCTATGTCTAATATCCACTTATGAGTGAGTACATACCATGTTTGTCTTTCTGTGTCTGAGTTATCAACCTCAAGATGTTTGTTTTTTCTAGTTCTATTCATTTGCCTGCAAATTTCATGATGTTGATGTTCTTTACAGCTGAGTAGTACTGCATTGTGTAAATGCAACACATTTTCTTTATTGATTCTTAGGTTCAGGGGCATCTAGGTCTTTTTCAGGTTCTGTCTATTACAAATAATGCTGCTATAAATATTGCTGAGCAAGTGTCATTATGGTATGATTAAAAATCCTTTGGGTATATGCCCAAGGGTGGTATTGGAGGGGTCATGAGATAAACTGATTCCCAGTTTTTTGAGAAACTGTCATATTGATTTCCAACGCAGCTGCACAAATTTTCACCCTTACCAACAATAAAGTAATGTTCCCCTGATTTCACATCCTCTCCAACATAAGCAATGTAAGTGTAGTTCTTAATTGGTCTAAGTAATAAAAATCTGGAGTCAGATATATAGGAAAATGTTACCTTATTAGCTTCAGCAGAAAAGAGAGCTAGTTTCTGTTTCTCCCCACTTACATCCTCTCTCCACCCAGCCATCTCATTTCCTGTCTGTCTGTACAGTCTTCCAGACCTCTATGGTTAACTAGTGACAAGTTCCATCCTCTAATCTTCAGATAAGCTTTATTTGTACAAGGAAGATATCACCACATATTCCCATTTTTGTCTAAAAATAGAAAAGCTTGTAACTAATATAAGAAAAACTATAGGTAATATGCATAATAACTATATGCAATATTTTTAGGCAGTAAGTACATCAACAATGTCTTATCCATTAGCATTTGACAAATTCAGACAAATACTCCATTACCTATTCTTACTTGATGAATCCAAAGTCCTGTTCCTAATTTAGTTTCAATTATAATTTGCATTATCAAATTATTATTTACTGTCTTTCAAACTTGTACACATAACATATCTTTAGGGACTTTCTTTTCTGGGCCTGTAAAACAAAGAAATCTATAATTGTACTATTTAGTCTTCAACTCCCTCAGTGACCTGAGAAGTAAATAATAGTAACTAAATAGGGAATACAAGCAAGCAACTTTCAAAATATGTGAGAAATGACAGAAACAACTGGTTGCCTGGACAGCCACTCAAGTTTCCTCTGCAATGTTGGGGCATCCATATTGAACCTATAGACCTAGCATATCTGACAGACATTTCTGTGAAACAGAATATTCTGAATGACTGGACTGCCTTGTCTTGACAAGTTTTGCAGTCACATATTTTGGTGTCCTGTTTGTCCAATTTGGACAGCATATTGTCCGCAGGAGAGGCCATGGCAATTTCTTGCCCAGTGGCTTACATTTGACACAAAGAAAGTGAACTTACTGTGAAATTTCTTCAATGCCCATCATCTTCTCTGATGTAGATTGGTGCTGCCAGTAGCAGACATTCTCATTGTCATAAAAACTTCTTAAATGCCATATTCTGTAGATCTCTGAAATGTTTGAAGATGACCTGTCTTTCTAAAATATATGTTTGACCTTGTAAACATTCATAATGTGACTAAAATTTTGATTTTAATAGTTGACTAATTACTAAACTGCATTTCTTTATTATCCTGTATAGTTGCTAATAAAAAATATTCAAGGACCAGAAATTTGCATTACATTGTTAAATGAGCTGTATAGGCACAATATCGTGAACAATATTAGAAATGTTTGTAAAGTATGTTTTAACAAAATGAGTCTCAAATTTGTATCAATATATAACATTTTATGCAACATGTAAAATATTTAAAACAAGTAGTTGCTTTTTAAGAATGGATTAAAAAATCTACCTTTTTATCTCATCATATCTACTTTCTCCCTTTTTTCTTTTCAGAGTAAGTTCAATAATCTACCCTTTTTATCTTATATATGTATTTCTCATTAAAAAGAAGCCTTGAATCTAATCCCCTTCGTTGAAACGTCTTCCTTGATGTAAGCAACAGCATTCTATAACCAATTGAGTTAGACAATGCCAGCTATCCATAACCCAATGAATAACCAAAAAGCACCTCCCCCACATTCCCACATCTTGGGAATGTGAGAATTGTGTTCTTAAAGTTGCTTACTGCTGTGGGCAACAGCATATTTAGGGGATCCTGAAAAGAAAATTTGGAATTAACTGTAAAGTCTTACAAGAGATAGCTGTATCATTTTGTCCAGTCTCTGCATGAAGGAAAAGTGTAAGGCTTGTCTTAATTCATGACTAGAGTAGTCTGTTAGGCTGGATCATCTCAGCTGGCCACCTCAAAATTGTTCTAAACAGTTTGTAGTCCAAAGTTGATCTTAAGTTGGAATTGTTTAACTTAATGTTGTTGCCAAAGCCTTGATGAAATTGTCATTGTGGGGACCCATTCTCCTTTTAGAGACTTCAAAGGTTGCTTTTAGGGATGGTCATAGTTCACTGTAGAAAGCTGATGGAGACTCAAAACCAAACTCATATACGTGAAGGTAGATGAATTCTTTTTGTAGAATTGGTTAGTACACTATGTAACTATTAAAATCATGACAAAATTATGAGATTAATAGCAACATAATAATCCTAAATATTTTTTTTTTCTGTTTCATAGCAGGTGGCTCTTCTAACATGACACAGAATTTTCAATTTTACTTTAGCAAGCATGCTTGAGTTGAGAGAAGGAATGAGTCATACTCCAACTTCAAAGTCAGGTTTAATCTTTAATTTTACTGAACTACAAAAAGATCTTTTGCATTAAATATCTATAGAGCAAAGAGAAGCAAATTTTGGAAAAAATTATGAAATGTTATCCTGTTATAAACATGATATACCAAGAGGCCAATTAATTCTTTTTTGGGACAATTTTTACTAGATTAATTGACCTTTTTCTTCAGATATCTCATTTATCTAGTAGTCTCTGGATTCCTTAGCTGGTTACCTTTATTCTCCTGAAAAGACAAAAATTAGAATCCTTCCCTAACCTTAAATTTTGTGAAGGTTCTCCTTTGGCATATATCTGATCCAATGAAAAACATTTGTTAGTTTTATAAGTTAGTTTAGATTAAATAGCCATGCTGTTGGATGAATAATCATCTCTTCTAATTAAAGAGTGTCTTGTTCAAATCAAAACTTTATCAATTTTGATAGTATCCATAAATTTTATTCACCTGATGAAACTAAAGCAAAACTTCTTCTGCAATGTAACACATGTCCTTGTTCCATTCAGAGGTCAACACATCTTTGAAATATACTGGTTATTTTAATTCCATAGTTTTTTTTTTTTCCTATCATCCAATGGCTTTCTACATCTGTTCTTCCCTTCTCATTAGCATTTAAAAATTCAAAGTAAATAAAGAACTATGCAATCTATTTCTGTATCATCCCTTTCTGTTTATTTATCATATCATTTAGAGTTTCCTTTGATCATTCTGTGACTGCCTGCCATGTAGGATTGTTTGGTATACCTGTATTTATATTACAACAATCAAAAAGCTTTTTCATTTTCTTAGAGACATATTCTGGATCATTGTCTGTCTTTATTTCTGCAGGTATACCCATGGTGGCTATAACATCTAGCAAATGTGGAATTACTGAATCAGGCTTTCCTGAATTCAAAGCAATTGCACACTGAAAACCTGAATAGGTATCAATGGTATGATATACAAATTTTAATTTTCCAAATTCCACAAAATGGAACACATTCATCTGCCAGGTTTCATTTGTTTGAGTACCCTTTGGGTGACTTTCTGCAAGTAGTTGAATTTGGTTATATAACGAACAAGTAGGACATTTTCTTATAATTTCCTTGGCTTGTTGCCAAGTGATGCAATGGGTATATGTTTATCTTATTGGTTGATTAATAAAACACTGTTGGCCAATAGGGCAGCAAGATAGGTGGGACTAGGATATGAGTAGAATTCTGGGAAATGTAGGCAGAGAGGAATCATCATGTGGCCCAGGAAGTGACATAGATGGGCAGAAAAATCACATTACAAAATGGCGCCAGCAACATGCAGCATGAATTTCCAGGTAAACATGACAAAAGCTTTAAAGGGGATTTTAGCAATAAAAGAAAATAGACCAGTACACCTTCTTGGTAACAGCATTTTCTCGGGTGGGCTCTGTTTTGCTAGAGACAAGCAGAAACTTGCACGGTTCCTTTAAGAGAGGTTTCTTGACTCAAAATAGTGGCAAAAAACTGCAGCGTTACTTTAAGAGGTCCTGCTACCAAAAAAAAAAAAAAAAAAAAAAGGTGTGTAAGAGCAGCTGGCACTGGCAATGACCACATTCCAAGCTGGCAGGCAACATACAGTCGAAAAAGATAAACATATTCAGTAAAGAAAGATTCAGATGAAGTAAAACTTCAAAGCAGTTTACAGTGTGTTTAAAAATATACATAGGCTTGTGAGAAAAAAGAAACAGGGTAAAGTAATTAAGAAAAAGACTAAGAAATAGAATAACTTGGTATGATGACACATGCCTATAATCCCAGTGCTTGGGAGGCAGAAGCAGCCAGATTTCTATAATTTGAAGGCCGGCATAGTATACACATGAATTCCCGGTCTGGAAAAGTTAAATAGAGAAACACTGTCTTAAAAAATGAAAAAAATAAAATTAAAAAAATAGAGTAATAAAAAGCCACATAAAGATGGAAAATACACAGAGTCTGGATACTATAAGCTATTGTGCTATCTTTGAATTGTTTGCTGAAGAAATAGCAACAACTGCTAAAAGAAATGCTGATGGATTAATCCAATTTATATATTTTAACAATGCCTTGATTTGAAAATTTAAGTATAAGTATACATTACTTTGGAAAATGTAATGTGTTTCCCCAACAAATGAAAGCTGTGGATTCCTTCCAGAATAATATGCTTTGATGAAGCAAGACCACCTAAAGCAGTGACCCACGTGATCCAACATTCAAAACAGCTGGGACAAGGAAGCCTGGTAGACCATTACAGGCAGGATTTCTGCATCTTCTTAGGATCCCCAAACAGAAGGGAGAAGTTTGGAGATAGCAGTGCCCACATTCCCAAATATTGTTTATAAGCGTTTGTCTTCATTTAAATGGGGTTGATTATAAATGTTTAATGATCACAATAAATCTCCTTCTAAAGAAAAAAAGGAGAAAACTATATAGAAATGAATACTCTGCATTGGTATGGATTTTCATTTATTGATACAAAGTTTAGGTCAATTTTGTGATATGTATATTTCTCCTCTTGTTTAGGTATTGTGTTTATATAGCTCATTTAAAATGCAATGTATAATTAAATACAGATTGTATATATTCCCCTATAATAGTCAAAACTTAGGTTATTTTTCTAGATATACTGAGATGTATTTGAAATGGATATTCTTCAAACCTTTCCAAGACCCACAGGGAATTTAAAGTGGTTTATGGTTTTTTCATGACAGTGAGACACAACTGCTCCTGTTAACACTAATTATGTCAGAAAGGAGGACGGGCATCGAAGAAACTCAGTATGGAGTTTGCCGTTAACATGGCAAGATTAGCTATTTGGGCAAGAAACTACTCTTGTCTGGACTGTTTGATAAACTGAATATTCAGTGTCCCCAGGGCAGTGTCTGCTGAACTTGATGGGAAAGTCCTAAAGGGCTCCTGCTTCATGGCAGAGTCCGCCAGACATTCTGCAGGACACAGAGAAAAATGACTGCAAACTGCCAATACTGGTGGGACAATTTCAAATTTCCTGCTTTGCTGAGAAGTCTGCCAGATACATATGGCCTATGGATTGAAGAAATTTGCTCCAACATTACAAAGGAAATTTGGGTGACTGTCCAGGTAGCAAGATGTCTCTTTCAATTCTAGAGTTTATATATTAATTCAGTCTCTTGCAGGTTCTTCAGCTGTTAGTCCAGAGTCAGTGAGTACACACTTGCTCATGTTCACTGTTTCTGTAGGTATCTGGGTCATGGTCTTGACCCCTTTGCTCGTTTTATCACTTCTCCCTCTCTATTACTGGACTCCAGGGGTACAGACCAGTGCTTATCTGTGGATCTCTGCATCTTCTTGCATCAATTACTGTATGAAGGTTTTATGATGAGAATTAAGTTAGTCATCACTGAATATAGGGTAAGGGAAGTTAAGACACCGATTTCACAATTGATTAGATTCTTGCCTGGGATCATCCTTGTGGATTCCTAGAAGTATGTCTAGTGTCAAGTTTCTTGATAACCCCATAATGGCTCTCTCAATTAAAGTATCTCTTTCCATGCACTCCTTCTCTGTCCTTCCCCCAACTTGAGACCCTCAGTATCCCTCATGTTCTCCCCCATTTGTCTCCTCCCACCTCTGCTTGTCTCCTCATCTCTCTCCTCCTACCTCCCCTACTTGCTTCATGCTCCAAGTTTATTCAAGAAATCTCATCTACTTCCCCTCCCTGGGGGTATCCATGTATGTCTTGCTTAGGGTTCTCCTAGTTCACTGGATTCCCTGAGTTTGTGGCCTGTATCTGTTATCTGTTGCTATATGTCTAATATCCACTTATGAATGGATACATACCTTGCTTTCATTCCTGGGTCTGGGATACCTCACTCAGAAATTTTTTCCAGTTCCATTCATTTGCCTGAAAATTTCAAGATGTCATTGTTTTTTTGTTTTTTGTTTCCTCTGAGTAGCACACCACTGTGTAAATGTACCACATTTTCTTTAACTGTTCTTTGATTGAGGGGCATCTAGGTTGTTTCCATGTTCTGGCTATTACAAATAATGCTGCTATGATCATAGCTGAACAAATGTCCTTGTGGTATGAGTGTGTACCCTTTTGGTATATTCCCAAGAGGGGCATTGCTGAGTCTTGAAGTAGATTGATTCCCATTTTCTGAGAAACTGCCATACTGATTTCCAAATTGTCTGTACATGTTAGAATTTCCACCAGCAACTGAGGAGTGTTTATTTACTCTACATTCTTTCCAGAATAAGCTTTCATTAGTGTTTTTGATCTTAGTCATTCTGACTGGTGTACAATGGTATCTCACAGTTGTTTTAATAGGCATTTCCCTGCTGGCTAAGGATGCTGAGCAATTCCTTATGTACCTTTTGGCCATTTGAGATTCCTCTGTTGAGCATTCTTATTTTGGCTCAGTACCACATTTTTAAATTTGACTATTTAATATTTTCATGTTTAATTTCTTACATTTATATATCTGCATAGTCACAAACACATTTTGTGAACTAATTTTATCACTAACTTTAATAAAACTAATGTCTTTAATAATTTCTGTTGCACATATATACATATACATACATATATATTTGAATGATTTTGTGAAAAAATCTACCATCATTTGTAATAAAGCCAGTTATGACATGTGCATATTGGAATCTACCAACTTGGGGACACTGTATACTGTGTCTTCCATTATGATGAAGGCAACCACTATTTGGGTCATGGTAAAATACACTGCATGATGCAGATTACATACTTTATTGAAAACAATTTTGTAATATGTACAATCAAGGCATTTAATCATCCATGAACCAACTGATTGATTTTTATAATATGAGGGTATACTGAATATCCTGAGTGACAACTGTAATGATAAATCATGAATAATTTGTTTTTACATGATTGAATCAACCTCAGAATTCAATACCAATGAGTCAAGAATATTGAATAATACCATGTTTCTACTCGTGTGATTACTGCTCCCATTTAGGGCAGGCATCTGTGAGGTGAAATAAAAAAGGAGAAAAAATTTAAAAGTTATTGGATTTCCTTCATATTGAATGTATGAATTTTACATTGGTGAAATGAAAACAAGCATCTTTGTGATTTTTTTATATTTCATGTCAGTTTACAAAAACTGATTTACCTGCTTCATAGATATTTTTAATATTTTCAAGAGGGATTTTGTAGTTATACGTCAGCTTCACATAATCTTTCCACATTTCTTCAGTAATCTTTTTTCCCTTTGCTACATTTAACAGAGCAAAAGTCAGCAATGTTCATTATAATCACACCTAAATGTCTGAATTCATCAAATTGTCATCAGTTGGTAAATCCTGCTACCTCATCCCAAACTTCCTAATGATGATGCTGTCAACCAAATCATTCTGAAGCTGGGCCAAACATTCTTTCTGCATATAAATGATTAAATTTCTATCCAATTATATCTAAGACTCTGATTTAAAATCAGGACTATTAAATTAAAATTATTATCCTGTACAATTCAGCTCAAATTTCAAACGATACAGATTATGTTTGAAAACACACAAGGAAAAACCTTCTTACACCAGTGTGCCATGCAAGGAATTGCAGTGACACAGTTGTGTTGCAATTAACAAACAGAAAAAATAAAAAACAAGTTTTCTCCCATATGAGGTTTACCTACCTAGTGCTGCAATAAGAATCTGCATTTTCCCCAAATTATTACGAAAATAGGCTTCTAATAGGATGGTAGTGTTTGAAACAACGTGTAACAGAATATAAAATTGACTTTGGCCTGGAAAAAAGTAATTTTTCTTCATTAGAACATGGTGTAAATTCTCCTATATGCTTATTTATTGTTTATTTTGAGATTTTAATACAGTAACAGCATTTTGCCTCTTCCATTTCCTCCTTAAAGTCATAGTGTATGCCTCAGAACAATCTCCTTTAAATTCATGCCATTTTTTCACTGATTATCAGGGCAGGCTTATGTTCATTAGTATTGCTATATATTGTACATATTATTCTACGTATTATACTATATAAACAGTAATAAATCATAAGGTAAATTATTATATTTTATTCATAAACATAACTCTTTGAGACCATACAATGTTACTTGTATGTATCTGATAATTTATTTTTAATTGTATTCCTTCTAAAAAAAACATTGTATAACAATTCTTTCACAATAAATCCAGTATTGCTACTAAACCACTATAAAATATGTTACTATTTTTTGCATAAAATTATTGAGTCAGGAGCCAGGCTTTAGCGGGTTACACCTTTAATCCCAGCACTCAGAAGGCAGAGGCAGGCAGATCTCTCTGAGTTTGAGGCCAGCCTGGTGAGTGCCAGGATAGACTCCAAAGCTATACAGAGAAACCCTATCTTGAATCACTCCCCAAAAAATATTGAGTCAGGGAGATATTCCCTTAACTTCTAACATAAAATATAAATTCATGAACATGCCTGTACTTGACCAGCTTCAACAAAACCTGTATTTAATTAATTATTTGTTTGTTATTGTATTTTTGTACCATTTAGGAAAATTCATATGTGCATTGTTTTCTTCATGATCCTGAAAGGCAAAAAATGGAGATTTTACTCACGTCTGGTTCTGCCTCCATGTGGTGGTGAGTAAGAGTAGATGTGCTGTGGGAAATGAAAATTGGCATTACGAACCACCCAGACCCCAATGGCATATTCAGTCCAACTCCTTATGAAGCATTCCATAAGGGTAATATGTGCTGTAATATAAGACACAATGGACAGGTTATCTATTAAATATCAGATAGGTTACAGAAAATATAAATAACACCTCCATTCCTCAACCAGAGATACTCACATGTCCTAAAACAGTATTTATATGGAGATCTATCGGCCCAAAGTGTGTGTAGCTGGCACTTCTCATTTATTCTAAACAATAAAACAAACAATAACCACTTGTTATTTAACATTTATTATCCAGCATGCATTTCTGTCTAAAGGGGATTAATCTGGCTGAAAGGGAGATATGTTCACTGTTATGTCTCTATTTCCTGACATGCTATACATGGATTGTAAATATTTTCATTAATTGTATTCTTGAGTGGTGATTCCTTTCAGGAGTGGACCAACTTTCTGTGTAAACTGGGATGTGTAGATTCAAATGTGTCTCAGAACCATAATGGACAGCATTTCCCAATCACAAACGTGATATCCATGACTTCATTAATAGTAGGTATCCTATTATCAGGTTGGTTTTCAAGAGGAATAACATTTTTCACAGCAAGGTAATAAACACTGCATTTGATATTTTCTGTATCCATATTATACTTCGGTAAACATCGGTGTCTTTTCTACATGAATTTTTTATTCCCCAAGTTCGAATTTTCACTGTTTTAATAGAAAGAAAAATTAAAACAAGATATGAATATGAAAGCTTAGTACTTGTAGACGTAGTGACTCTCAGCTCCGGCTGTCATTGATTTATTATTAAATCTACAATATCTTCCCATTTCAGAAATATATGGGGAATGATTTAAGTCCCATTTCAACAAATTATTTCTTAAACTTGAATCAAATGTTCTTACCTAACATAGAATGTCATGCTCATGAGTGTGTAATTGTTAAAAAACTTCACTTCACGCATCAACATCCTCACTTCACTATTTTCTTCTGTCAGACTCACAATTTTGGATGATAGGTAGATGGTACTAAAATTCCCTGAAAACTAAAAATTAATAGGAATTTGATTCGTAAGTCAAAAGACCTGGGTTCAAGTCCCAGCCCCACATTTTGGCATGCAATGTAACTTCATGGCTTTTGTTGGTTCTGCTCATACATAATGTAACATGAAGCCCAAACACACACACACACACACACACACACAATGACAAAATAAAGTAGTGAAAAATTTAATATAAAACATTAGTTAGAAAACTAAGTAAATATAGATTTGCATCTAGAGAAATAGACAATATTTTTTATCACATATAATGTGATAACAGCATTATTTGTATTTCTGTTTATACATTGAAAATGCCTTCTATATTATCTGAAAACATACACACATTTACTTAATAAAGGATAACAGTTCTATAGATCATGCAAAATATGATTGAAGAAAAAATGTAAAATTTTATAAAGTAAGCTTCGATGCACATAAATAATTAAAGGAAAGCATAATAAAATCTGTACAGAATACATCTAAAGCATATTTGTATGATAAAATATCTTTTTATCCCAAGGCATTTGGTTTAGTTGTCCACAGGAAAATCACTGTGATCCCTTGAGCAAGGAATTAATACTCTACATTTTGAGTGGTTTTGCCTAATATTTTCATGTGCCCATGGTTATCTCTCTCTCTCTCTCTCTCTCTCTCTCTCTCTCTCTCTCTCTCTCTCATACACACACACACACACACACACACACACTCAAATAATAAAAAATAATTAAGTCTTTTTGTTTGATGCATAACTGGATTATAATTCATGTCAATATTAACCCATACATTGACCACAGGAGGACAACTCTAAAACAGAGAGATCCATGCTTAAATTCATAACACACAATGTATTAGATTGATTTAAATTTTTTTGTTAGTTTCACTAAATTCATCCCTGCATTCTTGTAGAATAGTGAAATACTTTATTCAATCATGTATTAAATTTCAGCTATGAACATATGGCTAATTATATGACATATATATGAAATTAAGAATAACATGGCATTTAAATCAAAGGTGATGTTTCACTACCTTTGCCCAAGAAAAATGCAATTAGGTAATATGGGAAGTTCAAATGAGGAAATTATAACCTCAAAACTAAAACAAATAAGTTTTTTTAAGACATGGGACTATATTACAGTAGAAAAAGGGGGTCACCAAAACATTCATAGAATCACATTGATTATCAGGTTAAAAAGTGGCATATTCACCACAACTACTTTGCCCCTGAGTAATCCCCTGAAAGCCCATCCTTGTACCTGTAAGGGCTCCCTGTTGGCAGACACCAAACAGGCTAGAGAAGCCAGTAGAAGAACCTTCATCTTCAAGAAGTTTATCTTTCTTTTGGACTGTAAGACCAGAGTTTTTTAGGTGCCAGTGAAACGATGAACTGATGCTGCATCTAAAACATTTCAGTTTGCACAATGTGTGATGAGCCCACTTTCACTGAACCTGTTAGTTGTTTTTAAATTTCAGACAGTATGGTTGTCAGCATTTGTGTGTCTGGCATTGCTTTATTAAAACACAAGAGATAACAATTCAGTGGAGTGTAATGCATTTCAGGAACATTATGCTCCACTGAATTCTAATCCCATGATTCTGACAAACTTGTTTAGTGACATTATACTCGTGAAAGAGTAGAGTCAACATGAAAATACCTCAGGAAAGGCAACAATGACTGGTCATATTTCATGATTTATGCATGTCCAAGATCTAAGTGTTACATGTTAATTCTTGCTTTGATATGAAACATTCAATAAATGGGACTCATAAAATTTTTCCAAGGCCAAAAATCTTTCTTGCTTATAAAAAGTTCAAACTAAGTATCAATAGCAGAGAATCAGGTCAAAACTGAGTCACACAGATGACTCTCCATAACTCAGTTATGGAGACAATTTAATTAATTCTTGCTAGAGAATAATTTCTCCTACTTTTTATATAAGGAATCCTCAGAAATTTGACTTCCAATCACATAATCTCCATGTATATATAATCTTGTTTTTCTCTACTCATATTCCAAAAAATTATTTTAAAACCATATCAGACAAACAGCAATTCTTTGAATATCATATTATTAGTAAAATATTTAATAGCTGAGTAGTAGTTAAATAATGAAAACATGTTCAATTTTGTGTGGAACTCTATGATTTTAAATACAAAAATTCAATTTTTACTGAAAATCAGATGAAAGTCTGAAATGCATTCTCATGTGTTATTGGCTGGACTTGAACTTGTGCGTTTTCATGGGATGACTTTATATTTCTATGCTTTCTGATCACACTTAACAAGTCATGAGACCACAGTATGTACCAAAAAACATGACATAGATTTTTAACTTGAATATATAATAGAATATAGAAAATATGAACAAATACAACAACAATGTAGTCTCATGGCATTATTGGAGAAACCAATCACTACATTATTCATTTCAAGTTTCACTCTACATGCTGAAACCATACCTGATACTATTATTAGGCTAAGAACCTATGACTGGACAGTACATGGGTTCTAGGACAAAATCTACTACCAATGTTGCTAAATGGATGAGGTATTAAACCCATTCCTGGTGACCTATCATTATGCCCATACATCAACACATCTCTCAAACTGTTTTACCACAAAATAAGTAAAATACAAATGCATACTATGAGAAAATATTTTAAATGTTTTTTAACATTTAATAGGGCATATATTCTTTAAACTAAATACTAATGACACAATGAAAAGAAACATAGTATATGTAGGAACAATTTTTTAAAAGAAATGCAAAATGGGCAAGAGAAGGACTAGGAGGATGAAGGGACCTACTGTGTCAATCAGCTGTCTTCATCACCATGACAAAAATGCCTGATCTGGACAACATAAGGAAAGTAAGAGTTATTTTTGCTCATAGTTTCAGAGGCTTCAATTCCTAATATATTAGAGGGCATTGAAGAATAAAAAGTCACACTATGCTAGACAGAAAAGAGAATGATTGGGGTAATTGTTTTTGTTTTCTCATTTTTACTGTATCTAGGCCCCAGCATATGAGTTGGAATCCATTGTCATGAGAAGCCCTTTCACCCTAGTCACTGTTCCTTTAGAATAGCCCTTACAGACACACCCAGAAGTACACTATACTAATACATTTTTAGTCAAGTGGGAAATCAAGATCAACTAACATATAATTCTAATAAATCAAGAGTGGATTGTAGGCATTTAAACCACTCACTGTATTCACTGCTGCTCACAACACAATCATAGAAGAAAATTTCCCCAACAAAAAGGGGGATATGCCTATGAAAATACAAGAAGCTTACAGAACACCAAATAGACTGGACCACAAAAAGAAGCCCCCTCAACACATAATAAAACAAAAAATTACAGAATAAAGAAAATATACTAAGAGCAGTAAAGAAAAAGCCCAAGTAACATATGAAGGAAGACCTATCCAAATTACACCAGACTTCTCAATGGAAACTTTGAAAGCCAGAAGGTCCTGGATAGATGTCATATAAACACTAAGGGAACATGGATGCCAGCTTAGACTACTGTATCCAGAAAGCTTTCAGTCACTAAGCTGGAGAAAACAAGATAGTCCATGACAAAATCAGATTTAAGGAATACATATCCACAAATCCAGCCCTACAGAAATTACTGGTAGGGATACTCTAACCCAACAAAGATAACTACACTTAAAAAACCATAGGCAATACATAATCCCAGTTTACCGACCACCAAAAGAATAAAGCAGGGAAATTCATACATAATACCACCACCACCAACAAATCCCAAACAAACAAGAATCAACCATCAATGGCCATTAATATCCCTCAATGTTAATGGCCTTAACTTGCCTATGAAAAGATACAGGCTAACAGAATGGATACAAAGAAAGAATCTATCCTTTTGCTGCATACAAGAAACACATCTCAAAGTCAAGGAAAGACTTTTCCTCAGGGTAAAGGTTGGGGAAAGATTTTCTACTCAAATGGACCCAAAAAACAAGCTGGTGTAAGAATCCTAATATCCATCAAATTAGACTTCAAACTAAAATCAATCGAAAGAGATGAAGAAGGGCATTTCATACTCATCAGAGGGAAAGTCTATCAAGATGAATTCTTAATCTTGAACATCTATGCCCCAAATACAAAGGCACCACATTCATAAAAGAAATATTACTAAATCTCAAACACATATAAAACCTCACACACTTAGGAGACTTCAACACCCTGCTCTCACCACAAGACAGAAACTTAACAAATAAACAAAGAATAACAGAAGTTATGAACCAATTAGGATTAACGGACATCTGTATAACATTCCATCCAAGCATAAAAGAATATACCTTCTTCTCAGTGCCACATAGAACCTTCTCTAAAATTGACCACATACTCAGCAACACAGCAAGCCTCTACAGATACAAACAAATTGGAATAACCACCTGCATCTTGTCAGATCACCATGCTTTAAAGTTAAAATTCAACAATAACACAAATTGTAAAAAACCTTCAAACATATGGAAATTGAATAGTGTGCAAGTGCCCCATTCCTGGGTCAAGGAAGAAATAAAAAAGAAATTAAAGTCTTCCTAGAATTTATTGAGAATGAAGACAAAACATACCCAAACTTATGGGCCATTTTGAAAGCAGTGCTACAAAGAAATTTCCCTAATGCCCACATTATGAAACTGGAGAATAGTCACGCTAGAGATTTAACAGTGCACCTGAAAGCTCTTTAACAAAAGGAAGCAAACTCACCCTGGAGGAGAAGATGCCAGAAAACAATCAAACTGAGGTCTGAAATCAATAAAGCAGAAACTAGGAAAACATTACAAAGACTCAATGAAACAAAGAGTTGGTTCTTCGAGAAAATCAACAAGATAGACAAACCTCTATCCAAACTAACCAAAAGGCAGAGCCAGAGCATGCTAATTAACAAAATCAGAAATGAAAAGGGGGACATAACAACAGGCACTGAGGAAATCCAGAGAATCATCAAGACAGACTTTAAAAACATGTACTATCCAAAATTCAAAAATCTAAAGGAAATGGAACATTTTTCTGGATAGATATCACTTACCAAAATTAAATCAAGAGCAAATAAACAATTTAAACAGACCTATAACCCCTAATGAAACAGAAGCCATCATCAAAAGTCTACCAACCAAAAAAATCTCAGTGCCAGATTGTTTCAGTTCAGAATTCTACCAGAAATTTAAAGAAGAACAAATACCAATACTCCTCAAAGTTTTCCTCACAATACCAGCAGAAGCTACATTGCCAACCTCATTTGATGTGGCTACAATTAACTTGGTACCCAAGCCACACAAAGACACAAGTAAAAAAGAGAATTACAGACTAATATCCCTCATGAACATCAATGCAAAAATATTCAACAAAATATTGGCAAACTGAATCCAAGAACACACTACAAAAGTTATCCACCATGATCAAGTAGACTTCATCCAAGGAATGAAGGGATAGTTCAACACACAAAAATCCATCAATGTAATCCACCATATAATCAAACTGAAAAAGGGAAATCATGTGATCATCTTACTAGATGCTGAAAAATCCTTTGACAAAACCCAACACCCCTTCGTGATAAAGTTCTTAGAGAGATCCAGAATAACAAGAAATACACAAAAATGATAAAAGCAATATACAAGAAACCAACAGCCAACATCAAACCAAATGGAGAGAAACTCAATGTGATTCCTCTAAAATCAGGAACAAAATGGCTACCCACTCTTTCCATATATCTTCATATTGTACTTGAAGTTCTAGCTATAGCAATAAGACAACAAAAGGAGATCAAGTGGATACAAATTGGAAAGGAAGAAGTCAGACTCTCAGTATTTGGAGATGATATGGGAATTTACATAACTGACACAAAAACCTCTACCAGCGAACTCCTACAGCTGATAAACACCTTCATCAAAGTGACAGGATACAAGATTAACTCAAAAAAAATCAGTACTACTATATACTATATACAGATGATACAATTGCTAAGAAAAATCAGACAAACATCACCCTTTTATAATAGCAACAAACAGAATAAAATGTCTTGGTTTAATGCTAACAACCACATGAAATACCTGCATAGTAAGAATTTTGAGTCTTTAAAGAAAGAAATTAAAGAAGATACCAGAAAATGGAAAGATCTCCCATGTGCTGGGATAGGTAGGAGCAGCATAGTAAAAATGGCAATCTTACCAAAAATAGTCTACAGATTCGATGCAATTTCCATCAAAATCCCAGAACAATTCTTCATAGACCTTGAAAGAACAGTACTCAACTTTATATGGAAAAACAAAAAAAAAAAAAACCAGGATAATCAAAACAAGCCTGTACAATAAAGGAACTTGCAGAGACATCACCAGTCCTGACTTCAAGCTTTATTATAGAGCCATAGTCCTGAAAACAGCTTGGTCTTGGCACAAAAGTAGACAGGGATTCACCTGGAAAATCCTGATATTAACCCACACACATACAAACACCTGATTTTTGACAAAGAAGCTTAAGTTTTACAATGGAAAAAAAAGAAAGCATCTTCAACAAATATTGCTGGCACAATTGGATTCAGACATGTAGAAGATTGCAGATAGTTCCATATATATTGCCATGCACAAAACTGAAGTCCAAATGGATCAAGGACCTCAACATAAATTCAGCCACACAGATCCTCCTAGAAGAGAAGGTAGATGGTACCTGTGAACAAATTGGTACAGGAGACTGCTTCTTGAACACAACACCAGTAGCATAGACATTGAGATTGACAATTAATTAATGGGATCTGCTGAAACTGAGAAGCTTCCATAAGGCAAAGGACACAGCAAGACAAAACAGTAGCCCACAGAATGGTAAAAGATATTCACCAACTCCACATCTGACAGAGGTCTGATTACCAAAATATACAATGAACTCAAGAAGCTAGCCACCAAAACACCAAACAATGAAATTAAAAAGTGGCATGAAGAACTAAATAGAGAATTTTCTACAGAGGAATCTAAAATGCTGAAAGACACTTAAGAAAGTGTTCTACATCCTTAGCCATCAGGGAAATGCAACTCAAAACAACTCTCAGATACAATCTTACATAGGCCAGAATGGCTAAAATCAAAAACACCAATGGCATTCTATGCTGGAGAGGATGTGGAGAAAGGGAAACACTTTTCCACTGCTGGTGGGAGTGCAAACTTGTACAGCCACTTGGAAATCAGTATGGTGACTCCTCAAGAAAATGGAAGTCAGTCTACCACAAGATCCAGCAATTCTACTCCTAAGCATATACCCAAAAGAAGCACATTTTACAACAAGGACATGTGTTCAACCATGTTCATAGCAGCATTATTTGTAATAGCCAGAACTTGGAAGCAAACTAGATGCCCCTCGACTGAAGAATGGATAGAGAAAATTCAATTCAGTACTACAACACCTATTCTTGAAATGTACTACTATTGTATGAATGCCAGTAATTCCGACCCAGGTCTTCATGCTTGCATGATGTGTTATCTCCCTATAAATGAGGGAGTTCAGTAAAAAGACAACTGAAATGGCTTCCCCCCTAGGAAGAAGATTTCTATTGTGAAAAAGAGAGAGCAAAAGATACTGAGGCATCTGTTCGAGTCCAGAGCAACTTAATAAGAAAGTGGAGTGGGCATGGCCATGACTGTCTTTGAAAGATGGGGGAGAGTGAGGGAGAATAGTGGAGATACCAAGTGAGGGAATAGTGAAAATAGCAAGAGTAACTAGGGGAAGAGGTAGAAAAAGTTCAGGACCTGTGCTGAGAAGAGATGGGAGGCTTGCATGGGGTCTCTGAAGTATAACATATATTTATGAATGAAACTGAGGGGGTCTGAAGGCCAGCATGGACCTTGGTATGTAACCACAGATACATGACAATGGAGAATCCAAAATCCCTTCTTCCAGAGGCAAGGGAAATGACTCCTTTTGAGATAAACACTGGTTCACAATTTCCTGAGGGATGGTAGCTTTTATCAAACATCTAGTAATCCTTCTATTGTCCAGCTTGAGCTTATTTCTGGATAGATAAACTACCTGAGACCTTTCTGTGACCTGGCTTGTATCAGTCCCGTGCTATAGAAGCCACAGTTCCATCCCTAAGTGGGGGAGCATGGGCTTGGAAATTCCTAGCTACCCAAGGGCGATAAAGACCAGACACAGGCATCTTGTCATTTTTGGAGGGCTTGCAATCCATCTTGCAAACTGCAGTCTCCCAGTTCTACCATCCACCTAAACAGCTTTTGTACCATCCACCCATCACCACAGACACCAAAAGTCTCTCTTTTTACCCTATCGGCACACCTAAAACCAGTTTCTAGCCACATAGACAGAGTTATCAGCCCAGGTACAGGCCTATTCAATGCTTAGGCCTGTAGAAATGCAAACTAGGAGACATTCTCCACCAAGGCTATGCCATTCAGTGACAATTTAGCTAGCATCTGCAAGACAATGGCGACTTAGGCTCCTGAATACTGGAACCAGAGGTCTGGACCCTGAGAAACTTTCTAATAGAATAATTTCTGGAACCCAACAATTCCCTTCTCTCAAATTAATAAAAAGAAACCTGTTCTTCTGCAACAGGACAGATGGCTGTGCCTAGTTTAGGTAGTTCCTTTCAACCTACCAGAGGGACCCATCACCGAATCATGCATTCTGTTGAAGGGACCAGCTCCCCATTTCTGCAGCCATGACAGTAACATGTGCTTGCCATAACCTTGCCTTGGTCACTTAGAGGTCAGATGCCTGCCTTGTGACAAGGAACCAATCAGAAGTTAGCTGGTGGCGCTATGCTTTATGACCCTGGGTGTACTTTATGGATAAGCACACAGCAATGACGCACAGAGCATAGCAACCACCCTGGGAGGGCCTATGGGCCATAACAACCAGTTGGCCAATCAACACAGGGCAAGCCCTCCAAGCCTGGAGGCACACCAATAGTGAGCCTGTGTGTACCCCTAGACACTCCCCTTACGCTGCCTTACAAGAGCTCTCGGGAGCCCCTAGGAGCTGTCTTTGCTAGCCATCTGCCGTGGCGGGTGGGTGAAAGACCCAAGCTAACATGGGGTTAGCTCGTTAAAAAAAAACAATAAAGCCTCATGCAGTTTGCAGCAAGCTCTCGAATCCGCCTGGTGATTGGGGTGACCACGGTCATGGCCTGGAACCCTGGATACCTGAGTTTTCCGGGGGTCTAACACTGTCATGCATGTTCTGTCTTAGAAATCCCTGGAGTCAAGAAAAACCATCCCCACCTCTGGCTACAACCAGCTTCTTTAACAAAGAAAGTTAATTGGGTGATGGAGCATGGTCCAACTCCATATACTCTTGAACCTCAAAGCTCACCAGGAGGAAACATCTGTGTTTTCACAATTGCCAGTGGTCTCCTGTGAAAGAAGAACAGTATGAAAGAGTTAAAAATGTCCTTTTAAAACCAGTGTGGGAATGTCTCCAGTGCCTCTGCTCATGTCAAAACCTAAGTTTGCCTCTTTATACACATTTTGTCCTAAGACTTGTAAGTTACAACATCATATTCCTGTTAGAATGAACTTTAACCTCTTGTATCCATAAACATTTGTGTCGCACACACAGTAAGATTACAAACATTAACAATTTCAGTATGAACATACTTTAGCGTGACTTACAATGCAATCAAAAAGATAATAAAATGTTCTCATGATCTATGGAGTGTGAATAATTATATAATCCTAAACTTTTTCCTTTTTTCCTGTCTAGATCTCAATGTCCTGTGAATCTTTTTATCTCTTGTCTAAAGTCCAATGCTTTGTTTGCTGTAAAATTTCAAAATCAGGTTTGTAATATCAAAGTCTTTGAATGTTAACTGTAAAACCTTTTATTGATATCTCATCCAAGCATTGAGAAGTGGTTTCTGCCCCACACCACAGTTTATACCTGTGTCCAATTGTTTTAAATGTGTCCTTTTTTCCCCCAATGGGAGAAACTGACAAAATAGTTCTGACTCTTTAGTTCTAGCAAGAAGGCAGCTGTTTATCATCCAGTTCTTTGTCAGCTCCATAATGAAAACTCAAAGGTCTGGGAGATCATTGTAGGCAGCCTGGTGAGAAACTGGACCTGTGGATCTGGGTGGCCTCTTTCCTCCTCCAGCTGGAGGTTGGATGACCTTAAGGATCAAGAACACCAGTTCAGCAGGTTTCACTTGAGCTGACTCAGATAGTCTCTCCAGGTCTCAGGTCCAATTTTTCTCTGCTCCATACATCTTGCCAAACTGTCTGGCAGCCATCTAGTTTTATTATTTCCCAGCAAGAAAGCACAAACATTTACTCCACCCCAAATTGGGTCTTTTCCACTGTCTAGTGTATGGTGACCTGAGCAAAAGTCTCTCAGGTTTCATCATCTCAGAATCTGTCTGTAGCAGATTGCTCACTGGCATCTATATATAAACATTTTTTAAATGAAGAGCGTATGACTTAATGCATCATGTGGAGACTAGGGATATTTCTCCCCCTTCTTAATTCTTAGAAGTTGTGTTTTCAAATAGCTATGAGCATGCCCCATAATTCCTTGTCCTGGAGGATCACAAGGAATATCTGTCTTTTGTTCATTTTTCTACTGAGTACAAAATAGTTGAAATGTCTTACTATAATATCTAGATCTATTGTCTGTTTTTATTACATTTGGAACTCCCATGTAAGGAAAACATTTTTTAAACAATGACTTATAACATGTTTGGTGGCTTCTCCAGTTTGTGGAGTGGACATCAAGAACCCTGAATACACGTCAATTACCATGTGTACGTATTTTAACTTGCCAAAGTCTGTAATATGAGTAATATTCATTTGCCATAGATGATTAGGAAGTGGATCTTTAGGGTTCACTCCTCAATTAGCCACAGGTAAACATTGTAGGCATATCTTACTGTTTGGCAATTTTGATGAGCAGTCTCTCTAGTTAAGCCAAATTGTTGCATTAGATGTTTGCTATTCTAATGCTGAAAGTTATAAGACTGTAGAGCTCTAATTATTTAAGGCAAATCAACCAATTTTGTTAATCAGTCTATCAACTTGTTTCATTTGACCAGTAGGGAGGGAAAGGCCTGAATAGGTTCCCACTGTGACCTATGAATCTTGGCAATTTTCTTAGATGAATAACATTTTTCATTTGCCCAAACAACATTTCCATGTGATTATTATTAATTGCTATGTATTTAAATGCCTCAATTACTTAAAGAGCTTTAAAAAACATAGAGACTATCAGTATAAAATTAAATGAATCATTTACTAGAAGCCGAAAACCCATTGCAACAGCTCATAATATGATTATTTGAGCTGAAGCCAGAGTCATCTGTCTTAAGTATTTTTTCTATCAATAACATAAGCTGTTCTCTTATTAGAAGAACCATCATTAAAAAATTACATAGTATTTTTATAGGAGTGCTTTTTATAATTTGGGGGAATATAAAAGGATGTATTAGAGTAAATTGCAACAGCCTATAAGCTGCAAATTGATTATTAATTTTGCCCCAAATTTAGAAAAAACAATTGCTCAAATTCAAATTCAAAAATTCACTATTTTGAATCAAACAATCAACTTGTTGCTTAACATAAGTAACATTTATCATATTTGGTTCTATGCCAAAATACCTCCTAGATTCCACATAGCATTTCTGTACCATGTAGGCTACTGCTTCAAAACAAGGATACAACATTTTTGCTGGGAAGACAGGATAAGCTTTTTATGGTTTGTACTGTTAACATAATATCTGTTGACATTGGATTACATTTTCTAACAGTAGAAGAACTCATTTTTACTCTTAACTTTGGCTCCTGATTTATCTTTCTCATATCATCTTTTCACCTTCACAGGTTGGTCTCTGTCCTGAGGTTCCTCAAACTGTTCCTACATGGGATGCTGTTCCTTAGTCTTTCTAAATGATCCCTAAATGCTCAAATATTTCCATCTTCTCCAAATATTTCAAAGGTGCTTGTACTTCACTAAAGCTGCTCACTTGGAGAAGCCTTCATGTTCTGTCTTTCCACACGTGGAACCATCTACAGAATGCTTAGGGACATACCACCTAATGGTTCTAGAATCTGATAACTTTAAATCATGTGCCACCTCTATCAAGGCCATATTCTCCTTTTATCTAAACAATATAGACAACCTCCATTGAGCCTCATTAACATGATTCTTCACTCCCTGGCACAGTGTTCTAGTAAAGCACACATCAGTCATATTTTCAGGAAAAAACAGGCCTGTCTGGAAGAACAAGAGCACCTTTGCAGGCTTTACACACTAGGAATCTACATCAATCTGCAACCACCTATCCCTTATTCCTTATATCTTCTTTGATTTTCCTGTGGATTCTTGTTCATTAAAGAACTTCAAGAATCTGTAAGCAGCAGGCACCTAACCTTTGTGGGCCTGCAGTGGCTTCCTATTTCACACTCAACAGAACAGTGCCATTTCTCCTCTAATACTTCCTGAGTTCTTCATGTTGATGGGAACTGTTCTTATTCAAACTCTTTTTGATAAACTATTTTCCACTCTACATGGTTTTGAATTTTCAACTTTTCTTTATTGACCCCAGCATCAATCATGTCTCTGTTATTTGCCTTTAATTTTACTGATTAAAAGTATAATGATTTTTAAGCCCCAAACACTTCTATTTCCTTAATAAAAGTCTTAGCTTTTGTCTTTCCCTAATTAGCTAGATTCTCTCCTCCCTTGACTGTAATTCAATTTATGTGCAACTTATCCACCTTAAACTACTTATATACCCCCTTTCTACAAGCTTTCCTCTCTTTATTGTTGACTTTGAGTGGGGACCTCATATATGTCTTCCAGTCCATTTTCTGTTTCCTTCAGCTATCTATACTGTTGGTTAAACTGACTGCTTCTTGCAAAGGTGGTTAGCTTTTATTCCTGTACATAGGTCAAGGCATACCTATAATATTATATGCTAACTATATGCACATCTCTCTCTCTCATTTCAAACTTAACACTGCTCCTCAATGCTATGCTGTGATAGAAGAGGAATCTGTCAATACTGAGTACACAACAGAGCAAACAACTGGTCCAGAGAACTGCATGTACTCAGCCTCAAATCAGGTCCTGTGTAGTGTAACTTATTCTCCATTTTCCCTCTGCCTTCCTTTAAAGTTATTTCTCAATAGGTTCTTTAAGGAACAGGACTCTGCTTGGTACACTTTATGTATTAATACATGCTCCATACTAAACCTCCAGGTCTATGTCCTAATCACTTTTATGTTGCTGTGATTATACAACCTGACTATGGCAACTTATTGATGAGATAGTTTGTTTTGGCTTAATCCTCCAGAAGGATAAGATTACATCATGGCAGGAGGCATAATAGCAAGTATTAACCATGACAGCAGGAACAGGGACCTGGAAGCATACTTCTTCACATAAGCATGAGAATGAATTGGAAGTGGTATAAGGCTTTTCCTCTCAAAGCCCTCTCCTAGACACATACTTCCTCCAGCAAAGCTAAACCCCTTAAACTTTCCTAATAAATGCTCCCAAATAAGGACCATATGTTCAAATATCTGAACCTGTAAGGCATGTAAATTAGACTAGTAAATTCTGCATCTGGATGGCTATAGGTTCATGGTTATATCATAAAGAAAATACATTTATTTCAGCTTCAAAATTTATAATTTTCTTTCAATGTCTCAATAAATGTTCAATAGTTTGAAGTACGAAATCTATTCAGACTTAAAGCAACAACTTAATTGTAAAGCACTATAAACCAAAAAGCAAATTATATACTTCAATACATAATTGTACAGAATAAACATCATTACTGCTCCAAAAGGGAGAAATTGGAACATAGTAAGGAAATACTGGACCAAAGAAGGTGAGAATCTAGCAGAAAAAACTGAAATCCTGCAGTTCTATGCCCAACATGAAATGGTTCAGATGGCTCTGTACTTTGAGTTTTGCTGCTTATAACATCGCTTCACTCTTTAGCTGGTTCTCAAGGAACAGAAATGATATATATATATATATATATATATATATATATATATATATATATATATATTCTCATGCCAGTAATGCTAAGAATATAGTACCTATTCAGTACTAAGGGTGGAGGTTTAAAGCACCCAGAGAGCTGCTGATCTTTGGCCTCTGTTGTATACTGATGGAGTTGTTTTGAATATTGACAAAGAACTGCTGCAGCACTGGGATACTTATACCTATCAGCAAAAAGTAAGAGCAAACAGGCAAACTTCCATAAGAACTGTCCACATAAAGCCAGAAGACATATTCCAGATTTAGGGAGGGTCTTCCTGAATTATGAAACTTGCTCAAGTAAATACTTGCATGAATTTTCATCCCCATGGGTTTTAGTTGGTTCTGGATGTAGTCTTGCTGACAACCCAGACTAGTCATCAGAATGCATTTGTTATATATTCGTGTTTTCATTATGATGTGTCTTCTCTAGATTAAAGGAAAGTTGGGTAATATCTGTAACTTGAAGATCCATGCAGTTTTACTGAAGTTGGTGAATTAGTATGGTTTCCTTGTTTTAAAGATTTTAAACTTGCAGCCTTCTACAAAGCTTAACATGATAATTTGATACTGAGAAATTACTTCACTTCATTTTTATTTGTTTCTCATCCCTAAGGACTGAACTCAGTGTTTTGTGCATAGTAGGTAAGAACTCTACCACTCAGCATGACCCCAATCCTAAACAGTTTTACTAAGTTGGTTAAGCTGACCTTAAATTTACTATGTCACCCAGGAAAGTGATCATCTTGTGACTCTGTTCCCTGAGTCTCCCAAACAGCTTGAATCACAGGTATGTGCCCTCAGACCCAGCATGTGACAACTTTTGAAAATGGCCTCCTAACAAAAATAATTAAAAAATGGATAGTATCATGTAGTTTTAGTCAAAAAGTAGTGAAAATGACATCTCAAAAGAGGAAGACTATACATGCCATTAGAAAATGAGACTTATTAGACTTATTTCCTATCCCTATATTGCATATGTGTGTGTGTGTGTGTGTGTGTGTGTGTGTGTGTGTGTGTGTGTGTACAAAAAAATTATTTACTGGGGTATTAGTATGGACCATTTCCCAAACTGCTCTCACATACAAGTGACCTTCCTCTTACTTGACTCTGCAAAATGAAAAAAAATTGATGCATGCCTGCTATGGACATTCATAAATTGCACAGTTTTCGTTGTAACCTCAACACACTCTATCAGCAAAAACTCAGATCTCCATAGATACAGGTGTGCCATTTGGGTGTCAGCAGCATGTAATTTGATTGTCCACACATAGAAGAATATTCTTCCTTCGATTTGTCCCTCAGTATGAAGGTGATTTTTATCTCCTCTGTCTATAGAAACTAGGTTTTATTTACCTCTTGCAGGAGGCAAAGGATTTGTGCTTTCTCTTATATGTAGCCAATTTCACTTTACGGATGCAATCCAAGCAAGAATGACCACATGCACTTGTTTACACTGTCAAAATTAACCAGAAATTCACTAAACAGATATGTGTTTGACATCAGTATTGTGATAAAATGACTAGGTATATAATTTAACAACAATAAAATTCAAATCCTTTTCCTTGTGAATCATGCATAATAATGAAAGAGGAAAAAGAGGAAAGAGAGACAGAAAGTGAATAAGAGTACCCAGGGGATGTTCTTCTTTAGGTTGGGAAAGTTTTATTCTATTATTTTGCTGAGTATGTTTTCTGCACCTTTGAGCTGTGCTTCTTCACCTTCTTCTATAACCATTATTCTTAAGTTTGGTCTTTTCATGGTGTCCCATATTTCGTGTTAAGGATTTGTTGGACTTAACTATTCTTCAGTCAATGAATCTATTTCCCCTAGTGTATCTTCAACAACTGCGATTCTCTCTCTTATCTTTTGTATTCTGTTGGTTATGCTTGTATCTGTTGTTCCTGATCATGTAACCAGATTTTCTATTTCCAGAATTCTCTCAGTTTGTGTTTTATTTTTTATTATCCCTATTCAGTTTTCAGGTCTTGAACTGCTTGAATTGTTTCCTTCACCTGTTTGATGTTTTTTTCCCTTGGTTTTCCTTGCTTTTTTTAATTCTTGAATTTTTTGGTTTGTCTTTTCCTCCATTTCTTTAAGGGATTTTCACATTTCCTCTTTGAGGGAATCTAACATCGTCAAAAAGTAGTTGTTTCTAAGGTCATTCTCTTCTGTTTCATCTGCATTGGGATGTGTAGGTATTGCTGGTGTATAATACCTAGAGTCCAATTCCTTATGGAGGGATACTCTCTTAGCCTAGATTCATGGGGGAGGACCTAGGTCCTGCCCCAAATAATGTGTCAGACTTTGATCATCTCTCATGGGTGACCTCACCTTCCCCGGGGAGTGGATCAGGGATGGGATGGGTAGTCGATGGGGGGCATGGGAGGATGGGAGAGACTAGGAACTGGGCTTGGTATGTAAAATAAGATTGTTTTCAATTTAAATAAAATTTATTTTAAAAATCAGAATGCCCAGGGAGAGGGGAGAGAATGGTGACATGGAGGAGAATGGTAGCCTAAAACTGTCTAACCTCCTGGGAAATGTAAATCTTGAGACATTTGAGCAAGCAGTTCAGAGAAACAAAATTACAGACTACAAAGATTCCTAGGAAAGAAACCTGGGTACAGAGAACACAAAGACTCAGGAAGCCAGTGGCACATATAGGCATATATGTAGGACACTCACACATGAAATAAAAATAAATAAAACTTTAAAATAAATAAATATTTTTGAGATAGAGACTCACTAAAATTTCTGATTTGGCCTTGAATTTATGGTACCCCTGCCTCAGCTGATAAAATATCTGGCATTTCAGGTCTATATTACTGGCCATGGTTCAATTTAAATCTTGATATATTGTTTAAGGATAATGAGGAAAGCACATCATTTTTTTCTATGAATAGTGTTTTATGTAAGAGTCTGACTAAAGATCTGTCTTCTCAACAGGAAGGTACTGGAAGTTGGTTTCTTGGATTTACACTGTATTTAAGTAAAATACCACTTCCTAAACTCAAATAAAACTTCATGTGCACTTCCTGAAAAATCTACCAATTTGTGTAACATACCTTCTACACTGATATTATAAATGCTACAGTTTATTTTGAGTTAAATGATATAAACCAACTGGATATAACAGATATCTATAGGGTTCCACCCAAATACTAAAGGATATACTTTAAATGTAAGTACCCCATGAAGTTTTCCCAAAGTAGTTCTCAAAAATTTAGGAAAATTGAAATCTCATCAAGATTTTTGTTTGATAACCATAGTTTAAAGCTTGGTATCAACAAGAATAAAAAAGAAAAAACAGAGTATACTAAAACTCATGAAATAAAAACAACACATTATTGTATCTAAAAACAGAGTAAGGGAGAAACTAAGAATAACAAATTTTAATTTCTTGAACTGGATGAAAATGAAAATACAACATGCAAGAAAACTATGGAAAACAATGAAGGCAATGCTGATAGGAAAACATATAGCTTTAAGTGCTGCATAAAGATACACTTAAAAAATCTAGAGATCCCATATCAAATACTAAATAACGTCCCTGAGGTCCTTAGCAAAAGAAGAAAAAACAAAAGTCAGAAACAGTAGACAAGAAGAGAGAATTAAAACTGAAGTTGAAATAAGTAAACTAAAAATGTCTAACTGCCCTATTGAATCCAGAAAAGTTTGTCTGCAGTGTTCTTGCTCTGCCTCTTAATATTAGAATCTTTCCATCACCTTTTTACAATGATCCATGAATTTCTGAATGAGAAGATGCAACAAATATTATTTAAGGATGAGAACTCCACAGTCTCTTATTTTCTGCATCTTGAACTAGTTATGTGTTTCAGGATTAATCATTGTTTACTACAAGAAGAAAATTCTCTGATGGGATTTGAAATATGCAGCTATCTACAGGTATAGCAATGCCATTAATATTGGATTTACCATTAATAATGGTTGTACTGGATTTTCCCCTAGGGACTATGACTTATCCACTCACAAGTTCTTGATCCTGAAAGTGTGCGAGGCATGGGGGCTCTCTTGTTATTATGGAGATAAAGAGTTAATGTTTACATCTTACACAGTAACTTCACATTAATTAGTATACAAAATAATTAAACTAATGGTAAATAATACTGATATGAATAGTGTGGTGTATGTCTATACTGTACTATGGAAGTCAATATCTGAAGTATTGAATACTTTTAAAAATGTATAGTCAATACAACTATATAAATCAAGTGAATGGCTATACGTAGTTCATGATTTGGAATAATGCTAAAAATATCCACTTTAGGAAAACAATTGGAAAACAAATTTTAAAAATGTAAAGCAATTAGGTACAATGACTCTCCATTGTGATCAAATCTGTTTCACTCCAATAACCTCATTGTCTACATAAATAGATTCAAGGATAAAAGCATAGAATCATCTCATTGGATACAAGGAAGATCTTTCACAAACTCCAACATACACACAGCCAACATTGTGTTGAAGAATGAGTAACTTAAAGAATATCCATTGAAATTCAAAAACAAGTATGTCCACTTGCTTTACTCCTGTTGAAAATAATACCTAAAATTTTAGCCAGGACAATCAGAAAAATAAGCTGATAAAGGGTATATAAACAAAGCAATATCATGCCCAGATAATATGCATCTATATGTAAAAGACCATAAGGACTCCATCAGAAAGCTCCTACAAATGTTAAAGACATTTATCAATGTTACAAGGTATAAAATTGACATAGAAAAAGCTCAGTAGCCTTTCTATAAACAAATGAAAAACAGAGGAAACAAAATCAGGGAAACAATTGTATTCACAAAAGCCTCAAGTAATCTTGGAATAAATTTAAGAGGTTGAGGTCAAAGTCATACACTAGAGAAGTGATATAGAAGTGTAACAAAATCTTTAAAAAAGGGTTTCAGGAAGATTCAAAAGGTGGTAAAACCTCCCATGCTTACTGATTATTAGAATTCAAATTCTAACAATAGGCAGCCAACCAAATAAAAAATACAGGTTCAACACAACCCCCATTAAAATTCTAATGCAATTCTATCACTATGCTAAATGGATAGAATATTAAACTGATCCTAGTGACTTGTCACTATGCCTATAGATTAATGCATTATTCAGCCCTCATCAGAGAAGCTTCTATATGTAATAGATGCTGATTAACCTAGAGCCCTACAGTTGGTCAGAATACAGACAATTAGAGACTGTAAGTATACTGAACCCTAATTGGAACATATGTATTACATCCCTACTCCAAAGGATTAGGGTTCATTGCTGAAGAGGATAGAAAGAAGAAAGATTGTACAAGTTAGAGATGGTAGATAGCTTGAAGGAAATAGTGCTATTTTTACTTTAAAAGCACTCTTATCTACATATCAATCCTCCCCTTTCCCTTGCCCTCCCATCCTCCCGTGCACCACCCCAATCCCCCGCCACTTGCAACCACTCCCCAAGGAAAATGAGGCCCTCCACAGGGGACCATCATGTCTATCTCATCATTTAAGGGAGGGCCTAGGACCTCTTTCTTGTATCTGGGCTCAATAGTATACATCCAAAGGGAATGGACTGCCAAAGTTAATTTGTGCTCTAGGGATAAACACTGGCTCTACTGTTAGAGGACCCATAGACTGCTCTGTCCTCCTATCTGGCACCCACATTCAGAGGGCTTGTTTTGGTCCAATGCTGGTTCCCCGGCTTTATGACTAGGGGGTTTCTGTGCACCTACTAGGTAAGGTCAACTGTTTCTGTGAGTTTTTCAAGCACAGTCTTAGATCCTTGGCTCATCCCTCCACTCTCTCTGCAACTGGATTACAAGAGAATGGCTCAGTGTTTAGCTATGGGTGCCTATTTCTGCTTAGATCAGCTACTGGATGAAGGCCCTAGGAATGGCAACCAAGGTAGTTATCAATTTCATTATAGGGGAAGGGCATCAAAGGCAGCCTCTCTACCACTGCTTAGATTCTTATTTGGGATCATCCTTAACTTTTCCCTTGTGCCAGACCTCTCTGCAAACCTATACTGACTCCCTCTAAAATTCCATCTCCTTTCTTGCTCTCCTCTTATTTCTCCTGATCTCAGTCCTCATGTTCTCTCCTGTTCTTATTCCAGATTTCCTTCTCCCCCTCTCTTTTTCCAACTTCCCTCCTCTCCCCTGATGCTCACAATCTGCTCAGGGGTTCTTGTCCCCCTAACCTTCTTCAGGGGACCATGCATTCTTATCTTTGGGTCCTGCTTGTTTCCTATCTTCTCTGGTGGGTTTGCTTGAAAGACTGGGAGTACTTTGCTCTATGTCTAATATCCATATATGAGTAAGTACATACCCTGTTTGTCTTTTTGTGATTGAGTTAACTCACTCAGGATGCTTTTTCTGCGAATTTCAATATTTTATTGTTTTTTCCACTAAGTAATACTCTATTGTGTAAATGTACTACATTTTCTCCATCCATTCCTTGGTTGAGGCACATCTAAGTTGCTTCCAGTTTCTAGGTTGCTTCATAGCAGTGCTGTGAAGCACTATAATACTTGAAACAATGAAACAATAGTTGAACATATTGTCCTTGTTGTATGAATGTTCATTCTTTGGGTATATGCCCAAGAGAGGAACTGCTGGATCTTGGGGTAGACTGATTCCCATTTTCCTGAGAAACTGCCATACTGATTTCCAAAGTGGTCATACAAGTTTGCATTCCCACCAGCAATGGAGGAGGGTTCCTCTTTCTCTACATCCTCTCCAGCATAGACTGTACTTGGTGTATTTTATTTTAGCCATTCTGGCCCATGTAAGATGGTATCTCAGAGTTGTTTTGAGTTGCTTTTCCCTTATGACTAAGGATGTTAAGCACTTTCTTAAGTGTCTTTCAGCCATTTTAGATTCCTCTATTGAGAATTTTCCATTTAGTTCTATACCACACTATTTAGTTGTATTATTTGGTGTTTTGGTGACTAACTTCTTGAGTTGTTTGTATATTTTGGAAATCAGCCATCTAGCAGATGTGGGGTTAGTGAAGATCTTTCCCATTCTATGGGCTGCTGTTTTGTCTTGATGACTGGGTTCTTTGCCTTACAGAAGCTTCTCAGTTTCAGGAGGTCCTATTTATTAATTTCCACCTCAATGTCTCTGCAACTGGTGTTATGTTCAGGAAGCGATCTCCTGTGCCAAATTGTTCCAGGGTACCACCTAGGTCCTTTTCTAGGAGGTTCCATGTAGCGGAATTTATGTTGAGGTATTTGATCCATTTGGACTTAAGTTTTGTGCATGGGGATAGATATGGATCTATCTGCAATCTTCTACCTGTCATAATCCAGTTATGCCATCACAATTTGTTGAAGATGCCTTCTTTTTCCACTGTATAACTTTAGTTTCTTTGTCAAAAATCAGGTGTTCATAGGTGTGTGGGGTAATATCAGGGTATTCAATTTGATTCCTTTGGTCAACCTGTCTACTTTTGTGCCAATACCAAGCTGTTTTGAGGACAATGGCTATATAGTAGAACTTGAATTCCGGGATGGTGATGCCTCCAGAAGTTGCTTTATTGTGCATGGCTGTTTTCACTATCATTGGTCTTTAGTTTTTCTATGTAAAGTTAAATATTTTTCTTTTGAGGTCTGTGAGGAATTGTGTTGGGATTTTGATGAGAATTGCATTGAAAAAATTGGCAAGATTGCCATTTTTACTATGCTGTTCCTACTTATCCAAGAACTTGGGGATCTTTCCATTTTCTGGAATCTTCTATAACTTCTTTTTTTTAAAGACTCAAAGTTCTTGATATACAGGTCTTTTACTTGTTTGGTTAGTATTACACCAAGATATTTTGTGTTTTTTCATGGCTAGTATAAAGGATGATATTTATCTGATTTCTTTCTCAGCTCTCTTATCTATATATAGTAGAGCTACAGATTTTTTTTTTTAGTTAATCCTATATCCTGCCACTTTGCTGAGGTGTTTATCTGCTGTAGGAGGTCCCTGGTAGAATTTTTTGGTTCACTTATATAAACTATCATATCATTTTCAAATAGTGAGAGATTGACTTCTTTCTTTCCAATTTGTATCCCCTTGATCTCCTTTTGCTGTCTTATTGATCTAGCTAGAACTTCAAGTACAATATTGAAAAGATATGGAGAGAGTGAGCAGCCTTTTCTTGTTCCAGATTTTAGAGGAATTACATTGAGTTTCTTTCCATTTAGTTTGATGTTGGCTGTTGGTTTGCTGTATATTGCATTCATCATGTTTGTGTATTATTCCTGATCTCTCCAAGATCTTTATCATGAAAGGATGTTGGATATTTGTCAAAGACTTTTTTTAGCATCTAGTGACATTATCATGTTTTTGTTTTTCAGTTTGCTTATATGGTAGATTATATTGATGGATTTTCATATGTTGAACCATCCCTGCATTCCTGGGATGAAGCCTACTTGATCATGGTGGATGATTTCTCTGATGTATTCTTGAATTTAATTTGCCAGTATTTTGTTGAATATTTTTGCATCGATGTTCATGAGGGATATTGGTCTCTAATTTTCTTTTTTTAGCTGTGTCTTTGTGTGACTTGGGTACCAAGGTAATTGTAGCATCATCAAAAGAGGTTGGCAATGCCACTTCTGCTGCTATTGTGTGGAAAAATTAGAGGAGTACTGGCATTTGCTCTTCTTTAAATTTCTGGTAGAATTCTGAACTGAAACCATCTGGCCCTGAGCCTTTTTGGTTGGGAAACTTTTAATGACTTCTTCTATTTCATTAGGAGTTATAGGTATGTTTAAATCTCTATTCTGTTCTTGATTTAATTTTGGTAAATTATATCTACCCAGAAAATTGTCTATTTCCTTTAGATTTTTAAATGTCGAGGAGTACAGGTTTTCAAAGTATGACGCGAAGATTCTCTGGATTTCCTCAGTGTCTGTTATGTCCCCCTTTTAATTTCTGCTTTTATTAATTGGCCTGTTCATTCTGTGCCATTTGGTAAGTTTGGATAAAGGTTTGTCTATCCTGTTGATTTTCTCAAAGAACAAATTCTTCATTATATTGATTCTTTGTATTATTATCCTAGTTTCTACTTTACTGATTTTGTCCCTCAATTTGATTATTTCCTGGTGTCTACTCCACTGGGGTGAGTTTGCTTCTTTTTGTTCTATAGCTTACAGTTGTGCTATCAATTCTCTAGTGTGATTATTCTCCAGTTTCATTATGTGGGCACTTAGTGCTATGAAATTTCCTCTTAGCACAGATTTCAATGTGTCCCATAAGTTTGTGTATGTTGTGTCTTCATTCTCATTGAATTCCATGAAGTCTTAAATGTCTTCCTTCACCCATGAATGGTGTGGTTGATCATTATTCAATTTCAATTAGTTTGTAGGTCTTCTGCAATTTGTGCTTTTGAATTCTAACTTTAAAGCATGATGGTCTGATATGATACAGGGAGTTATTCCAATTTTTTGTACCTGTTGGGGCTTGATATGTTGCCAAGTATGTGGACAGTTTTAGAGATGGTTCCATGTGGCACTGAGAAGATATATTCTTTTGTGTTTGGAATAAATATTCTACAGATGTCTGTTAAATTCAATTGGGTCATAACTTCCTTATTGTATGAATGTGCATCTTTTGGGTATATGTCTAAGAGTGGAATTGCTGGATCTTGTGGTAGACTAATTCCCATTTTCTTGAGGAGTCGCCATACTGATTTCCAAAGTGGCTGTACAAGTTTGCACTCCCAACAGCAGTGGAGAAGTGTTCCTCTTTCTCTACATCCTCTCCAGCATAAACTGTCAATGGTGTTTTTGATTTTAGCTATTCTAACAGGAGTAAGATGGTATCTCAGAATTGTTTTGATTTGCATTTCCCTGATGGCTAAGGATATTGAACACTTTCTTATGTGTCTTTCAGCCATTTTAGATTCCTCTATTGAGAATTGTCTATTTAGTTTTGTACCCCACTTTTTAATTGTGTTGTTTGGTGTTTTGGAGCCTAGCTTCTTGAGTTCTTTGTATATTTTGGCCATCAGCCCTCTGTCAGATGTGTGGTTTGTGAATATCTTTTCCCAGTCTATGAGCTGTCGTTTTGTCTTGTTGACTGTGTCCTTTGCCTTAGAGAAGCATCTCAGTTTCAGGAGAACTATTTATGAATTGTTGATCTCTGTGTCTATGCTACTTGCATTAAGTCAGGAAGTGGTCTCCTGTACCAATTTGTTCTAGGATACTACTTACCTTCTCTTCTAAGAGTTTCAGAGTGTCTTGTGTTCATTTGGCCTGAAGTTTTGTGCAATGGATCTGTCTGCAGTCTTCTACAAGCCAGCATCCAGTTATGCCACCACCATGTGTTGAAGATGCTTTCATTTTTGCATTGTATACTTTTAGGTTCTTTGTAAAAATCAGGTGTTTGTAGATGTGTGGGTTAATATCATGGTTTCAATTTGATTCCATTGGTCTACCTTTCTATTTTTGTGCCAATATCAAGATGTTTTCAGGACTAAAACTCTGTTATAGTGCTTGAAGTAAGGGATAGTGATGCCCTCAGACGTTCCTTTATTGTACAGGGTTGTTTTGGCTATCCCGGGTCTCTTGTTTTTCCATATATAGTTGATTATTGTTCTTTCAAGGTCTGTGAAGAATTTTGTTGGGATTTGGTGGGGATTGCATTGAATCGGTAGATTGTTTTTGGCAAGATTTTCATTTTTTCTATGTGTATGCTACCTATCCAAGAACATTGGAGATCCTTCCAATTTCTGGTATCTTCTTTATTTTCTTTCTTTAAAGACTGAATTTATTTTGATATAGATCTTTCCTTTTTTTTTGTTAGGGTTACCCAAAGGTATTTTATATTGTTTGTGGCAATTGTAAAGGTTGATTTTTCTCTGATTTCTTTCTCAGTGTTTTTATCATCTGTATTTATTGGAGCTACTGATTTTTTTGAGTTAATCTTGTATCCTGCCACTTTGGTGAAGGTATTTATCAGCTGTAGCAGTTCTCTGTTAGAGTTTTTCAGGTCACCTATGTAGACTATCATACCATCTGCAAATAGTGAAAGTTTGACTTCTTCCTTTTCAATTTATATCCCCTTGATCTCCTTTTGTTGTCTTATTGCTCTAGTTAGAATTTGAAAGACTGTATTGAAGAGGTATGGAGATTGGGCAGCCTTGTCTTCTTCTTGATGTCAGTAGAATTCATTGATTTTTCTCTCCATTTAATTTGATGTTGGCTGTTGGCTTGCTGTATATTGCTTTTATTATACTTAGGTATGTTCCTGTTATCCCTGATATCTCCAAGTCCTTTATCATGAAGAGGTGTTGGATTTTTTCAAAGGCTTTTTAAGCATCTAGTGAGATGATCATTTGGTTTTTCTTTCTCAGTCTGTTTATACTTTGGATTACATTGATGGAGTTTTGTATGTTGAACCATCCTTGCATCCCTGGGATACAAGCATACTTGATCATGTTGGATGATTTCTCTGATGTGTTCTTGGATTCGAATTGCCAGTATTTTATTGAGTATTTTTGCATCAGTTTTTATGAGGGATATTGGTCTGTAGTTCTCTTTCTTAGTTGTGTCTTTATGTGGCTTGGGCACCAATGTTATTGAAGCCTCCCAAATTCTGTAGGGTCCTGGTCACTTCCTCCATTCACCAGACTAGGGGTCTATGTGAGCTTGAGCCTGTTTCTACCTCACCTTCATCTATTCTGCTCAGAGACATCTGAGGACTGGGGATTGCTCATTGTGGATTCCAACTAGGTAGCATTCATTCTACCCAGAGTCTGCAGAGACCCTTTCTCCATCCAAAGGACTAGGTAAGCTTGTGCCTGTTTCTGGCCTGCCTTCCTCTGCCTTGCTCAGAGACACCTGAGGCCTGGAGACTGTTCACATTGGGTCCCAACTCAGTGGGATCCAGCCCACCCAGAGACTGCTAAGGCCCTGGTACCAGTCCTGCCTCCATCCATGGGAAGAGGAGAGGCTTAAGCTTTTAATAGTGTTTCTAGAACAGCACAGAGCCACTAGCTGCTGAGGACCAATGGAAACAGTAATTGTAGCAGGAAAGTGTTTGCCTCAGATATCCAGAACCCACAGAGCAGAGTTAAGAAACTCTACACACAGAAGGAGCTGGGAGTCTACAAGAGAATAATGTTGCCAGACCATGAAAAACAAAAATCACCAAGGCACTAAGCTCGAATTAAAAAACAGGGAATCTTTCCAGGGGAGCAAAGATACAAAAATATCATTCAGGCATGTGATACCATTGCCTGATATCTTCACCTAGCTCCCACTGTGACCAGCTCCACCCTACTGCTCCCAACTGCTTCTCATCTATACTATTCACTAGGTCAATGTAGCAGAACAACACTGTCCCATACAAGAACAAATTTACTTGATCTATCTATCTATCTATCTATCTATCTATCTATCTATCTATCATCTATCTATCTAAGATCTATCTCTTCTTTCTTTCTGTTTTACTCTCTCTCATTTACTGTTGCCATCTATCTTACCAGTACATCTCCTAAAGCCCAGGGGCTGACCTGGCTTATTCTATCTCCATACATATCATTACTCACTCTACTTAATCTACCATTGACCAGAACTTTCACAAATCAACCTGTTTTTTTCTCTTTGCTTCATTCATTCTCAAATGACAAAACACCCAGAAGCCATAGGTAGCTGTGTGTAAAGTGCTGGGCAAGGAATAAAATTCCTCCCCTAGAGTTGCTGTTCAATGTTATCCTACTGACCCACAAATTTTTGTAACCTGCTATAGCTTGGTGATAAACTTTATTGCTGAAGGCACCAGAAACTACAGGACAGGGAGGAAAGTAAATTTTCTTTAATGGTATAAACTCATGTAAGTCAAGCATGTTCCAGTGAATGACACAAACCTATGCCCCATTAGTATATGAGCAGCAAAATTTTGGCTCTAAAAGTTATATAAAAAGAAAATACATAAAATCTGAAGTTTTTGAGGCGTTAGGAATGAAGGTTGGAGGGGAAGAGGAGTGAAATAGGGAGTATATATGATCAAATACATTTTAAGTATGTAAGACATTCTTGAAGGCCCTTGGTGAAGGGCCTCACTATCCCTGGAGATGAGTTGGTGAATGGGTTTGGAGGGTTGGTGGGGAACTTGGGAGGCTGGGAGGGTGAGGGAATGGGGAAATGGATATATAAACATGAGTAGTGATTAAAGAATTTAAATAAAAAATAAAAGTATTATATTAAACGATGATTACATGATATGCAATTAAAATATATCAAATTAATTTTATTTTAATGCTGACCAAGTACAGAAAAGTCAGATAAGTCTGTAACTACAGACATCATTATTCAATCTGTGTTTACTAAATGGGCAGCACTGCTGCATTGATGACCCCATGAAAACTATGCTTGCCTATACAAATATTACACAAGATCAAAGGAGTCAACATTCTAACATAGAGGGATGAATTGGTCATGACCTCATAAAGAAAGAATTAAGAAGTGAAAGCTTGAATTGATACATTACACTTAACAAATACAATTCTCTACACTTTGTACATGAGTTTTTCAGAAAACATTTTTTTCCCTTTGTGGTGGGAAGAAATAGAAAATTTCTTGAAAATTTGATAAGCATTCTCAAATTTCTTCTCCCTTTCATTCTTTTTTTTTTCTCCCTTTCATTCTTATTGATGAAATTTTTCTACTACAACTTATCTAAAACATTCCATCAATCTTATAAAAACTTATTGCCTCCATCTTACCATTTGACTGTCACTTCCCTCCGAGTAAAATTTGTAAAACTGCTGTGGTTATATTCTTCTGCTGATTACAGAATTTGTCTCCTGCCTATAAGTTAGGACTCCTTAGTTCCATCTCAGCATCAATAAAGCCCCTCAGCTTTACCTCTCATAGGAATGACTTTCTCCTTTTTTCCTCCTTCAGTCTACCTATATAGCAAATGAAATATCAATTCATTCCTTAAATCCTTACTAAGAGTTATTCTCTCTGTGGAGTTTTCCTTGATCTTGCCTCTAGAAGAGAAACCTGTTTCTCTTGCTAGATTACAAATCCCCTGGCAGTAATAGTCAGGCTATATACATCTCAGTGTGATACAAGAGATTCAGAAACTACTCAGCATCCATTAGAATAATCCATATCACAATAGTTATATCTATATAACTATTGATTGAACCTCACATGCCAACTTAAAATAATAATTTTAAGTATGAAAGAGATGAATCAATGGCTAAGAGCATTTGTTGTGAGTCTGGGGGTTTATATTCAATTCCAAAACCCATGTGTGATGGCTCACAACTTCCCATAATTATAGATTCAAAGTACCAAGTACCTATGGCCTATTCACGTACCTGCACACTTGTAAAATGTGCGTACACAATCACTCATATAAACATGAATAAAATAATCCAAAAATCTGAAGAAAACACTAATTCTACAAATAATGATACTCTGAACATACATGAAGAGATGTCCTTGTTGTATGAATGTGCATCTTTTGGGTATATGCCTAAGAGGGGAATTGCTGGATCTTGAAATAGACTGATTTCCATAGCAGCATTATTTGTAGTAGCCAGAACCTGGAAGCAACCTAGATGCCCCTCAACCAAAGAATGGATATAGCAAATGTGGTACGTTTGCACAGTGGGGTAACCCAGTCACAAAAAGACAAATGTCATAAGACCTCACTCATATATGGATACTAGACATAGACAAAAGTATTAACATCCTATAATCCACAATGCCAAAGAAGCTAGGGAACAAGGAGGACCCTAAGAGAGACATACATGATCCACCAGAAAAGGGGAAAGGGACAAGATCTCCTGAGATAATTGGGAGCATGGAGGAGGGGGGTGCTAGAGAAAAGAGGAGAGGAGGGGAAAGGAGGACATGAGGGAGCAGGGAAATTGAGGCAGGGGAAGAACAGAGGAGAGCAAGAAAAAAAGATACCTTAATAGGGGGAGCCATTATCAGTTTAAAGAGAAATATGGCACTAGGGAAATGTCCATAGATCTATAAGGATGACCCCAACTAAAAATATAAGCAATAGTGGAGAGACCATCTTAAATGCCCTTCCTCAGTAATGAGACTGATGACTACATTATATGGCATCATAGAGCCTTTATCCAGTAGCTAATGAAAGCAGAAACAGACACCCATAGCTACACACTGAGCTGAACTCCTAGAATCCAGTTGTAGAGAGGGAGGAGTGACAATAAATGGGTCTAGATCAGGGTGGAGAAAACCACAGAACCAGCTGACCTGAATAAGGGGGAGCTCATGGATCCCAGGTTGATACCTGGGAAAGCAGTATAGGAGCAACCCAGACCACCTGAATGGTAGTGTCAATTAGGAGGCCTGGATACTCTATGGGGTCTTGGGTAGTGTATCAGTATTTAACTCTAGTGTAAAAATGGACTTTGGGAGGCCATTCCACATGGAGGGATTAATCTCTCAGCCTAGATACACTGGGAGGGCCTAGGCCCTATTGCCAATGATGTGAGAGACCTTGAAGATTCACCAAGGAAGGCCTCATACTCCCTGGGGAGAAGAAAGGTGAAGGAATATGGGACAGTGGGAGTAGGGGAGGAGGGGAGTGAGAGGGAACTGGGATTGATGTATAAAAAAGATTGTTTCTAATTTGAATTAGAAAAACACTAATTCTAAATATGATGCTAATTTAACCTTTAGTAATGATATTGAATATACCCCTCCAATTATCAATAATAGAGATTATCAAGAGTCCTCCAAATGTACATACACATTAACCCACAAAATATATCCATCACTATATGTCAAAAAACTTGGTTAGCCATTGTGGTGACAAATGTGCTCAACCAGATCAGGCCCTCTCTTAAGAGTTTTTAATGCTGTGAAGAGACAGCTTGACCCTGGTTACTCTTATAAAGGAAAACATTTAAATGGGGTGTCTTACATTTTCAGAAGTTTTGTTCCTTATTGTCATGTTACAACATGGTGCTACAAAAGTAGACAGCTGGAGAAGGAGCTGAGAGTCCTGTGTCTTGACCAATAGGCAACAAGAAGTGTTATAAGACTCTGAGTGTGGCTTAAGCATATATGAGACCTTAAAGCCTGTCTCCTCAGGAACACACTTCCTCCAACAAGTTCATACCTATTCCAATAAAGCAAGACTTCCTAATATTGCTATATCCTATGAGCTTCAGGGAAAAATTATATTCACACTACCACAGCTACCATGGAAAATCAAGTTACTAGACTGATGCTTTCAAGCGTGCATATGACATTTCAGAAAATAACAATCACTCTGTACTTTATGAAACTATATTTTCCTATAAAACTAACCTCCATTTTAGTAAGTGTACTGGCTAATCATATGTTAGCTTGATACACAAACTAAATTTATCTGAAAGGAGGGAATTTCAATTGAGATTACATTTTGAAGATCAGTCTAGAAGTTACTTTCTTAATTAGTGACATTCAGGAAGTTCCCAGCCCAATGTGGATGGTTTTAGGTCTGGGCTGATCTACTGTGTTTTAAGAGAAAGGAGACTGAAGAAGCCAGGGGAATCAAGCCAGTAAGCTCATGATGTTTGTGTCATATCCTGCCTCTAGGGTCCTGCCCTATTTGAAATATTTTCTTGACATTTATCAGTGAAGAATACCAATGTGGAAGTGGAAGTCATTTAAACCCTTTCCTCCCCAGTTTGTTTGTTGATATGGTGTATTTTCACACCAATAGAAACCCCAGCTAGGACAATAAGGTACAATTTTTTCAGACATTTCTCAGGGCAGATGGAAAATGGCAGGACCATGAACTTCAGTCCTGAAAAACATTTCTGAAATGGGATAACTGGCACCTCATATATAGCAAACTTCATGCATAACATCTGCTTGCTCAATGTCAGGGTCCCTTGTGTCATTAATTATACAGGAGGACTATGATGATGGTGACTTTGGACAACTCCTGATTGCCCTTTTCTCTTATCTAAAAGAACAATGCATTCTCTGTGCTGTGTTGAATGCATTAATGAATTAATACATTGATAACAATGACCAGAGCCTGGCTCTAGGTCCAGGACAGTTACTTAACAATCTCATAATATTAATTGGAAACAGTACCAGGTATAGATTTTTTTAAAAGGCATTATATTTTAAATATGTTGGGCCTGAATGATAAAACAATTATAAATAAGTTATACAGCTCACAAACTAGGCAAGACATTTATTCATTTTTTGATAAGCTGTTATCTGGTTAAAAACATAAAAATAATCATTGCTTTTAGAATAAATTCTTGCTTCGAATCCCTTTCCTTGACACTTTTTATGTACATTCGTTGTAAAAAAATGGCAATAGATTTAATTGTGACCTACTTATATGTGTACATGTCATTTGGTCATATTTCCCTCTCTTTCATCCATCTTCATTCCTACAGAGTTTGTAATCTCTCCTACTACTAAGTAGCCCCCCTGTCTAACTCAATATCTTTTTAAAAATCTACTGTCCACACATGTGAGGAGGAGTGCATTTCTAGTCTTTCTGATACTCTTCTTGGTTTACATGATGACCTGCAATTCTGCATTTTTCTTCACATGAACTCATTTCACATTTGTTATGGCTGAAGCATCCTCTGTGTTTACACAGCCCCCTTTCCATTTGCTGACTGATAGACAGCTGGGATCATTCTGTAGCTTGGCTGTTGTGAACAATGCCATATTTAACATGGATGTGAAGGTAACTCTATGTCATGCTGACTCTGATTCCTTTTGGACTATCAGAAGAAAATGATAGTAATATTTTCAGTCTTTTGAGAATTTTCTGTACTGATTTTCATAGTAGATGAACTAATTTGAACTTCCATTAGGTGTGAAAATTTCTGAAACCTCATCTTCACCAGAAATGGATGACACTTTTTATTTCTTGGTGGCAGCCATTCTGACCGATTGTTATGAATTTTGAAAATAAAAAATATTGAGAATTTTGCACATACATGTTGGTCATTTGTATTTCTTTATTGAGAAGAGATCATGTTTTTTGTTCATTTATCAAGTGGGTTATTTGGTTCCTAAATATTTAAGTTTTAAATATTTCCCATATTCTGATAGCAATGCCTTATCTGACACTATTATGACACACGTTAATTAATTCTGTGCCAGATGACTATCAGCTGGCAGAGATTTCCTTCTGTCCCTTCAGCTCTCTTTAACTCTTGTCACTTTGCTTATTTCACTGTGGAATTTTGTGATTCTATGTAACTAAATGTCTTGACCTTTGCTCTTATATCCTGAGCTACTAAGGTCCTATTCAGTAACCCACTACCTGTATTTACAGCATCAAGTGTTTGCTGAATAGGTTCAAAGTTTCAGATCAATATTAAGTGTTTTCTTAATATATTTTTAGTCTTTTTTTTGCAAAATTATAGGACTCAGTGAAAGCATTATGACTTACAAGGAAACTAACCTGGAGAAAGAAAAATTAAAACTTAGCTCAGCCTAACTTTGGAAGTGTTAGTTCAAAATTCTAGTGTATCTGACACGAGATGGCCATAATTGCATTGAAACTGAACCCAAAGTACATGTTAAGGGCCTATGATCTGGTATGGCCTCTATCCAAAACAGCATAAAGATCAGCAGGCTATAAATTATGTGTGACTCTCTGCCTAAGAATGGGTTTCATTTACTGAGAAACAAGGCTAAAAATAAGGCTTTAGGAAGAGAAAGTCTGTAAACATTTTGGGGGATTTGGGTGAGGCCTGGCTTTACAGATAGCAAAGGTCACCAGGTCATTAACAGCAGGTATCAAACTCTTAATAGCCTTCAGGAGATACTAGGAGAAATTTCTCAATTACAGATGATTATTGGAGTAGAAGGTCATGACTTAAAACATTAAAAATGTCTCTGAAAGGTGATAAGGACCCAAACAGTCCATGAATATTATCTGCCGGGGCAGAAAAAGAACTACAATGAGTAGCAAACAGAGTATTGGATGCACAGGTAGACCGGATAAACCTTGATTTAGACTGCATTCTGGTCATCTTGCCATCCAGAGAATATCCTTCTGGAATTCTGATGCAGAGGGAAAACACTATATTAGAATTGTTATTTCTGGCACATAACCAGAATAAAAAGTTAAAGATGTACATAGAAAAGATTTCTGATTTGATTTTAAAGGTCAAAATACATTTGGCTGAAGTGTGTGCCTATCTTCTTTCCTTATTTTAACCAATAGGTACATTTTTAGCTTTTGCCATTTATTTTTGCCATTTTGGTGTTAATTTAATGTCATTAACACCCAAATAAATTACTAGGAAACCAAACAGCATGCTTTTAAACAATCAATAGGTCAAACAAGAGAGTAAAATTACTAGTGAAACATATTGAGATAAATGAAATAAAAAACACAAGCACCAAACAATGGCATGATTCAATTTACAGACTTTTAGCATCACAGAACAACAGTGGAAATTGTTTAGTGTAAAGTATGCTATCAGATTTGAATTTGGATCTTTCCTGGCATAGAAATGTGAGGTGAAAAACCCTCTTGTGATGTCAGGCAGCAAGAAGCACCACAGTTATTGGAAAGCATATGAGGGCATGCTTGCAATATTCTCCACAGTTCTGTCTTGCCTATAGACTCAGACATTGTGCTCACATGAGTGTGCATATAGGACATGTCAACCCCCCCTCTCTTTCTCTGTCTCATCAATCATTAACTGGCTATCTCTTCTCTTCATTTAAGATGAAGTCTTATGAAATTTTACCCATCCCCACTGACATGCCAACTGAGCCTGACATCATGAAGATCATGTTTAGGCAACCATATTGTTATGATTTCATTGGTACAAAATCCATGTCATATGAAGAAGATACAACCTCAGAGCTGATGTCCTGGTCATAGTTTTCCTATGATCATTTTGTCTCTATTCTGTAAGATCTTCTAAGCCTTAGATGCAGGGATTGTGTTGTAGACATATTATTTGGGATAGGAATCCCATTGCTATTTGTGTTTATGCAATTGCATATATGTGCATGTTACAACAAAAATAAAAAAAAAACAGACAATGAGCTTTAGGGGAGTAGGGATACAGAGGAGGAGCTGAAATGTTTCGAGGATGGGAATTATGTAAATAGACTACTCATAAAATTCTCATCAGTTAAACAGCTGTTGGTTACCCAAAAATATAAGTGGCCCTATTGAACCTTTAGGGATTTTTTGACATTGTGATAATTTGATGGCTCATTGGTTTTATAGCTAGAAAAGGCTATTGATAGATTTTCTCACTTAGACACTTTATGTTTTCTCACTTGAACACTTGCATAGCACCTTAGCATACTATGTGTTCAAGTTCTTAGGAAAGGAGACTCTGAGTTAGGTCTACTTTGGTGCCTCAAAGTCTTCTGTTTACTGTGTTCTCAGCAAGAGTTTCAATTTTAAGTTTAGAACCTAGGGATCAGGATGTAGGTCCAGACTAACAGTCCAGTTCCAGGCCTGCTGCCATGCTCCCTACCATGGTGATAATAGACTAAATATCTAAAGCTTTAAGAAAAGCCACAATCAAACACTTTCTCTTATAATGCTTACCTTGGTCATGGTGTCTCTACACAGCCACAGAACAATGGATAAGGCAGGAGGTGAACATGAAAAGATAATTAAGAACCAATATGGAAATCACATCACAATAAATTGAGTAATCTATTAAGAATTTGAAAATTTATACTGTTAGCAATGTCATTTTTAAATTGAAAAGGATTTTATATCTTTCTTTTAATTGTGGTAAAGCTATATAGTATATATTGGACATATCCAGCCCCACCCTCTCTCTCTCCAGCATCCAAAATAGCTCTCCCAAATACCTCCCTTATTCATCTCAACTTCATATTTTGTTTTGTTTTTTTCTCAGCCACTAAATCCAATTAGTGTTTCCCATATATGTGAATGTGTGGACTCATCCACCTGGCTATAGGCAACCTAAAGCGAAGGCTGAAGGCTGAAGACTGTGACCTCAATGAAAAGTTAACCCCCAGCCTTTCCTCAGTATCCTTTAACTGCAGCCATACTAATCTCAGTAACAATTTGCCATGGCAACCTGAATCCAGACTGCCAACCAAGATACAGGAGTTTAAACAATGTTGCCTAGTTGTCCCACTTAGGGCTTCTATCCAGGAGGCAAGGCAAGCTCCAGCAATAAGAAGATTCTGCTCATAGCTCTTTTTCTCAGTCTGGTGTCTACTGAGGTTGCTTTATCACTCACATTAGAGCAGCTGAGGTACAGTCCTGGTCTGATGTGATGGGAGATAAATACTGCACTTTCGATATGGTAGAAATTCTGAAACTCCATTTAAGTTTTTTACCCTGGTTAAAATGCAGAACCATGTTTGTAAAGCAGGAATATCCATATATGCACGTTTAATCAATAATAACCTTTTAACATCTGTTTTTTCCCCTTCAGATTGGATTCTTTTTATAAAAAGACTTAACAGAGCAGCATGAGAGACAGGGATTGTCAAAGTACTAAAAAAAAACGTTGATGAATATGTTGCCAAAATTTGAAGCTGGGTTATTATTTCCTTTGGTAGGATTTAGGGAATGGAGCCATGTGTACTCATGAATGGGAGATTTGTATTGTATAATTGTAAGGCCTTTTGGATGGGACAGGTATTCTGGAACTAACTGTAAGCCTTTTGGACACCTCAGTTGGAAAGGTATCCTAGAAGCTCAGGAGCCAAGGAATACCACAGGTCACAATAAGCACAGCACCTTACAGCCCTGTTTCAAAGGGGGCTTCCCCAGTGTATCAGCTCTGATCCAACAGAAAAGGGCTTCTCCTGAGGCTCCATTCCCCCAGAGTGTAACAACTCTGCTCTGTCAAGGTTTCTTTTGACCGAAGTGTTGCAATGTTGTCGTTTCACTCAGCCATGGCTGTTCTGCTGCTCTTCTCTGCTGCTCTCTTCAACCGTTGCTCCTCCCCTCTCTGCCACTCCTCCCTCTCTGCCACAGCAAAGGAAGGTGTTCACTCAAAGCTCCTTCGGGGATCTTTATTCTTTCCTTGGTCTTCTAACAGTTCCATGGGTCACAGGGGTTATATAGTTTTTCCAGGGGGTGGGGATTGTTCCAATTTGAATCCCTGAACTGACTGGCTAGCTTTCTTTTCAGGGATTCTGCTTGGGTTAGGGCCAGATTGAGCTCTAGTTTCAGGGCCAAAGTGTGTTTTTTTTTACTGGTCTTTTTGGCTTTCAGGTCCTAGTTTAAGGAACAGGGTGTATTTCTTTAATTGGCTGTGATTCTAGGGACAAAGTGTGTTTCACTGACATTAGTTTCAGAGTCAGGGTACATTTCTTTGGTTATGGTTGCTGGGTCAAAGTGTGTCTCTTTAGCTCTGATCAGGGTGTTTTTCTTGGGCTAGAGACTTTTTCCTATAATACTGGCCACACTAGATGAAATAACTTTGCCTGGTGTGACTCAAAGATGGAAAGGTGACTGCCTTCACTTTCTCTATGTGATTTGTTCTTTTACACAAGAATTCTTAATGTAAGCAAAGAAGAGGAAAACATCGAGGCAAGAGGACTCCAAACACAGCCACAAACTTGCATGGTGAATATTAAATCAGGAGCTTTATATATGATCGGAATGATTATTAGAGCTGGACACACAAATTTAGGAATGCCGACACTATACAGCTATCTGGATATTTGAAAGACTTCATAGTTGTTCGACGTTGCCTCAAAACTTTTTTTTGCATTTTTTTATTTTATATTTTTTATTAGTTCTAGTTTAAAGTCCAATTGGTTAGATATTAGGATTTCGACACCAGCTTGTTTCTTGGGCCCATTTAATTGGAAAATCTTTCCCCATCCTTTTAATCTGAGGTATTGCCTGTCTTTGAAGTTCAGGTGTGTTTCTTGTAAACAGCAGAAGGATGTATTCTGTCTTCATATCCATTCTGTTAGCCTATATCTTTTTATGGGTAAGTTAAGACCATTGACATTTAGGGATATTAATGTCCATTGTTCGTTGGTTCTTGTTTGTTTTGGATTTATTGTTGGTGGTGTCATTGTGTGTGGATTTTACCCTCCTGTTTCTTTTTGTGTTTGGTAAAGTTAGATTATCTATTGCCTATGTTTTTGTGAGTATAGTTATGTTCATTGGGTTGGAGTTTTCCTTCCAGAACATTCTGTAGTGCTGGATTTGTGGATATGTATTGTTTAAATCTATTTTTGTCATGGAAAATCTTGTTTTCTCCATCTATAGTGATTGAAAGTTTTGCTGGGTACAGTAGTCTGGGTTGACATCCATGCTCCCTTAGTGCTTTTAGGATGTGTATCCAAGACCTTCTGGCTTTCAGAGTTTCCATTGAGAAGTCGGGTGTGATTCTAATTGGTTTGCCTTTATATGTTACTTGGCGTTTTTCCTTTGCTGCTCTTAATATTTTCTCTTTATTCTGTAGATTTGATGTTTTGATTATTATGTGTTGGGGGGACTTCTTTTTGTGGTCCAGTCTGTTTGGTGTCCTGTAAGCTTCTTGTACTTTCATAGGCATATCCTTCCGTAGATTTGGGAAGTTTTCTTCTATGATTTTGTTGAATATTTTTTCTGTACCTTTGAGCAGTGTTTCTTCACCTTCTTCTATACCTATTATTCTTAGGTTTGGTCTTTTAGCTGTGTCCCATATTTTCTGGATATTTTGTGTTAGGGATTTGTTGGACTTGAGGTTTTCTTTGGTTGATGAACGTATATACTCTAGCGAGTCTTCAATAGCTGAGATTCTCTCTTCTTTCTCTTGGATTCTATTAGTTATACTTACGTCTTTAGTTCCTGATCGTTTATCCAGTCTTTCCATTTCCAGCATCACCTCATTCTGTGTTTTCTTTATTGTGTCTAATTAATCTTTCATGCTTTGAACTGTTTCAAGAGCTTCCTTCACTTGTTTGGTTGTTTTTTCTTGGGTTTCTTTAAATTCTTTAAAGATTTGTTTATTTCTTGAATTTTTTGGTTTGTCTTTTCCTCCATTTCATGTTTTTGCTTGCTTTTTCTTCTATTTCTTTTAGGGATTTTCTTGTTTCCTCTTTAAAGGTCTCTCATCTTGCTGAGATAATTTTTGAGGTCCATCTCTTCTTCATGAACTGTGTTGGACTTTTCAGATCTTGCTGGAGTGGAGTCCCTAGATTCTGGTGGTGTCATATTGGTCTTTCTGTTGTTGAGCGAGTTCTTATTCTGTCTTCTTCCCATATCTTATTCCAGTGAGTGCAGGTGGGGTCTCTCTATCTCCTCTTGTTACCCAGTAGTGTGTGTGGGGGGCAGGAATTCAATGTCTGCAGCTCTGGATGGTCTTGTCTGTCCTGGTAGTCTCCTCACTCTGAAGGAGTTAGGCTTCCATAGGTGACCGGTGTGTGGGGGTGGGACAGGAAGTAAGAGTGGGGTGTTTCCAGGCTCTGGGAGTTCCTACTGTCTGGGCAGGTCTACCCCAAGCAGGAGCAGGCCCGGGGAGATCGGGGTGGATGGGGCTTTGGAAGGGAATGGGTAAGACCAGTGGATCACTCACCTCATTTCGGATCGGTCGGTGGAAATGGAAGGAAGAGTAGACTGTACCCAGATTCAGGGAGCTCCTCCCTGCCTGGGCATGTCTACTTAAAGCAGGCACAAGCCTGGGGAGATCTCGTTGTGATCAGTCAGCAGAAAGGCTGCCTCAAAACTTTTTACACTGGTAATTGACATATTTGATTTCTGAAGCTTTTTAGACTCTCCATTTCAGTTTAATTCACTTTGACAATTTCCTCTAATGAACCACAAAACTCTTTGTTTCTTCTCACCCTCTCTGGGGAGTGGATGGTGGTGGGATAGAGGGTAAGTGGGGGGGGCACGGGAGGATGGGAGGGAGAGGGGACTGGGGTTGATATGTAAAATAATATTGCTTTTAAATTAAAAATAAATAAATTATAAAAATGACTTTTTTAATTCAAAGGAGAAAACACTTATGGTATATGTCTTAGTCAATGTTCTATTGCTATGAATAGGCACCATGATCATGCCTACTCTCATAAAGGAAAACATTTAATTGGGAATTGATTTCAAGTTCAGAGTCCATTGTCAGCATGGTGAGAAGCTTGGTTACTTGCAGGCAGACTGATTGAGAAGCCTCTGAGAGTTCTACATCCCGATCCTCAGCAAGCAGGTAGAGACACTGTGCATTGCTTGAGCATTTAGAACCTCAAATCACACCCCCAGTGACACATTTACTTCAAAAAAGTCCATTGTATCGATATACAAGGCCAAACTTATATACATCTCAAGTAGCACCTCTTTCTAATGGTCAAGCACTAAAGTATATGAAACTTGGGAGCCAATCCTATTTTTATATAATATATAATACATGTTTAATATATTTACATTAACAGCTAAATATTAAACATATTTAAATTTATTATATACTTAATGTAAATAATTAAATTAACAATTAAATCTATTACCCAACTATAAATTATATAAAAATATACAATAAATGTATTCTATGAAGTACATATATTACATAACAACGTATGTGTAAAATATATACTTCATATAAATAAATATAACATACTCAAATATGGTTACTTCAATAACCCCACACTCTCCTCTTTCAAAATATTCATACCACCTTATTCCTTTTCACATTCACAGACTATTTTAGTTATTATTATTCCATTTATAGACATGTATGTCTATGTAAATTTATAGAATGTGCATGCTGAGTCCTTTTCCTGTTGTCTGAGTGTATATGATTTCAGGGCTGATCAGTGGTACTGGATAAACCATCACAGATTTCATTCCTGAGGCACACAATTCTTCCATACTCAGGACTCTGTATTTACCTGTAGTTCTTTGTATATTAAAATGTGCTTATGAACCAATACCACTTAAGAAAAAAATCTTGGAGTATCAATGTACATCATTAACCCCAGTACTGAATGACATAGAAGTAAGGACGATGTTTCTATTCATGAAACTGGGTGGGGTGAGCCCTGTGAGAGGAACACATATATGCCACCTCCACCCACATTCAAGTTAGCATGACCAATGCTGTTAGTTTCCCTCTCTTATTTCATCCTTAACCAAAATTCTGCATATCTTATAACAACTTACACACACAGGATACTCTGTTGTATGAGGTTTTTATTTTTTTAATAAAACTTGAATTTTTTCTAATGTGAAAGAAACAAAAATTGTGTGGATCTGGGTGGGTGGAGAATATCTGGAAATAGTTGGGGGAGGGAAAACTATATTGAGATTGTAATTTATGAAAATATGATATTTGCAATGAAATTTCTTTAAAACTTGATAAAACTGTCAGAATTCCCTCAGAGCTTGGGCATGCCTACTCTATAAGCAGCATCATGTGTCTAGTCATGACATTCTATCTCTTGTATGTATGTACATTATACCATCTGTGTTGTTTATATGGTTATGTATATATCTCCAATCATTTACATAAGCAAAAGTGTGTTTCCTGCATCACCCTACATGATATTATTGACACATGGTGTCCCTGCACCTGCCTGACAGGTGGGCTCTGAGCTGTCACCATAGTTACACACAGTGTCTCAACCCTTGTCTATCTAGTACTGTGATTGATGATATGGAACTGATGCATCAAGGTTTTTTGTTTGTAAGTGATGGCAACTGTATTTTATTTCCTTAATTTTCAATAGTATAATATAAATATATAATTTTTCAGACCTCCAAATTCTCTCCTATGTCCCCTCTTTCTCTTTTTCAATTAACAATATGGTTAGCATACATTTATGTGTGTGCATATTCAGGAGCATACTTTGTCAAACAGTTATAGCATTAACTTTAATAAAAACAATATTTTCAATAATTGCTGTTGAAAGCATTTGGCTCCTGTTATGATCTACTGCATGGCGTAAATTAGGTACTTTATTGAAAACATATTTATAATATTTAAAATCAATTCATTTAATCAAAGATGAAGCCAGCAATATTTTTTTCATAAGAGCAAGGTGTACGAATGTTCTAGAGTGACAACTATGAACTTTTTGTGTTTACATGATTGAAGAGACCTCAAATTTAATTCCAATGAGTCAAGAATAGTGAACCATGCTTCTACTCTTGGAATCAATGCTCCCTTTTAGGACATGCATCTGTGAATTGAAACAAAAAAGAGAAACTTTAAAAATGGATCTCCTGCATATATTTTGCAAGGATTTTATACTGTTGGGATGAGAAGAATAATCTTTGTAATATGCTGTAATTTTAAATCAGTTTGTAGAAATTGAAATACCTGCTTCATAGATATTTTCAATATTTTCTAAAGGGATTTTGCTGTACTTTGTCACCTTCACATATTCTTTCCACATGTCTTCAGTAATATTTGTTCCTGTTGCTTCATTTCATGGAGAAAAAGTCAGAAGAGATGCTTATTATGATCACACCTAAAAGTCTAAATTCATCCAACTGTTGGTAAATCCCACTACTTTGTCATACCCTCCCCAGTGATGAAGCCATTCAGACAAATCAATCAGAAGTCAGCCCAAACATTCTTTCTGAGAATACATAAATAAATTTCCACCAATTATATCTATGATGATCATTTAAAAACAAGAACATTAAAAGTATTTTTAAAATTATTATCCTATACATTCAACTCGACTTCACACAATCATAACCATGTTTGAAATCACATGATTGGACATCTTCCTACACCAATACATCATGCAATGAAATTCAGAGAGAGAGTTATGCTGTAATTAGCAAACAGAAAAAAATGTTTTTTCCCATATGAAAATTAATTACCCAGAACTGCAGTCAGTATCTGTTCATACCCCAAGTCATTAACATAGTTGATATCAAGTATGATGGTTGTGTTCGAGGCAAAGTGTATCCAAATATAAAATTCAGTAGGTTCTGTGAAGAAATAATTTTTCCTTCATTAGAACATTATGTAGAGTCTCTTATTTACTTATTATTTTGATATTTTAATATAGTTATATCATTTTGCCACTTCCCATCTCTCCTTATAATTTTAGTGTCTACCCCTCGACAATCTCCTTGAAATTCAAGTCCATTTTTCACTGATTATCATTACATACTTCTATTAATTATATATTTATATATAATACGTTATATTAAATGAAACAATACCTCATAAGATAAATATATCTTTCACGAATATAATTCTTTGATATTTATTTTTAATTGTATTATTTCTAAAACAATGTCAAACAATTCTTTTGTAATAATCACAATATTGCTAGGATACTACAAAATAAAATGTTTTTTGCATGAAATTATTAACAGCAAGACATTCCCTTACATTCTAACATAAGATACCAAAGTCATGTATATGACTTAATTGACCAAGTGTAGGAACACCTGTAAATATTCAGTTATTTGTGTATTTTTGTTTGTTAATTTATATTTATACCACATAACATGACTCATATGTGCATTTTATTACTTATTGGTTGTGGAAAGCAGATAATGGTGATTTTATTTACCTCTCCTTACGCCCCCCTGTCGCTGCCACTTATAGTAGATTTTGGGGAAATGACGAGGGGCATCACGAAACACCCATAACCCGTAGATTTTCTCAAACCCAATCTTTGACTTGCATCCTAAAAGGTTTTCCTTCACTGTAACATGAGAAACAGAAGAATAATTATCCCCTAAAAATGCTTCATATAAAGATAGGATTGGTTACAGAAAATGTAAATAACCCCACCATTCCTTGACCAGAGATATTCACCTGTTAATGCGCATACAGTATATGGAAGTCTATCTGCCCAAATTGTATGCAGTTGGCAATTCCCGTCTTTCCTAAATGGAATATAATAAATAATAGCCACTATTATTTAACATTTATCATCCCACAGTGTTTCTGCATCAAGAAGACTAATCTTGCCAGAAAGGAGACGTATTCTGTCATGTACATCTTCTGCCATGCTATGCCATGGTTTGTATTTTTTTTTCATTAACAGTATTTTTGATTTGTGATTCTCTGTGAACACTGGAATGTATGAGTGAGAATGGGCCTCACACACATGATTGATATGTTTTCCCAAGTCACATAAGTGATGCCAGTGACCACAATGATGCCATGGTAAATATCCAACTATAAGGATGATTTCCAAGATGAGGAACATTTTTCACAGTGAGGATGTTCACGCTACTATTCTAATATTAACTATAAGATTTTCCTCTACTTCTATTCACATTTATTAATACTTTCCTTTCAGCAAAAGCATTGATTTCTTTCCACAATGTATTTTCACTCTCTGAGTTCATTATTTTCACTATTTTAATTGAAAGGAGATTTAAAACATTAAGATATGAATGCTAAAGTGTAATATTTTTAGATCCAGTGACTCTCAACTCCATCCCTCCTTGAATTATTATTATATCCACATTATCTTTCTATTTCAGAAATATATGGGAAATGCTTTGAGTCCGATTTCAACAAATCATTTCTTCTACTTTAAAAAAATATTCTTACCTAACATAGAAGGTCATGCTCATGAGTGTGTAATTCTTAAAATACTTCACTTCACGCATCAAAATCCTCACTTGACTATTTTCATTTGTCAGGCTCACATGTTTGGCTGCTAAGTAGATGGTTTTAAATTTCCCTGAAAACTAAAAATTAATATGTATTAGATTTATCATTCAGAGCATCTGGGTTCAAGTTCCAGCATTCACATGTTGGCACATAACCTCTTGTAACTTTGTTTCTGAGGGATATCATGTGGCCTTTGTGGGTTCTGCACATATATAATGCAACATGAAGACCAAATACCCACACTCATAAAATGACAAAATAAAATTAGCAGGAATTTTTAGATAAAACTATGGCTAAGAAAACTAAGTAAATTGCTTTTTTTCAACTAAAGAAGTAGATGCCAATTTATACCATATAAAATGTGATAACAACATTGTTGTGTATTTCTCTTTATATATTAAAAATACAAATATAGTATTTGAAAACCTATATGCACTTACTTTATAAAGGCTAATCATTTTGTACCATACCAGATAAGATGGAGAAAAATGTAAAATACAGATCATAGCTTCCAATTATAAAGCAGCTTCAATGCACCTAAATAGTCAACACTAAAGCATAATAAAATTCACATACAAATGCATCCAGTGCATATTTGGATGATAAAATGTTTTGTATGCCAATACATTTGGATTGATTTTCCAAGAAGAAACTACTGATATGAGGACATTGGAGGTAAAACTGCCTGCTGGTTGGTTTTGCCTCTGATTTTTACATCTTTGCTGCAGTGTTTGTGAACCTGCAGTAGTCATGTTCTCTCTCTCTATCTCTCCCTCTCTCTCTCTCTCTCTCTCTCTCTCTCTCTCTCTCTCTCTCTCACACACACACACACACACACACACACACACACACACACACGCAAACTGTATATAACTGGATTATAATTCATGTCAGTATTATCCCACACATTGACCAGAGTAGGACAACTCTAAAACGTAAAGGATCCATGCCTCAAATGCACAATACACAATGTGTTTGTTATGCAAGTATTAGGTTGATTTAAATTTTCTGTTTATCAAAATTAATCCATGAATTCATTTAAGAGAGTGAAATATTTTATTCATGGATCAGGTTTCAGCTATGAACATATCATTATTTATGGTAAAGTGTATATGATACATAAAAATGGCATTTTAAAGATGATTCTCTCCCCTTTACCCAAGAAATAAGGCAATATAGGAATCACAAATGAAGTATTTATAACTGTGAAAGTAACAAGAAATGAGGCAATAAAGGAAGCTCAAATGAAGAAATTAAAATTCTTGAAACTAATACAAATGATATTTAAAATATGGAAAGGCACAAATACTTTCAAAGAATCGCCTTGGTCATCAGATCAAAAAGTTGTAAATTTACCACATCCCCATTGCCCATGTATAGCCCCCTGAAAGCCCTTCCTTGTACCGGTAAGGGTTGCTCAGTGGCAGACACCAGACAGGCTAGAGCAGCAAGCAGAATAACCTTCATCTTCAAGCAGGTTCTCTTTCATCTAGGGTAGAAAAAACAGAGTTTTTCAGTTGCCAGCGAAATGATGAACTGAAGACAAATACAAAGGATTTTAGATTGGACAATGTGGGATGAACCTGTTTCACTGATACATTTAATTAGTTTTATTTGTTTTTAATTTTCTTAACTGTCAGATTGTCATTATTTGTATGTGTCTAGCATTGCTTTATTGAAAACCATGTTGTAAGAATTCACTGGAGCGTAATGTTCCTGAGTATACCAGGAATAATTCATTCTACTGAATTCTAATCCCATGATCATGACAAACTAGTTTGATGACATTATATGCATGAATGAGCACAGTCAGAATGATATATCTCAGAACAGCAATGTTGACTGATTGTATTTCCATGTGAATGCAATCCTGTTTTTCTCTAATCACCCTTCAAATAAATATTTTAATTATAAATCTGGCCAACAGCAATTCTTTGAATATTATGTTAATAGTAAAGTAGGCAGTAACTGAGTAGTAGTTAAATGGTGAAAATGTCTTTGTTGAATTTCAAATTTAACTGCAAACATTCTATTATAACTAAAAACCAGATGCATATATTTCTTAGATACATTCTCATGTGTCACTGGCTTGGCTTGAATCTGTGAGTTTGCACAGGATTTCTTCATGTTTCTATGCCCCCTGATCATACTCAGCAAGTTCAGAATGTCCCAGCATATCTGGCATAGATTTCATAATGCTAATATATAATAGAATATAGAAAATATAAATAAATACTATTAAATGGCCATATACTTAAACATTTTCATTTATTTGTTCACCATTGTGCTTTCATACACAAACCCCTTTTTTTCTTATTTAATGTCATATAAATTTAGAAAGTAGTGTTTTTTGTTTGATATACAATACATAGTAGACCACAAAGATACTTGGGATAGCGTTGCCCCTTCAGAAATGACATGCCCAAATGCAAACATAAGAAAAACAAAAGAGTTGGAATGATCTACTTTACACTTCTCTGTTTTTGTAGGGAAATTGACCACAGACACATGGATACTGAATAATATGGTAAGTTTTGTAACACATGGACTGAATGTAAAATTTGAAGTATGTTATAAAATATCAAAAAGGTTATGTTTTGTTGAAAAACTCTGAGTGAATGGAGGGGCCAATATTGAAGGTATTCTCAAAAATAAATCACATTATAGGGCTAAATCTGAAGAGGGATGTGAATAGTATAATTCACATCTACATATTGTTTTACATGTTAATTGAATGAACTCATATGTTCCAGAATTAAGAGCTTCTGTTTACAGACCAATGTCTTAGACATGTAAGGAAATAGAAGCATATCTGATGTGCACATGGCAATGATGAATTACATCAAAAATAAGAGACGGTCTGTCTTTATAACATAGCTGATTCAAAGCTGTATTCTGAAAAGTTAATCACGTGTTGGGAAAGTTTTCTTCTATGATTTTGTTGAATATGTTTTTTGTACCTTTGAATTGGATTTCTTCACCTTCTTCTATACCTATTATCTCTAGGTTTGGTCTTTTCACGGTGTCCCATATATACAATACATTGGGGTAATGCTAACCAAAAAAAGTCAAATACCTGTATTATAAGAATTTTGAGTCTTTAAAGAAAGAAATTAAAGAAGATACCAGAAATGGAAGGATCTCCTATGTTCTTGGATAGGCAGGATCAACAAAGTAAAAAATCGAAATCTTGCCAAATGCAATGTACAGATTCAATGCAATCTCCATCAAAATCCCAGGACAATTCTTCACAGAACTTGAAAAAACAATTCTCAACTTTATATGGAAAAACAAAAGACTCAGGATAGCCAAAACAACACTGTACAATAAAAGAACTTCTGGAGGCATCACTATCCCTGATTTCAAGCTCTATTATAGAGCTGTAGTCGTGAAAACAGCTTGGTATTGGCACAAAAATAGACAGGTAGGCCAATGGAATCGAGTGGAAAACCCTTATATTAACCCACACACCTATGAATGCCTGATTTTTGGCAAAAAATCAAAGCTATACAATGGAATAAAGAAAGCATCTTCAACAAATCGTGCTGGCATAACTGGCTGCTGGCATGTAGAAGACTGCAGATAGATCCATATCTATCACCATGCACAAAACTTAAGTCCAAATGGATGAAAGACCTCAACATAAACCCAGCCACACTGAACTTATTAGAAGAGAAAGTAGGAAATACCCTTGAACAAATTGGCACAGGAGACTGCTTCCTGAACATAAGACCAGTAGCAAAGACACTGAGATCCACAATTAATAAATGGGACCTCATGAAACTAAGAAGCTTCTGTAAGGCAAAGGACAGAGTCAACAAGACAAAATGACAGCCCACAGATTGGGAAAAGTTATTCACCAACCCTACATCAGACAGAGGGCTGACATCCAAAATTTAAAAGAAATCAAGAAGCTAATCTCCCAAACGCCAAACAATCCAATTAAAAAGTGGGGAACAGAACTAAATAGACAATTCTCAACAGAGGAATCTAAAATGGCTGAAAGACACTTAAGAAAGTATTCAACATCTTAGCCATCCAGGAAATGCAAATCAAAACAACTCTGAGATACCATCTTACACCTGTCAGAATGGCTAGAATCAAAAACACCAATGAAAGTTTATGCTGGAGAGGATGTGGAGAAAGGGGAACACTCCTCCACTGCTGGTGAGAGGGCCAACTTGTACACCCACTGTGGAAATCAGTATGCCTACCACAGGATCCAGCAATTCCACTCTTAGGCATATACCCCAAAGAGGCACATTCCTCCAACAAGGACATCTGTTCAACTATGTTCATAGCAGCATTATTTGTAATTTCCAGAACCTGGAAACAACCTAGATGCCCCTCAACTGAAGAATGGATAGAAAAAAATGGGGTACATTACACAGCGGAGTACTACTCAGTGGAAAAAAAGGCAATGGAATCTTGAACTTCGCAGGCCAATGGATGGAACTAGAAGGAACCATTCTGAGGGAGGGAACCCAGTCACAAAAAGACAGGCATTGTATGTCCTCACTCCTATGTGGTATTTAGACAGAGTACAGGATTGCCAGCCTTCAGCCCAGGATGCTGGAGAGGCTGGTAAACAAGGAGGACCCGAGGAGAGACAAACATGGTCTCTCTTAGGAAAGAGAAGGGGAAAGGGACAAGATCTCCTGAGCAAATGGGGAGCATGGGGGGGAGGGGATGGAATTAGGACAACAAGAACGGGAGAAGAAGATGGGTGAGTAAGACATGATGGGACAGGGAGGTTGAGTTGGGGGAAGAACAGAAGAGATCAAGATAAGAGATAATATAATGGAGGGAGACATAAATTCAAAGAGAAATCAGGCACTAGAGAAATTCTGGAGACCTACAAAGATGACACCAACTAACAATCTAAGCAACAAGGAGAGCCTACCTTAAATGCTCTCTCCTGATAATGAGTTTGATGACTAATTCATATGCTATCATATAGCCTTCATCCAGCAGCTGGTGGAAGTAGAAGCAGACACCCACACCTAAACCTTGAACTGAACTGAAATCCAGATGCAGAGAAAGAGGACTGATGAGCAAAGAGGTCCATATGAGTCCGGTGAAACCCACAGAAACAGCTGACCTGAACAAAGGAAAACCTTTGGTCCCCAGACTGATACCTGGGAAACCAGCATGGGACTGATACACACCCACTGAATGTGGGTGGCAGTGAGGAGATTTTGGAAATCTATGGGGCCTCTTGTGGTGCATCAGTAGTTATCGCTACCATAGGAATGGACTTTAGGAGCCCATCCCACATGGAGGGATACTCCCTGAGCCTAGACACAAAGGGTTTGGCCTAGGCCTTATCTCAAAGAATATGACAGACTTTGAAGACCCCTGTGGAAGGCCTCACCCTCCTTGGGGAACAGAAATGGTATGGGATGGGTAGGGAGCGTAGGGGGGACAGGGGAGGAGTAGAGGAAGAGGGACCTGGGATTGGCATGTAAAATAATTTTCTTTCTAATAAAAAAGGGGGAAAGTTAATCATATTTTCTATTCAATTTCAAATATATTCATTTTGTCTGTTAATAAGAAGCAATTTTGGTAAACTAATTTCATACTCCATTTTATTTACATATATTATCCTAAGCCATAGCCTATACTCTTCCTCTAAATTTACTATTTAATGTTTAAATGCCTGGATTGACTTAAAAATATGCTTTAATTCCCATGAGCATAGATTATTAACTATCATTTTTTTTCTCACAATACCAGCACTTTAATTTAAGACTGTTCTGTGAGAGAAAACTACTTAATGACTATTTAAAGGTCCAGTTAATTTAATTAGCACTTTTAAAGACTTTCAATCACTGTTTTTCTAAACTACCATTGGAATCAAGAATTAATGAATGCCTCTTACCTCAGGTTATTTTACAGAAAATGACAGCGATTATACCTATTTTACCGACTTTCATAGTGTTTTCAATAGGATCTTTTTGTTTACTTGTCAATTTCAAACATTCTGCCCTCATTTCTTCAGTGATATTTGTTCCTCTTGTTGCATTTCATGGAGAAGAGTTAGAAAAGATGCCAGTTAGAATCCTGTCTGGTATACAGATTGACCAAAGTTAGCTGTCAGTTCATTAAAACAACAACAACAACAGCAACAAAACCTAAGCCTCCCCTTGGGGAGAGTTTTCTGAAATTAGGGGAGACTATATGTTTGAACCCACACTGTTCTATGATGTGAAGTAATTTTGAAATCAATTAATAATACAGATATTTAAAGACATCGTACATGCCAACTTTCATGTTCAAAGATGTTTCTAAAACCCATTAAAATTTGGCAATGTTTATATCTGGCCATTTCAGATGCTGTATCTTTCAATTTCACCTGTTGCTGAGTAGTAGAATCCACCAGGTGATGATCCTGTGAAAAATCAAAACATGAATATGTGGTCTAAATTGTTCACCTAGCACATCAATTGATCCAAGTTTTCTTAATAGTAACAAAATAAGAAATCAAAGTCCTTCCCTTCTTGGTCATAATAAATATCTATCTCATTTTATCTAAAATGTTGATTTAATATCAGGAACATTAAATTTATTTGATTAATGAATGCTTGGAGATGGAAAATTGATAAAATGTACTATCACTTATGACTTCACATCTGAAGTGGAGTCAATATTTAGTTAAACAAGTTACATTTGTTATGTCCCACTAATTTTCATGGCATAAAAGGTGTGTTTTTGAGATCATTTTGTTCCTGACATATGATGATGGTTTAGGAAATTGAGCTCAATGCCATATTCTGGTATATTCAGTCATATTCCTTTAAATTGTGTATATTGTTGAGTACTACATGAAGGAGGTGCATATACATTGAAAATATAAGTTCCTTTATGCAGCATTATGATGCTTGAAAACAGAGAAGTTAATATCTCTTCACCAGTATAGTTCATGCAACAATAATGATGAAAACAGACAGGAAATCTATTTTCTCTCATGTAAAGTTGATATACAAAGTATTAAGAAATCCCAATAAATATGATTGTGTTTCTCATATAGAATATATTATAATATGAAGTATGAAGAAACAATTTTTACTTTTTAGATTGCAGTATGGATTCTTCTATTTGAAGAATCTTTATCACACCAATGTCGATACATTGATAATTGTCCATAAATTGCTACTGTCCTGATGATATACTGTTATTTTGTATAAAGTTAAGACTTAGGGGAAAATCTTGTCTCATGTGATGTAAAACACACTTGTGATGTATTTTCCTACATCTGCCAGACAGCAACAAAACCTATATAGATTCACCAATGTAATATACAAAGGAGAAGGAACTACATTGACTCAGGAAAGCTGAGTATTTTCTCTTAATATTAATATTAATAACAGTTTAATTTATTGTAATAGTTAATTTATAGAATATTTTAATTAATAATACTAATTTTTTAGTTTATTGAATTATGATAAATCACTGTAATCACTGCCAGCAACAGGAACTTCAAGTATGATTAAACATACTTAATATAAAATTATTTCAAATCTTGCTTAATAGTTCACAGGGATAATAGTGGTGAAATCATAGCTGATGTTTCTGTATTGGAAGACTCAACATAGATTTGTCTAATAATTTCAGTATGCTTAAACGATGAACATCCCAATGTAAGAATATTTTTCTTCCTCTCTTTTTTATTTAAATTGGAAACAATCTTCTTTTACATGTCAATCCCATTTCCCTCTCCTTACTCTCCTCCCAGGCCCCCCACTGACCCTCTATCCTAGCCCCTTTCTGCTCCCCAGGGAAGATGAGGCCTTCCATAGGGGATCTTCAAAGTCTGTCACAGCATTTGGAATAGGACCGAGTCCCTCCCCCATGTGCCTAGGCTGAGAGACTATCCTCTAAATGGAATGGGTTCCCAAAGTCCATTCATAAACTAGGGACAAATACCAATCCACTTCCAGAGACCTCCTAACTGACACCCACATTCAGGGGGTCTGGGTCAGTGCTGGTTTCCCGAGTCAAAGATCCATGAGCTCCTCTAGTTCAGGTCAGCTGTTTCTGTGGATTGCCCCAACCTGGTCTTGAACCCTTTGCTCATCACTTCTCCCTCTTTGCAACTGAATTCCTGGAATTCAGTTTATAATTTTAGCTGTGGGTGTCTGCCTCTGCTTCCATCAGCTCCTGGATGAAGAATCTAGGATGGAATAAAAGGTAGTCATCAATCTCATTATAGGGGAAGGGCATTTAAGGTAGCCTCTCAACTATTGCTTTGATTCCCAGTGGGGATCATCTTTGTAGATCTCTGGACATTTCCCTAATGCCATATTTCTCTTTAAACCTATAATGGATCCCTCTATCATGGTATCTCTTTTTTGCTCTCCTCTATTCTTCCCCCAACTCAATCTTCCTGCTGCCTTGTGTCCTCCTCTGCCCTCCTCTCCCCCCTTCTCTTTCTCCTAACTCCCTCTCCCCTCCCCCATGCTCCCAATTTTCTCAGGAGATTTTGTCCCTTTCCCCTTCTGTGGGGGACAATGTATGTTTCTCTTAGGGTCCTCCTTGATTCTTAGCTTCTCTGGCAGTGTGGTAATCCTATGCTTTATTTCTAATATCCATATATGAGTGAGTACATAGCATGTTTGTCTTTTTGTCACTGGGTTACCTTACTCAGGATGGTTTCTTCTAGTTCAGTCCATTTGCCTGCAAATATCAAATATTTATAGTTTCAAAAACTTGATAAAATCTCATTGTTTATTTTTGATTAATTATATTGTATACTGTTTTGTGTCTTTTTTCCTCATATATTCGTGTTTACAACATTCATTTTAATTTTATAAATATATTTTATAATTAAAATAGTTTTATTATAAGGTAAGGAACAAAATATAATTATATGTTATATTTATAAATTCTATTCATAAACCATTTCCATGTTATTTTTCATTTTCCAACATTATGGGGTAGTTGTATAAGATATTTGCAGTTATTTACTACATATATTTTATGTTTTATGTACATTGTTGCTTTACCTGCACATGTGTTTGTGGGTGTTGGAGACAGTTGAACAAGAGCAATAGACAACAGTGAGTTGCCATATGGATGCTGAGAATTGAACCTGAGTCCTCACACAGAGCAGCTGGTGTATTGCTGATAGATTTAGATATTGTCCACATGTCTATAGCAACAAAATATCAGTTTATTATACTTAGTTTCCTTTTAGGTTTTGCCCATCTACATGCTACTATAAGCATTGATAGCATGCTTATGACAGACTAGAATAAGATAGTGTAAGCAAGTGTTTTATGTACAGTTGTAACTAATGTTATCTTCAATTTATGATAGATTGGTTTGAATAACACCCCATTAAAAATCAGAATATGTCAGCGTCAATATACCAAAGCATCATACAGTTTCCTAAACCATATAGAGGAAATTAGTGTCAATTTTTACAAATCAAGGCAAAACACAACGTAAGTAGAAGTTTTTTTCATTATCTCAATTTAAAATCTCTCAAAAAAAGCACTTCGAATAGATGTAGCAACTCTAGTATGACTTTCATGACAAAACCCCCTTGCTTTTCTGAAAATTATTTTATATGTGTACATCCTAAATATATAACCCTATTTTTTCCCATTTTTAATTCTCCCTATTAATTTATTTAGTTGGCATACAAAGAGGTGGCCCAATGGTTTCTTTATTCTCCCACACTGGGCAAATCTCATCCCACCCACAAAATGTCTTACCTAATTCTGCATTCTTCCTTGTTCTTCTCCTTAGCTGCAGAATCCTTCCACCTCTTCCATAGTCCTGTCTTCTACTTCCATGTTCTGGTTCTATATAGAGAGAAAGACAGATACAGAGAGACAAAGACATACAGAGAGACAGAAAAAACAGAGAGACAGAGAAGCATGTATATAAACTTTAACTTGTATCTGTATTTAGAAAGAAATATAATTGTCAATATCTAGCTTACTTCGCTTAACATGATAATCTCTAGTTCCTTCAATTATCCTGCAAATGCTGTGAGCTTGTTCTTCACTACAGTTAAAAGATAATCTACTGTGTTTTGTGCTATATTTTATTTATTCAATCATCTCTTGATAGACATCTTGGCTGATTTCCTATGGATGGGGAATATCTTTCTGTATATATGTTTCTCTTATTGGTTTATGAATAAAACACTGATTGGCCAGTTTCAGGACCTCCTGAAACTGAGAAGCTTCTGTAAATCAAAGGACACAGTCACCAAGACAAATTGGTAGCCCACAGAATGGGAAAACATATTCACCAACCCCACCTCTGACAGAAGAATGACTAAACAATAGTGGAGAGGCTACTTCAAATGCCCTTGCCATATAATGAGACTAATGACTACCTTATATGCCATCCTAGAGCCTTCATCCAGTAACTGATGGAAGTAGAAGCAGACACATAAATTTAAGCACTGAGCCGAACTCCTGGAATCCAATTGCAGACAAGGAGATATGATGATCAAAGGGGTCAAGACCATGCTGGGGAAAATCACAGAATCATCTGACTGGAACAAGGGGGAGCTCTAGGACACCACACTGATAGCTTGGAAACCAGCATAGGATTGACCCAGACTTCTTGATAGTGGGTGTCAGTTAGGAAGCTTCTGCAGTCTATGGGATCTCTGGTAGTGCAACAACATTTATCCCCTTGTATACAAATGGAATTTGGGAGCCCATTCCAGGTTGAGAGAGAGATACGCAGGGGCGGGCCTAGGCCCTGCTCCAAATGCTGTTACAGACTTTGAAGATTCCCCCATAGAAGGTCTAACCCTTCCTGGGGAGCAGAAAGGGGCTGGCATAGGGGGTCAGTCAAGGAGGCAGGAAGAAGTTACTGAGATTGACAGGTAACACAAGATTATTTCTAATTTAAATTTTAAAAATATTGAAAAAAAGAAATTTAGGAAAAAAGGAAGACAGGGTTTAGTAAAACAGATCTTACAGTCTGGTCTTAATTGAAGTAAAAATCTTAAAAGCAAATGATAGGTATGTTTTCCAGGTAAATTTTGGCCAATGTGGTGACACATTTAATGGACACCAACCCAGATCCCAGTTGCTGCAAAACAACACACCCACACTTAGTAATCAGTGGCAGTTAGGATGTGAATGAAACCATGGGTGGTAGACTAGGTTTCTCAGATCTGGATGTTCCCAGTGGCAACATGGTCTTTGTCTGTCAATGTGACCCCATGTAGCATTTCAGACCATGGACTCTCAAGCCACACAATCTTAACCAGAACTGCAGACCTTAACATAGACTCTGGGTTCAGCAAGGTAGTTGTCTAGGGATATTCTAATTCCTTGACTCAATATTTTGACAGCACAAAGAAAAGATACTAATGGCTCCTGAAAATAGCATCATCCTAGCCAAGGTATTTTAGGATGATTATGCCAAAGAGGTAAGTAACAGCACTTGGATTTGGAAATTTTGAATATTATAAAAATCTCTGAATCTGAAACTTAGTCAACTGCATAAAGCAAATCCCAGAAATTCTGAATCAAGAAAAGCAGATTTAGGGGCTGGGGAGATGGTGCCATGGTCAAGTGCACCTGCTGCTTATACACAGGGCCTGAGTTTGTGTCACAAGACACACAATATAGCTTGCAAACATTTGTAACTGGAGCTTCAGGACATCCAACTCACCTTGATGTCTCTGTGTGTACCAAGTAATCCTTTAACATTTCTTTTAACATTACCATTTTCTGATAACAATCCATCATACTCCTATGGGTGAGCCCTTATTAATGCAGGCTTCACAACTATCAAAGACTTAGTAGTGCTCTATTCATAAGTACTTTACTTTCAATAAACACTCATGGTTAAATCTATGTTTAACATCTCTTTTTTATTAAAATCATCCTCCCATTGTGGATCATGCTGAATTTCCTGTCCATTGTAATCTCAAAAAATTTGGTTTGACACAGTTTTGTATCCAAAAGATATATTATGGTTTATGCTTCTGCTGCATACCACAGCCATCTTTGGGCATCAACTGGGGTCCCTTGAAGAATTTTAAGTTATATTTGTTTTCTGTTTTCTTGCATGTCTTCGCAGAGTTTTGTTTTCTGACTTTTTTCTCTCTTGAAACTAAATTATTTTTGAATGTTATATTATTTTAATTTGTTAGTAAGTAACTTATTTATATGTATATGTGTCTGTTCTGTAAATAAAAATGTGTACCATGTGTGTTTTCCTCAAGCCCTCAGAGAAAAGAATACTTCAAAAATCCTGGTACCAGATTTCCAGGTAGTTGTGCATCACTTTTATACTGGGAATATAACACAGGTCCCCATGTTACATTGACACCTTTGTTTTGGGCCTCAACCTTTCTCCAGGTGAGGGTCTGTTTACCATTTTAATAGGGGATGATCACTATGAGGTGATGCACTGAAGGGGATATCTTCTATAAAGATATGCTGTAGACTTATATATTCTCATGCTAAGGTACAAGAGAATGGCATGATTTGTAAGGATTAAAGGTGTGCTTTTTGAAGGATGCATGTCATTGGGGTGGGATTTGAGGTTTCAAAAGCCAGTGTGAAGCCCATGGAGACTCTGTCTCCCTGTCTCTGTCTCTGTCTGTCTGTCTGTCTGTCTCTCTGTCTCTCTCTCTTTCTCTCTATCTCTGGCTGCATATCAGGTTATAGAACTCTAAGCTGCTTCTCCAGTACCTTGTCTGCCTAGGAGCTTTTATGGTACCTACCATGATGATAATGAATTAACTTTTGAAACTTTAAGCTCCCAATTCAATGCTTTCCTTAAGGAGAGTTTTCGAGGTCATGTTGCCTCTTCACTGCAGGAGAACAATAATGCAGACATGTTTCCAGCCTGTGTTGTTGAATTTATATTCCTAGTCTATCAATTTTCAGAGCCACCTAAATAGGAAGTTATTATGATTGAAGTCTCTTTATTCAAGAACACACCAGGGCAAAACACAGGCCAGAGCTAGGTTATAGAACCCAGCAAACGCGGCCAGAACAAAAGGGGCCAGGATCCCCACATGCAGCCCCTTAAGAAGCTCCCTTACGTCACCCCGGCTTTCCTTCACCATGCCCTTATGGGCGAGTCCTGGGTCCACCTGGTACCTGTCCCAGGACTATTGGGCGGGGCTAGGGTGTCTCCCTACAGGAAGTAAATATCTTCACCACAGAGACATACATACATCTACTATGTTAATTCATCTATAGATTCCTAAAAGGAGCAACTTCATTCTGGGAATTCACAAAGTGGACACTAAATGAGGACTATGGTGTATTTTAGTTTAGGAAAGAAGTATTAGCACAATCTGTCACAGTGAAGGATTTAAGAAGGATGTGTGGAAAACACTGTGCTCTCCAGTCTACATTTCACTAATTAGGTCAGAAGAATAACAAATATCCCTGAGACACATCGTGGTGGTTTTTTCTTTGTACTTACAATTTCCTTTTTTCTTTTCAAATTGATCTCATCTATAAATTTCACAATTCCAACTTCAATACTTAACTGCCAACCAAAATATGTGAAAAAGATTCAGTCATGATCAAGTGACGCACAATGGCTTCATCATTTGCATGACAAGTAATAGCAAAAAAAAAAATAGAAAAGAAAGTGCTATCAATTTTGACTGTTTCTTTGACCTGACCTCTTCTAACACAGAGAAAGCAGAAAACATGAAGAGGATGTAACAGTTTTCAGTGGTGCAAAGTGTAACTGAACTTGAAAAACCTAGACATTCATGAAGAGCATCTTTTCTTTCATGCATATTGTACAATTCCAAGTGAAACATGGACTGCAAGGAATGGACCTTAAGCATCTTACCCTCTAGAAAGTCCCACAAAGAATGCAATATTGACCACATGTTAAGAAGTACACATGCGTACAAATAGAAAAATATTTGTTATGGCAAAAGCTAAATGCTTTCTATTTGGTGCTTAGGATTGTTCCATAATAATAATTAAGGCCTGGTTCTCTAAACATTCTGAAAAATCAATGGACAAGGGTATCTTAGGTCCCAAGGAAAAATGTAGTGTTTATATATATTGACAGGGTACCAAACTGTCTTTTGTATGTTTATGTTCAAAGTAGTTGACAACGGTAGTATCATTCTCATTCATAGATACAATAATGAGAATTAGCGGCAGTTCAGTGCTGGATAACAGTAAGTGTATTAGTTCACAAGGAATATGGTGGCAGAATTGTGAGTGTTTTCACAAGCTCAGATGTTTGATCACTTTATCAGCAGTATCTGGATCTGTTTCTGTTTGAGTGAAGATCAATGTCAAGAATTTGTAGGAAACACCTATGAAAAGTGTGTCACATAACATGAAAAGTTATAGGAAGTTTATTTTTCCTGCCTAAAGTAAGGCAATAGGTTTTGATTTTGATATTTTACACATGCTCATAACCAAAAATGTTCCACCTGGATTCCATGCTGTGCAATGCTCTAATCTTTACAGCAGGTCAGAATAAATCTGAGAGTGTGGACAGAAGTTCTTTTCTGTTTTGTGAACTTACTTCTGATGGATTAAAGCTCACCACAAAGGCAGAAGACAATGATGTAAGAAGAAAGTTTTTCATGAATCTGCCCCACACAAAATAGCTTAGGAGACCAGCTCCCAAAACTGTACTCAGGGTAGATATATCCTTTATGATTTAATAAATTTTGCCTGAGGATCAGAATGCAAAACTAGCTACAAGCCATAGAGGCCAGGCAGAGGTGGCACACATATTTAATTCCAGGACTCAGGAGACAGCGGAAGATGGGTTTCCATGAGTTTAAGACCACTCTGGGCTACACAAGAGTGAATCAAGAAGCAGTCTCCTACACCAATTCTTTCAAGGGTACTTCCCACTTTCTCTTGTAAGAGGTTCAGTGTGGCTGGATTTATGTTGAGGTATTTAATCCATTTGGACTTAAGTTTTGTGCATGGTGATAGATATGGGTCTATCTGCACTCTTCTACATGCCAGCTTCCAGTTATGCCAGCACCATTTGTTGAAGTTGTTCTTTTTTTCCTTTGTATAGTTTTAGCTTCTTTGTCAAAGATCAGGTGTTGGGTGTTGGGTGTTGGATGTAGGTGTGTGGGTTAATATCAGGGTCTTCATTTTGATTACATTGGTCTACATGTCTATTTTGTGCCAATACTAAGCTGTTTTCATTACTGTAGCTACATAGTACTGCTTGAAGTCAGGGATGGTGATGGCTCCAGAAGTTCCTTTATTGTACAGGGTTGTTTTGGCTATCCTGGTTCTTTTGTTTTTCCATATAAAGTTGAGAATGTCTGTGAAGAATTGTGCTGGAATTTTGACAAGGATTTCATTGAATCTGTAGATAGCTTTTGGTAAGATTTTGATTTTGATTTTGTTGATCCTACCTATCCAAGAGCATGGGAGATCTTTCAGGAGACCACTTCCTGAACATATCACCAGTAGCACAGACACCGAGATCGGCAATTAACAAATGGGACCTCCTGAAATTGAGAAGCTTCTGTAAGGCTAAGGACACAGTCAACAAGACAAAAAGGGCAGCCAAAAGAATGGGAAAAGATATTCACCAGCACCACATCTGACAGAGGGCTGATCTTCAAAATATACAAAGAACTCAAGAATCTTTGCTGCAGTGTTTGTGAACCCATGGTCATGAGCACATACATACACACACACATTCAAACTTTGGATACATAAATCATATCAATATTATCCCATAGTCTGACAATAGAAGGACAACACTAGAGACCCTTGTCTCAAACAAATGAAATCCAATATGCTTGTCATGTGGGTAATAGATTGGTTTAAGATTTCCATTATGTTTATCAAAATTAATCCCTAGATACTTATGGGACACTGAAATATTTTAGGCAATCAAATATTAAGTCTCAACTATGAGCATATGGATAATTATTGCTAAGTGCATATGAAATTAAGAAAAAACATGGCACTTTTATAAAGGTGGTTTTTTTCCCACTTACCCAAGAAAGAATAACAGCAAAGGATCGAACCAGCCCCCCTGAACTTGAGTGTTAGCTCAGACCCCTGAGCAGACTAATAGGGTCACTGGAGGTGCAATGAATATTTATCCCTAGTGCAGGAATGGACTTTGGGAGCTCATTACCCTATGGAGGGGTACCCTCTCAGCCTAGACACAAGGCAGAGGGCCTAGGCCCTGTCACAATGATTTGACAGACTTGGATGATCTGCCATGGAAGGTTACATCACCCTGGGGCTTAGATGGACTAGAGGGGGGTTGGTGGCAGGCTTGGGAATTTGGGAGGGATAGGGAATTGGGATTGATATGTAAAATAACATTGTTTCTAATTTACATAAAATGAAAGCTCAAATGAGACAATTATAACCTTAAATTGAAAATAAAATAATTTTTAACATATTGGTGTATATTACAGTACAAAAATGTGGTACACCAATACTTTCATAGAATCACATTTACTGTCAGTTAAGTAAATGGCAAAATCACCACAGCCACTTTGGGCCCTGCATAATCTCATGAAAGACCACCATTGTACTGGTAAAGAATCGTTGGTGGCAGACAAAAAACATGCTAGGGCAGTGAGAATAAGAACCTTCATCTTCTAGAAGTTTATCTTTTTCTGAAGCAGAAGACCAGAGTTTTTCAGCTGACCATGAAATGATGAACTGAAGATGCATGCATTATCCTGGGAAAACTTAAGACTGTAGAAAGTTCCTAAAATATAGATGTCTATATTTAAGAGTTTAAATGGAATTATTGTGTGTAGGACAATTCCCTTACTGTATACTGCAGGCTAGAAAATTTATATCTGAATGACAGGAGTGGAAGGCTTGCCCTCAGTGAACTAGGACTTTCCATAAAAATTAAGACATGCCCCAAAGCCAAGCCAATGTACACAGTTATCAATGAGACTCTATTTCCAGACACATCTAGGTCCTGTCACGTTGACAGTTAAAGTTATCTGTCTCTCTGCTATCAGCCAGTCATCTATAGAACATCTATCATTGCATCTATCTACTTATGATCTATATATTATCTATCAGTCTATCTATCTTCACCCACACACAAACAATTAAATGCAAAAATGTAAGCTGTGGATTCCACCTGGTGTTGTTATTATACCAGTATTAAATGCTAATCATCTTTTATTGAAAGTTATGGGACTTACTGCTGGGTAATGTCATTCTATCTCTTTCTCTCTCTCTCTCTCTCTCTCTCTCTCTCTCTCTCTCTTTCTCATCAATCACTGATTGGCTATTTCTCTTCCTCATTTAAGGTGGAGTCTTGTGTCATTATTAAGGTCTTGTTTAGTCAAGCATATTGTTGATATTTCATTGGTATCATACATTGTGATATGTAGAAGATGCAACCTCAGATCAGTTGTCCTGGCCATTTTCTTTTATAATTGTTATGCTCTCTATTAAGTGGGACATCTTAAGCCTTTAATGTAGCCGTTGTGTTGTAGACTTATTATTTTGGGGTGGGAATCCCATGATCACTTGCATTGATGCATTTAGTCACACACACACACACACACACACGTATATTCAAGTGTGTATATATATGTGACAATAACCATTTAAAGAGGCAATTTTTACATGGAGTAGAGAGACAGAGGTAGGTTAGTAATGGGAATTATGTGAATAGGCTATTCACATAAAATTTCTGTTGTGTAGATGACATGTCCAGGTACACAGCCTCTGCTTCCCTGAAAATGTAAGTGGCTCTACTTGACCTTTAGTGCTTTTTTTGCTGTTGTGATCATAATGGGGTCCAATTGGATTTATAGCTGTTTAGGGTTATTGATTGTTTTCTCAGTTCAACACTTTCATAGCACCTTAGGATACTATGTGAGTCAGTCCTTTGGAAAGAAGCTTCAGTGTTAGTTACAGCTTGATAACCCCAGTCCTTTGTAAAATGTGATTTTAGCAAGAGTTTCATCTATAAGTTCATAACCTAGCTATCAGGATGAACCTCTTGCTACTGTTGCAGATCCTGGCCCTCACTTCCTTGATGATAACAGACTATCTCTAAAACTGTATGCAAAGCACCAATTAAACACTTTCTCTTACAATAATTGTGTTGGTCATGGTGTCTCTTAATAACAATAGAACCATGACAAAGATAGGCCGTGAACATTTAATATAATTAAAAACCTGTTGGAAAAATTTCATCACAATAAATTCAGGAATCTATGAGCAATTCGCAATTTCTACACAGTTAGAAAAGTAATTTTTCCATTAGAGGGGATCATATCAAACCTCACCCTCTCCCTCCAGATTCTCAAATATCTCTCCCTAATATCTCTAATCATTGTCTCAATTTTCTGTTTTAGTTTTGTTTTTTACTTAAGCCAGTAAATCCAATTAATGTTTCCCATATGTGTGCATGTGTGGGCTCATCCACCTGGCTACAGGCAAGATATAGCAAAGGCTGTTGCCCTCAATGCAAAGTTAAGCTCCATCCTTCTCTCAGTAATCTTGAACTCTGCCATATCAAAATAGTAATTTCATCAGTAACCATTTGCCGTGGCAGACTTAATCCAAAGCTCCAGCCAGGACACAGGAGTGTAAATAATATACCCTCCTGACTGTTGTTCTGGTCAGGGTTTCTTCAGGAGGCATGGTAGTCCCCAGCAATGAGAATATTCTGTTTTCAGCTTTTGTTCTAAGTCATTAAAAAATGATGTGGGTTGCTCATATTAGAGCACCTGAGGTACAGTCCTGGGGTGATGTGATGAGAGCTAAAGACTGCACCTGTGATATGGGAAATTCTGTATATACCTCCACCAATATAGTTTACTCTGGTTTAAAAACAGAATCATAATTTAAGCAGAAATAACCACAGATATGCCCGTGTTTAATCAATAATAATGCCAATTCCCCTCTGTTTTATTTTTTCCTTCATATTGGATTCAAGCTATAAAAGAGTTAACATATCAGAGAGGGAGGGAGGGAGGGAGGGAGAGAGAGAGAAGAGAGAGAGAGAGAGAGAGAGAGAGAGAGAGAGAGACTGGTATTTTCAAAGTATTAAAGGGCATTGACTCATTTGTTTTCAAAATGTCAATCTGGGTTATTATTTCCTTTTGTAGGATTTTGGGAATAGAGCCATGCATTGCTCATGAATAGGATACTTGTGTTCTCTACTGGCCAAATTAGACACAGCGACAAAAGCTGGTGCTCCAGAAGAAAAGTAAAAATGATTGCCTTTACTTTTTCTCAGGGATTTGTTTCTTTCATTCTTTCAAAAATTCTGAATGTAAGCAAAGAGAAGTGAAACAGTGAGGTAAAAGAATTCCAAATGTAGCAGCAAACTTGCAAGGTGATTATTAAATCAGGAGCTTTATATATGATAGGAAGATTAGTTGAACCTGAACTTGCAATATTAGTCACACCACACTCTATAGCTACCTAGATATTTGAAAGCCTTCATGGTCACTAAATTGCTACTTCAAATATTTTTTTTTACTGGTGATCCACATTTTTCATTGCTGCAACTTTCTTTTTTTTCCTTTTTTTTTTTGAGACAGGGTTTTCCTGTGACTTTGGAGGCTGTCCTGGAACTAGCTCTTGTAGACCAGGCTAGTCTTGAACTCATAGTGATCCGCCTGCCTCTGCTTCCTGAGTGCTGGGAATAAAGGTGTGCGCCACCACCGCCCACCTGCTGCAACATTCTAACTCATAATTTCAGTTTAATTTACTGTGACATCTTTCTCTAACAAACAAATTACAAAACATTATCTGTTTTTGTTGTTTTAAAGTAATATTTAATTCTAAGGAGAAAACAATTATGATACATGTCTTAGTCAGTGATCTATTTCTGTCAAGAGACATGATGACCATGCTAAATTTGAAAAGGAAAGGATTTAAATGAGATATTATTAAATTTTCAGAGGCTGAACTAATTGTCAGCATGGTGGGAAACAAAGACAACTGTAGGCTAGTGCTTTACAATGGACTGAGTATTCTACATCGTAATCCTCAGATAGCCAGTAGAGACACTGGGCTTGGCTTGGGTATTTGAAACCCCAGATAATTCCCACAGTGATATCTTTCCACCAACAAGCTTACATGTCCTAAAATAATGGCAATTAATTTTAATCCCTTCAAATACAACTTCTCCCAGATGATCAAGCATTCAAATAGATGAGCCTATGAGGGCCACTCTAATTCAAATCACCACAGGACAATTATATATTATATATACAAAGATAACATTTATTATACTTATATTAATATATAAATCTCAAGCTATATCTAAAAATATATATTTCATATAAATAATTAAATCTACTAGTTGCACAAATAAAAACATGTTATTTAAATATATGATACATCATGAAATATATTTACATTATATGAATATATAAATATGCAAATATAGTTATACCATTGACTCATATACTCTCCTTTTTCCAATGCCTGATACCCTCCTTACTACTTTTCACATTCACAGTCTTCTTGAATCATTACTCTTACACGTATAAACTCATATGTCTTTGCAAATGTATAAAAGATACAGGCCGAGTCCATTTCAAGTTGTTTTGTGGATATGACATCAGGTCTGACCACCTGGTACTGGATGTCCATTGAGAGATCTCATCCCTGAAGTATACAATTCTTCAAACTCTCAGGGATCTTTATTTGCCTATACATTTTATATATTAAAATATGATTTTCCAATCAACACCATTAAGGAAAAATCTTGGAGTGTATGTGTGCACTGTTAACCCCAGGACAAGATGGCATAGGGGTAGGCTGATGTTTCTATTAATGACAAGGACTGTGTGTGTGATATATGCACACCCCATACCCACCACCCACATTTAAATTGCTGTGTCTAATGCTATTGCCATTTTCCTTCTCTTATTTTGGTCTCAATCAAAATCCTCCATACCTTTTAACAATTCATACCCACAAACACTCATGTGTATGATGGCATTTTTAAATTTCTTTAATGAAACATTAATTTGAATTCTAATGAGAAAGAAACATAAAGTGTGTGGATTTGATTACACACACACACACACACACACACACACACACACACACACACACACACACATCCGTTCATATACTTGATTACTCTTTGTGAAAACATTTTAGCATGGTCTGCAATAAAGCCAATATAGACTTGTATATATGAGAATACACCATCTCAGGTACACTGCACACTGTGTGTTCCTTATGGTATTTTTTGGAAATTTTCTGAAAAAAAGACACAGAAAAAATATTAGGTATCCCTGCAAATTTTATAAATTACTAGCTACTAAGTTTGAAAATGAACAAAGTATTCCAATTCACAATGGGGTGATGAGTGAAATCCCTTCTCCCTCTCCCTCCCCTCACCCCCATCCTTCCTCCTCCACTCCTAGCCTACCCCCCACACCATCCACCCACCACTCCCCAGGCAGGGTAGGGCCCAAAACAGGGGCTCTGCAAAGTCCACCAAATCTTCCTGTGCTGGGCCTGGGCCTTGGCCTTTCCCCATGTGTCCAGGGCCAGAGTGTAACCCTTCACATAGGATGGGCTCTCAAAGTCCCTTCTTACACCAGGGAAAAATACTAATCCACCACCAGAGGCTCCCTGGAATGCAGAGGCTTCCTTATTGACATCCATGTTCAGGGGTCTGGATCAGTCTTGTACTGGCCTCCCCAACAGCATCTGGGGTTGATGGGCTCTCCCTTGTTCAGGCCAACTGTTCCTGTGGCTTTCTCCAACCTGGTACAGACCCATTGGCTCTTCATTCTTCCCTCTCTTCAACTAAATTCCCGATTTCAGCTCTGTGTATATCTGTGGATGTCTGTCTCTGCTTCCATCAGCCACTGGATGAGGGCTCTAGGATGGCATACAGAGAAGTCATCGATCTCATTTTAGAGGAAGGGCTTTTAGGTTATCCTCTTCACCATTGCCTGGATTGTCAGATTGTGTCATCCTTGTAGGGCTCTGGAGATGTCCCTGGTTTTAGATATCTTCTCGGACCTATAGTGGCTCCCTCTGATATGGTATCTCTCATCCTGCTCTCTGTCCTCTATTCTTTCCTAAACTCAATATTTCTGCCTCTCCGTTTCCTCTCCTCTAATCATCTTCTCTTGCTCTTATTGTAGCAGCTCCCTCCCCCCTACCCTCATGCTCCCATTTAGTTCAGGAGTTCATGCCACTTCCATTACTGGGGACCATTTATCCCTTAGAGTCCTTCATGTTTCCTAGTTTCTTGGGTGAAGAGGATTATAGGCTGGTAATCCTTTGCTCTAAGTCTAAAATTCATATATGAGTGAGTACATAGCATGTTTGTCTTTTTGTGACTGGGTTACCTCACTCAGTATGGTTTCTTCTAGTTCCATCCATTTGCCTGCAAATTTCAAGATTCCATTGCTTTTTTCTGCTGAGTAATACTCCATTGTATAAATGTGCCACATTTTCTCAATCCATTCTTCAGTTGAGGGGCATCTAGGTTGCTTCCAGGTTCTGGCTTTTACAAACAATGCTGCTATGAACATGGTTGAACATATGTCCTTGTTGTATGAACATGCACTATTTGGGTATATACCCAAGAAAGGAATCGCTGGATCTTGAGGTAGACTGATTCCAATTTTTCTGAGCAACCGCCATACTGATTTCCAGAGTGGTCTTACAAGTTCGCACTTCCACCAGCAATGGAGGAGTGTTCCTTTTTATCCACATCCTCTCCAGCATAGGTTGTCATTGGTATTTTTGATTTTAGCCATTCTGGCAGGTGTGCGGTGGTATCTCAGAGTTGTTTTGAATTGATTTCTCTGATGGCCAATGATTTTGAGCACTTTATTATGTGTTTTCAGCCATTTCAGATTCCTTTGTTGAGAAATCTCTATTTAGTTCTGCACCCCACTTTTTAATTTCATTGTTTGGTGTTTTGGTGGCTAGTTTCTTGAGCTCCTTATATATTTTGGAAATCCGTCTTCTGTCAGATGTGGGATCAGTGAAGATCTTTTCCCATTCTGTGGGTGGTTGTTTTGTCCTACTGACTGTTTCCTTTGCCTTGCAGAAGCTTCTAAGTTTTAGGATGTCCAACTTATTAATTGCAGACCTCAATGTCTGTGCTGCTGGCATAATGCTCAGGAAGCAGTCTCTTGTACCAATTTTTTCAAGGGTAATTCCCACTTTCTCTTCTAGAAGATTCAGTGTGGCTGGATTTATGGTGAGATCTTTGATCCATTTGCACTTAAGTTTTATGCATGGCGACAGGTATAGATCTATCTGCAATTTTCTGCATGTCAGATTCCAATTGTACCAGCAGCATTTGTTGAAGATGCTATCTTTCTTTCATTGTATAGATTTAGTACCTTTGTCAAAAATAAGGTATTCGTAGGTGTGTGGGTCAATATCAGGGTTTTCATTTAGATTCCATTGGTCTATCTGTCTATTTTTGTGCCAATACCAAGCTGTTTTCAGAACTATGGCTCTATAGTAGAGCTTGAAGTCAGGGATGGTGATGCCTCCAGAAGATCCTTTATTGTAAAGAGTTGTTTTGGCTATCCTGGGTTTTTTATTTTTCCATATAAAGTTGAGTATTGTTCTTTCAATGTCTGTGAAAAACTGTGTTGGGATTTTGATGGGGATTGCATTGAATCTGTAGATTGCTTTTGACAGGATTGTCATTTTTACTATGTTAATTCTACCTATCCAAGAGCATGGGAGATCTTTCCATTTTCTGGTATCTTCTTTAATTTCTTTCTTTAAAGTCTCAGAGTTCTTATTGTACAGGTCTTTCACTTGTTTGGTTAGTATTACCCCAAGATATTTTATGTTGCTTGTGGATTTTGTGAAAGGTGATGTTTTCCTGATTTCTTTCTCATTGGATTTATCATCTGTATATAGTAGGGCTACTGATTTTTTTGAGCTAATTTTATATCCTGCTACCTTGCTGAAGGTGTTCATCAGCTGTAGTAGTTCCCTGGTAGAGTTTTTTGGGTTACTAATGTAGACTATCGTGTCATCTGCAAATAGTGAAAGTTTGACTTCATCCTTTCCAATTTGTATCCCTTTGATCCCCTTTTCTTGTCTTATTGCTCTAGCCAGAACTTCAAGTACAATATTGAAGAGATATGGAGAGAGTGGACAGTGTTGTCTTGTTCCTGATTTTAGAGGAAAAGCTTTGAGTTTCTCTCCATTTAGTTTGATGTTGGCTATTGGTTTGGTGTATATTGCCTTTATCATGTTGAGGTATGTTCCTGTTATTCCTGTTCTCTCCAAGATCTTTATCATGAAGGGATGTTGGATTCTGTCAAAGGCTTTTTCGGCATCTAGTGAGATGATCATGTGGTTTACATTGATGGAATTTTGTATGTTGAACCATCCTTGCATCCCTGGGATGAAGCCTACTTGATCATGGTGGATGATTTTTCTGATATATTTTTGGATTCGGTCACCAATATCTTATTGAGTATTTTAGCATGGATGTTCATGAGGGATATTGGTCTCTAGTTCTCTTTCTTAGTCATATCTTTGTGTGGCTTGGGTATCAAAGTGATTGTAGCCTCTTAGAACAAGTTTGGCAATATCCCATCTGCTTCTATTGTGGGGAAGAGTTTGAGGAATACTGGAATTAGCTCTTGTTTGAATTTCTGGTATAATTCTGCACTGAAGCCATCTGGCCCTGGGCTTTTTTTGGTTGGGAGGCTTTTGATGAATGCTGCTATTTCAATAGGGGTTATAGGTAGATTTAAACTCTTTATCTGATTTTGATTTAATTTTGGTAAGTTATATTTATCCAAAAATCTGTCCATTTCCTTTAGATTTTTGAATTTTGTTGAGTACAGGTTTTCAAAGTATGACCTGAAGATTCCTGGATTTCCCCAGTGTCCGTTTTTTTATCCCCCTTTTCATTTCATGTGCTCTCAATGCCTTTTGGTTAGTTTGGCTAGAGGTTTGTCTATCTTATTGATCTTCTCAAAGAACCAACTCTTTGTTTCATTGATTCTTTGTACTGTTTTCCTAGTTTCTACTTTGTTGATTTCGGCTCTCAGGTTATTTCCTGGCGTCTACTCCTCCTTGGTATGTTTGCTTCTTTTTGCTCTAAAGCTTTCAGTTGTTCTGTTAATTTTCTAATGTGACTTTCCTCCAGTTTCTTCATCTGGGCACATAATGCTATGAACTTCCCTATTAGCACTGCTTTCACAGTGTCCCATAAGTTTGGGTATGTTGTGTCTACATTCTCATTAAATTCTAGGAAGCCTTTAATTTCTTTTTTTATTTCTTCCTCAACCCAGGAATGGTGCAATTGGGTGTTATTCATTTTCCATGCGAATGTAGGTTTTCTGCAATTCGTATTGCTGTTGAATTCTAGCTTTAATGCATGGTGGTCTGATAAGATACAGGGGGTTATTTCAACTGTTTTGTGACTGTGGAGGTTTGCTTTGCTGCCAACTATGTGGTCAATTTTTGAGAAGGTTCCATGTGGCTCTGAGAAGAAGGTATATTCTTTTGTTTTTGGATGGAATGTTCTATAGATATCTGTTAAACCCAATTGGGTCAAAACTTCTTTCAGATCCTTTGTTTCTTTGTTAAGTTTCTGTCTGGTGGTCCTGTCTAGTGGTGTAAGGGGGATGTTGAAGTCTCCTACTATAAGTGTGTGTGGTTTTATGTGTGGTTTGAGCTTTAGTAATGTTTCTTTTACAAATGTGGGTGCTTTCGTATTTAGGGCATAGATGTTCAGGATTGAGACTTCATCTTGATGGACTTTTCCTGTGATGAGTATGAAGATGATGCCCTTCTTCATCTCTTTTGATTGATTTTAGTTTAAAGTCTAATTTTTAGATATTAGGATTGCTACACCATCTTGTTTCTTGAGCCCATTTGATTGGAAAATTTTTTCCCATCCTTTTACTCTGAGGTAGCACCTGTCTTTGAAATTGAGGTGTGTTTCTTGTAAATAGCAGAAGGATGGATTCTGTCTTCATATCCATTCTGTTAGCCTATATCTTTTTATGGGTAAGTTAAGACCACTAATATTAAGGGATATTAATGTCCAGTTCATTGGTTCTTCTTTGTTTTGGATTTATTGTTGGTGGTGTCATTGTGTGTGGATTTTGCCCTCCTGTTTCTTTTTGTGTTTGGTAAAATAAGATTATCTATTGCCTGTGTTTTTGTGAGTGTAGTTATGTTCATTGGGTTGGAGTTTTCATTCCAGAACCTTCTGTAGTGCTGGATTTGTGGATATGTATTGTTTAAATCTGGTTTTGTCATGGGATATCTTGTTTTCTCCATCTGTAGTGATTGAAAGTTTTGCTGAGTACAGTAGTCTGGGTTGACATCCATGCTCCCTTAGTGCTTGTAGGGTATCTATCCAAGACCTTTTGGCTTTCAGAGTTTCCATTGAGAAGTCGAGTGTGCTTCTGATTGGTTTGCATTTATATGTTAATTCGCGTTTTTCCTTTGCTGCTCTTAATATTTTCTCTTTATTCTGTAGATTTGGTGTTTTGATTATTATGTGTTTGGGGACTTCTTTTTGTGGTCCAGTCTGTTTGGTGTCCTGTAAGCTTCTTGTACTTTCATAGGCATATCCTTCCATAGGTTGGGGAAGTTTTCTTCTATGATTCTGCTGAATATGTTTTCTGTACCTTTGAGCAGTGCTTCTTCACCTTCTTCTACACCTATTATTCTTAGGTTTGGTCTTTTAACTGTGTCCCATATTTCCTGGATATTTTGTGTTAGGGATTTGTTGGACTTGAGGTTTTCTTTTGTTGATGAATATATATCCTCTAGCGAGTCTTCAATAGCTGAGATTCTCTCTTCCATCTCTTGAATTCTATTGGTTATACTCACATCTTTAGTTCCTGATCATTTATCCAGCCTTTCCATTTCCAGCATCGCCTCATTCTGTGTTTTCTTTATTGTGTCAATTTCAGCTTTTGTGCTTTGAACTGTTTCAAGAACTTCCTTCACTTGTTTGGATGTTTTTTCTTGGGTTTCTTTAGATTCTTTAAGAGATTTGTTTATTTCTTGAATTTTTTGTTTTGTCTCTTCATTTCGTGTAATTTTTGTTTGCTTTTTCTTCTATTTCTTTAAGGGATTTTCTTGTTTGCTCTTTAAAGGTCTCTATCATCTTGCTGAGATAATTTTTGAGCATCTCATCTTCATGCTCTGTGTTGGACTTTTCAGATCTTGCTGGAGTGGAGTCCCTAGATTCTGGTGGTATCATATTGGTCTTTCTGTTGTTGAGTGAGTTCTTATTATGTCTTCTTCCCATGTCTTCTCCCAGTTAGTGTAGGTGGGTTCTCTCTATCTCCTTTTGTGACCCAGTTGTGTGTGGGGGCAAGGAATTCAATGTCCATAGCTCTGGATGGTCTTGCCTCTCCTGGTAGTCTCCTCACTCTGATGGAGTTAGGCCTCCATAGGGTTTAGGTCAGGGGTATGGGAAGGATGTGTGGGGTGTTTCCAGATTCAGGGAGCTCCTCCCTGCCTGGGAGTGTCTATCCCAAGCTGGCAGGCGCAGGCATGGAGGGGGGTTGGGGGGTGATTGGGGTGAGTAAGGGCAGAGGCTCACTCACCTCATTCCTGGGTCAGTCGGGGAAAGGGATGGGAGAATGGTGTGCTACCAGATTCAGGGAGCAGGGAGCTCCTCCCTGCCAGGATGTGTCTACTCCAAGCTGGCAGGCACAGGCCAGGGGTGGGTGGGTAGGGGTGAGTGATGTTTTGGGCAGGAGTTGGGTAAGGGCAGAGGCTCACTCACCTAGTTCCTGGGTCGGTTGGCAGAAAGGGCCTGACATATATTTTTAATTGTTTTATTTCTAAAATGTAATTATCAAACAATTGTTTCATGATAAAACGAGTATTGCCAGGACACTATAAATTTATTACCATTTTTGTATAAAGTTATTGAGTCAGGAACACATTGCTTCAAGTTCCAATATAAAATACAGTAGTCATACACATGCTTATACTTGACCAACATTATATAGTAAAACAGGTATTCATTAGTTTTTTTTCCTTGTCAATTTATTTTTTACCATGTAGCATGATTTATCTGCCCATTTTTTTCTTTGTGGTTGTAGAAGGCAGATGATGAAGATTTTAGTCATCTGTTCTTCTGCCCATCTCTGGAACTGGGTAATAGAAGATTTTCTGGAAATGATGGTGGGCATCACTCAACAACTGTGATCTGATGGTGTTCTGGGACCCCTATTTTTTTGCATTCTATAAAGACAAAATTCCCTGTAACATGAGTCACAATGGACCAGTATTCTGCTAAAGATCCTTCTGATAAAGATCAGATTTGTTGCAGAAAATATAAATAACACCACCAATATTCAGAGATACATTTCACAAAGCAAAAATTATGCCGAGATTTATCTGCCCAGACTCTATGTAGTTCTAACTTCTCATTTTTCCTCAGCACTTATTTAGTATTTATCATTCCAAGTGTGTTTCTGCCTCAAGAAAAATAAACTTGCTGAAAATGACATATGTTCGCTGTGGTGTCCTTGTTTTCTGTCATGCTATTTCTGTGGTTTGTAAATATTCTCAATTTTCCTCTTCAGCAAAACTAAACCCAGTGAGGACATTGATACAATGGTAGGTATCAAATTATCAGGATGGTTTTCAAAAGAAAGGGGCATTTTTCATGGTGAGGTTATAAACAGAGCTTTTTAGATATTTACTATTTCAGATTTGTATTTACTTATTTTCACATCTATTAATATTTTACTTTCAGCAAACATTGTTTTTTTTCCACATTGTTATTTTTACAGGGAGTTCATATTTTCAATATTTTAAAAGGAAACAAAATTATAATATCAAGGCATGAATGGTAAAGTTTAGTATTTTTGATGTAGTAACTCTCAACACCAGCTTTAATTGAATTATTATTAGCTCTATATAATATTTACTTTGAGGAATATATAGAGGAATGCTTTGAGTATGATTAGAAAAAAATCATTTCTTGTACTTGAATAAAATTTTACCTAACATAGAGCATCTTGGTCATGAGTGTGTAATTCTTAAAATTCTTCACCTCACACACCAACATCCTCACTTTGCTTTTTCTTCCACCATACTCACAATTTTGAAAGTGATACCAACCTCAAACCATTTTACTAATTTGTTTAAGTTGATCATAATTTCACTATGTCACCCAGGAAAGCAATGAAATTGCAATTCTGTTCCCTGAGTCTCCCATGTAGCTCGAATCACAGGCCTGTGTTCTCAGGCCCAGCATGGGGTGACTTTTGAGCTCTATGGTTTTCTGCCAAAAATCAATTCAAAATGTATAGTGTCAAGTAATTTTACACCCCCCGCCCAAAGAAAATGACATTTCAAAAGAGTAAGGCTATATAACAATTAGGAATTGAGGGTTTTTTTTCTTTTTCTTTTTTCTTTTTTGAAAGAAAATTATTTTACTTGTCAACCCCAGGTCCCTATTCCTCTCCTCCTCCCCTCCCCTCACAACTAACATGTATCCCATACCCTTTCTGCTGCCAAGGGAGGGTGAGACTTTCCATAGGGGGTCTTCAAAGTCTGTCTTATTCTTTGGGATAGGGCCTAGGCCAACCCCCTTGTGTCTAGGCTCAGGGAGTATCCCTCCATGTGGGATGGGCTCCCAAAGTCCATTCCTATGTTAGGGATAAATACTAATCCACTAGAAGAGATCCCATAGATTTCCAAAGTCATGTCACTGACACCCACATTCAGGGGGTCTGGATCAGTCCCATGATGTTTTCCCAGTTATCAGTCTTGGGACCAAGAGCTCTCCCTTGTTCAGGTCAGCTGTTTCTGTGGGTTTCACAAGCCTGGTGTGGACCCCTTTGCTCATCAGTCCTCCTTCTCTGCAGTTGTGTCCCAGTTCAGTTCATGATTTAGTTTAGGGTGTCTGATTCTACTTCCACCAGCTGTTGGATGAAGGTTATGTGATGTTATATGAATTAGTCATCAATATCATTATCAGGAGAGGGCATTTAAGGTAGCCTCTCTGTTTCTTAGATTGTTAGTTGGTGTCATCTTTGTAGATCTCCGGACAATTCCCTAGTGCCTGATTTCTCTTTAAACCATTTCCCATCCCTATATTGAGTGTGTAACTGTGAGTGAAGGGGTGTATGAGTGTGTGTGTGTGTGTGTGTGTGTGTGTGTGTGTGTGTGTGTGTGAATATGTGTAAAAAAATATTGGGTATCAGTATGGACCATCTCCAAATTTCTCTCACACAACCCTCCATCTTCTCCCAAGTGACCTCCCTCCTACATACTCTCCCAAATGGAAAAAATATTTTGATGGATACCTGCTATGGATACTCATGAATAGCACAGTTTTGTTATTTAGCTGCCTATCCTCAACCCACTCTATCAGCAAATACCCAGAGATCTGTATACATGCATGCCATCCTTTTCTTTGTGAATTGCATGATAGTCAAAGAGGAAAAGAGATAGAAAACAAGTAAGAGTGTCCAGGGGAGGAAGAATGGTGACATGGAGGAGCATGGTAGCATAAAGCTGTGCAATCTCCTGGGAAATGTAAAAATTAAGACATTGAGCAAGCAGTTCAGAGAAACAGAATTCTAGACTGCAAAAATACCTAGGAAAGAACCTTGTGTACAAAGAACACAAAGACTCAGGGAGCCAGTGGCACACATAGGCATACATGCAACACACTCACACATGAAATAAAAATAAATAAATCTTTAAAACAATAAAAAATGAATCTTTAAGTAAATTTGAGATAGAGACCCACTAAATTTTCTAATTTGGCCTTGAATTTATGATACCCCTGTTTCAGCTATAGAATAGCTGGTATTTCATGTCTATGACACTGGCCATGATTCATTTTAAATCTTGATGTATTTACTCAAGGATACTGAGAAAAACACATCATAGTTTTCTATGGGTAGTCTTTTATGTAAGAGTCTATCTAAGTAAAGATATTTCCTCTTAATTGAAGTGGATTGAAAGTTGGCTTCTTGGATTAACACCACATTTAAGTAAAGTACTGCTTCAAAACTCAAATGAAGCTTCACATACACTTCCTGAAAAATCTACCAATTTATGTAGCATACACTCTACACTGATGTTATAAATGCATCAGTTTATTTTGTGTTGAAGGACATAAACCAAGTGAATATAGCATTTGTCTACAGAATATTTCACCCAAATATTAAGGAGTGTACTTTAAGCACCCCATGACATTTTCCCAAAGTCAACCACATATTATGACACAAAGTAATCCTCAAAATATTTAGGAAAATTGAAACCTCAGATAGTTTTCTGTTTGATAATCATATTTTAAAACTTGGTGTCAATAAGAATAGAAAAAAACAAAGTGTAATAAAACTCATGAAATCAAAACAACACACTATTCTATTAAAAACAGAGTAAGGGAGAAACCAAGAAGGAAAAAATTTAAATTTCTAAAATTGTATGAAAATGAAAATACAATATGCCCTGAAACTATAATTAGGATATAACTTATGAAAGTATCATATTTGTAATGAAATTCTTTAAACATTGAAGAAATTCTCAGTATTTCCTCACAGCATTAGTCATGTCTGCTCCATGAGCAGCATTACATGTCTAGTGATGACGTTCTATCTCCTATATGTGTGTACATTATGCCATCTGCATTATTTAAATGGATACTTATGTAACTGCAAGTGAGTAAAGGCATGTTTTCTCCATCACCCTATACTCTGTTATTGAGAGTGAATGTTCCTGCACCTGAATGACAGGTGGGCTCTGGACTGCTGCCATGGTTACACACATGGTTTCTGCCGTTCTTCATCTAGTGCTGGGATTGCGGATACAGAACTGATGCATCAATCCTTTTTATAAGAGGCAACGACTGTATTTTATTTCTGTTATTATCAATATTATATTATAATAGTCATCATTTTTCCTATCTCCTAATTCTTTCCATTGGACCCTCATGCCCTTTGTCACTTAATTGGTGCAGCATGCATTTTAATGAGCACATTTCATGAAACAATTATAACATTAACTTTAAAACAATATTTTCATTAATTGCTGTACAGATATAGATAGATATAGATATAGATATATCCATGGATATACATGATTGCTTTTATTGAAACAATTCTAAAATTATCTGTTATAAAGCCTGGTCAGAAGTGTGCATAAGAGAATTCACCATCTTTGGGACACTTTGCACTGTGTGTTCCTTTAAGATATTTTTGGATTTTTTCTGAAATAAAAACACACAGAAAAAATAACATACCTGATATCTGCAAGAACTTTATAAATTTCTAGCTGCCAGGTTTCAAAATTAGCAAACTATTCCTGTTCACAATGAGGTGATGAGGGCAGCCACTATTCCTGATCCTGGTAGAATCTACTGCATGATGCACATTAGGTATTTTATTGAAAACACTTCTGCAATATTTGAAATCAACACTTTTAATCAAAGAAGAAGCCAGTAATAATTTTTGGTAACAAGAATGTTTGCAGAAATTCAAGAGTGATAAATATGAATATGTTATGTTTACATGAATGAATTGACCTGAAAATTTAATTCCAATAAATCAAGAACAACAAATAATACCATGTTTCTACTCGCAGGATCAATGTTTCCATTTAGGGCATGCATCTGTGAAGTGCAACAAAAGGCGGAGAAAATTTAAAAATGTTATTGGATTTCCTTCATATTGTCTGCAAGTATTTTAAAATGCTGAGATGAAAACAAGAATGTTTGTGATTTGCTTTAATTTCAGGTTGGGTTGCAGAAAGTGAAATACCTGCTTTGTAGATATTTTTAATATTTTCAATAGGGATTTCAAGGTCTTGTGTCAGCTTCAAATACTGTTTCCACATTTCTTCAGTGATATTTGCTCCCACTGCTTCATTTCATGTAGTAAAAGTCAGAAGACATGCTTGTTATGATCAGACCTAAAAGTCTGAATTCATCCAATTGTTGGTAAACCCCACTACTTTGTCATAACCTCCCCAGTAATGATGCCACTCAGACAAATCAATCTTAAGTCAGTCCAAACATTATTTCTGTGGATATATAAATATACGTCCACCCATTATATCTATGATGCTTACAAAAAGTGAAGAATATTTAAAGTATTGCTAAAATTATTATTCTGTACAACTCAATTCCACTTCACACAATCATGATCATGTTTGAAATCACATTAGTGGATATCTTCCTACACCAATGCATCATGCAATAAAATGCAGGGGCAGAGTTGTGCTGTAATTAACAAACAGAAACAATATTTTCTCCCATATGGAAATTACATACCCAGTACTCCAGTCAGCATCTGTCTGTATCCCAAATCATTAACATACATGACTTTGAATATGATGGTAGTGTTTGAGGCAAAATATATCCGAATATAAAATACACTTGGATCTGGGAAGAAATAATTTTTACTTCATTAGAAAGTGATATGGTTTCTCCTATTTATTTATGTATTATTTTGAGATTTTAATATAGTTACATCCTTCTTCCACTTCCAATTTCTCTTAATATTTGTAGTGTCTAACCCTCTCCAATCTCTTTAAAATTTATGTACATTTTTCACTGATTATCATCACATACCTATGATCCTTATATTTTTATATACTATATATAGTTTTATATAATATATTAAATTATATAAAATAATATCTCAAAACAAATATTTTTATAAATATAATTCTTCGTGTCCATATGATGTTACCTGTATATATCTGATCTTTATTTTTAATTGTAATATTTCTAAAATATTGTCAGAAATTCTTTCATAATAAACACAGTATTGCTAAGAAATAGAAAATATAAACATTTTTGCAAAAAACTACTAACAGGGAAAGATTCCCTTATATTCTAACTCTAAATACCAAAGTCATATATATGACTGTACTTGACCAAATTTAGAAACATCTGTGTTTATTTATTTATCAGTTTGAGGTTCTTTTGTTTGTTAATTTATTTTTATGACATATAACAAGACACATATGTGCATGTTATTACCTCATGATTGTGGAAAGCAGATAATGGAGATTTTACTTACGTCTGGTTAAGCCCCCCTGTAGCTGCGGCTCATAGTAGATTTTTGGGAAATGACGAGGGACATCACGAACTGCCCAGATTCCAATGATTTTCTCAGTCCCAAACTTTTTTGTGCATTTTGTATGTGCATCCTTCCCTGTAGCATGAGACACAACATAAAGGTTATCCCCTAAAGATGCTACATATAAAGATAAGATTGGTTATAGAAAATGCAAATAACACCACCAATCCTCGACTTTAGATACTCACATGTAAATGAGCAGAAGTTGTGTGGAAGTCTATCTGCCCAAACTGTGTGTAGTTGGCACATCCCATCTTTCCTAATCCAAATATAATAAATAATAACCAGTAATTATTTAACATTTATTATCCCACGTGTGTTTCTGCATAAAGAAAACTAATCTTGCTGAAAGGGAAACATATTCACTGTCCTGTTCATCTTCTGTCATGCTATGCCATGATTTGTAAATTGCTTCATTAATAGTATTTTTGATTTGTAATTCCCTGCACACATTGGGATGTATGGATGACAATGGTCCTCAGACCCATAATTGACTTATTTTCCCAAGTCACATAAGTGATGCCAGTGACCACATTGATGCCATATTAGGTAACCAATTATCAGGGTACTTTCGAAGATGAGGAACATTTTTCACAGTGATACACCACTTTTCAAATATTAACTATCTCAGATTTTACTTTACTTGCATTCATATTTCTTAATATTTTAATTTCAGAAAGCATTGGTTTCTTTCCATGATGTATTTTTTACTCCCAGAGTTCATTATTTTCAATATTTTAATAGAAAGAAAAATTAAAACATAGAGATATAAATGCTAAAGTTTAATATTTTTAGATGCAGTGACTCTCGACTCCAGATTTCCTTGAATTATTATTTGATTCACATTGTTTTTCCATCTGAGAAATATATGGGGAATGCTTTGAGTCTAATTTCAACAAATCATTTCTTCTACTTAAATAAAACATTCTTACCTAACATAGAAGGTCATGCTCATGAGTGTGTAGTTCTTAAAATACTTCACTTCACGCATTAAAATCCTCACTTGACTATTTTCTTCTGTCAAGATCACATGTTTGGCTGCTAGGAAGATGGTACTAAAATTTCCTGAAAACTAAAAATTAATATGTATTAGAGTCATCACTCAAAGGATCTAGGTTCGAGTCTCAGCTTCTACATGTTAGCACACAACCGCCTGTAACTTCATTTCTGAGGGGGTGCTGCACGTATATAGTACATGCAACATGCAGACCAAACACCTACACACATAGAATGACAAAATTAAAGTAGTAGAAATCTTAAGATAAAACAAAGGTTAGGAAAACTGAATAAATTATAATTTTTCAACTAAAGAAGTGACAGTATTTTATACTATGCATAATGTTATAACAGCGTTATACATTAAAAATACCAAATATATTACTTGAAAACATATATACACTTACTTAATAAAGGATAATGGTTTTATATAATGCAAAATAAGATAGAGAAAAGAAAACATAAAAAATCAACATACAAATGCATTCAATGAATACTTGGATGATAAACTGTCCTTATATGTCAAGGCATTTGGATTGATTTTCAAAGGAGAAAGCACTATGATCTGAGGAGAAAGAAGGTAAACTCGTGCCTGCTGGTTGGATTTGCCTCATTTCTACACCCTTGCTGCAGTGTTTGTGAACCTGCAGTAGTCATGGACACACACACACACACACACACACACACACACACACACACACACACACACAGGCAAACTTCAAAAATAACCTAGTATTTTTTATTGGATATGTAATTGGATTATAATTTAATCTCAGTATTACCCACACATGAACCATAGTAGGAGAACTCAAAACATAAAAAAATCCATGCCTCAAATATATGACATATTGTGTTTATCATGCCAGTATTAGATTAATTTAAATTTTCTATTATGTTTATTAAAATTCATCTCTGGATTCTTTTAAGACAGGGAAATATTTTATGTAATCATGGTTCAGGTTCACCTATGAACATATCATTAATTATGGCAAAGTGTATATGATATGTTAAAAAAAGGCATTTTAAAAGTGATTTTTCTCCCCTTTACACAAGAAATTAGGAAGCATAGCAAGCACAAATGCAATAATTATAACCTTAAAACAAGAAATAAGGCAATAAAGTTCAAATAAAGTAATTAAAATCTTGAAACTAATACAAATAATTTTTAGGACATGGAGGCTCACAAATACTTTCATAGAATCGATTTGATCATCAGACCAAAAAGTTGTAAATTCACCACAGCCCCGACAGCCCATGCATAACCCCCTGACATCCCATCCTTTTACTGGTAAGGTTTCCTCGGCTGCAGACACCAGACAGACTAGAGCAGCAAGCAAAAGAACCATCATCTTCTAGAAGTTTCTCTTTCATCAGGGGTGGATAACTAGATTTTTTTCAGCTGTCAGCGAAATGATAAAGTGAAGACAAATGCAAAGGATATTAGGGTGGACGATGTGTGGTAAGCCTGCTTTCACTGAGCCTTTTATTTAGTTCTTTGTTTTTAATTTTCACAGCAGTCTGATTGTCATTATTTGAATGTGTCTACAATTGCTTTATTGAAAACCCTGTTATAAGAATTCAGTGGACCTTAACTTTCCTGAGTATGCCAGTAACACTGTGTTCCACTGAATTCTAATCCCATGATAATTACAAGCAAGTTTGCTGACATTATATGCATGAATGAGCACAGTAAACATGAGATATCTCAGAACAGCAATGTTGACTGATTGTATTTCCATGTGTATGCAATCTGTTTTTCTCTAATCATCTTTCAAATAAACATTTTAAACATATATCTTACCAACAGCAATTCTTTGAATATTATGTTAATAGTAAAATGATTGAGCAGTGGTTAAATGATGAAAATGTCTGTTGAATTTCAAGTTTAATGCTATGAAGTTTAAATTCTTAGCAAAAATTCTAGCAAAAATTACCGGATGCCTATTTGTCTGAGATGCATTATCACATGTCACTGGCTAGGCTTGAACCTGTGAGTTTGCACAGGATTTCTTCATGTTTCTGTGCTCTCTGATCATATCTGGAAAGTACTGAGACCACACAATGTCCCACCATACCTGGTATAGATTTGATAACATTAATATATATTAGAATATAACAAATACAAATAAATAAAATAATGAAGTGTTCATATAACAAAACTTAAATTATTTTCATTTATTTGTTTCACCATTGTGCTTTTCAAACACAACCCCCTTTATTCTTATTTAATATGATATAAGTTCAGAAAGTAGTGATTTTGGTGTCATATACAATACATAGTAGACCACAAAGATACTTGGAATAGTGTTGCCCCTTCAGAAAGGAAATGCCCAAATGCAGGCAAAATAATACAAAAGAATTAGTTGGAATGCTCTACTATACACTTCTCTCTGTTTTTGTAGGAAAATTGAAATGAAACTAGAAGGTCTTACCACAGAGACATAGATACTGCATAATATTGTAAGCTTTTTAACCCATGAACTGTATATAAAGACTTAAAATATGTGATAAAATATCTAATATGTGATGTTTTGATGAAAATCTGTGAGTGAATGGGGGCCAATATTGAAGCTATTCTCAGAAATAAATCATATTATAGGCCTAAATCTGAATATGGGTATTAATAGTATAATTTATATTTAACGTATTGTTTTGTATGTTAATTAAATGAACGCTTGTGTTCCAGAATTGAGTTGAGAGCTTCTATTTATAGACCAGCATCTTAGATATCTAGGGAAACAGATGCATATCTGATGTACACAGGAAATGATGAATTGTGTTAAAACTAAGAGATGTTCTGTCTTTACAACATAGTTAGCTGATTCAAAGCAGTATTCTGAAATATTAATCATATTTTATATTCAATTTTAAACAGATTAATTTTGTCTGTTAATTGAAAACATTTTGGCAAACTGATTTCATCAGCCATGTTATTTACATGTATTATCCTAAACCATGGACTAGTCTCTTGCTCCATATTTACTATTTAATGTTTAAATGTTTGGGTTGACTTAAAAATGGGACCTCCTGAAACTGAGAAGTTTCTGTAAGGCAAAGGACACAGTCAGCAAGACAAAACGGCAGCCCACAGATTGGGAAAAGATATTCACCAACCCCACAACTGACACAGTGCTGATCTCCAAAATATACAAAGAATTCAAGAAGCTAGTCCCCCAAACACCAAACAACTCAATTAAAAAATGGGGTACAGAACTAAATAGACAATACTCAATAGAAGAATCTAAAATGCTGAAAGACACAGGAGAAAGTGTTCAACATCCTTAGTCATCAGGGAAACACAAATCAAAACAACTTTGAGATACCATCTTACTCCTGTCAGAATGGCTAAAATCAAAAATACCAATGACAGTTTATGCTGGAGAGGATGCGGAGAGAGAGGAACACTCCTCCACTGCTGGTGGGAGTGCCAACTTGTGTGGAAATCAGTATGGCGACTCCTCAAGAAAATGGGAATCAGTCTACCACAAGATCCAGCAATTCCACTCCTAGGCATATACCCAAAAGAAGCACATTCATATAACAAGGACATCTGTTCAACCATGTTCATAGCAGCATTATTTGTAATAGCCAGAAACTGGAAGCAGCCTAGATGCCCCTCAACTGAAGAATGGATAGAGAAAATGTGGTACATTTACACAATGGAGTACTACTCAGCAAAAAAAAAAAAAACAATGGAATCTTGATATTTGCAGGAAAATGGATGGAACTCAAAGAAACCATTCTGAGCGAGGTAACCCAATCATTTTTGAAACAAACATGATATGTACTCACTCATATGTGGACCTGCTTTATGATACATAGCAGTGACCATGCTTTATCAGAGCTGTTTTTAATGATGTTGCTCAGAATGGTTTCCTCCCAGATGATGACTGAAAAACTAATTAAAAAAAATGGTGCCAAATACCACAAGAGTAACAGAACTGTGCTGTTTTCTGGGATTCTGTTTTATACTTTTTTGTTGTTGTTTGTTTGTTTTTTGTTTGTTTTTTGTTTTTTTAAAATGGAGTGTGCTGGATGTCTCTACAATTTTGTTCAAAGGACTGCAGAACCTGGAAAAGCTGTTGCTGCTATTGATGCATAACATATTGCCATTATTGCTCTCTCTCTCTCTCTCTCTCTCTCTCTCTCTCTATATATATATATATATATATATATATGCTAATTGAAACTCAAATATGTGATGAATCCAAGGTGTTTCAGTGAGTGCTCACCTGTGCATGCAAATTTGATTTCATCTTTAGTAAGTAGTAAAGTTATATGCTTGCCAAAAAAAAAAATAAGTGACACATTGGAAGACAAATGTCGCACAATTTCAATTTTATGTGTAACCTAGAAATGATGAACTTATGGGAACAGAGAGCAGAATTGTGGCTATTAGGCTTCAATGTGGGACTTTTAGCAATGGGGAAACGATTGGTTTAAGAATACAAAACTGCAGTTGGACAAGAGGCATGGACTCTCTGAAGTCTTGAGGTCTACTGAGAGCATGATAAATATGGTTGATAACAATATGCTATATTTTAAAAGTTGTGAGATATACTTTAAGTGTTCTCAAAACAAAAAATGATGAATATGTGTGATATAACATGTTAATTGTTTTAATTTAGCCATGCCATTGTGAACATACTGTATTCTGCATCATAATTGTGCATGACTTTATTTATGAACTAAATAAATGAATGGAAAAATATGGTTTAATTCCCATGAGCATAGATTATTAACTATCAAGTTTGTTCTCACAATATCAATACTTTCACTTAGGATATTTGTCTGTGAGAAGAAACTAATCAATGTCTATTTAAAAGGTCATTTAATTTCATCAGTACTTTTAAAGACTTTTAATCACTATGTTTCTAAACTAGCAGTGGAATCAAGAATTAATGAATGATTATGACCTAGGTTATTTTATAGAGAACAGTGGTATCACCTGTTTTTACAGACATTTATAATATTTTAATAGGAATTTTTGTATGTACAGGTTAATTTCCCACATTCTGCCCTTACTACTTCAGTGGTAATTGTTCCTCTTGCTGCATTTGATGGAGGAGAGTTAGAAAAGATGCCAGTTAGATTCTTTCCTGGGGTACAGATTGATCAAAGTTGGCTGTTAGTTCATAAAAAACAATTCTCTCTTCCTAAGTCACCCATTAAAATGCTGGAGAAATCTCCTGAAAATAAGGGAAGATTATATGTTTGAACCCACCATGTTCTGTGCTGTGAATTAATTTTGAAATGAATCAATAATACAGATATATAAGACACATTCTAAATCCATATTTTCATAGCCAAAGATGTTTCTTAAACCCATGAAAGATTTGGTAATATTTTTATCTGGCCATTCCAGATGCTGTATCTTTCAATTTCACCTATTGTTGAGTAGTAGAATCCACTGGGTGATGACCCTGTGAAATAACAAAAAATAAAGTAAATGCAATCTAAATGGTTCATTTAGCACATCAATTCATCCATGTTTCCTTATGAGCAAAAACAACAAGAACAACAAAAGAAATCCAATATCCGCTGGGCGTTGGTGGTGCATGCCTTTAATCCCAGCACTCAGGAGGCAAAGGCAGGCAGATCTGTGTGAGTTTCAGGACAGCCTGGTCTCCAGAGCGAGTGCCAGGATATGCTCCAAAGCTACACAAAGAAACCCTGTCTCGAAAAACCAAAAAAAAAAAAAAAAAATATCCAAAATCCTTCCTTACTTCTCAGTCAGAAAAAATTCTATTTCATTGTATCTAAAATGTTTATTTAATATCATAACATTACATTTATTTGATCAATGGGTGCTCTGGAGATGGAAAGTAGATAGAACATTGCTATTATAGAGTCAATATTTAGTGAAACAAGTTATATTTTTCATTGTCCAACTAATTTTCATGACTTAAATGGTGCGTGTTTGAGATCATTTTGTTCCTTATGTATGATGCTGGTGTAGTTATTTGAACTCAATATCACATTCTGCTAGATTCTGTCATACTGTTTTATATTGCATACATAAGCACTACTCTGTTGAGTACTCCATGAAGGAGGTGCATACACATTGAAAACAAAAGGTCCTTTTTGCAACATCATGATGCATGAAAACATACAAGTGAATATATTCTTCACCAGTGCAATTCATGCAATAATAAGATAAAAACTATTTTCCTCTCATATAAAATTGATGTACAAATTGGCAAGAAAGCCCAATAAATATGATTGTTTTAGATACAGGGTGCATTGTAATATCAAGTAGGAAGAAACTATTTCAATTGTTTTTGCTGTCTGGATTCTATTGTTTGAGTTTTCTAATTTTTGCCACACCATTGTCAACACATTGATAATAGTCCCTAAATTAGTACAGGACCTAGTGATATGTTGGTATTTTTTAAATAAAGTTAAGACTTGGGCAAAACATCTTTGTGTCCTATGATATAAAACACATTATAATGTATCTTCCCACATAAGCCAGACTGCAATAAACCCTATGTAGATACACCACTGTAATATAAAAAGGCGCAGAAATTACATTGATTCAAGAAAGCTAAGTATTTTATCTTAATATGCATATTATTAATAGTTTAATATTTATTTTAATTTAATAGTTAATAATTTATTCAGTATTTTAATTAAATTGCTAATTTTTTCATTTATCAATTTAAATGATAAATCACAGTCATCATTGCCAGGAACAGGAACATGAAGTATGATTAGACATTCTTAATATAAAATTATTTCAGATCTTGTTTATTAGCTCTCAAGAATAATAGCAGTGAAATTATAGTTGATGTTTCAGTATTGGAAGACTCAACATAAACTTGTCATATAATTTTTGTATGCTTAAACCATGAACATTCTACTGTAACATTTCAAATATTCTGAGTTTCAGAAAAGCTCTTGATAAATGCTCATTGTTTATATTTAGTGAATTATATAATGTTTTGTGTCTTTTTCCTTGTGTATTCATGTTTGCATTAATTTTAATTTTATAAATGTATTTTATAATTTAAAATTTAATTGTATATGACATATGGCAAAATACACAGTGAATTATAAATAGAATTTATAAATACGATGTATAATTATGTTATTTTTCAATTTCCAACATCATGGGGTGATTGTATCAGATATTCCCAGGTATTTACTACTTGTTTATTTGTGTTTTATATGCATTATTATTTTACCTGCTCATATGTCTGTGTGAGGGTGTTGGATACAGTGTAACAAGAGATATAGACAGCAGTGAGTAGTCATATAGATAGTTGGACTTGAACATGAGTCCTCTTGCAAAGCATCTGTTGTCTTGCTGATAGATTGAGATATTGTCCATATGTGTGTGGGAACAACATATCAAACAGTTTATTATACTTAGCTTCCTCCTAGGTTTTTCCCATCTCGATGCTACTATAAGAAATCAGCACATGCTTGTGGCAGGCTTAGAATAAGACAGTGAACAAGTGTTTGACATGCATTTGTGATTTGTGTGGTATCTTCAACTTATGAGTGATTTGTTGGGATATAGCCCTGTTACAAATCAAGAAGTATCTGCATCAATATGTCAAAACATCATACAGTGTCCTAAAATCATACAGAGGCAACCAAAATTTTCATGTTTTAAAAATCAAAGCAAAATAAAATGTAAGTAGAAGTTTTTCTCATTATCTCAAGATTCATATTCTCTCTACAATCATTTCTAATATGCATGGCAGTTCTAATATGACTTCCATGACAAACGCCCCTTGCTTTACTGAAAAATACTTTATAAATATACATCCTAAATATACAGCCCTAATTTTTCCCATTTTTCATTCTCCTATTAAGTTTTTAGCTGGTATAGAAAGAGGCAGCCTCATGTTGCAAATATTCTCCCACACTAGGCAAGTCTCCTTCCACCCCACAGAGAGTCCTGCTTCATGCCACATTCTTCCTTGTTCTCCTTTCTTGCAGAATCCTTCATTCCTTTTATAGTCATAACATCTATTTCCATTCCTTAGTTCAGTACAGAGAGAAAGACATAGACAGGGAGACAAAGGCTGACAGAGAGATGGGAAAAAGACAGAGAAATATGTAAATAAACTTTAACATGTATTCTATGTTTTGAAAGGAATATAATTGTCCAAATATAGCTTAATTCACTTAACATGAAATTCACTAGTTCCTTCCATTTTCTGCAAATGTTGTGAGCTTGTTTTTCTTTACAGTTAAATGACAATCTATTGTGTCCTTGTACGATATTTTACTTATTCAATCATCTGTTGATGGACTAATGATTGATTCCCTATAAGCTATTATGAACAGAAAAGCAACAACTGGAATCCTAATCTGGAGTTTAAAACCATAAGTGTGCAATACAGAAGACATATTCTGATTCTGCAACTTCAATGATGAAAATCACTTATTTATAATTTTTAGATACTTTATTATACTACACATTAATATGAAGGTGGCTTTATATGTAATAAAGCCACATATAACCTACTCCAGTCTAAACTATATACATGATCTAACCTTTCAAAATTATCAGTTGAGGAAACATGAAAGAATCCAGTTTGCACTAAGAGTCACTAGTTCTGTTGCAATATATTTTGTCATTTTCATATTGCTAGCTTGCATTAGTCATTAGTGTGCAAAGCATGATGCTCTTATTTCACATCAGTTAGTGCTACATTATTGTTTCTGGAATCAGTGTCATCACAATTATTTTTAAAAACTTATAGAGTTTTTATTGATGTGTTAGCTCAAAGTTTATTTAATAAGGAACTGCCATCAATTATATTGTGAGAAAGACCTTGGGACTCTCTAGCATGTATTATTTACAAAAAAAGTGATTCCTTTTAAATTTGCAATTGCTAATTTAGGGTTGGTTCAGATTTTTATTGTTGTTGTTAGTGGTTTTATGTTACTTTTTATAGATTAAAATCAGTGCTCACAAATAAATCAAGAAATTAACCCAGGAAGTTGACCAGATATTTTGGCAAGTTTATGAAGAGGCAGAAGAAAGAGAAAGGGAAGATATAGTATTAAGTATATAGAACTATAGTATTTAAAGAAGGGGAAGGATAATATTAAGTATAATGATGTGACTACAGAGTTATAATTTTTTTGTTTTTGTTTTTCAAGACAGTTTCTCTGTGTAGCTTTGGAGCCTGTCCTAGAATTGTGTGAAGACCATGCTGGCCTTAAACTCACAGAAATCTGCCTGTCTCTGCTTGCCCAGGTCAGGGATTAGAGGCCTGTACCACTACCACCAGGCTGAGATATAATATTCTTTTTTAATTCTTTAATTACTACTCTTATTTACATATCCATCCCTCCCATTCCCTCGCTCTCCTATCCACTCATGTTCCCCACCAGCCCCCCAACCAACCCCCAACTCCTCCCCAGGGAAAGACTGTCTTGGCTTCCTAGCTGGCATCCACATTCAGAGGGCTTGGTTTGGTCCAATGCTATTTTCACAGCTTTATGACTAGGGTCTCCATGCTATCAGTAGGTCAGGTCCACTATTTCTGCGGGTTTCTCCAATCCCATCTTGGCTCCTTTGCTCATCACTACTCCCTCTCCATAACTAGATTCCCATAGTATGGTTCAGTGCTTAGCTGTGTGTGCCTGTTTCTGCTATGGACAGATACTGGATGAAGGCTCTAGGAATGGTAACCAAGGTAGACTTAAATCTCATTATAGGGGAAGGGCATTAACAGCTTCCTCTCCACCACTGCCTGGCTTCTTAGTTGGGGTCAGCCCTGTGAATCCCCTAACATTTCCCCTGTGCCAGACCTCTCTCCAAACCTGCACTATCTCCCTCTATCAAGGCATCTCCTTTCTTGCCTACTCTGTTCCTCCCCTGTCTCAGTCCTCTTGTTTTCCTCCCCTCTACCCTTCTTCTCTTCCCACCTCCTTCCTCTCACCCTACCCTGGGCTCCCACTTTGGTCAGGGGTTCTTGTCCCCATCCCCTTCTTCGAGAGACTATGCAATCTTCTTCTTAAAGACATCTGTTTCATATGAATCTCCATAGAACAGCTTGTAATTCTTTAGCCACTACTTTGACTTTGTGAGCTATTTGCTCTATAACATGTACTCACATTTCCCTGATGCCATTTTAAAACAATGATGATATCATTCATATACCTTCAGCAAGAATAATATCGATGTACAACCAATAAAAAATGGCTGTTTAGCAGCGAAGGCCACCTTGTTGAAGAAGTTCAGGTGGTATTTTGTATAGTTTATAATAGGCAAACAATATTATCCCTTGACTAGGAGAATTGCATGGATTTTGCCTGTGTACTTGGGCACTAAACCAATCATTGCACACTTACTCTCATTTGAGCTTAGCATAGGACTTTGCAAAACATATACACATATAAAGCATAATAAATACTGGCTTACATAATGAAATTCAATAAGCCTATAATAAACTTAGGACAACTGAGAGAGAATAGCAAAAATGATGTTGTTTTGAACAGCCAAGAGAAAGAGGTGCATGTACAAAAATAGTTGGACATGAGCCACTCCTGTAACATTCCTTACTTAGCCACCATGTGGATGCTGGATACCCGTGCTTGGTCATGCAGTAGAGCAGCAAGTGCTGTTAACCCCTGAAAAATATTTGCAACCATGTAATTTAATCCTTTACATGAAAATTAATAAGCACATTAATCATTTATTCACATTTATCATAAAATATTTGTAAAATTACATGTATACCAAATCAATTTTAAAAATAATATTTTTGTTTATCACTTAAAACTTCATGGTAATCCTAATGTTCCAAAATGTGGTGATGCTAATTCAGTCAGTAGAGCATGAGTCTTTTAATCGCAGGGTCATGGATTTGTGCCTCATTCTTGGCTCCAATTGTAACATGAATAATTAAAGACCCAGAGAAAGATATTTGGGTTCAGGCTGAAGATGAGAAAAGCAATGCAGTCAAGACAGTAGCTGTTACCTCTAGCAAGCTGAAATGGCAATCCTCTCTCCACGAATCCTAGAGTACAATGCTTTCCTTGTCTGGAAACTAAATCTCACATGAGACACTTTGCTTGTTTCTTTTATACCTCCTTATTGCTGGGATTAAAAGTGTGAGCTCTGCTTTTCTTTTAGACTGATTCAGTTTTGTGTAGACCTGATTTACCTTTATCTCACAGAGATCCATTTCCCTGGCTCCTTAGTCCTGGGATTAAAGGTTTGTGTAACTACTACCTGGCTTCTAAGGCTAACTAGTATGGTTACTGGGATTAAATGTGTGCCTCACTTCTGCCTGACTCTATGGTGGTGGCTAGCTTTGCATTTTGATCCCCAGTGGCTTTATTAGATCATAAACAATATATTTCCATATCAATATAATGCAATGCGTGTTTACTATTTTTACTTTTCAATAACAAAAGCATTTCTGTTTACTGGCACACACTTACTCAAAACAATCAAAAGAGTGTATGCATCATGTCTACCAAACAAACCAACCTATTTTATCAAGTTATATTAAATTCCAGTAATATTAAACAAAGATAACTGGTTAGAGAGGGACATTATAGACAAGGAAAAGTTAATCAGTTACAATTTCATAGGAAATGAAAATAATTTTGATTTTGTCAAAATTAAGTTCTCACCATAAGATCTAAAAAGTGGCAGATCATCTTTTAAATTTCCTGGAAGTCAGACTGTGGTTACAGCAAATGTTATAATGTCCCATTGGTCAGTCTGCAAGTTGCCTTAGGTAACAAAGTAATCCTGAAACCTCAGGGTACCAGAAGTCAGATTCCTGAATCTAAAGTAAGGACTGTGCACAATCCGCTGAAGGGACCTGTGAATGGAATGGCTTCTTTGGTCAGAATTTTGCACCATGATAGAAATTTAGACAGAAAAGAAGGATGAGATAGAACAGAAAAAGAGAACTTATGGTATGGTTTGCATCCAAGATAATTTTTAATTATTTAAAATATTTAAAGTTAAAAACAACTTATTTTACATAATAATACCAGTTCCCTCTCCCTCCTATCGTCTCACTCCCCCATTATCTCCCCATCTACCCCCAAGCACACCTCAGAGAAAGTGAGGCCTCTTATGGGGAATCATCAAAGTGTGTCACATCATTTGGGGCACATGTATCCCAGGCTGATTCACAGTATAAATGTATTTTGCCAATATTGTTGCTGTCTCCTTGCCATATTCAGAGAAGGGTAGCCTCAGCCTGACTTGTGTTTCTGATTTCCACTAGATTGGATGCTGTTTTTCTATGATTTGAGAGAATTGGGCAATTCTGATTGAAACCAGTCACGAATATAAGAGGTTGATAGACAATTAGGACAGAGTATTTGCTTGAAAGCCTGGCTATTCTGCTCATTCCAATCTTAAACCTTGAAACTCAGTTTCAATCATCAAAATAGTGTTTATTTACCCAAATTCAAATATTTGTCCAAGGGAGTTAATGCTGCCAACACAATAAAAAATATTAACAACCTGGGAAGAGTAAATTCATAAGCATGGTTTGGCTTTGTTTTAAAGGAAGAATATTAGTGCCAGACTCAGACAGTACCTGATTGACATGCACAGGGGACAGGATTCCAGAACAATTTAATCATCTGATAATTTCTGATGCAAGTTTCAAAATTCAAATGAAACTTTCCAACACTTAAAGGAACATGTGTAGATAAGGTGAATTACACACACTCTTGTGAAAAATTATTATTGCATACATGTCAAAATAAATCTAAGCCTGCATTAGTAGGGCATATCTTTAACCCAAGTACTCTGGAGGCAGAGGCAGGCACATCACTTTGAGTTCCATGTCAGGATAATCTATAGAGTCAGTTCCAGGATAGCCAAAGGTAAACAGAGAAACCCTGCCTTGAAGAAAAAATCCTAACTAAATCATTAAATCATAGCCTATGAAGCATTTTGGTTAGGAAAATGTTTGCTACCCAAAATGTTCAATCATTCAAGGAGATTGGAAATGAACTTCGAGGTAGTAACTGAGTCTTACTGATTTAATCCTCATGGCTTGCTCAGTTTGTCTTCTTATAGAACCATTAGGACCATCAGCCCAAGGATGTCACTGCCCACAGTGAGCTTGGCCCTCCCACATCATCCATCAATCAGGAAAATACCCTACAAGACTTTTCAAAGGCCAATTTGATGGAGGCATTTTAAGCATCTATCTAAACTGTTTTTTTCTTTCATGAAGTTAAAGTGTCTATACTCAAAGACACATTCCATTCTTTTATCCGAGGAGCATGAATGTAGCCTTACTGGCATACTATAATATTATTGTACCATGAATAGCATACCTTATAGTACCATTTGGTGTTCTGGGCTTTTTCTCATATTTAGAAGACAATAATACAAAAGTAAGCTAATCAAAATAACAGAGCCAAGAGCTTGCACAGGTCTCACCTCATGTCCATTCTTTTGCTGTACTTTGTGGGAGGCTCTACCAGTTCTCTTTCACAAGAAAAATGTTATCAGTCTCCTGACTTTAAAAATTGAATAAACCCAATTACAAGAGAAAAACTTATTAAGATAATGAAGACAATTTACTCAACAAACCCATAGAGTATAGAGATTAGAAGTGTCAGTATAGATGGTTTGGTATTAGGCTCTGATACCAAAGAAAAGTCTGTGTTTGTATGGATAGAATGCTTAGTATTCTATGAATTATGAACAAATTTTGTTTCGTTCAGACAACCCAGACTTTTCCGTCTACAGATGTATCTGCAGAATGCCACTAAAACACACATGTAAACTGAAAAACACAAAAGTTACAATTATTAAATATTGTCTCACTAGACAGTTATAAATAAGGCCAAGGACCTCCCAATCCCATCTGTCTTTAGGGTCCTAGTATGAAAATTTGTTATAAATAAAGAAATAGCATGCATAGATAAGCTGACTCCATTAAAGCTTGAACGTCTCAATGTTTATAATCTCAGTTCCGGTCTCTCCTGACTGGTGGTCTGATATGTTTCAAAAGTGTGTGTACTGTCTGATTGGGTTCAGGCTCCTCTCCTGCGGGGCACTGGAATCCATCCTTTTTTTATGCTCATCTTGAAATGCCTGAGGAAATGTTTTTTATTCCTTTTTATTTATCTTTGGGAATTTCTTTTCATGCATGTCAAACCCACTCATCTCTGAGTACACCTGTATCTGCAACTCACTCTTGTAATGCCCCACCAAAAGAAAGCTAAAAAAGAATAAAACTAAGATAAAAACCACAATGGTAAAAGTGTGAGAGAGAAACGTTCCATTCCCCTGTTTTTCCCACCTCTCCTTCTTCTCTTCATTAATCTTAGTGGGACTGGGAGCTGCTGTATATCATGGATTATACCCTTTTGTTAAAACAGCTTTATATGCATATTTTCTTTGTATAATGACTTGTTTGTTAGGTTCAAGGCCTCTGACTTTGGCACATCATCAATTCTAAACCCCCAGTAGCTTTCCTCTCTATTATCCTCCTATTTTCCCAAGTCATAGAGATTCTATGGCTATGCTTACACATGATCAGTATATTCCCACACTCTAGCAGGTCATAGATCACATAGATCCTGGCATGTGCCATCTTCAGGCCTTGGATGTATGCCTGGGTGGCACCTGAGTTGGTCTGTCTGGACTAGTAGAACCACCCCTCTAGAATGAAGGATGCAACTGCTCTCCCATGTAAGGAGTATATGAACCTTCCCAAATGTGGGAGCCCAGTTTTTCTATAAAAGATGGGACCAGCTTTTGCATGCTTGGAGTCATTGGAGTATGTTATCCCAGGATTGTGGAGGTTCATAGTCAGCTCTTCTGAATGGGGGTAGGCAAGTCACTACAGGCCATTTAGGGTTGGGGCCAGCTAAGCAGGGCCTGTGTACTGCACAAATGATTCAACACATGTTTTCTGTAGGCCTCTGTGGTAATAACACATGAAATGGACATCAAACAAGACCCTAGCTGCCACAAAACAACAGACCCACAATTGGACATTGGCAGCAGTTTGGAGGTAGATGAATCTATGGCCTTTGGTTATAGAGTAAGCTTCCATATCTGGATGAGCAGCAACATGGACTCTGGGTGTAAATCTGACCCCATGTAGCGTTTCAGGCCCTGGGCTGTTAAGCCACACAATGTTAGTAGGAACCACAGACCTCAATAAGACTCTGGCATGCAGCAAGGCCACAGATGTCTAGGGAAATTCGTATTCCTTGACTCAATAGCCTGATGGCCAAAAGAAAAGATGGTAATGGCTCCTGAAAGCACCTTCATCCCAGCCAAGATATTTTAATGCTGATTTATAAAGAAGAGGTAGTTAGAAGCACACACATTTGGAAAATTATAATATTATAATATCCTCTGACTCTGAAACTTAATCAACTGCATAAAACACATCCAAGAAATGCTGAATCAAGAAAATCTGGATTAGGAGATGAATAGATGATCTAATGGTCAAGAGGACCTGCTGTTCTTTCAGAGGACCTGACTTTGAGACACAAGAAACACAGGATAGCACATAAACATTTGTAACTGGAACTTCAGGACATCCAGCTCACCTTCCTGTCTCTGTAAACATCAAGCAATCCTTTAAGCCTTTTTTATATAATAGTTGTCCTCCCCCATTATCTACTGTCTCCCACACTCGAACGGGTGAGCCCTGGTTGATGCAAGCTTCCCAGCTGTGAAAGACTTGGTAGTATCCTATTCTTTAAGTACATCACCAGTGATAAATAGAAAAAAATGGGTAAATAATGATGACAGAGTGTTCTCTTAGAAGCCTGGATTTACTGGTTGTTCCAATATTGACCCCATTGTCCCAGTGTCAGTCTTCTCATTTGGGTTTATTTATCCAAACTGAAGTAGAACATATAGTATGAACTTTGACCTTAATGCTTGTCATATTTAACTCAAGGTATTTAATCATGATGGGAGGCATGTTAGTAGACATGATAGCATTATTGAGGAAAAGTTTGATAGTGTCATATGAGAAATAAATTATTTCAAATACCACAGAAAAAATTAATTCCTCATTGTGAAAAAATTATTTTTAATAGTAGAGGGAGCTTCAATGATGTCTGATTTCCATGCTCATTTTATTTGAAAAGTGATTTATAAAACCCAAATATTTTATTAATTTTGACTCTATGTAAGAAATACCACTTTTACACTCACAGAATCACTTACAATGATTTACAATATTACTTACAATAATGAATCACAATATTAAGTGAATTTATTTTCAACATTAATAGGATTATATAATTGTCTTATTTGATCTGATAAATACAGTAGAAAAATACATTAATACAGATTTCAAATTTTAAGACTTCTCACACCAACCATCAATAAAGAAAATGCCCCACAGGCTGTCTCACATGGCAACCTGGTGAAAAATTCTAAGATGAAGATCCCTCTTCCAAGTTAACTTGAGCTTGTTTCAAGCAGACTACAACAGACCTATGTGTGCACCAATGGATATGTTTGGGCATTACTGTAGTTTTGTAGCTTATAAGGTTCAACTTGAAAATCTCATATGAAAACATAGGAATGTATAACCTTCCTCAAATGCAAACACCCATATTTTAACAGTGTTAGCAGAGTTACTATGTGTAGGACAACAACATCGCCACTGAATACTACTGGCTGACTAATTTTAAGCTGAGTGACAAGAGTGGGAGGTATTGCCTACAGTGGACAAGGTCTTCATTTAATAAATAAAGCATCCCAAAGTCTAAACTAATGTGCACAAACTTTCATTGAGAATCTATTTACTGACTGGGTCATTTCAAGGTGACAGTTAAGCTGCCTATTATCTATCAGTCAATAAACTATATAACGTCTATCTATCCATTTATGTATCCACCAATCTTTAGTTGATCTATTATCTATCATCTTATCTATCTACACACACACACACACACACACACACACACACACACAAACACACACAAACACACCTACATGATTAAATGCATTAATGAAACCTACTTAGTTCATTTAGTTTTGCTCATACATATGTTTTTATGTCAGAACATCTTTTATTGGATAAAACATATATTTCTGGAGAAAATTAGTTCTCTCTCTCTGTCTCTCTCTGTCTTTCTCTGTCTCTCTCTGTCTCTCTCTTTCTCTCTCTCTCATTAACCATTACTTGGCTCTCTTTACTGTTTGTATAAAGTGAAGTCTTATCAAATTTGCACCATCCATATTGACATATCAACTAGGCCTAACTTTATAAAGGTCTTCTTTAGACAGCCATATGGTTTGAGATTCCATTGTCTAACTTCCCTCTCATATGAAGATGAAACTTCAGACCATCCTGGTCATCTGTCTCCTATGCTCATTCTATTCTCTTTATTTTCATAAAGCTGTATAATGTGTCTTAGTATATCAAATCTTAGTTTCAACTTCCCAAATATCTCCCATTTTTGTCTCAACTTTGTTTTTGTTTTGTTTCTTTCACCCACTAAATCCAGTTAGTGTTTCTCATATATGTGGGCTTATCCACCTGGGTATAGGTAAACTATACTAATTGATGCTGCCCACTTTTAAAAGTTAGCCCCGTCCCTCCCTCACTAATCTTGAACTGCAGTCATGTCATAATACTAATTTCCTCAAAAAACATTTGGCTACCCTTGAATTGCATTCACATTATCTTCCCATTTCAGAAATCTATGGGGCAGGAAGGTTGAGTTGGGGGAAGAACAGAAGAGAGCAAGATAAGAGATAATATAATAGAGGGAGACAATATAGGTTTAAAGAGAAATCAGAACTAAGTAAATTTTGGGAGAACTACAAAGATGGCACCAGCTAACAATCCAAGCAACAGTGGAGAGGCTACCTTAAATGCCCTCCCCTGATAATGAGATTGATGACTAACTTATATGCCACCCTATAGGCTTCATCCAGCAGCTGGTGGAAGTAGAAGCAGATACCCACAGACAACTTGAACTGAACTGAAATCCAGTTGCAGAGAAGGAGGAATGATGAGCAAAGGGGCCCATACCTGGCTAGTGAAACCCGCAGAGGAGCTGACCTGAACTATCAGACTCCGAAGACCCCCTAGGGAAGGCTTCACTCTCCCTGGTGAGCAGAAAGGATATGGGATGGGTAGGGTGGTAGTTGGAGGTGGCAGGGGAAGAGGGGAGGGAAAGGGACCTGGGATTTACATGTAAAATAATCTTTCTAATTAAAATAAAAGAAAGAAATCTATGAGGAATGCTTTGAATCCCATTTCAACAAACAATTATTTTTACTTGAGTAAAATTTTCTTACCTAACATAGAACATCATGGGTGTATAATTCTTAAAATACATTCTTAATTCTAATAATTCTTAAAAAATTCTTCATGCATCAGGAACCTCACTTCACTGTTTTCATCCACCAGACTCCCAAGTTTGGATGCTAGGTAGATGGTATTAAAGTTTCCAGAAAGCTAAAAATTAATATGAATTAGATTTCCTAAGACTTTAAAATTAATATGAATTAGAAATTGTCAGAGTATCTGAGTTCAAGTCCCAGCACCCATATATTGGCACACAAACTCCTGTAACTTCATTTCTTAGGAATATTGTATGGCTTTTATGGGTGCTGGATATACAAAATGGAACACACAGACCAAACACCAACACACATAACAGAACAAAGTAAAATTAGTGAAAACTTTAAGATAAAACGATGGTTAGAAAAAAGAAGTAAATTATGCATTTTCATCTAAAAAAGACAGTATTTTATAATTTGATAAAAAATATCATAAATACAATATCAGTATTAATGTACATTTCTCTTCATTCATTAAAATGACTGACATATTATTTGAAAACACATATACATTTATTTAATAAAGTATAATAGTTGGTTGTTTTGTGGGGGGTTCAAGACAGGGTTTCTCTGTGTAGCTTTGGAGCCTATCCACGCACTCGCTCTGGAGACCTGGCTGGCCTCGAACTGACAGAGTTCTGTCTGCCTTTGCCTCCCGAGTGCTGGGATTAAAGGCATGTGCCACCAATGCCCGGCAGGATAATAGTTTTATATCATGTAAAATATGATTAAGTAAAATGAGATTATAGGTTCTTATTATAAAGCAACTTCGAGGCACAGAAATAATCTAAAAGAAAACATAATAAAATCCATGTAGAAATTGCACCTGATCCATATATGGATGATAAAACATCTTCATATGCCAAGGTATTAGGATCAATTTTCCATGGAGAAATCACTCTCATCAGAGGAGGAAGGAATGAAACTGTACCTTTTGGGTGATTTTGCCTCTTATGTCTAATCTTTGTTGCAGTGTTTGTGAGCCCATGATCAAAGACACACACTCACTGAAACACACACATACACACATGTAAAAAATTAACTATTTATATTGGAAAGAAAAATGGATTATAATTCATATCAATATTTATCAAACAGATTGGCCATAGTAGGATGACTTAAAACATAGCTAGATCCATGTCTCAAATACATCTTAAACAATGGGTTTATCAGGCAGGTATTAGATGGTTTTAAGTTTTACACAATGTTTATCACAAATCATTCCTGAATTCTTGTAGGACAGGAAATTAATTTATGAAATGGTGCACTAATTTTCAACCATGAACATATTAATTAACTATGCTAAAGTGCATAGGATATTAAGAAAAAAAAACATGGCACTTTTTTGTTTTATAAGACAGGGTTTCTCTGTGTAGCTTTGGCTGGCCTCAAACCCACAGAGATCTGCCAACCTCTTCCTCCCTGAGTGCTGCAATTAAAGCATGTGCCTTCACAGCTTCACAGCGTAGCAGAAAAATGCTATTAGGCAATTTAGGAAGCTCAAAAGAGGTAATTATAACCTTAGAACTAAAACAAATAATTTTTAAGACATGGGACTATATTCACACTACAAAAAGTTTGGGGATACCATTATTTTCATAGACTCATATTGATTGTCAGGTCAAAAACTGTCAAATTCACAACAGTCATTTTTCCCTCTGCATAACCCCCTGAAACTCCATCCTTGGTAAGGGTTCCTCAGTAGCAGACACAAATTAGGCTAGAGCAGAGGGAAGAAAAAATTTCATCTTCAAGAATTTTCTCTTTCTTTTTTCATAGTTTAGGACTTTTAATTAATTTTTCTTACAGTCACTTAAGCAAAAAACATGATAAACATTCTTTTACAACCCTCAACGGGAAAAAAAAAAAAAAAAACAACTATTGGTAGGAAAAAAAAATCTCTTGAAATGTCCTCATGTCCTTAAAAGGCTCTGTCATTTAACAGGTAATAGTGTAAAACCCCAGAGTCCTTTTTAAAAAAAATGAAGTGGGAAATATCGGAAAAGAATTATTCAAACTTAGTCTTCTTTCCTTGTGGCTTGAAGTCTCCGCCTCCGCCTCCGCCTCCGCCCCCCCGCCCCCGCCCCCCCCCGCCCGCCCCCGCCTCCGCCCCCGCCCCCCTCCAAGGCCACCCCAGAAGCCTCTTTGACCTCCAAAGCCTACCTGGCCTCTGTTGCCAAATCTACCTCTACCTCATCTCCTGCCATCTTGGTCCCTGAAACTTCCTGTGCCTCCACCTTGGCCACCAAAGCCACCGTCATCCTTAGGTTTGGCCCAGTCCAAAGTAACTTTGTTCCCATCAAACTCTCCATCTTCCATTGCCTCTTTGGCAGCTTTGGCAGCTTCCTCACTATTGAAGTCTACAAAGCCAAACCCTTTAAAGTAACCAGTTTCCTGATGAGTGTCTATTCTTGCACAAACAGAGCCATCAAATGATTCTTTATTTATATAGAGAGATTTTATTTAAATTAGAAACAATCTTATTTTACATATCAATCCCAGTTCCCTCTATGTCCCATCCTCTCACACTCCCCACAGACCCCCCCCATCCCCTCTCCAGGGAGGGTGAGACCTTCAATGAGGGAATCATCAAAATCTGTCAAGTGTTTTGGGGCAGGGCCTAAGCCCTCCCCTGGGTATCTAGGCTAAGAGAGTATCCCTCCATGGGAAATGGGCTCCTGAAGTCCATTACTGTAAAAGGAATACACCCTGTTCCACTACCAGAGGCCCCATAGACTGCCCAGTACTCCTAGCTGATACCCACATTCAGGGGGCCTGGTTATATCATATGATGGTTCCCCAGCTGTCAGAGTGAGGTCCTTGTGTTCCCACTTGCTCAGGTCATCTGTTTCTCTGGGTTTTCCCAGCATGGTCTTGACCCCTTTCTTCATCACTCCTCCCTCTCTGAAACTGGATGGAGTTTGACTCAATGCTTACCTGTCACTGATTTTTTACAAATATTAACTTCAGCTGTAAATAGAATGATTCCAAGTTCAGCAGGTAGACATATAATAATTGACACTATGGCTTTGAAATTGATAATTCACAATGAAAATAATGTAATTAGGCATTGAAATGCAAGACCAAAACCCATAGAGATAAGGATATGAGATACAGTTGATATTGAATGTCATAACCATCATGAAATTTGGATAGACGTGTTTTTTTTTTCCAGAGAATTAGAGAAAAATTAAAATGCCAGATGTTTTGATTGTGGCAAAAATGTCACCTAAAAAGAGATTTGTAGACAGGTTATTCCTAGAAACAATGTTTCTTCTAATCTAAACAGAAGGCCCTTGCCTTCTGGAGTATGCAAAAGTGTGGCAAATGTCAAAGTTTGACCTGTGAATACAGATTAACAAGAGACAGCCAAGGTAACCATTTACCACTGGGAAACAACTTATGGTGGCTCTTTCAGGACTCAGGTTCAAATGTGATTCAGTCATTCATGATGGAGGGTACTATCCCCCAGAGCAATTAATGGACCTAGTGCCTGCTGTAAAAACAATCATACTGCTCTGGATTTCAAAGGAATTTTAGAAAATGAAACAAAAATTCAGGAGAAACAATAAATCAAATATTATAAAGATTAGATTCAAACAAGAGAGATCTTGATTAAAAGAGGTGATAGTTCATCAGACATGATGACAATTCAGTCTAAGCTAATTTATAAATCTATCAAAAGCTTATAATTTGATCAGATATAACTTGGCAAAAGGGAACCACCCAAAAGTTAGTGTTCTGGCAGGGTTTTAATTTCATATTTCTAGGAGAATGAATGATGGCTTTCATCTAAGTATCTGATCACTGGACAAATAGATATCTGAAGAAAAGTGATGAATCATCAAAAGAAACTGTTCCAAGAAAAAGATTAAATTTCTCTATAGGTATGTCACATTTCAAACAGGATAAAATTTATAAATCTTGCCAAATGTTTGTTTCTGGTGTGCTCTGAAGATATATAATATAAATCATTTCTTTGAAGTAAAGGTTCAATTAAAAATCAAACCTGACTTTGTAGTTGGAGCATGGCTCTTTCCTTCTCTAACACAAGAATGTTTGTTGAGGGGAAATCCAAAATGTCTGTATCTTATATGGGACAGTAGAAAAACCAAAAATGAAAGACTAGTCTATTGACAATAATTTCATAATTCTTTGTTTTATTTTGGTTCTTTAAGACTTTCCTTAAACTATAAATAATATCTCACCTTTAAAAAGATTTTTAGATATACATAGTAAAGTATTGACTAACTATTAATGATTATTTTGAGTACTTAATAATTCTACAAAAAGGCTTCATCTAGTTTCCTGTACGTGATTTCACAATTAAGTCTCTATCAAGTAACTAGGAATTAAGTTTTTGTACTCTGAATGTACATAAGATAATAACCTCTTTGAGACCTGCTGCATATGACATTTAAAAAGTCTAAGTTTTCTGAAGTGAACTGTAAGGATAAATCTTTCTGCTAAGCTGCCTTAGTTCTTATATGCTTGCTCTGTCTTAAGCATCAACCATACTCATATCTACATATTTATGAAGACTTATCTGATCAAGGACACCAGTGCCTTGTATCCTCTATTGTCGGGATATGTTGTTGGCTCTGGAGAAGAGGGAGGAAGAGCGAGATTTCCTGCTTGTCCTGCTTATATTCTGAGTCTGCCTGCTATGTCACTTCCTGCCTGTATCACAAGACTTCTTTTACTACATTTCCCAGATTCCTCCTCAACTCCTAGTCCCATCTATCTTTCTGCCTCATTGGCTGAGCAGTGCTTTCTTTATTCAACAACCAATAAGATAAACATACACAGAAGGACCTGCCCCATCATGGCAGTGAGACACAATTGATCCTGGCACACCAAATATGACTGAGAGGAAGATGGGCATGGAAGAAACTCATTATGGAGGTTGCTTTCAACATGGCAAGATTAGCCATTTTGGCAAGAAATGCTCTTCCTAGATAAGTTACATATAAGACCTTGGACTCAAAAAGATAGGATAGATGATAGAATATTTTCTTTAAATCTTGATAAATATTAATGAACTAAGTATTATTAACTATAGTTAATACCCCTGAGATTACCATATCACAAATACTCCCCCCAACACACCTGCAGCCAAATTGGCTTTGAAATAGAAACTGCTCAGGAAAATGTCAAAGTGATCAATCCTCAAAAACAAATCTACCAGTAATTAAGATAAACCCTTCATTTATCTCTTACAGAGAGACTAGACAACAAATGATAAACCTAGCTATCCCAGGACTTGTCAATCATCCCAATACTTTAAAGGTACCCTACAAATGCCATCAACCTAGACAACAGAAACTAATGTTAAGAAAACAGCACCACAATTCCAAATAGTAGAGTGGGTGATTTGGGGTTGTGGATATTTGTATGAATTTGGAGGAGTAAGTTACAAGTTGTTATATGGTCAGGAGAATATATAAACAAAGGGTATTAGAAACAGAGCTCTTCTTCTGAAAAGAAAAGGGGGAATATAGTATTGATAGAATAAAACGATAGATTATTTAATCTGCTTTTAAGTGAAAACAGAAACTACTTATTTTTTGTAAGTTATTTAATTAAAATGATGATATGGAATTTTCACAGTAAAGCATTGATTTGTCTGATGAAATCTAAATTAGTCAATTTTCTTTTTTATTTACATTAGAAACAAGTTTCTTTTACATGTCAATCTCAGTTCCCTCTCCCTCCCTTCCTCCCCTGCCCCCCCCACCGAACCCCTATCCAAACACTTGTATGTTCCCCAGGGAGGGTGGGGATCTTCAAATGCTGTCATATCATTTGGAGCAGGGTCTGGACCTTCCCCACTGTGTCTAGGCCGAGAGAGTATCCCTCTATGTGGATAGGGTTTCCAGTGTTCATTTGTGTACTAGGGGTAAATGCTGATCCAGTACCAGTGGCCCCATATATTGCCCAGACCTCTAAGCTGACTTCCTACTTCAGGGGGTCTGGAACAGTCCTATGATGGTTTACCAGTTATCAGTCTGGGATCCATGTGTAACCCCTTGTTCAGGTCAGCTGTTTCTGTGGGTTTCTCCAGCCTGCCTCTTGACCCCTTTGCAAACCACTCCTCCCTCTCTGCAACTGGATTGTAGAGTTCAGATTAGTGTTTAGCTGTGGGTGTCTGCTTCTGCTTCCATCAGCTACTGAATGAAGGCTCTGGTATGGCATATAAGGTGGTCATCTATCTCATTATCGGAGAAGGGCATTTAAGGTAGCCTCTCAACTATTGCTTAGATTGATAGTTGCGGTCAAACTTGTAGATCTCTGGACATTTCCCTAGTGCCAGAATTCTCTTTAAAACTATAATGGTTCTCTCTATGATGTATCTTTTTTCTTGCTCTCCTCTATTCTTCTGGTGACTAGATCATTCTGTTCCCTATGTACTCCTCTCCCCTCTTCTTTTCCCCTTCTCTTTCTTCTAAAACTCCCTCTCCCCTGCCCCATGTTTGCCATTAGCTTAGGAGATCTTCTCCTTTCCTCTTCTCCAGGGTCCTCCTTGTTTCCTAGCTTCTCTGGTTGTGTGGATCATAGGTTGCTACTACTTTGCTCTATATCTAAAATCCATATTGAGTGAGTACATACCAATTTTGTCTTTTTGCAACTGGGTTATCTCACTCAGGATGGTTTCTTCTAGTTCCATTCGTTTTCCTGCAAATTTCAAGATTCCATTTTTTTTTTCTGCTGAGTAGTACTCCATTGTGTAAATGTATCACATTTTCTCTTCCCATTCTTCAGGTGAGGGGCATCTAGGTTGCTTCCAGGTTCTGGATATTAAAAATAATGCTGCTATGAACATGGTTGCAGTTGGCTCTTTCATCATTAATGCCTTAACTAAATGATAACGTCTTTCTGGGTACCACTAAGCAGATGAATATTAGATCTGGATATCAGTCCCTTGACCAGATATTTCAAGGACTAGAGATAGGACCAAATTCAGAGGGAAATTGAAGGGGTTAACATTCCCACTTTTACAACTGAATTTAGGTTTCAGTTCTCAAACAGGGCAAAACAAGTCTTTCTCTAAACAAAGCCCCATTCATCAACCACACACCCTTACATTCAGGAATGAGGTTCAAGGCCTGAGTAAACCCCGTAATTTCTGAAGGACAAATCCTGAAACCACCCTTCTGAGTCATGTGTGACTCACCCAAACTTGCTCAATTATGTCCAAGGAATAAAGAACAAAAATTTCAGGCCAGGCATTGGAAGCACATGTCTTTACTCCCATCACTCCAGAGGCAGAGGCAGAGGCAGATGGATCTCTGTGACTTTGAGGCCAGTCTGGTCTCTACAGAGCGAGTGCCAGGATAAACTCTAAAACTACACAGAGAAATCCTGTCTTGAAAAACAAAAACAAAAAACTAAAATTCCAGCCTATTAAAAGTGTCCAACTGTAACTGATGATTGCTTAGCCAAATATGTTTTAGATGATAAAAGAATCCCTGAAATTCCCTGAGATGCACTTTCAAGGATCTGCATGTTCCTCTCTGGGTCATGGCAATTTTTACAAGTATTCTATTCCTGAATGCTGGTATAGTAATGAACACTATTTGTTCTTCCACAATATTTGTGTCTTGGTCTTCCTTTAGCATTTTCTTAGACCCTTGCAAATCCAATGATAAGCAACACTGAGAAAAAATGTGCACAGTAATTACATTTTATTATTTTAGTCAACATAACTTTTTTCCAAGGAATTAAGATTTCATGAAAATGAAAAATTTCTCTATAAAACACCCAAATTGAGATATCTGCTGTCTTCTAATTCAGTCTACTTTGCAATCTTTCTTCTACTTAAGATATTATATTCCCCTGTAATCATTTTTTGGTTATTTCTGTTGAAGTATATTGGATGTAATATCTGAGAACAATTCATCAGTATGTATTTATAGTACATATTTTTCAACTTTTTTATTTTAATTAGAACCAGGATTGATTTACATGACAATCTCAGTTCCCTTCTCCTACCCGTCCTCCCCTACCACCATCACTACCAACTAAAACCCTATCTATGACATATCCTTTCTGCTCCCATGGATGGTGTGGCCTTCCATAGTGTCATCAGAGTCTATTGTAGCCTTTGGGATAGGGCGTAGGCACAACCCCATATGTCTTGGCTCAGGGAGTATTCCTCTATATAGAATGGGCTCCCAAAGTCCACACCTATGCTAGGGATAACTTCTACAAGAGGTCCCGTAGATTTCACAGAAACCCATGTTCCTAGGGTCTGGATCTTTCCCATGCTGATATTCCAGCTATCAATCTGGGGAGCAAGAGTTCACTGATGTTCAGGTCAGCTGTTTCTGAGGGTTTCACTAACCTGGTCTGGACCCTGTGCTCTTTACTCATCCCTCTCTGAATCTGGATTCCAGTTCAGTTAGGTGATTAGTTGTGGGTGTCTGCTTCTACTTCCACCAGCTGCTGGATGAAGGTTATAGGATGGCATATAAGTTAGTCATCAATCTCATTACCAGGGGAGGGCATTTAAGGTAGCCTCTCCTCTGTTGCTTAGATTGTTAGCTGGTGTTTCAGAACTCCAGACACTTCCCTAGTGCCTGATTTCTCTGTAAACCAAAAATGTCTCCCTCTATTATGGTATCTCCATTCTTGTTATCATCTATTCTTCCCCTGACTCAACCATCCTGCTCCATAATGTCCTCTGCATCCATCCACTTCACCCTTTGTCATTCTCCTAGCTCCCTCCCTCTTCTTCCTCTGCTCCCAATTTGCTCAGCAAATCTTGACCCTCTCCCCTTCTCCAGGGGACCATGTATATCTCCCTTAGGATCCTCCTTGTTTATTAGCTTCTTTGGCAGTGTGGGTTTTAGGCTGGTAATCTAATACTCTATGTCTAAAATCCGCATATGAGTGAGTATATACCATGTTTGTTTTTGTGATTGGGTTACCTCACTCAGAATGGTTTCTTCTAGTTCCATCCATTTTCCTGCAAATTTCAATATTCCATTTTTTTTTCTGCTGAGTAGTACTCCATTGTGTAAATGTACCACATTTTTTCTATCCTTTCTTCGGTTTAGGGGCATCTAGGCTGGTTCTAGTTTCTGGCTATTACAAACAGTGCAGCTATGAACATCGTTGTACAGATATCCTTGTTGTATGAATGTGCTTCTTTTGGGTATATGCCTAAGATTGGAATTGCTGGATCTTGTGGTAGACTGAATCCCATTTGTTTGAGTAGTTGCCATACTGATTTCCAAAGGGGCTGTACAAGTTGGCACTCCCCCAGCAGTGGAGAATTGTTCCCCCTTCTCCACATCCTCTCCAGCATAAACAGTCATTTGTGTTTTTGATTTTGGCCATTCTGACAGGAGTAAGATGGTATCTCAGAGTTGTTTTAATTTGCATTTCCCTGATGGCTAAGGATGTTGAACACTTTCTTATGTGTCTTTCAGCCATTTTAGATTCCTCTACTGAGAATTGTCTATTTAGTTCTGTACTCCACTTTTTAATTGGATTATTTGGTGTTTTGGAGTTTAGCTTCTTGAGTTGGTGAATATCTTTTCCCAATCTGTGGGCTGCTGTTTTGTCTTACTCATTGTCTCCTTTACCTTACAGAAGCTTCTCAGTTTGAGGAGGTCCCATTTATCAATTGTTGACCTCCGTGTCTGTGCTATTGGTGTAATATTCAGGAAGCGGTCTCCTGTACCAATTAATTCAAGGGTATTTCCCACTTTGTCTTCTAGTAGGTTCAGTGTAACTTGATTTATGTTGAGGACTTTGATCCATTTTCACTTAAGTTTTGTGCAAGGCGATAGGCTTGGGTCCAAGTGCAGTCTTCTACATGTCTGCACCCAGTTATGCCAGCATCATTTGCTGAAGATGTTCTCTTTGTTCCATTGTAAATTTGGATTTTTTTACCAAAAATCAGGTGCTCGTATGTGTGTGGGTAAATATCAGGGTTTTCAACTCTATTCCATTGGTCTACCTGTCTATTTTTGTGCCAAACCAAGCTGTTTTCAGGACTATAACTCTGTAATAGAGCTGTAAGTCAGGCATTGTGTTGCCTCCAAAATTTCCTCTATTGTACAGGGTTGTTTTGGCTATCCTAGATCTTTTGTTTCTCCATATAAAGTTGAGAATTGTTGCTTCAAGTTCAGCGAAGAATTTTGTTTGGATTTTGATGGGAATTCCATTGAATCTGTAGATTGCTTTTAGCAAGATTGCCATTTTTAATAAGTTGTTCCTACTTGTCCAAGAGCATGGGAGAGCTTTCCATTTTCTGGTATCTTCTTTAGTTTCTTTCTTTAGAGACTCAAAATTCTTATGGTACAGGTTCACGTTTTTGGCTAGTGTTACACAAAGGTATTTTATGTTTTTTGCGGCAATTGTAGAGGGTGATTTTTTTTTTCTGATTTCTTTCTCCACCAATGTGTCATTGGTATATAGTAGGACTACAGATTTTTTTTTTTAGTTAATCTTGCTACTTTGATGAAGGTGTTCATCAGCTGTAGGAGTTCCCTGGTAGAGTTTTACGGGTCACTAATGTAGACTAACATATCTCCTGCAAATAGTGAGAATTTTACTTCTTTTTTTTCCAATTTGTATTCATCTGATCTCCTTTTGTTGTCTTATTGCTCTAGCTGGAACTTCAAGGACAAAATTGAAGAGGTATGGAGAGAGTGGACAGCCTTGTCTTTTCCCCGATTTTAGAGAAATTGAATTGAGATTCTCTCCATTTAATTTGATGTTGGCTGTCTGCTTGTTGTATATTGCTTTTATTATGTTGAGGTATGTTCCTGTTATCCCTGATTTCTCCAAGACCTTTATCATGAAGGGGTGTTCGAGTTTGTCAAAGGCTTTTTCTGCATCTAGTAAGATGATCATGTGGTATTTTTTCCCTTAGTCTGTTTATATGGTGGATTACATTGATGGATTTTTGTATGTTGAAACATCCTTGCATCCCTGGGATGAAGCCCACTTGATCATGGTGGATGATTTCTCTGATGTGTTCTTGGATTCAATTTGCCAGTATTTTATTGGGAATTTTTGCATCAATATTCATGTGTGATATTGGTCTGTAGTTCTCTTTCTTAGTTGTGCCTTTGTGTGGCTTCTGTATCAAGGTTATTGTAGCCTCATAAAAAGAATTTGGTGATATCCCTTCTGTTTGTATTGTGTGGAACAATTTGAGGAGTATTGGTAGTAGCTCTTTGAATTTCTGGTAGAATTCTGCAGTGAATCCATCTGTCCCTGGGCTTTTTTGTTTTGGAGACTTTTGATGACTGCTTCTATTTCATTAGAGGATACAGGTCTGTTTATGTTGCTTATCTATTCTTGATTCAGTTTTGGTAAGTGATAAATGTCCAGAAAATTGTCCATTTCCTTGAAATTTTCAAATTTTGTGGAGTACAGGTTTTCAAAGTATGACCTGAAGATTCTCTGGATTTCCTCAGTGTCCGTTTTTATGTCCCCCTTTTCATTTCTGATTTTGTTAATTTGCATGTCTGCCTTTTGGTTAGTTTGGATAAAGGTTTTTCTATCATGTTGATTTTATCGAAGAACCAACTCTTTGCTATATTGATTCTTTGAATTGTTTTCTTTGTTTCAACTTTATTGATTTCTGCCCTCAGTTTGATTATTTCCTGGCATCTGCTCTTCCATGGTGAATTTGCTTCCAGTTTTTCTAGAGCTTTCAGCTGTGATGTCAACTCTCTGGTGTGGCTATTCTCTAGTTTCTTCATGTGAGCACTTAGAGCTATGAACTTTCTTCTTAGTACTGCTTTCAAAGTGTCCCATAAGTTTGGGTATGTTGTGTCTACATTTCCATTGAATTCTAGGAAGTCCTTAATTTCTGTCTTTATTTCTTCCTTGACACTTGAATGGTGCAATTGGATGTTGTTCAATTTCCATGAGTTGGTAGGTTTTCTGCACTTTTTTTTTTTTGTTTTTGATTTCTAACTGTAAAGCATGGTGGTCTGATAAGACACAGGGGATTATTCCAATTTTTTTGTACGTATTGAGGTTTGCCATGTTCCTGAGTATGCGGTCAATTTTTTGAGAAGGTTCCATGTGAAGCTAAAAAGAAGGTATATTATTTTGTGTTTGGATAGAAAGTTCTATAGATGTCTGTTAATTCCAATTGGGTTATAACTTCTGTTATTTCCTTTGGCTGTTTATTAAGTTTCTGTCTGGTGGTACTGTCTAGTGGTAGAGCAAGGGCGTAGAAGTCTCCCACTGTAACTGTGTGAGGCCTTATTTGTGATTTGAGTTTTAATAATTTTTTTTATGAATGTTGGTGTCTTTGTATTTGTGGCATAGATGTTTAGAATTGAAACTTCTTCCTGGTGGATTTTTCCTGTGATTAATATGAAATGACCTTCTTCATCTCTTTTGATTGATTTTAGTTTGAAGTCTAATTGTTAGATACTAGGATAGTTACCCCAGCTCATTTCTTGGGTCCATTTGATTGGAATATCTTATCCCTTTACTCTGAAGTAATGTCTGTCTTTGAATTTGAGGTGTGTTTCTTGTATGCAGCAGAAGGATGGATTCTGTCTTCATATCCACTCTGTTAGCCTTTGCCCTTTTATAGTCGAGTCCATTAATATTGAGGTAAATTAAGGTCCATTGTTTTTTATTTGTTGTTGGTAGTGTTATAGTATGAGGATTTACCCTGCCTTTTATTTTGTGTTTTTGTAGAGTGGGATTATCTATTGCCTATGTTTATGAGAGTGTAGTAAATTTCCTTAGGTTAGAGTTTTCCTTCCACTACTTTCTGTAGGGCTGGATTCTTTGTTACATATTGTTTAAATCTGGTTTTGTCATGGAATATCTTGTTTTCTCCATTTATAGTTATTGAAAGCTTTCCTGGGTGCAGTAGTCTGGGCTGGCACCCGTGTTCTCTCAGAGTTAGTAAAATATCTATCCAGGTCCTTCTAGCTTTCAGAGTTTCCATGGAGAAGTCTGGTGTAATTCGGATAGGTTTGCCTTTATATGTTACTTGGCCTTTTTCCCTTGCTGCTCTTAATATTTTTTCTTTATTCTGTATGTTTGGTGTTTTAATTATTATGTGACGAGGTGACTTTCTTTTGTATTCTGTTGGTTATGCTTGCATCTGTGGTACCTGATTGTTTACTCAGCTTTTCCACTTCTAGCATTCCCTCAGTTTGTGTTTTCTTTATTGTCTCTAATTCAGTTTTCAGGTTGTGAACTGTTTCCCTCAGCTGTTTAATTGTATTTTTCTTGACTTTTTTTGGCTTTTCTTGATTTATTGAATCTTTTGGTTCTTCTTTTCTTCCATTTCTCTGAAGGATTTTCTGATTTCCTCTCTCAGATTCTCTATCATCTGCATGAAGTTGTTTTTAAGGTTGCTCTCTTCTGCTTCTTCTGTGTTGGGATGTCGATGTCTTGCTGGTATAGAGTCCCTAGTCTCTGGTGGTGTCACATTGGTTTTCCTGTTTTTGGATGTGTTCTTATATTGTTGTCTTCCCATCTCTTCATCCAATGGGTAGAGATGGTGTCACATCCTTTCCTGGTGTGTATGGGTCCGGTGTTCAGGTGTGTGCAATTGACTCCAATACTCTGATGGTTCTCAAGGTGGGTGCAGGCAGGTCTGAGGCACTCCCTCTCCAGGTGGGTGAGAGCTGCACTGGTGCAGAGATGTCAGCACACTCTGGGTTGCTTTGTCCTCAGGGTTCAAATTGTCTTATCTGCAGACCCCAGGGTATGATTTGCCTGGGTGGGCAGGCAGAAGTTGGTCCCAAAGCAGGGGCCAAAGTAGTGCACCTCTGCACTCTCTGCACTCTGTGGGGCCCAGAATAGCCCAGGGATCTCAGCAGAGTCAGGGTCCCAGGGTTCTCAGGGACAAATTGAGTTTGCTGGCAGACCCCGTGGTGGGATTTGCCAGTATAGTATATATTTAATTATATAGTAAAAAGTCATTGCAATTCCACTGTATAAATTTAATGTATACTTGATATAATGAATTGTGGATTCGTTAACAAGGAACTCATGACCAACAAAATATAACTTAATAAATTCAAGCATTTTATATAACATTGTTAGACACATTACAGTCTCCCTATTCTTAATGCTAAAGAGTGTTTCTAGGTACTGTATTGGGGATAAGTATAAACACTCGAATTATCAGCAAGAAGCAAATTTTTTGATAGTGTTTGCCATAAAAATCAGGCTTGCTAGCATGAAATGAGGCAGAAATCATCATTCCTTCCTCAAGTTAGCTAAGAATGAGAAATAGATGGGAATAGAGATGTGCTTCAAACATTCAATCCTGTACATATTTGAAAATATGTATGTGGGTGTGTACAAATGAATGTTGCCAAGCATATGAATTAGCAAATAGACAGCTATAGAATGATAAGGATTTTTCCCACTCTGTTGATGTTTTATTATCTAACTTCCTTTCCTGTTGTTAAACTGTAATATGACAGTAATAGTTACTCCTTTTCACCACATTTTTCTTCAACCTCTAAACAAATATTATCTACTGGAATTGCAATTGGAGCCACATATTTAAACATTTCTTTGGCGACATTAAAAATTAAAAAATGAAACTTCCCTGTCATTTCTAGGAGATATTCTTACAGAAGACTTCTTGGTTGACTGGATCTTACATTCTTCCATTCCATTCTTACATGTTCTCTAAGCTTTAGATGCAGAATTTTTATTTCTGTGTATCTACTGGGGATGTGATGCACAATTTATTTCTGTATTTTAACCAACTGTAATGATCTCTGTATTCATGTAATTACCTCTGCTGGAAATATATATGTATTTGAATTAAGAGGTATATTTTTCTGTGGTTCTAGTGATAGGTATAAAAGCAGTTAGATATAATACTGGTTTATTTAAAGTTTATTATGAGAATTATATCAAAATAAATCCTAGGTGTGTAGTGGTGCACACCTTTAATCAAAGCCTGGGGAGGCAGAGGCAGAGGCAGACAAATCTCTGTGCCATCCAGGGTATCCTGGTCTACAGAGTGAATTCCAGGATAGCCTAAGCTACAAAGAGAAACACTGTCTTGAAAAAAAATAAAAACCTTACTAAATAAAAAATCCCACACTATGAGGAAATTTGAGAAGAAAGAGATTTGCTGCTGTTAATCAACCATGGTGATCAGGCATCAGTGCAGATGTAGGAACTGAGACTTACTGATTTAGTTCTCATGACTTGCTCACCTTGCCTTCTTCTAGTAATCTGCGAACAGTCTAGGGGGGACTTGGGTCTTGCCCATTGGTCACCATTAAAGAAAATGTCATACAACAATTTTTACATGCCAACTGAATGGAGGCATTTTCTCAATTGAGGTTCTCCCTTCCCAGATGCAACTGGCTTGTGTCAAACTGACAAAAGTTCCACCAGCTGCCATTATCTGACAAGGCTATGTATGGAAGAGAGGGAGTTGATGTAGGATAGGAGGTTGATGTTTATGAGTCTTTGAGGGTAAAGCATGTGGATGGTTGCTGATATAAGGCTAGCAACCCTGTTCAGCCTAATTTCACTGCTCATTTCATTAATAATCAGCAAATCCTAGTATTAATTCTACAATGTACATGGAAGTAAAATGGAATGCCAGATCATGGACAGCTATTTATTTCAAAAGTTCCAACAATCAGGATTTATTGTAGGCCTTTTTGAAAAGATATTATGTTGATATATAAGGTATGATTAAATAATAATAATGATGACATTAATTTTTAAGGAAGGGATGGAAGTGCTTCCCCATATTTTGACTCCACTAATTGTTTCCATTAATTTTAGAAATCTTTGGTTGAACATAATGTAGCTGCTGGTGATGAGGAATGGTACAGAAGTGGGATGTTTACATGGGTCAGTATAATGTGACTGATCCTAACTGGATCCATTCTGAGTCACACAGTATCTTAACAATCACTTCTTCTGCCTTCTCATATATGTAGGGAACAGTGAGTGTCTGAGAAAAGCACAGAAACAGATTTAAGAAGCTTGGTAAGAACTCAGTATTCTAAAGAAGAATAGCCAGCAATTGTCCACAGGTAACATCACTGTGCATCATACAACACACATGTGCATATGAAGGTATTCAGAAAGATTATTAATTGAGACTTCAAAATTTATTAAAAATCACTGGAAACATCATGGAATTCAAATGATGTTTTTGTTTGTTTTAATTTCTTCCCCTCTTAAAACTAGCTTACCTAGACACTAAAGATCAATTTAAATACTATATGGTAGGACACATATAGGGTGAGAGAGACCACTAATTTTTTATGATAAATACACTGCATTTATTCAAGTTGTTTAATATCTACATATATTTCATTGTTTATATCTTCCTGACTAGAGTGTAAATGCCATGATGAAAGGAGCTTTCCTGCTATGTTCCCAGTATCAGAAATAGTATCACATATGAAATAGACTCCCAACATTTATTTGTTAAATAAACAAAACAAAAAGAGAGATCAAACAGTTGTTCCTACCACAGCTTGCACTTTTTATGTTCAGTTTATATTTGAGTCTTTTTGTTTGTGAGATTTGTAAAATTTATTCCACAGATACTTACTGAGTACCTCAGACCCTAGCCCTTGAGCAAGGAAGCAAAAGACAGGCATACAGATGAATAAAATATATGTTGCACCAGACAGAAGGCATGAAGCCTACAACATATTTCCTACTTCTTCAGCTGTTCAGGTTCAGCTCACAAGGAACATGTGTCTTGAACTTGAGGGCATAATTAAGCATCTTCACTTTATTCTCATTATTACCCAGGCATCTTAAGAGAAGAACCTTTGATAAAGAGCTAACAGATATGTTTTAAGACAAGAAAATTACAATTTAAACATGAGTATTTGCCACTCTAAGTTCCCCATTTAAGTATAACAAAAAAAGGAGTGGAATTGGCTTAAAAAAACAAAACTATAGTTTCTCCCATAGGAACATTCTCTGTTTTCTTTTTTTCTTTATTTTAATGTTTTTATTAGTTCAAATTAGGAATTAGGTTGCTTCACATGTCAATCACTTCTCCCTCCCCTCCCCCAACACTCTCCCCAACCCCCCACCGGCCCCCTACCCCATGCACCCTCCACTCCCCAGGCAGGGTAGGGCCCTCAATGGAGGTCCCCAAAGTCCACCACATCATCCTGGGCTGGGCCTAGGCCCTCTCCCATGTGTCCAGGCCAATAATGCATCCCTTCATATGGGATGGGCTCTCAAAGTCCCTTCTTACACCAGAGAAAAATACTAATCCACTACAAAGGGCCCCCTAGAGTGTGGCGGCCTCTTCATTGACATCCATGTTCATGGGTCTGATTCAGTCCTGTGCTGGCCTCCCAAACAGTGGTCTGGGTTCCATGTGGTCCCCCTTGTACAGGCCAGCCGATTCTGTGGCTTTCAACAGCCTGATACCTACCCCTTTTATCTTCATTCCTCCCTCTCTGCAACTAGGTTCCTGAGTTCAGTTCAGTGTATATCTATGAGTGTTTGCCTCTGCTTCCATCAGCCTGGAACTGGATGAGGGCTCTAGGATGGCATAAAAGTAGTCATCAGTCTCATTATAGGGGAAGGGAATTTAGGTTATCCTCACCACCATTGCCTGGATTGTCAGTTCATGTCATCCTTGTAGATCTCTGGATATCTTCCCTAGTGCCAGATCTCTCCTCAGACCTATAATGGCTCCCTCTTATATAGTGTCTCTCATCCTGCTCTCCTCTATTCTTCCCCCAATTCAACATTTCTAGTATTCCATTTCCTGCTCTCCCCTCCTCTTCTCCTCTCATTCTGGCAGCTCCCTGTCCCCTACCCTCATGCTCCCAATTAGCTCATGAGATCCTGTCCCTTCCCATTCTCTGGGGACCATGCATTTTTCTCTTTGAGTCCTTCTTGTCTCCTAATTTCTTTGGTGAAAATGATTGTAGGCTGGAAGTCATTTGCTCTGCATCTAAAATTCATATATGAGCGAGTACATACCACGTTTGTCTTTTTGTTACTGGGTTACCTCACTCAGGATGGTTTCTTCTAGTGCCATCCATTTTTTCTGCGAATTTCAAGGTTCCATTACTTTTTTTCTGCTGAGTAGTAAGGCCACTAAAGTTTTAATATGCTAAAATTCTTCTTTAGTGTGTTGGAGTTATGTATTTAAATTAATAAATATGTTTATTATATATATATATAATTAAAATTGGCAAAGGTATGATTGATGTTAACATTAATCCTTATAACATGGAGAAAATCTATTCTATCCTACAGTAAAGTGTGGCATTCTTCTATGTTGAAGGCAATGGGAAAGGATTTTATGAAATTCATATATATATGTGAATATGTATATATTTATATTGTTGGGAAAAATGGTAAATTTAGAAGCTATAGCCATTTTTTAAGATTATCAGGTGAATTTCTTTGAAATTCATGAATAGAATTCTACTTTCCTCATTCAAAGAATATATACATAAGTGTGTGTGTGTGTGTGTGTGTGTGTGTGTGTGTGTGTGTGTGTCATATGGACACCTGACACAAATAATAGCTAAAATCTAAATGAAAATGTAATATTTTTTCTGAAATATCCTATCTATATTCTTTCTGTTAAATCTTACAGTAAAGAATACTGCCAACTGAAACAATTGAGAGAATAAAGGATTGTGAAGAGAATAAAAATTTAGTGGCAATGATTAAACTGTCTAAACTCAAAGAGATTAATCATGTATGTATCTTAATTATAATGTAATGAATTTTTCATCATCAGTTGATACTATATTTAATTTTATAAGAAAAATTATAGACTATGGAATTCAAATTGTCCAGCATTTACATTTCTTTTAAATTACATACATTTCCAATGATTTTAATTATCTGTCTCTAAGGAGTGATTATTGGTAACTTTATATTACATGACCATGCACATTTAATTATTCCATCATAATATAGACTAGGTTAAAATATTAGGTGTTTACAATCTTTAATAATGAACGAAGGTCTTCCGATCTGCTTAAGAGGTAGGAAAAGTTTGTTTCCATATTACAACTGGGTTCTAGAGCAAGGGCTTTGACCCCAATGGTGTTATATTTGACTCAAGGTATTTAATCATGATGGGAGGCATGCTAGTGGATTTGATACAATTTTGAGGAAAAGTTTGGTAATGTCATATGAGAATTAAATTATTTCATGTACGATGGGAAAATATTAATTCCTAATTGTGAACAATTTCTTTTTAATAGTAGAGAGACCTTCAAAGATGTCCAATTTATATGCTCATTTTAAATGAAAAGTGATTTATAAAATCTCAAATGTTTTAATTTTGATTATATATAAGAAATGGCACCTGTTGTGCTCACAGACTCACATATAAATTTATTTTTCACATTAATAGGAGCATATACTTGTCTTATTTTATCTGATAAAAGCAGTAGAGAAAAACATCAATACACATTTCAAACTTGATGGACTCTCACACTAACCATCAATCAAGAAAGTGCCTCACAGGTTTTCCCACAGACAAATCTGGTGGAAAATTCTCCTAAGTTGATGATACCTCTTCCAAGACAACATGAGTTTGACTCAAGCAGACTACATCTATCTGTATGTGAACCAATGGATATGTTTTTCCAATATTGTTATTTTGTAGCTCATAAGGTTCACAACTTGAAAATATCCTAGGAAAACGTGGGGATGTATAAGCTTCCAGAAATGTAAACATTCATATTTTGAGAGTGTAAGCAGAGTTATTGTGTGTAGGACAACAACAGAGCCACTGAACACTACTGGCTAACAAATTTAAGGCTAAATGACATGGGTGGGAGGTGCTGCCTTCAGTGCACAAAGTCCTCCGATAATAAATAAGACATCCCTAAGTCCAACATAATGCACACAACCCTTCATTGAGAATCTATTTACTGACTAATCTAGGTCATTTCAGGGTGAGTTAAGCTACCTATCATCTATCTGTATCTATCATCTCCTATCTGTCAATCACCAAGAAAAATCTGTGTGTCTGTCCATCCATTTAGGTATTCATCAACCTATCACCTATCTACTATCTATCATCCTATCTATCTACACACACACACACACACACACACACACACACACACACACACACGTGTGCGTGCCCAAATAAATGCATTAATGCAACCTACTGAGTTCATTTAGTTTCACTCATACATGTCTTTTTAAGTCAGAACATCTTTTACTGGATAAAACATACATTGCTGGAGAAGATTAGTTCTCTCCCAAATTCATTCTCTCTCTCTCTCTCTCTCTCTCTCTCTCTCTCTCTCTCTCTCTCTCTCTCTCTCACACACACACACACACACACACACACACACACTGTCATTAATCACTAATTGGCTCTTTCCTATCCATGTAAAGTGAAGTTTCTACCATCCACATTGACATGTCAACTAGGCCTAACATTATTAAGATCTTCTTTAGCAACCATATTGTACAGATTCCAGTACCTCAACTTCCTGATCATATGAAGATGAAACTTCAGAATAGGTGTCGTGGTCATCTGTCTCCTATGATGATTCTGTTCTCTATCCTGTGGGATTTTCTAAGCCTTAGATGTATGGATTGTAATATATACATATTATTTGGGAGGGGAAACCCATGGACCCTTGTATTTATGCATTTGGACAGGCAACCCAACACATAAATTTATGTATGTGTGTGTATGTATGTATGTAAATATATGTAACGATAACAATAAAAGAAGCAATGGTTTTGAGAAGGAGTAAGGAGATATTGGAGGGACTGAAGTAGTATGTGGATGGGAATTATGTAAATATGGTACTCAGATATAAATTTCTCATTGATTATATCATTAGTCCATTTAGACAGGTGTTGATTTCACGAAAACATAAATGGCATTATTGTGCCTTTAGTAGTTTTTTTGCCATTGGGATTATTGAGATGTCCTATTGGTGTGGCACCTAGGTAGGGTTATTGTTTGTTTTTCTCAATTGAACACTGCATAGCACCTTAGGATACTAGTGAGCCAGTCCTTAGGGAAGAAGATTCTCAGTTAGTTACAGTTCAATGCCACCAAGTTTGTGCACACTCTGTTCTCAGCAAGACTTTCACCTTTAATATGATATGTTAGGATTCAGGATGTAAGTCTTGGATAGTGCTCCAGGTCCAGGCCTTCTGAGATTCTCTCTGCCACAATGATAATATACTAGATCTCTAAAACTGTAAGAAAACCACCAATAAAATTCTTTCTCTTATAATAGTTGCCTTGATTATGGTGACTTTACACAGCAATAAAACCCTGAACAAGATAGCAGGTGAGTATCAAAAGATAATTAAGAACCAGTTTGAAAATCAATCACAAAAAATTGAGTAATCTATGAGGTATTTGCCAATTAATACTGTTAGCAATGTCCTTCTTTAATTAAGCGGGATTATAATATATTTATTTTCATAAAGGTATATAGTGTGTTTTGGTCATATCCATCTTCACTTTCTAACTTCCCAAATATCTCCCATTTTTATCTCAACTTTATGTTTTTGGTTTGTTTTTTATCACCCACTAAATCCAATTAGTGTTTCTCATATTTGTGCTTCTGTGGGTTTATCCACCTGGCAATGGGTAACCTATATGAATTGCTGTTGCCCACAATGTAAAGTTAACCCCATCCCTCTCTCAATAATCTTGAACTGAAGCCATATCATAATATTAATCTCCTCAATAAACATTTGACATTGCAACCTAAATCCACAGAGTCAACCAGGACACAGCAGTGTAAAAAACCTTAGCCTCCTGGTGGTTGTCCAAGTAAGAAGGAAGCATTAAAGCTCGAGCAATAAGAATATTCTTTCAACTGTTGTTCTCAGCCTGGGTTCTACTAATGTCTGTTTGTCACTCACAGTCAACTTCTGTTCCCCCCTCTTCGATTTCATTCAAGTTATAAAAATGTTAACAGACTGCTATTTTCATACTATGAAAGAGCATTGACTCACCTATTTCCAAAATAGCAATCAACATTATGATTTGTTTGTGTAGGATTTAGAGAATAGAGTCAAGTGTTCTCATTAATGGAAGTTTTGTCTTCTGCACTGAACGAACTATATGCAGTATCTAGGACAGGTTCTGATTAAAGAAAGGAGAGTTAATTGTCTTTACTTTTTCTGAGAAATTTGTTTCTTTCATTCAAGAAGTCTCAGTGTAAGCAGCAAAAAGGAAAGAGGATGGTGAGAGGACTCAAATGACAGCCATGAACTTGCAGGGTGAATAAGAAATCAGGAATTTTATTCATGATAGGTAAATGCCCTCCCCTGATAATGAGATTGATGACTAATTTTGTAAGACATCCTTGAGCCTTCATGCAGCAGCTGATGGAAGTAGAAGCAGACACCCACAGCTAAACACTATACTGAACTGGAATCCACTTATAGAGAGGAAAGAGTAATGAGAAAAATTGACAAGCCCAGGCTGGTGAAACCCTCAGAAACATCTGACCTGAACAAGGGGGCGATCATGGTGCCCAGACTGATCACTGGTATACCAGCATGGAAATGATCCAGACCCCATGAATGTGGGTGCCAGTGAGTAGACCTCCGAAATTTATGGAGCCTCTTGTAGTAGATTAGTACTTATGCCTAGCATAGGAATGGACTTTGGGAGACCATTTCACGTAGATGGATACACCCTCAGTCTAGACACATGGGGGGAGGGTCTAGACCCTATACCCCAAAGGAAATGACAGACTCTGAAGACTCCCCCATGGAAGATCTCACTTTCCCTGGGTAGCAGAAAGGTATGGGATAGGTAGGGTGCTAGTGGGGGGATAGGGAGGAGGGGGAGAGGGAACTTGGATTGACATGAAAAACAATTTTGTTTCTAATTAAAATATAAATGGAGGTAAATATTAGAAACACATGTAGAGGCATCTATGGATTTTATCGTATGACAATTTTATTATTTTCAATGGTTATAACTACCTTCTCCTCTACCCATATAGTGTTCTTTGACTCCTGGAGATAAGTTTTCCTGTAAAGATAAAAACAAAACACTTCCCTTTCCTTTGTGAAGTTTCTATCCAGTTTATGAGATATACCTTGGTAGATTCCCAGTCATTTCTCCACATGAGAGGTTTTTCTTTTTCAACTCAAGTCTTGATCAACTTTGATGCTATCCAAAGATTTCCTTCTCCTGTGGAAACAAAGGCAAAAACCTTTCACCACCATAGCACATGTCCTGGTTTCCATACAGAGGTCAATACATCTTTAAAGTATACCAGCTGATTCAGTTCAGCACTATTCTCCATGGTGCCGTGTCTTTCTTCAGCTGTTTGTCCTTTCTCATTAGTATTAAGAAGGTTAATGCTAATAATGCATTATGTAGCCTACATTTGGGGGTTTTTGTACCCCCAGCCTGTTTATACATCATTTCTTTCAGTGTTCTATTAGATCTATCTACCACTGCTTGTCCTGTGGGATTGTGTTGTATACTGGTTACATGCCTTATGTTATAATATTTGAAAAACTTCCAGTTTTCTGGAGACATATGCTGAAGCATTCTCAGGTTTATTTATGCAGATATACCCACAATGGCCATTACCTCTAATGGGTGTGTTATAACAGAATCAGCCTTTTCAGAGCTAAGAGCAGTAGCCCATTGCAAACCTGAAAATGTGTCTATAGTATGATGCACATACTGTAAATTTCCAAATTCTGCAAAGTGAAAGACATCCATCTGCCAAACTCCATTTCTGTGAAAGCCCTTAGGGTTACAACCTGCTGGCAATGATGCTTAATTGTAAAAGGAACAGGTAGGACAGTTTCCCACTATTTCCTTGGCTTGTTGCCAAGTGATGGAGAAGCCCCTTTTCAAGCCTTTGCTGATTACATGGTGTTTCTTATGAAATTCTGAATCTTCTCGTACACTTCCTATTAACAAACAAACAAGCTCATCATTGCCTTGTTCTAGTGGGCCTGGCAGAACTGTTGGGCTTTAATATGTGATATATATCACATATCTATTATATGATTAATTCTGTTCATGATTGTGTCCTGTAATTGTATAAGCAGTGAAGTTAATTCTGTATTATCAGGAATGATTTTTGCAGTCTCAATGAGTAAAATGACTCTCTCTGCATATTGAGAATGGGTAACTATATTGAGAGGCTCTGCAAAATCCATAATTGCCATAAAAATTGCATATAATTCTGCCTTCTGTACAGAGGTACAGACTTTGAACTACTTTATTTACCTCTCCTGATTTATATTCTGCCTTACCTGATTTGTTTGCATCAGTGTAGAAGGTAAGAACTCCAGAAATAGGAGTTTGACTTATAATACATAGAAGGATCCAGGTTTTTTTTTATTAATTTAATTCTGTCAGTTTTATGATATTTGTTGATAATTGTTCCCCAAAATCAGTAGGAGCTATCAGTTTCTCCTTCCATAAGGAAGAAATTTCCTCATTAGTTAAAGGTACTATAATTTCTGCTGGATCTTTTCCAGTCAGTTGACAAATTCTTAATTTGCCCTTTAGAATCAAATCAGAAATCTTTTCTATATATGTCTTTAGCTTTTTATTCTGTTTATGTGACAGAAATATCCACTCCAATATAATATCTTCTCTCTGCATCAGAATCGCAGAAGGGTATGACCAGAATACAGTCTAGATTAGGATCTACACGATCTACAAGTACATCCAGTACATGTACAGTACATGTATATCCATCCATTGCAATTATTTTTCTGCTTCATTGGATAATATTTGTGGACTGTTTAAGTCCATGTCCCCTTTCACAGTAATTTTTAGATGCTTTAAGTCATGTCCTTCCACTCCAATTATTGTCTTATATTTGATAAATTTCCCCTAGCAGTTTCTGAAGAGTATTAAGAGCTTGATAACGATCTTTTCTGATTCGTACTTTTTTGAGGCCTGATTTTTTTGTAAGTCTATCTTGGAACCTAAATAATTAATAGAATCGCCTCTCTGTATCTTTTCTGGGATAATCTGTAATCCCCACAAAGGTAGAACCTCTTTTTCTCTTTCAAACACTCATTCTAGTGTTTCTTTATTAGAATAGGTTAATAAAATATCATCCATATAATAATAAAGATTGATTATGGAAATTTCTTATGAATTATCTCCAAAGGTTGTTGTAGAAAATTCTGGCACAAGGTAGGACCGTTTAGCATTCCTTGTGGCAAAACCTTCCACTGAAATATTTTAACTTGCTGTGAATTATTATGAGTTGCTATGGTGAATGCAAATTTTTCCCTATCATTTTCTTGTAACAGTATACTGAAGAAATAATCTTTCAGATCAATGACTATGATAGGCCTTCCCTTAGGTATCAAGGAAAGCAAAGGCATCCCAGGCTTCAGAGGGCCCATAGTATGAATTACTTTATTGATGGCTCTCTGATCTATGAGCATTCTCCATCTATATGACTTCTTTTTAATAACAAATACAGCAAAATTCCAAGGGATGGTAGATCCTTCTATATGCCCAGAATCTAGCTCTTCCTGCACTAGCCTTTCTAAAGCCTCTAGCTTCTCAGAGGTTATAGGCCATTGTCCTACCCAGAAATGTTCATCTGTAATCCACTTTAAGGTTAGGGCTTTTGGCTCCTCTGAAGGTTTATCATTTGTACTTTGTTTATGTACATCCTCGATGGTTGGTACCCGTTTTCCATAGTGTCTTACTATATTTTTTTCTACCAGCTAAAGATTGTATATAATTTGCATCTGATACTGGAGGAATATAAATCTGGGTATGCCATTGCTGTAAAAGTTCATGGCCTCCTAGATTTACAGCTGTGTCTGATACATATGGTTTTAAGCTTTCTCTGTGTCCTTCTGGTCCAATGCAGACAACCCATTAACACTCTGCCAAACACTAGATAGAGTTTCAATCCCTAAAAATTGTACATTCACCTCTATAAGAGGCCATCTCTGAGGCAGGACTTTTGGATAATAATAGTTACATCTGTGCCAGAGTGTACCAGACTAGTAACAACTTTATTATTAATTCTTACTTTCAACTGAGGCCTCTTATCATTAACAGAAGTTTTCCAAAATATACATTTCTCTTCTCCTCCAGTCATGTTTGATTCCTCATCACTAGCCAAACTACCATCTAGAGTAGTATCATTATTTTAAATATGAAATATATTTAATATATTTAATATATTTAATAATAATATATTTAATATATTTGTCCTGTGAGAGACTGTCCTATAGAGACTGGGAATGACTGGACATTTCTCGATGTGGGGGCCTTTGAGAGGCCCCCTCAAGGAGTTTCCCAATTGTAACACAGGTTTCCTTGCATGTCTCAGGTTGATCTGCATTCACTAGTCCACTGTCTGCCCTTACCATATCCCCTTCATAATCCAGAAGCTGGAGGCCTTCTATATGAGGCATTGTTGGAATTCCCTTGCCTACAAATTTTCCTAATATGTCCTATTGTGCCACCATTGAAACATCTAGATTCCTGTTGCCTTCTTGGCCCACTGTGAAATACTCTTCCTACCCAAGTTCCTGTTCCATTATACTGACAGCATCTACCCTCTTGTTACCTATGTTGACCTCAGTAAGTTGCTTCTCCTTCCCAAGCCTCTGCATCATTGCCTTTAGAATATTTAACCTCCTGTTGCCTTTTAAAACTTTTCCAGATTTCCTCTTCTACCCAAGCTCCTGTATCTTGTAAATTATAATCAAGGTTTCCTGTATGCAAAACCCATTCTTCCAGTGGTACTGATCTGATATTTAAAGGCAAAATATTCTTTTGCATATTGGGTTTGCATTTTCATAAGCTATCGAGTATATGATCACTTTTCTAATTTCTGGATATGTTACCTGTAATTCTACTGTCCTGGATAGTATTTGTAAAGTGTCAGGGAACTGTTCTGTCAGTCCCTGTTTTATTTAGTATAAGTCACCACACTTTCTCCTGGTTCACAAATCTTAGTCCCAGGCATTTAAGAGTGCTGTCCTGCATAAGGACAACATATACTCATCACATCCATCCTGAATGTGTAGGTCAGCATAAATACCCTCACCAAGAATCTTATCTTGGGGTGCTTCATAACATTTCCTTACACCTTGAAGCTGCAGGACTTTTGCTTCCTCATCCATTGAGATCTCCATTGTAGCTGAGATGAATTTTTAAGCACAGGTGATACTAGGCATTCCCAATTTGTGGGCATCACACTACTAAAGGTTGCCCAGGAATATAATAATTCTTTCACATAAGGGCTATGGAGACCATATGAAGCAACCAACTCCTTAAGTACCTTGAGGTCTTTTAATTTTATGTGTTCCCATTGATATGCCCTGTGACCATTAGAGTGCTTTTTAAAGAGTGGTTTTTCTATCATAATTGCTGGGAACAGCAGTGGTTTACACCTAACAACCTTAGGAGAGCTTTCCTGATGTTTGAGTGGAGTAGGTGCATCGAATTGGAGTGAATCCATTTCTGAATAATCCCAGGCTTGTAGCCTAGCTACTAGTCTCACAAAGAGATCAAATTCCATGAATCATGTGAGATTCCAAGTATGTCATAGAATCATTAAGTTTCCTTATGTCTTCATCTATATGTGCTTCTAAACCTTTAATATTCTCCTCCTTAGATAATATCTGAATGGCATGTATATTGCCTTCTAGATATACAATCCTAGACTCAAGCTTTTGACCTGTCACAGTGGATATGTCAGACATGGAGCAAATGGTCTGAGCCAAGTTGCCAATCCTGTTCTGGTTATTAAGCTATCTTTGCATCTAAGGTATCAGACACAGAACAGATTCTTGTTTCTATTTGGCTATAGATTTGTTGCAACTTGTTCTGGTCCTCAGTCATTCTAGCATCTGAAGTATCAAACATGGAACAGATCTTTGTGTTTGTCTGACCCTAAATTTCTTGTACCTTGACCTGGTTCACAGCCAATTTTGCATCTATAGTATCAGACCTGGAACAAATCTATGTTTCTAATTGGCCACGGATGTGTTCTACCTCGTTAACAATGTGGCATGGCCAGACTGAGTATTTTCCACCTCTTTATGTAAATGTTTCACGTCTTGCATCTCAGATACTAGGTTTTGCTGGCTGCCTTTTATTTCCTCCATCCAAGTTGCTAAATTGTCTATTTCCCTGTTTCTCAGGCCTCTGGTTAGAGAGATCATGTGTATCATAAGGCTGACTGCTAATATGGCATACAGGCAAGTAAATGGCAAATCAGAATCCTCCTCTAACAGTGAATTCACACAAGAAGCAAAGATATTCCCAATCAATTGCAATGTTACATTTTCTGCCATGATTTTACCTGATGGGTTCTACTCCAGATGCAGTAACTGTTTTTCACCAGCAGGTGGCACAGGTGTTCAGCTGTGGTTAGTTTGAATTAAATCTGAAAAAATACTGGAAAGCATTGTGGAGGGAGTTAAGAACAGATTAGGAGGATAGTTTTCTGGATTTGGGAAAAATCTGTGAAGAGTGCCAGGAAGAAAACACACTTGGCAGATGGGGCTCATGCAGCTGTAGTGCAGCTTCAGGACTGGGAGCCAGGAATGTCTTGCTGGAGGAGGACGTGGTGGTGGGTGTTCTTGGCACAAGGACGCATGTTTATTTCTGTCAGTGCTGCAGCCTGCAGAAACTGCATCAGTAGCGCTTTTTCCACTTTGGAGGACCACAGAAAAGAAAAGATCTCCTGGAAAGGTAAGCTGGGATGAAATGAGACTAGACATGCAGCTTGCAACTTTTGGCACCTGGCACATGGGTGGACTGCTGACTCACTGTCCCGTGTCACCTGAGTGTATTCCCCGAAAGGGAACAGGACAAGGGCATGGGCTTCTGACTTCAGATAAAATGGACCGGCAATACAGATTCAGGTCTAGATATAAGGGTAATTTATTCCTAGATATAAGGGTAATTTACTCAGGAAGATGCTACTCACTCAGATCAGCCTGGCCAGTATGCAGGGAGCAAGGTAAGTAGAAGGGACCCCACATGCATATGCCTCACTCTTAAACCTTCCTCATATCATCCATGACCAAGCAGGCATGGCCAGGCATGCCTGTCTCCAGCTTCAAGTGGGCATGGCTAGCATTACATGTAAACAGCCCGGGCAGGCATGGTTAGGGTATCCCCTACACTCTAGATCAAAAAGGTTAACTCACCCTGGAGGAGTATATGTCAGGAAATGTTGCGTCTATCTCGACCAGCAAGAGAAACACACGCCCACGACTCTTCTTCAAGCAGTTTATTCAGGAACCTTGTACAACAGTTTCTACCTCCCCCAGCCCCCCCCCTCCCGCAAGCCCTTAAAAAGCAAGCTCATTACCCAATTAGCTCACGCCACCTGGCAATCCCGGATAGGTCACAGCTGGAGGAGGCACACCAGATCCACTAAGCACTTCCAAATAAGGCTTGTTTACAACTAAGCTCAGTCTCCCTGGCATCCAGCCAGGCACCATCTTGGGGCTGTGGCTCCCCACAGTTCCCCCTTTTTTATTTAAAAATAACACAACAGGCAAGGGTAGAGGTCTGATCCCTGAAATCAAGGGACTTTGTAATGACCTCACACCCAGTTATCAGCCGAGCTGGTGCCACACCTGTCCGGTATCTTTTCTCAGAGATGGGAATATGATACCAACCCATATGCAATCAGACATGCCCTTCATGAAGCCTTAGAATGCTGACTTCAAGTGCAGTACTTCATCTCGCAGCCTGAGCGGGATAACTGCTTAGCTCTTTAGTACTGTTAGCCAAGCCTGAGGTGACTGCCCTGCCTCCAGGGCCTCGAAGGCTTATGCAATCATGGCATTATTTCTCTGCTGTGTGACCCTCATCCTGCAGATACACCATAAGGCTATGAAACTAACTAAGATAAGCATTTCTCCCAGGGCACCCATTCCCGCCCACTCTTTCAGATGATTCATGATGTGAGTGATCCATGCAGACAGTCCTTCAGCAACAGAGACATCGACCCGGGTGGAATTCACATTCACAATAGAGAGCCTTGGGGTCACTTTTGGAAAAATTACTGGATGTTCTTTCAAAAAATTTAAAATAGGATGTTTAGGATAATGATTATCTATATCTCCATTAAAACTGCATTATAAAATAGCCCATTCATCTAAGGAGGCAACCAAAACTTTTATAGAGCCATAGTTCTGAAAACAGCTTGGTATTGGCACAAAAATAGACAGATAGACCAATCGAATCGAATCGAAAACCCTGATATTAACCCATGCACCTATGAATACCTTATTTTTGACAAAGTTGCTAAATCTATACAATGGAAAAAAAGATAGCATCTTCAACAAATGGTGCTGGTACAATTGGATTCGGACATGCAGATAGATCCATACCTGTCACCATGCACAAAACTTAAGTGCAAATAGATCAAAGGTCTCAGCATAAATCCAGCCACATTGAATCTTGTATACTCCTCTTTAACCCCATTGAAATTCATGCACTCTCTCCAATTACATAAGCACCACTTGAACATTGCGTCAGTAGCACAGACATTGAGGTCTGCAATTAATAAATGGGACCTCCTGAAACTGAGAAGCTTCTGCAAGGCAAAGGAAACAGTCAGTTAGACAAAACGACCACCCAAAGAATGAGAAAAGTTCTTCACCAATCCCACATCTGACAGAGGACTGATTTCCAAAATATATAAGGAGCTCAAGAAGCTAGCCACCAAAACACCAAACAATGAAATTAAAAAGTGGGGTGCAGAACTAAATAGAGAATTCTCAACAGAGGAATCTGAAATGGCTGAAAGACACTTAAGAAAGTGCTCAAAATCATTGGCCATCAGAGAAATGCAACTCAAAACAACTCTGAGATACCACCTCACACCTGTCAGAATGGCTAAAATCAAAAATCCCAATGACAATCTATGCTGGAGAGGATGTGGATAAAAAGGAAAACTCCTCCATTGCTGGTGGGAGTGCGAACTTGTAAGACCACTTTGGAAAGCAGTATGGCGGTTGCTTAGTAAAATGGGAATCAGTCTACCTGAAGATCCAGCCATTCCTCTCTTGGGTATATACCCAAAAAGTGCATGTTCATATAACAAGGACATGTGTTCAACCATGTTCATAGCAGCATTGTTTGTAATAGCCAGAACCTGGAAGCAACCTAGATGCCCCTCAACTGAAGAATGGATTGAGAAAATGTGGTACATTTATACAATGGAGTACTACTCAGCAGAAAAAAGCAATGGAATCTTGAAATTCACAGGCAAATGGATGGAACTAGAAGAAACCATCCTGAGTGAGGTAACCCAGTCACAAAAAGACAAACATGGTATGTACTCACTCATATATGAATTTTAGACATAGAGCAAAGGATTACCAGCCTATAATCCTCTTCACCAAAGAAACTAGGAAACATGAAGGACTCTAAGGGATAAATGGAAGTGGCATGAACTCCTGAACTAATTGGGAGCATGAGGGTAGGGGGGAGGGAGCTGCTACAATAAGAGCAAGAGAAGAGGAGTAGAGGAGAGGAAATGGATGGGCAGAAATATTGAGTTGGGGGAATAATCGAAGAGAGAGAGCAGGATGAGAATTACCATATCAGAGGGAGCCACTGTAGATCCGAGAAGAGATCTGCAACCAGGGAGATCGCCAGAGACCTACAAGGATGACACCTTCTGACAATCCAGGCACTGGTGGAGAGGATAACCTAAAAGCCCTTCCCCTAAAATGAGATTGATGACTTCTCTTTATGCCATCCTAGAGCCCTCACCCAGTGGCTGATGGAAGCAAAGACAGACATCCACAGATATACACTGAGCCGAAATCAGGAATTTAGTTGAAGAGAGGGAAGAATGAAGAATGAAGGGGTCTGTACCAGGCTGGAGAAACCCACAGGAACAATTTTGAATGATAGATAAACCATATTAAAAGTTTCTGAAAGCTAAACATTTATATGAATCAGATTCATCAGTTCGGAACATCTGGGTTCCAGTCACAGAACCACATGTTGGCACACAATCACTTCTAAGTTCATTTCTAAGGGACATTATATGGCTTTTGCAGGTGCTGAATATACATAATGCAATGTTCATGCCAAACAGTCACACACATAAAATGACAAAATAAAATTAGTAAAAATTTTAATATAAAACCTTGGTTAGAAGAACTAATGAAAATATTGATTTTAAACTTAAGAAATAATATTGTATACAGTGATATAATAATTTACAACATATGTGATAAGAGAATTATTGTGTATTTGTGTTTGTGTATTAAAAATGCATGACAAATTATTTGAAAACAGATATACATTTAGATAATAGAGGATAATATTTTCATATGGTGAAAAATATAATTGAGGAAAAAGTATAGAATATATACTATATGTTCCTGTTATGAAACAAATTCAAAGAACATAAATAATCTAAATCAAAACACAGTAAAATCCACATTCAATCTGCATCAAATTCATAATTGAATGATAATACAAATTTGTATGTCAAAGCATTAGAAACAATTTTCCACAGAGAAATCACTGTGATCCAGGGAAAAAAGGAGTTAAAACTGTGCCTGTTGTGTTGTTTTGCCTCTGATTTCTATGCATTTGTTGCAGTATTTGTGTACCAGTATTCAAGTACACACACAGACACAGACTCACTATCTCAAAATATAATCAAATATTTTTATTGGTAACATAACTGGAATATAATTTATATCAATATTAGCCACACATTGTCCATAGTAGGATGACTCTAAAACATAGAAAGATCCATGCTTCAAATACACAGCACACAAAGAATTTGTAATGCAGGTATTAGATTGATTAAGTTTTTATTATGATTAGCAAAATTCTTTCCTGAATACTTACAGGGACACTGAAATATTTCATGCGATTAAATATTAAGTTATAAGTATGAACATATGGTTAATTATGCTAAAGGAAAATTAAGAGAAAGTATGACAATTCTTTCCTTTTTTCTAGATTTTTTAAAATTAGAAACAATCTTATTTTACCTATCAATCCCATTTTCCTCTCCTTCCCATCCTCCCATGTCTAGAGTTCAATAAGATTTATATTCTATAAACTGACTACAACTAGGAAGAGTGTCATAGTGGTTCTTCACAAGCTAATTTTATACTGTTGCAATGATTAACCGAAATGTTAGACACTCCATTGAAGAGGTTTCCTTTTCATGCTGTCTCTCAGCAGTGCATATGTAATTCTGAAATGGAATAGTAAAGACACATTACATAAAACATAAAACATATAAACTAACTCTAATTTGCTCCACAATGGTTAACTTCTACATCTGAATGTGCACTGATACAACAGCTTTTGTCACTCTGGGCTTAAAACATTTATCCGTATTTTCCCTTATCAAATGGGTATTTTGTTATGTTGTAGCCTATCCACAATTTCTCGTACTCTGTATCTGGGAAATGCTCAAGAATTGAAATAATGCATTTCATGAAGACTGTATAGTAATCCTCAAAACCCAAAATTAATTCTTAGAGTTCTTCCTTTCCATACAATCAGAAAAATGAAGTCTTTTGTTGTATCTCTTCTCACAGTCTCCCCAGCACTTCGTGATTACCATAATAGTATGTTTGTGGATGCCAGAAAACAATTTTGTGGAGTTATTATGATCTTTTAGGTTTACATTGGATTTCATGATTGAACTCAGATTTCTATACTTGTGTAACAAGCTTTACTCACTAAGCCATCTCACCGGTCCCAAATTTTCCAACTCAAATTATACTCTGTCTTGGGGGGGTATAACTCTTGAATGTGTAATATTCCCTCAATAACCTGTAAAATAGCACATGCTTTCTATAATGCTAAGCTGATTGATGCTTGTTTTAGGGGCTGAAGCTATTAAGCCACCATAAGAGTTCCTCTTAAAGTAGAATCGCTCAATCCAGTAGAGCACACTCTGGTTTTGTTCACACTCCCTGGTTTTGATATGTGCACAACACTGAATACCTAATCTCCACATTACATTTCTATTGGTCCTTAAAAATTCTCTTCAAATACCACTTTCTTTATTACATCCTCTCCATTGGGAAGTCTTTTCATAACTCATTGAACATTTTTATGGACATCCTGCAGTGAAATAATCTCTGGCATCAGAAATGTGTTGCTAATTTAAAAGTAAATTTTAATTTGACTTTGCAATACTTAAAAAATATATGGCCTAGGAAACATGACAAACTAACATTTCTGAGTTCAAGAGTTTTATAAATCTTTCTTTTTAATTTAAATTCTTTAACTACTACTCATATTTACATATCCATTCCCCTATTCACTGGCCCTCCCATCCTCCCATGTTCCCCCACATCCCCAACCCAGTTTACATGCCACACTGCCAGAGGAACTAGGAAACCAGGAGGACCCCAAGAGAAGATTGCATAGTCCCTCGAAGAAGGGGAGGGCAAGAAAGGAGATGCCTTGATAGAGGGAGCCAGTACAGGTATGGAGAGAGGTCTGGCACAGGGGAAATGTTAGGGGATCCACAGGGATGAGCCCAAATAAGAATCCAAGCAGTCATGGAGAAGATGCCATTGATGTCCTTCCCCTATAATGAGATTGATATCTACCTTGGTTACCATTCTGCATCAGTAGCTATTTGAAGCAGAAACAGGCACCCACAGCTAAGCACTGAACCATACTCCTGGAATCCAGTTGTGGAGAAGGAGGAGGCATGAGCATAGGAGCCAAGATGGTGCTACAGAAACCCACAGAAACAGTTGACCTGACCTAGTGAGAGAGCATGGAGACCCTAGTCATAAAGCTGGGGAAACAGCATTGGACTGAACCAAGTCCTTTGAATGTGGGTGCCAGCTAGGAGGCCAAGACAGTCTATGGGACCTCTAAGAATTTAATAACATTATCATTCAAATTGTTGGAATATTAAATTTACCTCTTGTCATCCACTAAAGTAATTAATAGCTATTCTTAGGCTCACTATGCAGAAGACACTGAGAATAACAAAGTAAACAGGACGTAAGTGTAGTTTGTGAAGGCTATTGCATAATTGAATAACAACTTTTCAGTGTTCCACACTTGAAGGACAAACTATCCTGATGACTGAAAAGAATGTGGAGGGTGCAGAAGAAAGAATCAAAAGAAGGAAAAAGAAGACACAGGTTCTTCTACTTAGGAACCTGAGGCAGAAGAATGGGGGTTATAGTCTTCCCCATAGATCCTGGGTGGGGAAAGTCCTATATAAGTGTGTATCGTGTGTGTGTGTGTGTGTGTGTGTGTGTGTGTGTGTGTGTGTGTGTGTGAGAGAGAGAGAGAGAGAGAGAGAGACAGAGACAGAGACAGAGACACAGAGAGACAGAGACAGAGACAGAGACACAGAGAGAGACAGGGAGAGAGAGACACAGAGAAATTAAGAGGTTTGGTCAGTAGAAATACGAAAGAGAAGGATATAAACTTTAATATAAACTTGTCTTATTTACTCAAGTCTCCAGTATATGAAAAATTAGTTGATGAGAGACAACCTTACTACAAGCATGTGGAACCACAAGGAAATGTACCTATTTTAATAGGATACTTTATCAAATGAGTTTCCAAAATATATCTAAGAATCTATTCATCAGACTAGATTATTTTATTATGTTATTTTAGCTCAATGTAGTTTGGGAAAAAGTCTTACAACAGTACTTTCATAGATTCAGATGATTCGAACATCTGCAAAGTCCAAAATTCTATATTAACATGTATGGAAAAATAGAAGTAAGGTAATGTTAAGTCAGAAATATGTGACACAAGACAGAAAAGAATAAATGCTAAGGGCAAAAATAAGTACAGAAAAAAGAAATTATTTAGAAAAGAAAATTTGGCTCCTATCTATTTATCACTGAAAATGCCTTGTTCATTTCTCCAGTAGGTGGCACATACTCATCTTCTCATATAAACAGTAAGAAAGAAAATGAATCTTTGTGTTTAGAAATAATAATTGTGATTCTTATCATTGGGACTTTAAACTTTTTTATAAAGGGCCATACTTGTGAATTTACTTGGAGTCTGTTGAGATCATCAAGTACATTTTGTTTTGAGAGATGAACCATTAACAACGCAAAAACAAATGAGCTGTTTTTCACTAAAGTTTTATTTGTAATATAGTTGTCTTGCAGTTTGCAACCCCTACTTTCCTATTTTATAGCCAAATGTGCTATGAACTGCACTCATCAACTTGTCAAATTGCTGCACACCTATAGGGCTACAGTGTGTCATTCACATTTTTAGGTGCATGTTATGTTGAGCTTTGTTGGGCTTTGTTGTGCAAAAGTTTACAAAGGTCACATACATCTTGACTACACTGCAATTTTCACCCTTTACTTTCTCTAAGACAATACCTGATAAACATGTATGCCAGATTGTCTTTGATAGTATTAACTTTCAACAAGTATGATTCAATTTACAAATTTTTCTACAATAGCATACCCTCAATAAAAATAAGTTTTGTGTCTGAATGTACTCTGTTTTATTTAAGAACACTCCCCCCTATAATATAACTTGGAGGCTTTAGCTATTAATGTGGTATTGTAAAAGCAGTTCCAGTCATTTAATTCTTCATATTTATTGCTTTATCCACTGGAAATTGTAACAAAAAGATACACAGTGTAGACATTTCCAGATGGTTTTCCTAGTGGTAAATGTGTCTTTCCCACTTGGGTAGATTTTTAAAAGAAAGATTGTATGCAGTTAATCAACTGAGGAAGAGCAACAGCTGGCCCCTAGTGCCATTTCTCCCACTTATAGTTCTGTCAATAGTCTAGGATGACACATTTGCACCCCACAGCTGCCTCAATTCACATCCTACATCACTTTCCACAGCCCTTTAACTTTATAAGGCAAGCAAGGATGTCCTTGTCAACATTGATGTCTGAATACTTACTTAATAGTAGAGTGGAGAGGAGCTTTGTTTCTCCTTTATAGAAACAGCCATGGTGTCAAATTAATGTTTCCCAAACTTGACCTTTGTGTTACGTGGTCATTAAATCTGAGGTTAGAAATGAAATTGACAGATAGTTGTAGTCAAAAGTCCCTCCTAAGTACAACATCATATCTTTTATTAGTGGTGCAATTGTGGAGTTATTTCAGTGTTTGATTCTTTGATCATGCCAGCATGCTCCAAGTGGGGTTACAAGTGAAGCCTGAAAAATCAATGTAAGAATTGAACACAGGAAACATTTATGACCTAAAAATGTAGGACTCTTTTTAGGGCCCCCGTGGTTCTTTGACACACTATCAGTTGAGCCTGAATAGCATGACAGACAACAACATTCCTTTTCCACATTCATAGATTGACTGCTAACCACAGTTTGAATGAGCAGAAACAACTTTTACTTCACATAGAGCAAATAGCAGTTTGATCAAATTTAAGAAAATACAGTGTACCAAAAGAAGACTAATGTAGAACGGCCATTTCTAAATTGGGCAATCAGACTAATGCATGACCATTCTTTAGATATAAGTCAACCTTATGCTGAACTTTTCAGCAGAAAGGCTAAACTTCAAAAACAAAAACACAAGGTTAGCTAGTTACAATTAAACTTCAGGTAAACAGTAAGCCATGCAGTATGTGAGGCACAGCTATGCTAAGAAATGAGTCATTTTTATTTGAAACTCGTTTAACTATGCATGTTCTTTGAACCTCTTATTCTTTGTGAGAACTGAGTGAGGTTTTAAATGAAGAATTTATTTAAAAGCAAAAGTTGTGAGTGACATCTTCCAGGTTGTGTCACATCATAGCTGAGATCTATCCATTGTTTTTGTACAGAACTACAGATAACTCACATCAAAATGAGAACACTAGCCAAAAAGGGTAAGACAATTTTAAATAAATTATTCAATTCAAGATAAGGGATGTTCAAAATTCTTTTAAATTATGAGGGTCTCATGTGTGTTTGTGGGAGAATCAACAAAAACTCTGTAATCACTGCATGATTGTAAATTTCAGTTGACCTTACTGGGATAGCAAATGTTTCTCCTGAAGGAAATACAGAGTTGGATAGTAAAGTCACAAGGGAGGCCATAAAATATGATTAGATAAATAATACACTCCTAAAATGAGATAAGAATAATAGATAAATACAGCTACACTTAATATTTTATAGAATGATTGTTCTTGATCATAATTATGTTGACATATACAAACAATTTTTCATTTTATTTAAATTATAAACAAGCTTGTTTTACATATCAATCCCAGTTCTATCTCCACCGCCTCCTCCCCTGCTCCCTACTAACCCTCTATACCATACAATTTCTGATCTACACAGAGGGGAAGGGCTTCCATGGGGAATCCTTAAAGTCTGTCATCATTTGGAACAGGACTTAGGTTCCTGAGGGAGTGGCAAGAGATAAAAACTGATCTACTACCGGAGGCCCCATAGATTGCCAAGACTTCCTCACTGACACCCACGTTCAGGGGGTCTGGATCACTCCTATGCTGCTTCCCCAGCTATCAGTTTGGGGTCCATGAGCTCCCATTTGTTCAGGTCAGCTGTTTCTGTGGGTTTCTCCAGAATGGTCTTGACCCCTTTGCTCATCACTCCTTCCTCTCTGCAACTGGATTCCAGGAGTTCACTTCAGTGCTTAGGTGTTAGTGTTTGCTTCTGCTTTCATCTGCTACTGGATGAAGGCTCTACAGGGGCATATAAGGTAGTCATCAATCTCATTATCAAGGCAGGGCATTTAAGGTAGCATCTGTCTTATTACTTATATTGTTAATTGGTGTCATCCTTGTAGATCTCTGGCCATTTCCCTAGTGTCAGATTTCTCTTTAAACCTATAATGGCTCGCACTAATATGGTATCTCTTATCTTGCTCTCCTCAATTCTTCACTCGACTCAAACTTCCTGCTCCCTCATGTCCTACTCTCCCCTCCTTTTATCTGCTTCTCTTTCTGCTAGCTCTTTTTCCCCTCCCCCCATGCTCCCAATGTGCTCAGGAGATCTTGTCCCTTTCTCCTTCTCCAGGGGACCATACAGGACTCTTTTAGGGTCCTCCTTGTTTCCTAGCTTCTCTGGGTATGAGAATTCTAGGCTGGTAATCATTTGCTCTATGTCTGAAATCTTTATATGAGTGAGTACATGCCATGTTTGCCAATTTGTGAATTGATTACCTTGTTCATGATGTGTTATTCTAGTTCCATCAATTTGCCTGTGAATTACAAGATTCCATTTTTTTTTTTTTTGCAGAGTTGTAGTTCATTGTGTAAATGCACATTTTCTCTATCCATTCTTCACTGGAAGGGCATCTTGGTTGCTTACAGGTTCTGACTACTACAAATAATGCTGCTGTGAACATAGCTGAACAGATGTCCTTGTTGTATGAATATGCATTGTTAGGGTATATGCCTAAGAGTGGAATTGCTGGATCTTCTGGTAGACTGATTCCCATTTTCTTGAGGAGTTGCCATACTGATTTCCAAAGTGTCTGTACGAGTTGGCAATTCCACCATCAGCACAGGAGTGTTCCTCTTTCCCCACATCCTCTCACAGCATAAACTGTCATTGGTGTTTTTGATTTTAGCCATTCTGACAGGAGTAAGATGGTATCTCAGAGTTGTTTTGAATTTCATTTCCCTGATGCTAAGGATGTTGAACACTTTCTTGTGTGTCTTATGTGCCATTTTCTATTCCTCTATTGAGAATTGTCTGTCTAGTTCTGTACCCTAATTTTTAATTGGATTGTTTGGTGTTTTGGAGACTAGCTTCTTGAGTTCTTTGTAAATTTTGGAGATCAGCCCTCTGTCAGATGTGGGGTTGGTTAATATCTTTTCCCAATCCATTGGCTGTCATTTTGTCTTATTGACTGTGTCCTTTGCCTTCCAGAAGCTTCTCAGTTTCAAGAGGTCCCTTTTGTTAATTGTGGATCTCAGTGTCTGTGCTATTAGTGTTATGTTAAGGAAGTGGTCTCTTGTACCAATTCTTTCAGGATATTTACTAATTTCTCTTCTAATAAGTTCAGTGTGGCTGGGTTTATGTGGAGATCTTTGATCCATTTAGACTTAAGTTTTGTGCATGGAGACAGACATGCATCTATATGCAATCTTCTACATGCCAGCATCAGTTGTGCCAGCACAATTTGTTGAAAATGCTTTCTTTTTTCCATTGTATAATTTTAGCTTCTTTGTCAAAAAATCTGGTGTTCATAGGTGTGTGGATTAACATCTGGGTTTTCAATTCAATTCCATTGTCTACCAGTCAGTTTTTGTGCCAATACCAAGCTGTTTTCAGGACTATAGCTACATAATACAGCTTAAGTCAGGTATGGTGGTACCTCTAGAAGTTCCTTTATTGTACAGAGTTGTTTTGGCTATCCTGGGTGTTTTGTTTTTCCATATAAAGTTGATTATTTTTCTTTCAAGGTCTGTGAAGAATTGTGCTGGTATTTTGATGGCAATTGCATTGAATCAGTACATTGCTTTTGCCAAAATTGCCATTTTTACTATGTTAATCGTACTATGTAAGAGCTTTGGAGATCTTTCCATTTTCTGGTATCTTCTTAATTTAAAAACTTAAATTCTTGCTATACATGTCTTTCACTTGTTTGGTTAGTGCTATCCCAATCTGTTTATGTTGTTTGTGGCTACTGTAAAGGTTGGTATTTCCCTGATTTCTTTCTCAGCCCATGCCTGGTCTATGTACAGTTCAGCACCTGAGTTTTTTGAGTTAATCTTGTATCCTGCCATATTCCTGAAGGTGTTTATCAGCAGTAAGAGTTCCCTGGAAGTTTTTCAGGTCACTTATGTAAACTATTATGTCATCTGCAAATAGTGAAAGTTTGACTTCTTGCTTTCCATTTTGTATCCCCTTGATCTCCTTTTCTTGTCTTATTGTACTGGCTAGAAATTCAAGCACAATATTGAAGAGACATGGAGAGAGTGGACAGCCTTGTCTTGTTCCTGATTTTGGAGGAATGGTGTTGAGTTTCTCTCCATTTAATTTGATGTTGGCTGTCGGTTTATTGTATGTTCCTTTTATTATGTTCAGCCATGTTGCTTTTATCAATGATCACTCCAGGACATTTATCATGAAGGGATGTTGGATTTTGTCAAAGGATTTTTAAGCATCTGCTGAGATGATTATGTGTTTTTTTTTCTTTTTTGGTTTGTTTAAATGGTGAATTGCATTGATATATTTTCATATGTTGAGCCATCCCTTCATCCCTGGGATGAAGCCTACTTGACAATTGTGGATGATTTTTCTGATATGTTCTTGGATTTGGTTTGCCAGTATTTTATTGAGTATTTCTGATTTATGTTCATGAGGGATATTGGTCTACAGTTCTCATTCTTAGTTGTGTCATTGTGTGGCTTGGAGACCAAGGTTAATGAAGCCTTGTAAAAAGAATTTGGGAATGACCCTTGTGCTTCCATTCTGGAAAATACTTTGAGGAGAATTAGTATTAGCTGTTTTCTGGATTTCTGGTAGAATTCTAGACTGAAGCCATCTTGCCCTGGGCCTTTTTGGTTGTGAGACTGTCAATGATTGCTTCAATTTCATTAGAGTTTAAAGGTCTGTTTAAATTGCTTATCTGTTCTTAGTTTAATTTTGGTAAGTGATATCTATGAAGAAATTGTCCATTTAGTTTAAATTTTCAAATGTGTTAAGGACAAGTTTTCAAAGTATGACATGAAGATTCTCTGGAGTTTTTCAGTGTCCATGTTATGTACGGCTTTTCTTCTCAGGTTTTGTTAGTTTGCATGTTCTATTTCTGCCTTTTGGTTAGTTTGGATAAAGGTATACCTATCATGTTGATTTTCTTGAAGAACAAACTATTTGTTATGTTGATTTTTGTATTGTTTTATTTGTTTCAAGTTTATTGGTTTCAGCCCTCAGTGTGATCATTTCCTGGTGTCTACTCCTCCAGGGTGAGTATTCTTCCTTTTTTTCTAGAGCTTTCAATTGTACTGTTGATTCTCTAGTGTAATTATTCTCTAGTTTCTTCATGTGGGCACTTAGTGCTATGAACTTTCTTTTCAGTACTGATTTCAAAGTGTCCCATATGTTTGGGTATGTTGTATATTCATTCTCCTTGCATTCTAGGAAGTCTTCAATTTCATTTTTATTTCTTCCTTGACCCAGGAATGGTGCAATTGCATGTTGTTCAATTTCCATGAGTTTTAGGTTTTCTGTAATTTATGTTGTTGTTGAATTCTAACTTTAAAGCATGGTAGTCTGATAAGATACAAGGGATTATTCCAATTTTTGTACCTGTTGATATTTGCTATATTGCTAACTGTGTGGTCACTTTTAGAGAACGTTCCATGTGGTGCTGAGAACAAGGTGTTTGGATGGAATGTTCCATAGATTTCTGTTAAACCCAATTGGGTCATAACTTCTGTTAGTTCCTTTGTTAAGTTTCTGTCTGGTGGTCCTGTCTAGTAGTGAGAGTGGGAAGTTGACATCTCCCACTATAACTATGTGAGTTCTTTGTGTGATATGTATATGTCTCCTCTCATTTAGGTATTGTGTTTATACAGATCTTTTAAAATGATATACATAATTTAATACAGGTTATATAGTTACCTATAATAGTCAGAACTTATAATTAGGTTAGATAGGTTTTCTAGGTATAGAGATGTATTTGAGATGGTTAGGTATTCTTCAAACCTTTCAAAGACATACAGAAATATGGCATTTAAATGGTTTAGGGCTTGGCAGTGAGACACAAGTACTCCTGGCACTCCAATTACGTCAGAAAGGAGGATGGGCATTGAAGAAACTCGTTATGGAGTTTGCTTTCAACATGGCAAGATTAGCCAATTGAGCAAGAAACTGCTCTTGCCTGGACTGTTTGTTGCTGTATAAACTGGACATGCAGGAGCCACAAGAAAATGACTGCTGAACTTACAAAACAAGACAGTACTGAAGGGTTCCTTTTAAAATGGAGAAGTGTGCTAGACACACTGTGGCCTATAGGCTGAAGATGGATGCCCCAACATTACAGAGGAACTTTGGGTGACTGTCCAGGTAGCATGATGTCCTGTCAATTCCAAAGTTCATATATTTCCTTCTGTGGTCTTTGGTAGAGTTGAAGACTTATAGTTATGGTTATAGTTTTCTTCAGTTATTATAAAAGATAAGTTATCTTTCTTTTATTTAGACAGGAAAGAGGAGATGATGGGGAATGTACTGTGTGTCTTATTGATTGTTGAATAAAGTTCTGTTTGGCCAATGAAGCAGCAAGTTAGACAGGACTAGGAGTCAAAGAGGATTCTGGGAAATGTAGTAGAGAAGTGGTGATCAAGGCCGGAAGTGACATAGCAAGGAGACTCATATTTAGCAAGGAGAAACAGGAAGTGTCCCCCTTTACCCCTTCCTCCTCCGGGGGCGCCATGTGAGCCACTGGAAAGAGAGGGTGGCAGTGAAAGGCGTCCTCTATAAGATAAGTCTTATAAAAATATATAGATTTATGATAATTAAGACTGAGCTAACAGATGAGAATCCTAGTCATTGGCCAAGCAGCATTTGTACCTAATACAAGTTTCTGTGTATTAATTTTGGCCCTAACTCCGGCGGGAGGCTGGCATAGAGCACACACGTGGTGGTCGGCAGAAAGATTTATCTTAACAAGTTCTTATGTGTGATTTGGTTTTAGCAAAGTTTCTTTTACAAATGAGTTCTGCCTATGTATTTGTGGCATAGATATTCAGAATTGAGACTTATTCCTGATGGATTTTTTCCTGTGAAAAATATGAAATTATCTTATTCGTCTCTTTTGATTGATTTTAATTTGAAGTCTAATTTGTTAGATATTAGGATAACTACACCAGCTTGTTTCTTGGGATCATTTGATTGGAAAATCTTGTCCCAATTCTTTACTCTGAGGTAATGTCTGTCTTTGAAGCTGAGGTGTATTTCTTGTATGCAGCCTGTGTCTTTTTATAGATGAGTTAATACCATTAATATTGAGAGAAATTAAGGAACATTATGTGCTTATTCTTGTTTGTTTTGTATTTGTTGTTGTTGGTGTTATTGTGTGAGGAATTACCCTGCTTTTTCTTTTGGTTTTTGGTAGAGTGGGATTATTTATTGCCAATGTTTTTGTGAGTGTAGTTAACTTACTTAGGTGGAGTTTTCCTCCATTATTTTATGTAGGGTATGGATTAGTGGCCATGTATTTTTTAAAATCTGTTTTTTTCATGGAATATCTTGTTTTCTCCATTATAGTTATAGAAAGTTTTGCTGGGTACAGTAGTCTGGACTGGCATCCCAGGTCTCTTAGTGTTTATAGAATATCCATATAGGACTTTCTGGCTTTCAGTGTTTCCATGGAGAATTCAGGTATATTTCTGATCTGAGGCACTCCCTCTCCAGGTGGTTGGGAGTCGTAATAGGGCAGCAATGTCAGCATACTTGCTGTTGCTTGGTCTGCTGGGGGTGAATCCACTGGCCTGCAGTTCCAAGACCAGGAGATCCCAGAGTGGGCAAACAGAACTCAGGCCTGAGACAGTGGCCCAATCTCACCTCTTCCCTGAGTGGGGGCAGGAATAACTCAGAGATATCCTATACATATTGTTTTATGTGCATCTTCATTTTGTTTAATATTCAGAATACCCTACTCTTCCCACTTTACAAAAAAGGTCTCATAGAGCCAAGCAAAAATGTAATCTATATTTTATTATTTACTTAAAATTCAAAGCTTTTATCCATAATGTAATAACAACTCTTATAAGTAAAAGACCAGTCTGATTTATATTTATACTTTTAATTTTTACATTTATTTATTGTGCAAATATATGTATATATGAGGGCATTTGTTTACAATTCTGCACATGTGAAGGGTAGAAGACAACATTGGAAATTTGGTGCATCCTTTATATCATGTGGATCCCAAGGATCAAACTCAAGTCCTCAGATTTATCACAAGCATGCTGAGCCATCTCAGTGAGCTGAATTTACATTTTTCAAATTTAAATGTGTGATGATAAAATGATAGTATATCCAAGGTTTATAGTCTTAGAAACCAGATAGATTCATGAATAGGAAACATAAGGAAAGCAAGTGTGACTCCCACAATCTACTTCATTACTTCATGAGAGGTTGTTTTGCTATAATGTTTTGTCTATAAATGCTCCAGAGTGGCAAAGACATATTCTTCCTCTGGAGAACCTCTGCTTCAGAGAGATGTATCATTCTTGTAGATACAAGTGAGTTAGTAAGCTGCCATATGTTGAGAACACTAGAAACAATCTGCAGGATCACACATTAATTATACAGCCTTGGCATCACAAATAACTTAAGGGAATTAAGGATTCCTCCCATGGATGAAACCAGACTGTACCTGAAACTGACAAGCTGTACATGTCAGTATAGTGTTATAAATGAATTGGTTGTGTCTTGCTGTAGATTCTTTCTGTAGCTTATTTCTTTCTGTAACAAACTTAGGATTTACTTCCCACAGTTCAGCACCATTGGATCATTTACTGGGAACCAGTTTCTCCCATGCATTTGAAGTTTTATTGATTACACTCTCTACCTCTGTGTAAATACCTGTTCTCCATTAACAGGTCATAATTTACTGATTATATGTCTTAGCTATATGTGAAGCCTCTTTCCCACTATCAGGCCTTGTTCCCCTCTCCATTGTAATTGAAGAGATCTGCCTCCCTACCTTTATTGACAGATGTTTGGTCATTGTTTATGGCACAGGCAAAACCATCCTATCTAAGACATTCCCAACTATGAAAGGACATAGAATTACTACATGCCCAAAGTTGTTGATTCATAGCTGTGAAAATGGACTGAAAAAATAAGCATGATGTTGCCTTACCTCATTGGCAGATAGACAGAGATAATGTAAACTAACCTTGCACTAAAAGTTTCTCAAATATCTTGTGGTATTAATTCAAGAATTTAGCTCAGAGATTTACTGCTCCCTCCTGTTTCCCCTGAGAAGATAAAGACAAAAGTAATTAGCCCATTTGCTCATCCTCAGAGAAATGTAAACTTCCTGAAGGCCTGTGCTCCACTGAAGCTAGAGCACTGAAAGGTTCCAGATTTTGTCTCTTGTGCAAATCAAACTAAGTCTCTCTCATTGACATATAGCACTAAGTAGCTGATGCAAAAAGTTTCTCCTAGAAGTTTTAGTTTATTGCTATGTATGCAAATACAAACTGACTTGCTGGCCCTGAGAAATTCAAGCCTCACACTGTATTGTAAAAAGAATTACTGTTGCAAACATATACATATCTGTACTCCCAAGGACTAAGGAAGACAAGAATTGATAAAACAAGAATTAGAGAGACAAAAAATGGAGGATAGACAGAAACAGACAAATGGAACAGGAGAGATCAAGAGAGAAAAAGAAAAGAAGAATAAAGAACATGCATAGGAGAAATTGTGTGTGTGTGTGTGTGTGTGTGTGTGTGTGTGTGTGTGTGTGTGTGATGCAACTCTGAGCCTGCCAGTGGAGTCTTGCTTGGAGAACAGAGTCTATTTTCAGCTGGATGGAGTCAACCCTAGAATTTTATGGAAAACTCCGGAAAAGATGGAGTGACACAGGAGGAATAAGGATGTTACTAAGGAGGTGCATGGCCGTTTGAATCAGGAAGAGATAGAAGAGGCTGAGGTAATCCTTTTCCATAGCTCAGTGTATCTCTCAGGTTTATTCCCTAGTATTTACTTCCAGAGTTTTATTTTTAATAAACAACAACAGAAGTTGCAATACTGGGATCCAACATGCAGTACCAATTCATGCCGAAGCTGTGCACCTCTACTGCAACAACAGCTAGTTGTGCTTTCTTTGCAATTCCTGGGCAGCTACTCTCAACTCCTAACATTAGGTGGATTGGTCCTTCCCATGCTACCTTCCAGGTGGACAGTGAGGTCTCTCATGCAGCTCAAACTTCCCTCTCACCCTGTGTCTGAGCAGGCACAGTAGCCTCCAGAATAGGCGTGGAATTAGCATGGCTCAGGACATTCCACTACATCCACCCTCCTTGCCAACACATTCAGATATCACAATTGAAGCTGATAACCCCACACAGTTACATCTACACTGTTGGTATCAACAGATCTTTGTAGATAGATACCTGGGAATTCTTGAAGAGTAAATTAGTTTTCAAAACAGAAAAAGGAAAAATATTTCTCATGTTAAATATTGGATATATGGCAATGCAGGGAGTTAGGACCCTGTTTAGTCTTGCTGTGGAAGGCTAGCTTATGGAAAAAATAAATTAGGGGATAAATCAATTAGCAGGGACTGAAATAATGTTGAGTTATTATCACTTCAGTAATTGATATTTTATCCTTCAAACTTGGTTTTATAACGGGCCAATTATAAAAATTTGATTTAAGATACAATTCTTAGGAATACTTTCTATTGATGAGATGCAAACTTTAAGAAGACTCAAGACTGATAAAATACAAGACTTACTGATGAAAATAATAAATAGTTTGTAACATATAAGCTTTAGAAAAACATTAATGAGAATAATAAGAATTTAACTGATAAGATATAAGCCTTAGAAATACCTACTAATGAAAATGAGAAAATTAAGGACACAGAAATAGAAATTTAGTGTAGAACCTGCTGCACCATTACAGTACTAAAAAAATTGAAGAGAAGTGGCCCAAGGTTATTAGAAAACCATCCTTAGTTTATCCCATTATAATACAACAATGACAACAAGATGATAGACATCACCAAGAGTATGCAGAAGTTGACTGGAATTCTGTAGAAGATTTAGATTTGAAGGGATATAAAGAAGCAGTCATTGCATATGATATTCATTCACCCTATGTGAATGAGATGTAAAATTTGTGGGTAACTCAGAACAGTATTATCCCACAATGCTTGGAAAGACTTACAATAATATTGGAAACTGGCCCTCAGTTATTATGGAAAACATGGTGTAAAAAATAAGGTAGGGTCATAAAACAAAAAAGTAGGGCTAGAGGTATGCAAATTACCCAAGATGAGCTTCTCAGTGAATGCCAGTATGGTGATTTGCAAACATAGTTTAGATTTGATTATCACACCTTGACACTAGGTTGTATAGCAGCTTTCATTACTTGGGACAGGGGTGAAGTATTAGGCAAGAGTACTGAATCATGTACTAAATTTACATGAGGCCCAAAAGAAGCCTTCCCTGGTATTGTGTGTGGACTTCTCCCTACACCTTTTTTGTTTGTGTGTTTGTTGGCACAGTAGGATTATATGTTTTTCTGAGTGTAGTTAACTTTCTTGTGTTGGAGTTTTCCTTCCAGAACTTCTGTAGGGCTGGATGAGTGGATATGCATTGTTTAAATAAGGTTTAATCATGGAAAATCTTGTTTTCTCCATCAATAGTAGTTAAAAGTTTTGCTGGTATACCAGTCTGGGCTGGGTTCTGTGGTCCATTAATATTGGTAGAATATCTACCCAAGACCTACTGACCTTCAGAGTTTCCATGGAGAAGTCAGGTGTTGTTCTGATAGTTTTGCCTGTATATGCTAATTGGCCTTTTTTCTTTGCTGCTATTAATATTCTTTCTTTATTATGTATGTTTGGAGATTTGATTAATATGTGGCAAGGGGACTTTTTTGTGTTCCACTGTATTTGGTCTTCTGTAAGAGTCTTGTACATTTATGGGCATGTCTCCCTTTAGATTGGGAAGGTTTACTTCTGTGATTTTGTTGAAAATGTTTTCTGCACCACTGATGTGGGATTGTTCACCTACTTCAATGCCTATTATTCTTAGATTTTCCTTTTCATAGTTTCCCATCTTTCCTGGATATTTTCTCTTTTTTGTCTAATCATATATTTCTTTTTTATTTTTTTAATTAGAAACAAGCATCTTTCACATGTCAATCCCAGTTCCCACTATCCCCTTCTCCCTGTCATCCACACTCCCAACCCAATACCTTTCTTCTCCCCAGGGAGAGTGAGAATGTGGAGAGGGAACCCAAAGTCTATTCCTATAATAGGGATAAATACTGATACGCTACCAGAGGCCCCATGGATTGCCGAGACCTCCAAACTGACATTGTTGCTCAGGGGTCTGGAACAGTCCTATGCTGTTCCCCAGCTATCGGTTTGTGGTCCATGTGCAACCCTTGTTCACATTGCTTCTCAGCCTTTTGGTTAAGATTAAGTGTACTATCCTGGATATTTTCTGTTAGGGATTTGTTAGACTTAACAATTTCTTTGGTTGATGAATACCACCAGCACCAACAAATATAAAACAAACAAGAAATAACAACCAAGACCATTAATATCCCTTATTATTAATGGGCTTAGCTTGCCTATAAAAAGACACAGGCTAATAGATTGGAAACATAGGAAGAATCCATCCCTCTGATGCATACAAGAAACACACCTCAACTTCAAAGACAGATGATACCTCAGAGTTCAGGGTTGGGAAAATGTATTCCAATCTAATGGATGCAAGAAACAAGCTGATTTAGCAATCCTAATATCTAACAAATTAGACTTCAAACTAAAATCAATCAAAAGACATGAAGATGGGCATTTCATATTCATCAGAGAAAAAAATCCATCAAGATGAAGTCTCAATTCTGATCATCCATGCCCCAAATACAGAGGCATCCACATTCATAAAAAAATATTACTATAGCTCAAACCACACATAAAACCTCACATACTTATAGTAGGAGACTTCACCACCTCACTCTTACCACTATACAGCACCAACAGACAGAAACTTAACAAAGAAACAAAGGCACTAACAGAAGTTATGACCCAATTGAGTTTAACAGGCATCTATAAACCCTTACATTCAAACACAAAAGAATATACCTTCTTCCCAGCACCACATAGAAACTTCTCTAAAATAGACCACATGCTTGGCAACATAGCAAACCTCAACAGGTATAAAAAACATAACTCCCTGTATCTTATCAGACCACCAGGCTTTAAAGTTAGAATTCAGCAACAATACAAATTGCAGAAACCTTACAAACTCATGGACATTGAAAAATGTGCAATTGTACCATTCCTGGGTCAAGAATGAAATTAAAAAAAGGACTATTGACTGACATCTGGGGAACCTGCATGGGACTGAACTAGACCCTCTGACTGTGGGTGACAGTTATGTGACTTGATCTGTTGGTGAGGAGCATCCTGGCAATGGCAACAGGACTGAAACAGGGCCATGAATAGGCTTTTTGGTTTCCATTCCCCATTGTGGGATACCTTGCTAAGCCTTGTTAAAATGGGGAGGGTCATGGTCCTCTCTCAACTTGATACAACAAACTTTAGACTACCCAAAGAAGGCCTTACTGCTTTTTAGGAGTATACAGGGTTTGGAAGAGGGTGAAGCAGGGTGAGAGGTGGGAGAAGGGGAGGGGAGAAGTAGGGTTGGTATGTAAAATGAAAAACAAATTATTTAAAAAAAACTTAATAAAAATACTAAAAGTAAAAAAAATAATTTTTAAGATGTTGTACTATATTACAATACAAAAAGAGGACACCAATATATTTCATAGAATCACACTGAGTGTCATGTCAAAAAGTCGCAAATTCAAAACTTTGCCAATGCATAACTCCCGGAAAGCCCATCATTGTACCGGTAAGGGTTCCTTGGTGGCAGACACCAAACAGGCTAGAGCAGCAAGCAGAAGAACCTTCATCTTCTAGAAGTTTCTCTTTGGAGTAGAAGATCAGAGTTTTTCAGCTACCAGTGTAAAGATGAACTGAAGATGCATGCAATGCATTTATACTTGCACCATGTGCAATGAGCCTGCTTTCACTGAACCTGTTAGTGGTTTCTTTTTAGGATTTTTGAGAACACTCTGGTTGTCAGTATTTACAGATGTTTGGAATTTATTTATTTAACCTTCTTGAGTAAGAATTCAGTGAAGTGCAATCTTTCTGTTGCCTCCCAATTTCATGCTTTCTTTTATGAGTGTTTCTGTGGCCAAGGTATATCTTCACATCAATAGAACCATAATGAAGACAAATCCCCAGGCTGTGCTGCTTAATTTATATTGCCACTATCTCAATTTTCAGAGCCAACTAAATACTGAGTTGATATCTTCATCACACTGATATATCTATTCCATGAATTTATTCATATACTCTCAAGAACAACAAGGTCATTCTGGGCATTCACAAAGTGGATATTAAATGAGGACTCTATTGTACTTACTTTAGGAAGCAAGTATAATTACATTCTGTCACAGTGAAGGATTTTAAGAAGGATATGTGGAGAACATTGTGTTCTTCATTTTCTATTTCACTAATTGGAGCAAAAAATAAACAAATATTTCTGAGTCACACCATATAGGATGGTTATTTGTACTAATGATAAAAGGTCAATTTCTAGTTGCTGTTCCTTCTTCCCAGATGAATAGAGTATGTGTCGAGTAGACAAAAACCTAATCTGGACAAGATATGTGATGCCAATATTGTGGCATTTTTTTTTTACTCACAAGGTTCACAGCTTGAAAAAATTCATGGGAAACCAGACATAGGGTTGTAGAAACCTCATAAAATATAGACATCTACATTTTAACAGCTTAAATGGAGTTAGTGTGTGTAGAACAACAATATCCCCACTGGACACTACAGGCTAGGAAATTGATTGCTGAGTGACAGGAGTGAAACACTTGAACTCAGTGAACTAGTTCTTCCCACAAAAATTAAGACATGCCCAATTACCAAGCCAGTGTACACAGCCATCAGTGAGACTCTATTTCCAGATTCATTTGGTCCTGTCATATTGTCAGTTAAAGCTATCTATCATCTGTCTGTCTGTCTGCAATCTCTCATCTATGGAATATCTATCATTGTATCTATCTACCTATCATCTATGTTTTATCTGTGAGTCTATCTACACACACAGAATTAAATGCATAAATATAACCTGGAGATTCCAGGTTTGTTGCTCATACACTAGTATTATAGACTGACAACCTTTAATTGAAGATGTAGTTGTAGGAGTCATTGCTGAGGAAAAGTCATTCTCTCTCTCTCTCTCTCTCTCTCTCTCTCTCTCTCTCTCTCTCTCTCTGTGTGTGTGTGTGTGTCTTTCTCTCTCATCAATCACAGATTGGCTAGCTCTCGTCTTCATTTAATGTGGAGTCTTGTGAATTTATGGAGGTCTTGTTTATGCAACCATATTGTTGAAATTTCATTAATGCAGCTTCCTTGTCATATGTAGAAGATGCAACCTCAGAGCAGTTGTCCTGGTCATTTGTCTCTTATAATCATCATGCTCTCTATTCATTGGGATTTCCTAAGCCTTAGATGTTGTGGTTGTCTTATACACAAATTATTTGGGATGACAATTCCATGGTCACTTGCATTTATGCATTTAGTCACCCCCACACATATATTCATGTGTGTATGTATGTGATAATAACTATTTAGAAGTGCAATGATTTGAAAGGGTGTAGAGAGAAAGACGTTGTTTGGGAATGGGAATTATGTGAATAGTCTATTCACATATAAAATTTCTGTTAAGTAGAACCAAGATCCAGTTACTCAGCTCCTGCTTTTCAGAAAATGCAAGTGGTACTACTGAACCTTTAGTGTTTTGTGCCTATTGTGATCATAGGTGGGGTCTTATTGGATTTAAAGCTGTGTTGGACTATTGATTGTTTTTCTCACTTGAACACTTTCATATCACCTTAGGAGACTACGTGAACCAGTCATTTGGAAGGATGTTTCTGGGTTAGTTACAGTTTGGTGCCCCCATTCTATGTACATGATGGTCTGAGCAAGAGGTTCATCTTTAAGTTCATAACCTAGGAATTGGGATGTAGCTCTTGCTACTCTTCCAGCTTCAGGCCTGATGCCATGCTGCATTACATGATGACAATAGACTATCTTTAAAAGTATATGCAAATTCCCAATTAAACACTTTCTTTTATAATAGTTGCTTGATAATGATGTCTCTTCACTGCAATATAACCATGACTAAGACAGTAAGTGAGCATCAAAATATAATTAAAAAGTTGTTGGTAAATCTCAAAACAATAAACTGAAGAATCTATGAGGAATTGGCAAATTTCTATACAGTTAGAAATATCATTTTTCATTTATAGGGGATCATATTGTTTTTTCTTCTAATTTTCTTAAATGTATACAGTGAATCTTGGTGATATCCAACCTCACCCGCTACCTTCAGCTTCCCAAATATCTCTTTGTCTCAACTTCATGTTTTTGTTTTGATTTTTTTTCTTAGGCACTAAAACAAATTAGTGTTTCCCATACGTGAGTATGTGTTGGCTCATTTACCTCACTATAGGCAACCTATAGCAAAGGATATTGCCCTCAATGAAAAGTTAACTCCCATCCTTCCCTCAGTAATCTTGAACTGCAGCCATGTGACAACACTAATCTCCTCAGTAAATATTTGCCATGCCAAAGTTAATTCAGAGCACCAGCCAGAAAACAGGAATGTAAACAGTGTACCCTCCTGACTGTTATTCTAATCAGGGCTTCTGAACTGGAGGCATGGCAGTCTCCAGATATGAGAATATTCTGCTTTCAGCTGGTTTTTTTTTTCAGTTTTGTTTCTAATGATGTGTTTTTGTCACTCATATTAGAGCAGCAAAGGTATAGTCCAGAAATAATGTGAGAGGAGATAAATACTGTGCCTGTGATGTGGGAAATTCTGTAACTCCATTTACATAGTTTAGTCTGGTTTAAAAAAAAGAACCAGAGTTTAAGTAAAAAATTCTACATATTCTCATGTTTAATCAATAATAACCTCTGGTTGTTTTTTTTTTTCCTTCATATTGAATTCAAGCTATAGAAAGAGTTAACAAATCAGAGTGAGACACTGGATTTTGCAAGTATTAAAAGTCATTGATTCATTTGCTCCAAATGTCAATCTCAGTTATGATTTCCTTTTGTACAATTTTGGGAATAGAGCCTTGTGTTGCTCATGAATTGGAGATTTGTTTTCCCTATTGACTAAAATACATACAGTGACTAAAGCCAATGCTCCTGAAGGAAAATGAAATTTGATTGCCTTTATTTTTTCTCAGAAATTTGTTTCTCTCCCACAAGAATTCTCATTGTAAACAAAGAGAAGTGAAATAGTGATGTAAAAGTATTCTAAATACAGCCATAAACTTTCAAGGTGAATATTAACTCAGAAGTTTTATATATGATAGGAATATTTCTTGAACCTGGCCTCAAAATATTAGGCACACCCACACTCTACAGTTACCTGGATATTTGAAAGCCTTTGTGGTCACTAGATTGCTACCTCAAATATTTTTTTCATGGGTGCTCCACATTTTTCAATTCTAGAACATTCTAATTCTCCATTTCAGTTTAATTCACTATGAAAACTTCCTCTAACAAATAAATTACAAAAGCTAATCAGTTTTTCTTGTTTCAAAATACTATTTAATTCTAAGGAGAAAATAATTATGGTACATTTCTTAGTCAATGACCTGTGAAGAGGCACTATGACCTTTGATAAAGGAAAACATTTAAATGAGACATTCTCATAGTTTCAGAGGCTGAGCTAAAAAATGGGCTGATTGTTCTACATCCTGATCCTCAGATAGCCAGTAGAGATACTGGGCCTGGTTTGAGCATTTGAAACCCCAATCACTCCTACAGTGATACAGCCTATAATAAGGCTCAGATCAATTTCTCCACTCTTACATACTGGACAAATACCTGCCTAGGTGATGGTACTATCAACAATGGGCTATGTCCACATACATTTTTGTGCAATAAATTCATAAATCCCCCATACATGTGCCCAAAGACCAACACAACATATACAATATCTCATTGAGGCTCTTTTCTTGAATTATTCTCCATTGTATCATGTTGACAATAAATGTGAGCCCTCTCAATGATATAAATATTTCAATATCCACATACACATTAAAGCATTCATATATTAACATACAAATGAAGTATACCACTCTTTCTGGAGACACCATGTTAAAGGGATGACTCTGTGTGTGTGTGTATGTGTGTGTGTGTGTGTGTTTGTTTATTGGATATTTTCATCATGATCTGTGACTTTGAGTTATTTAAAAATTAGAATACATAATATTCAAAAATGAATTACATGTTATGATTGTTTCTATTAGACAATGCATGGCCAGCATCTCATTTGGCTTTGTGCAAGGCAAGGTACTGTTAGTAGAAATATGGAACAGGATTTTAATGAAGAAATAGGAATAGCCTTTGGTTTATTTGACCTCAGGGTCTATTATAGACATCACTCTTTTCTTGGGTATGGTCATCATAGCATATGGGTGTGCTGCAAAGACCTAATGGATAATTTCTATTATTAAACAACTACATTAACCTTTTATACATTCCACAAATCTTCTCTCATTGCTCAGTTATCGCAGTTATTTCTTAGAAGAGCCTTAACTTTGTGGAGACTACAATAGTTGTAATTTTAGGCCAGGTAGTCTCACACTACATGACTACTTTTGTAACTTTTCTCTCTGTCTCTTCTATCAATTATCTCTCTTGTGGTATGTAGTGCCTTTGGAATAGCTAGTACTCATGATGATGTTGCTATTTTAATCACTGTACCCATAGCAGTTGCGTTGTGAATAGACTCAAGCTGTACCTTGCAAGTTGTTCTTTTGGTGTTCTTTCATTTTATTTATTTTTCTAGCAGCATGCTTCTTTGTAGTGACAGTAAGTACTACCCCACTTATTCCTTTGTTGCAGACTATCAGTATTGATCTCTTTCCTGCTTCAACACCCTTATCTAATTGAGTATTTGATGCTAGACTTGACTGAAAATATGATACACAATAATAACAACAATCAAATCCTTAAAATGCCATAGATTCTGTAAAAGACAAAATATATTGATATTATACTGTATTTTTGAGAATTATTTGTTTACTTTTATTGAATTTGGATACATATGTTAATTCTCTTTCACTGCTACCATTTTCTAGTTTAACTTAGAAAATTTGAGGTTATCCTAGCATTGCAGCTGGACCATTGTGCAGCCACTTAATTGTCCAAACAAAGGACATTTGTCTAGCCATGTGTTTTAACTCATTAATTCCTCAATTTAGTTAAGATGAGTCAAACTTGAACTCCTGACTCCAAAGCATATTCTAAATGGAACTAGCCACATTTTTAATTACTTCTCTGTGCTTTCCTAAACTTATAACCATCAAAACTTTTTAGCATAATTAGTTGCCAGGACAAGAGAAATTAATCTAGAAAAATAAGATAATTAACTATACCTGTGTATTAATATTTGTTAGTTGCCCACTAAAGTGGTATCAAAAAGCTTGATCTTTAACATGTGGTCTGTTGGATTATTTGCCTTGATTCCATGACTTCAAATAACATCATTGAAGATAATATGCAAATATCTGAAGTATGAAGGCACTCACTCTCTTCCATGAATTTGTTTTGCTTTAAATATTTGTTGAGGAGAACTCCCTGGGGTCTGCAGTCAGATTCACTTTGCCCCTGAGGAACAAGCAACCCTGAATCTGCTGAAATCTTTGGTCTATTCCCACTCCCACTAAGGGAAGAGATGAGATGCATAGGCCCTTCCCTTGGGCCCAACTTCTGCCTGTCCACTCTGGGAACTCCCATCATGGTGTCTGCAGACAGGTTGACTTGTACCCTATGGACCAAGCAGCCCTGAGTCTGCACAGATCGCTGTGCTATTCCTGCCCACACTCAGGGAAGAGATGGGTTGCATTGGACCCTGCCTTTTGCCCAACTTCTGCCTGCCCATTCTGGAAACTCCCATCCTTGGGTCTAATGACAGGTTGACTCAGCCCCTGAGGACCAAGCAATCCAGAGTCTGCTGACATCTCTACACTAGTCCTGTTCTTACCCACCTGGAGAGCAAGTGGCTCAGACCCACCTGTACCCACCTTATGACCCATCACAGTATCTGAGCCAATTGCACCCACAAGAAGAGAACCATGGGCTCATACATACCATGAATGGAAGAGACACCACCTGCACCCATTGGAAGAAGAAGAGATGGGAAGACAATAATATAAGGACACAACCAACAACAGAATAATCAATATGACACCACCAGAGTCTAGGGATTATACACCAGCAAGATATGAACATCCCAACAGAGATGAAGCAGAAGAGAGCAACATTAAAAACAACTTCATGCATATGATAGATACCCTAAGAAAGGAAATGAGAAAATCCTCCAGAGAAATGGAAGAAAAGACAAATCAAAAGATGAAATAAATCAAGGAAAGCCAAGGAAATACAATTAAACAGCTGAAGGAAACAGTTCAAGGTGTGAAAACTGAAATGGAGACAATAAAGAAAACCCAAACTGAGGGAATGCTGGAAGTGGAAAAGCTGAGTGAACAATCAGGAACCACAGATGCAAGAGATGGAAGACAGATTCTCAGACACAGAAGATAAACTAGAGGGTAAAAATTCATCAAGCAAAGAAAATCTTATGTCCAACAAATCCTTAACACAAAATATCCAGGAAACATGGGACACTGTGAAAAGACCAATCCTAAAGATAATAGGTATAGAAGAAGGTGAAGAAACCCAACTCAAAGGTGCAGATAACATATTCAACAAAATCATAGAAGAAAACTTTCCCAACAAATGGCAATAAAGACATGCCAATGAAAGAACAAGACGCCTACAGAACACCAAAATAGAGTGGACCACAAAAGAAAGTACCCTCATCACATAATAATTAAAACACCAAACACACAGAATAAAGGAATATTAAGATCAGAAAAGAAAAAAGGCCAAGAAACATATGAAGGCAAACCTATCAGAATTACTCCAGACCTCTCCATGGAAACTCTGAAAGCCAGAAGGACGTGGATAGATATTCTACCAACTCAAAGAGAACATGGATGCGAGCCCAGACTACTAAACCCAGCAAAGATTTCAATCACTATAAATGAAGAAAACAAGATATTCCATGACAAAATGACAAAACCAGATTTAATATATATATATATATATATATATATATATATATATATATATATATCCAGTAATCTAGCCCTACAGGAAATACTGGAAGGAAAACTGCAAACCAAGGAAATTAACTGAACTCACAGAATTATAGGCAATATTTAATCCAACTTTACCAAAACCAAAAGAAAAAGCATGGTAAATCCACACACAGGAACACTACCAACAACAAATCAAAAACCAAACAAGAATAAAGATGACACCAGCTAACAATCTAAGCAATGGAGGAGAGGCTACCTTAAATGCCCTCCCTTGATAATGAGATTGATGACTGACTTACATGCCACCCAGCTGGTGGAAGTAGAAGCAGACACCTACCACTAATCACTGAACTGAACAGGAATCCAGATACAGAGAAGGACAAGTGAAGAGCAATGGGGTCCAGACCAGGCTAATGAAACCCACAGAAACAACTGACCTGAACATCAGGGAACTCTTGTTCCTCAGACTGATTACTGGGATACCAGGATGGGACTGATCCAGACCCAGGAACATGGGTTTTGGTGCGAAAACCTCGGAAATCTACAGGACCTCCTGTAGTTGTTCAATACTTATCCCTAGCATAGGTGTGGATTTTGGGAGCCCATTCCACATAGAGGAATACTCACTGAGCCAAGACACACGGGGGCGGGCCTAGACCCTATCCCAAAGGATACCATAGATTCTGATGACACCCTATGGAAGGCCTCAACATCTAGGAGGAGCAGAAAGGATATGTGATAGGTAGGGTTTTAGTTGAGGGGGGTGGTAGGGGAGCACTGGAGGCAGAGGGGAACTGGGATTGTCATGTAAAACAATCTTGTTTCTAATTCAAATTTTAAAAAATTTGCAGAAAAAGAATAAGTACTCAATGGTCCTAATTTCCCTCAATATTAATGGTCTTAAATCACCTATAAAAAGATACAGGCTAACAGAGTGGATACAGAGACAGAATCCATCCTTTTAGTGCATAGAAGTTAAACACCCCAGATTCAAAGAGAGACATAAGCTCAGAGAAAAGAGTTGGGATAAGATATTTCAATCAAATGGACACAAGAAACAAGCTGGGGTAGTTTCTAGGTAGGTAGAAACTATCCTAGTTTCTAATCAATTAGACTTAAAGCTAGAATCAATCAAAAGAAATGAAGGAGGTCATTTCATATTCATCACAGGAAAAATTCATCAGGAAGAAGTCTCAATTCTAAACATCTATGCCCCAAATACAAAGGCATCAATGTTCGTAAAACAAACATTATTAAAACCCAAATTACAAATAAGACCTCACACAGGTATAGAGGGAGACTTCAACATCCCACTCTCACCACTGGACAGGAATACCAGACAGAAACTTAACAAAGAGACAAAGGAATTAACAGAAGTCATAACCCAATTGGGATTAACAGACATCTATAGAACATTCCATTCAAACACCAAAGAATATAACTTCTTTTCAGCATCACACAGAACCTTCTGTACAATTGACCACATATTCAGCAACATAGCAAACCTCAATAGATACAAAAAATTGGAATAACCCCCTGTGTTTTATCAAACCACTATGCTTTTAAGTTACAATTCAAAACAGCACAAATTGGAGAAAACCTACCAACTCATGGAAATTGAAGAAGGTGAAATTGCACCATTCCTGTGTCAGCGAAGAAATAAAGAGATTAAAGATTTCCTACAATTCAATGAAAATGAAGACACAAGATACACAAACTATGGGACACTTTGAAAGCAGTACTAAGAGGAAAGATCATAGCTCTAAGTGCTCACATGAGGAAACTAGAAGAATAGTCACACCAGAGAGTTGACATCACAACTTAAATCTCTAGAACAAATGGAAGCAAATTCAACCCAGAGGAATAGAAGCCAGGAAATAATCAAACTGAGGGCAGAAATCAGTAAAGTCAAAACGAAGAAAATAATTCAAAGAATCAATGTAACAATGAGTTGTTGCTTCGAGAAAATCAGCAAGTTAGACAAACCTTTATCCAAACTAACCAAAAGACAGAGAGAATTTGCAAATTTACAAAATCAGAAATGAAAAGGGGCACATAACAATGGACACTGAAGAAATCCAGAAAATCTTCAGGTCGTTCTTAGAAAACCTGTACTCCACAAAATTGGAAAATTTAAAGGAAATGGACAATTTTCTGGACAGATATCCCTTACCAAAATTGAATCAAGAACAGATAAGCAACTTAAACAGACCTATAACCCCTAAGGAAATAGAAGCAGTCATCAAAAGTCCCCCAAACAAAAAAAGACCAGGGCCAGATGTCTTCTGCTCAGAATTCTGCCAGAAATTCAAAGTGCTAATACCAATACACCTCAAATTGTACCACACAATAGAAGCAGAAGGTTCATTGCCAAACTCTTTTTATGAGGCTACAGTTGCCTTGGTAACCAAACCACACAAAGACACAAGAGATCTACAGACCAATATGAGAATTGATGCAAAAATAATAAAATACTGGCAAACCTAATCCAAGAACATATCAGAAAAAATCATCGACCATGATGAAGTAGGCTTCATCCTTGGGATGCAGGGTTGGTTCAACATTCAAAAATCTGTCAATATAATCCACTATATAAACCAACTGAAAAAGAAAATCTATGCGATCATCTCACTAGATGCTGAAAAATAGTTTGACAAAATCCAAAACCCCTTCAAGATAAAGTCCTGGAGAGAACAAGGATACAAGGAACGTACCTGAACATAATAGAAACAATATAGAGTAAACCAACAGCCAACATCAAAATAATTGGAAAGAAACTCAAACCTATTCCTCTAAAATCAGAAACAAGACAAGGCTATCCACTCTCCCCATATCTATTCAATATTGTCGTTGAATTTCTAGCTACAGCAATAACACAACATAGGAGATCAAGGAGATACAAATTGGAAAGAAAGAAGTCAAATGCTCACTATTTGCAGATGATATGATAGTCTAAATAAGTGACCCAAAAAACTCTTCCTGGGAACTCCTACAGCTGATAAACACCTTCAGAAAAGTGGCAGGATACAAGATTAACTCAAAAAGATAAGTAGCCCTACTATATATGGACAATAAATGTGCTGAGAAAGAAATCAGAGAACATCATACTTTACAATTGTCACAAACAAATAAAATAACTTGGGGGTAATGATAACTAAAAAAGTGAAAGACCTGTATCATAAGAATTTTGAGTCTTTAAAGAAACAAATTTAAGAAGATACAAGAACATGGAAGGATCTCCCATGTTATTGGATAGGTAGGATCAACATAAAAAAAAAAAAAATGGCAATGTTTCCAAAAGCAGTCTACAGATTCCATGCAATCCCCATCAAAATCCCAGCACAATTCTTCACAGACCTTGAAGGAACAATTCTCAACTTTACATGGAAAAACAAAAGACACAGGATTGTCAAAACAACTCTGTACAATAAAAGAACATCCGGAGGCATCACCATTCCTGATTTCCAGTTCTGTTTTAGAGCTATAGTGCCAAAACAGCTTGGTATTGGCACAAAAATAGACAGGTAAACCAATGGAATTGAGTTGAAAACCCTGCTATTAATCCACACACCTATGAACACCTGATTTTTTTTTTTTTTACAAATAGCTACAGGTATACAATGGATTAAAGAAATAATCTTCAACAAAATGGTGCTGGCATTACTGGGTACTGGAACATAGAAGATTGCAGATAGATGCATGTCTATTGCCATGCACAAAACTTAAGTCCAAATGGATCACAGACCTCAAAATAAATCCAGCCACAGTGAACTTATTAGAAGAGAAAGGAGGAAATATCTTTGAACGAATTGGTACAGGAGACTGCTTCCTGAACATTACACCAGTAGCACAGACACTGAGATCAACAATTAATAAATGGAACCTCCTGAAACTGAGAAGCTTCTGTAAGGCAAAGCACACAGTCAACAAGACAAAACAATAGCACACAGACTGGGAAAAGATATTCACCAACCCCACATCCTATAGAGGGCTGATCTTCAAAATTTACAAAGAACTCAAGAAGCTAGTCTCCAAAACACCAACTAATCCAATTAAACAGTGGGGTAAAGAACTAAGTAGACAATTCTCAATAGAGGAATCTAAAGAGGCTAAAAGACACATAGAAAGTATTCAACATCCTTAGCCACACAGGAAGTGCAAATCAAAACAACTCTGAGATAGCATCTTATTCCTGTCAGAATGGCTAAAATCAAAAGCAGCAATTACAGTTTATTCTGGAGATGATGTGGAGAAAGGGGAACATTCCACTGCTGATGGGAGTGACAACTAGTACAGCCACATTAGAAATCAGTATGGCAACTCCTCAGGAAAATGGGAATCAGTCTACCACAAGATAAAGCAATCCCACTCTTAGGCATATACCCAAAAGAAACAAATTCACACAACATGAACATCTGTTCATTGATGTCCATCACACGATAATTTTAATAGCCAGAACCTGGAAGCAATCTAGTTACCCCTCACCTGAAGAATGGATAGAGAAAATGTGGGACATTTACACAATGGAATACTACTCAGTGGAAAAAAAATAATGAAATCTTGAAATTCACAGGTAAATGGATCGAACTGGAAGAACCTATTCTGATTGAGATAACCGAGTCACAAAAAAGACAAATATGGTATGTACTCACTCATATGTGGACTTTAGACATGGAGTAAAGGATTACCAGCCTACAATCGACAATGCCAGAGAAGCTATTAAACAAGGAGGACCCTAACAGAGACATACATGGTCCCCTGGGGAAGGGGAAATGGACAAGATCTCCTGAGCAAATTGCAAGCATGGGGGGAGGGGCGTGGGAATTAAGAGAATGAGAAGGAGAGAAGAGGAGAGGTGAGGAGGACAAGATGGGGCAAGGAAATTGAGTTGGGGGAAGAACAGAAGAGAGCAAGATAAGAGATAGTATAATGGAGGGAGACATTATAGGTTTAAAGAAAAATCAGGCACTAGGGAAATGTCTGGAGAGCTAAAAAGATGACACCAACTAACACTAAGCAACAGAGGAGAGGCTACCTTAAATGCCCTCCCCTGATAACGAGATTGCTTATTGACATATATGCCATCCTATATCCTTTTTCCAGCTGTTGATGGAAGTAGAAGCAGACAGCCACAGCTAAACCTTGAAATGAACTGGAACCCAGTTGCAGAGAAGGAAGAATGATGAGCAAAGGGGGTCCAGACCAGGCTGGTGAAACCCACAGAAACAGATGACCTGAACAAGGGAGAGCTCTTGGTCCCCAGACTGATAGCTGGGAAACCAGAATGGGACTGATCCAGACACCCTGAATGTGGGTGTCAGTGAGGAGACCCTGGAAATCTATGGGGCTCCTTGTAGTGCATCAATACATAACCCAAGCATAGGAATGGACTTTGGGAGCCCATCCCACATGGAGGGTTACTCTCTGAGCCTAGGTACAAGGGGATGAGCCTAGGCCCTATCCCAAAATATATGACAGACACTGAAGACCCCCTATGGACGACCTCAATCTCCCTGAGGTGCAGAAATGTTATGCGATAGGCAGGATGTTAGTTGGGGGGGCAGGGGAGGAGTGAGGGGAAAGGGAACTGGGATTGAAATGCAATATCATATTTCTAATTCAAATAAAAAAGTAAATATTTCTTCAGTAAGCAGAAAATCATGAAACATAGTTGTACCAAAAACACAGTTGCACAAATAGTAAGTTAATCAGTGATGGGAACTGGATTCATATGCAATTCAAATGGCTCTTTAGGCTCTTATATTCAGTAACAAATATGAATTTCTTTTCTAAATATCTGATAACTTAGAAATATAGCTCTTTCTTCCTCTTGTTGCCAAAGATCTTTTAAAAATTCTGATCTTGAATAATCCAAATTTTGTGATCATTCAAATATATACATAATGTGGAATTAAGATAATATTTCTTCTTTGACAGCTCATGAACAACAGTAATTTTAGATCTAGAGAATCATGTTATCTCTGGACTCTGTAAAACAACTGGCATTCACATGAGCATACTTACAAAACCATACACATATATATAATTGAAATTTAAAATTAATATTTAAAAAATGAAACTTAAAGTGCATGTAATCAAGGTAAAGTTAACTATTGAAGGGAACGGCTCCCCTTTTCGGCAGCCATAACAGCTGAACACATGCTTGTTTGACCTTGTCCTAGTCACTAGAAAGTCAGATGCCTGCTTTGTGGCAAGGAACCAATCAGAAGTTAGCTGATGGCGGATGCTTTATGACTCTGGGTGTACTTTACGGACAAGCGCACAGCAATGACGCACAGAGCATAGCAACCACCCTGGGAGGACCACAATTACTCAAAAGATAAAAAGTGGTATTTCAAGGGAAAAATCTTACACATTACTAAGTAAGTCTTAATGTTCTTCTTCCTTTGATTCCTTCTTCACTGATCCATAGCTTTCATAATGCTGTGTGACCTTTTAAAAGTTCTTCCTGTTGTGGTGAGGCCCAACCACAAAATTATATTTTTGCTACTTTATGACTCTAAGTGTGCTACTACTATAAAACATAATGCAAATATCTGATAAGCAGAATATCTGATATGTGACCCAAGAGGTGTCTTGACCCAGAGATTGAAAATCTTCATTCTCCTTTATTTTTTAATTTATGGACATCACCACACCCCAGTGTCAATACAAAAGACACAGCTTTCATCTTAAAGACAATAACAGAGTGTTTATTCTGAGTCCATATATATGGACCAGGAATAAAGCAGTTTCATGGAGATTTTTTTAGAAAGTCATTAATCAAGACAAGTTTAAAAACATGGGTGGGGGTTTTAAGCTTCCTGCCCAGCAAGTGCTCCACTGTTGTGACCCAGCATGTCTCAGCCCCAAACCATAGAAGCCATAAGGTTCATCCTGAGTGGGGGAGCATGGACTTGGAACTCCTAGCAACCTAACAGTGACAAAGACCAGACACAGGCATCTTGTCCTCTTTAGAGAGCTCTCAGTTCCTTGCTGCAAAACTAGAGTCTCTTCTTTATTCAGAATCTTCCTGGCTGTAATCTACCCATTCTTTCCTGACCCCAAGACCATTTCTCTTCCATCTCCCTAGACTCTATCAGCAGATCTCTCTGCCTTCTCTCTTCCTGTAAACCTTTCCGCCCGATACCTCCTCACTCTCTGCTTCACTCATCATGTATAGACTTAGCTCTCTGCCCTGCAGCAGGCCTATTCAAATGCTTAGTTTTTGTAGAGATGTAAAACTAGGGGACATTCTCCATTGAGGCTATGTCATTCAACAGCAAATCAGCAAGCATCTGCAATACAAGGCAGACAGGAGCTCCAGAGCTTTGGACCCCGAGAAATCCTCTAATAGCAATAGAAATCCTCTAATTCAGCTCCTGACACTCCACAATGGTGCTTTGCTTGCCCAGAGACCCCAGCCCTGCAGAGCTTCCTATAATGAATGTTGCCCAGATGGGTCCCAGGGCAGGGCCCATGGACACCTGCAGCATGAAGACCCTGGCCCTTCAAACCCAGAAGACTGTCCCCAGCAAGGTGGACTTCAAGGACATGGTGGTCATGTTTGTGGAAAATACCAGCAGAGATATCTTGAATAAACTGTACCATGCCACCAAGTAGTCCACACACAGCTGGAAGGAGGAAAAGAAAGTTGTGAAGACTCTGGTTAAGGTGGAGGTGAAGCTGGTCATGCTACTGCAGGCTCATCAACTGGATGGTAGCAGACTTGCCCAGGGCAAAGTCTAGTCATGATGGCTGTCAAATTTCAGCGAGATAGACCCCACAATCAACTGGTAAATGCTGGCTGCTGAACTGCTGGTGACTGGAGCTTTTGCACCAGGGGACCAACCACATCTCACTGCCAGGTCTCAATCATGAAGGCTTAAGGAGGATGTTGGATGATGGTGATATCTGACTCAGTTCTACTGGCCTGGGAACCACCCTAGACTTGTGATGGTTCCATCTGAGAACAAAGAACTATCTGAAGGTTCAAAGAGCAAGATCTCCTCTCTCTCCCTGTCCTATGTCTTGTCTGCTTTTGCCCCAGATTTACTCCTGAATTTTGTCATCTTTATAATTCTGAGAATGGGTTTCATGTAGCCTCGGCTGACACCAATCTCTCTTTGTAGCCAAGAATGGCTTTTAACTCTTGATCCTCCTCACCTCTGAGTTCTGGATGACAGGTATAAGCCACCACACTTGGCTATGTGGGCATTCTTATGCTTTCAAGCAAGGCCATGGAGTACAGATGGAAGTTTCTGCCCTGCCTGGTCAATCAGTCATTTAGTTCCAAATAAACACACAGAAGTTTATATTAATTATAATCTGTTCAGCCTATGGCTCAGGCTTCTTATTAGCTAGCTCTCTCTTAATTATTGACCAATTTCTATTAGTCTACGTACCTCCACATGGATTTTTTTTTACTTACTAGAGAATGTCCTGGTCTACTACCTTCCCAGTAGCTACATGGCATATTGCTGTTGACACGTTCTTTCCCTTTCCTCTTCCCAGAATTCTCCTAGTCTGGTAATCATGCCTATACTTCCTTCCTGGCTACTGGCCAATCAGCATTTTATTAAACCAGTAGAAGCCACAAATATTTACAATGAACAAGAGCATTATCTCACATCATTTCCCCCCTTTTTTCTCTTTTCAAAAACGAACACAGACTCTAATCTCCATTGTTTATATTTTCTTGACCATTATCCTTAACAACTTGTAGCCAACATGTTAAACAACAATAGCAAAAAAAAAATTACATTGTTTTGGGGAATATAGGCATGGTTTTCTAGGCTGCTACCTGCTGATTGGGGTGCTTTTAATCTTATGGGGACCCAAAGAAAATTTAGGATTATAATCAAGCCCTGACTGGAGTATTCTGTGTGGTTACATCATCTCAACTAGCAGCCATGAGCCTGTTCAGGTTGCAAAACTCAGAAGAAACTACAAAAACAGAATTGGGAGAAAATAATTGTAAGTCTCAGACCCCTGACACCTACTAAGTGTATGCATTTGTATCCTTTCTCTGGGCTTTCTAATGTGACTTGCTTTAGGGAATGGAATTTTTAACTGTTGTGTCAAACCAGGGTTCAGTAGATCTCAACCTGCCATGATAGGACCCTACAGAAAAAGTTGGTACAGGGAAAGGCTTACTCCACCAAGGCAGCAGGACCCTAAGCATCACAGGAGCAGGAATGATGTTTCTCCAAACCAATGATACCAAGGCTAACTGGCTTCCAACACATGGAAGCTGGGATGTGGAGTGATGGCTTTCCAAATGTCTTTGTAAGTATTGACTCCAAATATGCTTTCATGTTGGAATCTGACTCTTGAGGAAGAGATACAGTGTTGTGAAATCCCCTGTTTGGAGAGTGCAACCCTTCATTGAAGAGAAGGAATATTCGGAGTCAGTGAGATGGATTAGCATATAAGGGCACTTGCTGAAGAGACTGATAACATGACTTTGATTCCTAAAATCCAGAACTAAGTTCAGCAAGTTGGCGTCTGATATCCTCATGCACAGAGCCATACTGGGAGTTACAGGTACTCAGGAATACCTGATGAGTCCTGACTCCTCAGCAAGGATGCATTGACCTGATTGGAAATTTGAAGTCTGGAATAATTGCCATCAAACCTAAGTGCCCTCAGATACTCTCTAGCTTTGGAACAGGGTAAAGCCACTGGTGAGAAAGGAATGGCTATTCAAATTGCTAAAAGTAACCCACATAAGGCAATTATTCTCTGAAATGGCAACATTCCATTGACTCTAGTTTTAATCCATCAATCAGTCTTACAGACATGCCTTCTTTCCTGGAATTTTTGTCCATATCAGTATGAATATAAACTTAATACAAAAATAAGACTATTTGATGTTGAAAAAAACTTGATTATGAAATTCAAAATATAATCACAGATATTAAGTAATTTGAGACTTTAACATACAAGATAAAGAAAATATTTCTGATCACTTGAATCTGACCACTTGATAACGATTTGTATAAATTGGTAATGTTTCACTCACCCTATTATTTTTGTGTCTATTTAAGCCTGTATGTGTATATGAATGTGTGTGTGTATGTGTGGGAGAGAGAAAGGGGGGAGCGAGAGAGGCAAAACATTAAACAAACCAACTCACTTGTTGAGGAATGCCTTTATTTCAGATTATAGTTTTTAAGACAAACCCAGGCACATGCACGAGTCAGGCACCTGATATCAGAAACTACAGCAGAGACCATGAAGACATTCTGCTACCTGACTTGCTCCCATACTCCATATTCATAATCTTTTCTTGTACAGACAAAGACTACCTAGTCAGGGATGGTGCTGCCCACAGTCAGCTGGGTCCTCCACATCAATTGTAAATCAAGAAAATGCTTCATAGTTCCTCAATTGAGTTTTCTCCTTCCCAAGGGACTTTTGTTTGAGTCTGGCTGACAAAAATCTAAGGAGTCAATGCTATGTGTATATGTATATAAACATGATTCTGTGCATGTAAGTGTATTTATATGGTATGAGTGTAGTGTATATATGTGTATTGTGAGTGACTGTCCTTTTAGCCAAACAGAAAGCATCTGGGGAAGTTCAGGTGCACCCTATTGCTAAGTATCTCTCTCTCTCTCTCTCTCTCTCTCTCTCTCTCTCTCTCTCTCTCACACACACACACACACACACACACACACACACACACACTAAGCTTGTTCACTGCTTACTCATCCTCATGGTGGGATGAGTGTCCATTTTTTCCCTACCAGATTATTTATGCAAATCTGCCTCAATTTCACATGGCCTTCCAGGAAGCTTGACTGCATAGGTTGAGAAAATGGGAATGAAGTCTCATCTATGCAGCTATGGGAAAGTCCTCATACCCACTGTGTAAGGTTTTTCAGGTGTGCCTGTTTGGGGAGGAGCAACCACCTACATATATGCTCCATGAGAAAGCTGGGTACGTGCATTGGTTCTGCATTATTAACTTTAATAGAGTAGGCGTTGGTTGTCACTGGGACCTTAGAGGAGAAGTAAACTTTGAATAAGTCTCCCATTGGGTAGAAATTTTAACAATAATATATATTATAAAGATAGGGTGTGTACACATGAGGAGACTAGAGGTGGTCCTAAGATGTCTTTATTGTTTGTTTTTTATCTTCTTCCCTTGAGATATGGTCTCACGTTGAACTTCAGGATTACCCTTTAGGCTTAGTTAATTGGCCTGCAAGCTCCCAGGATCTACTTGTCTCTCACTCCAGCACTGGTTATAGGCACATATGGAGATGTACTACTATTGTGGGAGTGCCAGTGATTCCAACCCAGGTTTTCATGCTTGTATGGTGGGCTATCTCGCCATATTTGAGGGAGTGTAGTAAAGAGACTGCTGGAATGGCTTCCCCACTAGGGGGAAATTTTCTACTGTGAACAACAGAGAGCAAAATATACTGAGGCATCTGGTAGAATCAAGAGCAAGAAGATAATAGAATAGACTCCACATGGTCAAGGATATCTTTGGGAGATGTGAGAGTGTAGGAGAAAATAGTACAGATAGCAAGAGACGGAACAGTAAAAATACCAATAGTGACTAAGGGAAGGAGTAGAAAAAGTACAGGACCTGAGCTGAGAAGAGACAGGAGGCTTGCATGGGGTCTCTGAAGTATAACAGGTATTTATGAATGAAACTGAAGAAGTTTGAAAGGCAGCATTGAACTTGGTAAGTAACCACAGATACATGTCACTGGAGAGTCCAAAATCCCTTATTTCAGAGACAAGGGAAATAACTCCTTTTGAGAAGAAAACAGGTTCCTCAGTTCCTCAGGGATGCTAGGTTTTATCAAATAACTAGAAATCCTTCTATCGTGCAGCTTGAACTCATATCTGAATACATGAACTAACTGACAGATAGCACTACCCACCTCAAGTTTATTCATAAAATGTATTTTCTTCTCTCTAAATTATCAGAGAAATGTATATTATTGATATTTGGGAATAATAAGAGAATTGAAGTACCTATTTAAAAATCTCTACAGTATCTCATTGACTCACAAAAAGGAGACCTGTGATTTAATTAGTATGAACTAGGTGCTAGGCTATATGATTGGTAGTGAAAACTTTGGGGTAAACTTAGATTGGTTTCCATTGAAGATTCATAGTTTGCATCAACAAATCAAGCTCACAGGAGCTGGCAACAAGTACCTTTTCAAACTTCAGGATTACAGTAACCTTTGAGTCTTCTTTTAATCACTACAAGCATTTTTTAGCATTTTAAACACTTTGTATCATTTTCAAATATGGCATTTACATCATATCTGAAGCTCCTAGAGGCTTAATAATTATCTCCCTCCCTTTTCTGAATTTCAAAATGAATAGGTAATTGTATCTTTTATAGCTTGTACCATAATTTCCAAAATAAGTCAGCACTACCATCTTGAATACGGTTCCTCAGATTTAAAACATCCACAGCTAAACACTGAGCTGAACTCTGGAATCCAGTTGCAGAGGGGGAGGTATGATGAGCAAAGGGGTCAAGACCAGGCTAGAGAAACCCACAGAAACAGCTGACCTGAACAAGGGGGGAGCTCTTGGTCCCCAGACTGATAACTGGGAAAACAGCATAGCACTGATCCAGACTCCATGAACGAGGATGTGAGTTTGGAGGACTGGGAAATCTATGGGGCCTCTGGTAGTGGATCAGTATTTATCCCTAGTACATGGATGGACATTGGGAGCCCACTCCACATGGAGGAATGCTCTCTCAGGCTAGACATGGGTGAGGGTCTAGGCCCTGCTCCAAATGAGATGACAGACTTTTTAGATCCTCCATCGAAGTCCTCATCCCCCCTGGGGAGCAGAAAAGAGATGGCATAAGAGTTGGAGGCAGGCAGGGGAAGAGAGGAGGGAGAGGGCATTGAGACTGACATGTAAAAGCAGCTTGTTTCTAATTTAAAATTGGACTTATTACAATTATAAAAAGAAAAAGAAGAATGGCTCAGTATATGCAAGGCCCCAAGTCAGGTACAGGAGTACACCCAAGCTACCTGCTCTCAGGAGGCTGATGGAGAGCAAGTGTGAAGGCAGCCTAAGCTACAAGGGAATTTTTAGGCTATTCTGGACCATGCAGTTAGATCCTAACTAACCAAATAAAATCAAAACTTAGCAAGCTGGAAATGGCTCAATTTTTCTATATTGTGGCTCATTTATCTTACTTATTTAGTCAGGAAAATTTAAATATTTCCATTTTGATGACAGAGCTGTCAGTTTCTTCTAGCAATTTGTATGTTAACACAGACCATCAAGAAGAATTTTCAGTAACTGTGTTATAAGTAATGCTTCCCTTTTTGGTTTACTTTTTGTGATGTTGGCACACATTGTTAGTTTAATTATTATTGCCTGGATACAGTTCTTTCTCCTTTTAATTCTGTATTTGTCCATAATTTTAGAGCATGTTGCTTATCAATATTATTGGACCCAAAACTGGCAGCTGCAGAACCAGCATAAGATGGAACCAGGCCCCCTGAATATTGGTGCCAGTTGGGGGACTTGGGTAGTAGAAGCAATATTTATCCCTAGTGCATGCATGGGCTTTGGGAGCCCATTTCATGTGGAGGGATATTCTCCCTGCCTAGATACATGGGGAAGGGCCTAGGTTCTGTGTCAAATGTTGTGACAGACTTTGATGATCCCCCAAGGGAGGCTTCACCTTCTGTGATTAGTGGATGGGGTGTGGGATGGGGGTCATTGGGGGACTGGGAGGACAGGAGGGAGAGGGAATTAGGATTGGTATGTAAAATAAGATTGTAATTTAAATAAAAAATAGTTAAAAAATAAAACATCATTAAATGTAATGAGTTTTCTGGGAACATCAGTTCCCAAAACATGAAATAGAGATGATTAATTATGATTTCCAGTCCTTAGGCTTGTCTCTAGGTGGCTTTTCTATTAATCCATGTGTTCCCTTGAGGCTTGTTTATCTCATTTATGTACTGTTTATCCTGATTTCCTGTTTCCTCTGTGTCTGGCAGGCTGAACCCAGCTGACTGGCCCTAATATGGATGGATGGCTGACTCCCCCATTCAGTGTGCCCAACAGGCCCACCTATTCCTCGTCTGTGTAAATTTTACTCATTCAGCTTCTTATTAGACCACTCACATGCTTTAGGGAGGCAAGGTAAAACAGCAACACACCTTTACATAGTTAAACAAATGACAGATAAAAGCAGCACATCTTTACATATTTATACAAGTGCAGCATAAACAAATGAAGCATATCTATACATAGTCAAACAATTACTTTGCAACTCAAAGAAATGCAACATATCTTTACATAAATAAAAAAATACTCTATTCCACAACAATTAAAATACCACTGTCCTTACTTCCACAGGCCACTCAAAATGTTGTACTATAAAAGTGATTTCAAAATTCATATGCCACTGAACCTTTCTCACAAGAAATGGAAGCTGTGTGATGGTGGCACACGCCTTTAATCCCAGCACTTGGGAGGCAGAAGCAGTCAGATCTCTGTGAGTTTGAGGCTATCCACATCTACAGAGTGAGTTCCAGGACAACATCCAAAGCAATACAGACAAATCCTGTCTCAAAAAAACAAAAATAAATAAATAAATAAAAATACAAAATAAAAATGAAATGGAGAGCCAGGCAATGAATGAGTCTGACAGGCCCTTCTAAGGACTGTATTTATGTGAAGTTTTTTCTTTGGCATATAAATTTCATCTCACCATCTGAATTCAAATTTGTCCTCAGCCATTAGATTACGGTATTTTCATTTCTGCCACTAAAAGTTTGCCACCAGCAACCTGAGCACAGCTGGTCTTTGAGAATCTCTTCCAGTGTTTCAAATGAGCACTGATTCCTTCATTCTCTCATCACCTATGCATACTTGTGGCTGGCCGGATACAATGATTTTTTCAATGGTGTTAAATAACTATTCTCTACCTGCTTGTCTTTAAGGCTTTTGCCTTAAACCTCCCTGCACACTTTTTTGTCTTGCATCTCTGTTTTTCTTTTTCTTTTTAACTTTTGGCTCCTTTTTAGTCTTTCTCACATCATCATTTCACCTTCACAGATTGGTCCCTGTCCTCAGGTTCTTCAAACTCTTCCTAAATGGGCTGCTGTTCATAACTCTCTAAAGGACTCCTAAAATATGACAGACTACAAAGACCACCCCCATGGAAGGCTACACCCTCCTCCCTGGAGAGCAGAAATGGTATGGAATAGGTAGGGTGTAAGTGGGGGGCATGGAATGAGGTGAGGGAGAGGGAACTGGGATTGACATGCAAAACAATCTTCTTTCTAATTTAAATAAAAATTGGAGGAAAAAACCTCCAATATTCCAGCTTCTCCAAACACTTCTTAAGGTTCTTGGAATACCCTGAAGCTGCTCCTTTGGAACAGCCTTCATGCCCCCTCTTTCCCCATGTGGAATCATCTACTGAATGCTTAAGGACATACCACCTAATGGTTCTAGAATCTGATAACTTCAAATCATGTGTCACCACTATCAAGGACATATTTTATCTAAATAAATATATGCACAATCTCCACTGAGCCTCATTAGTATGATTCTTGCCTCCCTGGTACACTGTTCTAGTAAAGCACAAATCAGTCATATTTTCAGGAAAACCTATGCTCCTCTGGAGAACAAGGGCACCTGCAAAGGTTTCACCACTAGGAATCCACATCAATCTATATCCACCTCTCTGTAGAACCCCTTTCCTTACACAGTCATTAAATTTTTTCTGTGAATTCTTGTCCATTACATCAGGTCAAGAATCCTTAAGCAGCATTTAGTCATTGAGAACACGCAGTAGCTTTTTTCACACTCAAAGGACTGATGGGAGAGCTTGTAGGTTCAAGATACCTTTATTCAGATAAATATCAGTCAAATGCAAGCCAGAGTGTGCCAAGAGCAGCCAAGCAGTGAGCCAAGGAGAAGGGGCAGGAGAAGGGCTTCCATGGGCTCCATGGCCACTTATCAGCCCATGCCGTGTCATCCTGACCTCACCTTGAACACACCTTGACAGGCAGGGTCAGGCACACCTGTAGCCAGCCTCTAACAGGAATGGCTTACTGTCCCCTACAATTCCCCTTTTAGTCTAAAAGAGGATTAAAACTTAGCAGTTTAAAGTATCCAAACTTAACAATCATAAAGGTGAAATATAAGCATTAATTTACTTGAATAGGTAATAGGAAACAAAGAGAAATAGAGTTATTTGAGATACAGCAGTAAAGTTTACCTTATGGCATGTTCCTTTTGTTTGATAGTTATAGCTACCTTTCCTTCTGAAGCATCTACCCATGTGGTGTTCTTGGACTTCTGGAGATGAGTTTTCCTGTGAAGATAGAAGCAAAACACTTCCCTTTCCTTTTAGAGGTTTCTATTCAGTTAATGAGATATACCTCAGTAAAAACCTGTCACTCATCCTTGTCCAGAGGTTTGTCTTTTTTAACTCAGACCTTGATCAATTTTGATGATATCCAAAGTTTTCTTCTCCTGTGGAAAGAAATGCAAAACCCCTACCCCAATGTATTAGTAATACATGTCCAGGCTTCCATACCAAGGTCAGTACATCTTTGAAGTATACTGGTTGATTCAGTTCAGCAGTTTTTTTCTGTAGTCCAGTGTCTTTCTGCAGTTGTTTGTCCGCTGTCATTGATGTTATTCTTTTGTTTAAAAAGAAGAAAAGAGAAATGCTGAGACATGAGACATGTTGACTATAAGTTCATTATAAGGCCCGGCAGAGTAGGGAGACTAAGAAGAGGAAAGGAACAGGGATAATTGCTGACCTCCATGGCCGGTCGCCACAGAGAGAGCGCATAGGTGAGAGAGAGTAGAGAGGAAACAGAGAGGAAGCAGAGAGAGTAAATGGGCAGGTATCTGCACCTGCGTGCAGACTTAGTTCCCATGGAACCTTGGGCTGACCAGGGTACTGCCTGTTCCACCAGGTAACAGGGGTAGGCTAGCATAATGCCTGAACTTTTCAATTGGCATTAAAAAAGTTCAGTGCCAATAAAGCATTATGCAACCTATGTTTTTGACTTACCAGCTTGTCTATGGAGCATCTCTTTAAGTGTCCTGTTAGATCTCTCAATGACTGCTTCTCCTGTAGGATTTTGTGGTATACCGTTAACATGCTTTATGTTATAATATTTGAAGAACTGTTCCATTTTTGTGGAGACATATGACAGAGCATTGTGAGTTTTTATTTGTGCAGGTATACCCATAACTGCCGTCATGTCTAGCAGGTGTGTAACAACAGAATCAGCTTTTTCAGAGTTGAGAGCAGTAGCCCATTGGAAACCTGAGAATGTGTCAATAGTATGATGCACATATTTCAAATTTCCAAATTCTGCAAAGTGAAAGACATCCATCTGCCAGATCTCATTCCTCTGAATGCCTTTAGGATTACAGCCTGATGGCAGTGGATTTTGGTTATGAAGGAACAAGTAGGACAGTTTCTCACTATCTCCTTGGCTTGTTGCCAAGTGATGGAGAAGTACTTTTTTAAACCTTTGATATTTACATGATGCTTTTTATGAAAATCTGAGGCTTCTAGCACAATTCCAATTAAAAAACCATCAATCTCCTCATTGCCTTGTGCTTGTGGGCCTGGCAGACCCATATAGGATCTGATATGCTGTCTGGAGCGATATCCAGGAGTTCCATTAACTGCCTGCATTGAATAGGGGATGTTAACTGATTTGCTATTGAATGACATGGCCTCAGTGGGGAATGTCTCCTTGTTTGCATCTCTATGGGCCTAAGCATCTGAATAGGCCTGCACCTGGCCGAGGTTCGAGGTGTGTATGCAACAAGGGAGGACAGAGCATGAGGAGCCATCTAGCAGAGAGGAGAACAGAAGGACAGAAGGACAGAAATGGCCTCCTCGTGGCCATGGAAGCATGGTTAAGAAACAGCTGAAAAGATGGTAAATAAACAAGAGACTCTAGTTTTACAACATGGAACTGAGAGCTCTCTAAAGATGACAAGATGCCTATGTTTGGTCTTTATCACCACTGGGTTGCTAGGAGCTTCCAAGCCCATGCTCCCCGACTCAGGCCGAACATCAAGGCTGTTGTGTCTTGGAGACAAGACCGGCTGGGCTACGACAATATGCATAATGTATAGAGGATTTCTTCTGTTTCTGATTATTTCCTGTAATTGTAAAAACAACAGGGTTAATTCCTTATTATCAGGAACGATTTCTGCAGTCTCAATGTGTAAGATGACTCTCTCTGCATATTGGGAATCAGTAACTATGTTAAGAGTTTCTGTAAAATCCATAAGTACCATGAGAATTGCATATAATTCTGCCTTCTGTACAGATGTATACAGACTTTGAACTACTTTACTTACTTCACCTGCTTTATAACCTGCCTTACCTGATTTGTTGGCATCAGTGTAGAAGGTAAGAACTCCAGAAATGGGAGTTTGTCTTACAATATGTGGAAGAATCCAGAATGCCTTTTTTTATGAATTTAATTCTGTCAGTTTTGGGAGAGTTGTTGCTAATTCTCCCAAAAAAGTCAGTAACAGCTATTTGCCAATATTCATTATCCTTCCACAAGGAGGACATTTCATCATTAGTTAAAGGTACCAAAATTTCTGCTGAATCTTTTCCAGTTAGTTGACGAAGTCTTAATCTGCCATTTAAAATCAAATCAGAAATCTTTTCTATATATGTCTTTAACTTTTTATTCTGTTTATATGGCAGAAATATCCACTCCAATATAATGTCTTCCATCTGCATCAGAATTACCGAATATTATTCTCTGAATGGCAAGATGACCAAAATACAGTCTAAATCAAGGTTTATCTGATCTACATGCACATCCAATATTCTGTTTTCTACCCATTGTAAATCTTTTTCTGCCTCGGCAGATAATATTCGTGGACTGTTTAGGTCCTTAGCAGCTTTAATAACCATTTGTAAATGTTTTAAGTCATGACCTTGTACCCCAATAATCATCTGTAATTGAGAAATTTCTCCTAGCAGCTTCTGAAGATTATTAAGAGTTTGATAATGATCCCTTCTAATTTGCACCTTCCTTGGCCTGATTCTTTGTAAGTCTATCTTATAACCTAAATAGTTAATAGAATCTCCTCTTTGTATCTTTTCTGGGGCAATCTGTAACCCCCATCTAGTCAGAACTTCCTTCACCATGTCAAACATACATTCTAAAGTTTCCTTATTGGAATTTGATAAAAGAATATCATCCATGTAATGAAAAACAAGGGATTGTGGAATTTTTTTTACAAATTATTTCCAAAGGTTGTTGAACAAAGCGTTGACATAAAGTAGGACTATTTAGCATCCCCTGAGGTAAAACCTTCCACTGATATCTCCAAACTGGCTGTGAGTTATTAAGTGTTGGTACAGTAAATGCAAATTTCTCTCTATCAGTTTCTTGTAATGGTATAGTGGAAAAACCGACTTTCAGGTCAATCATAATGATTGGTCATCCTTGGAAGGCAATGGCATTCCAGGCTGTAGAGAGCCCATAGGCTGAATTACCTTACTTATGACTCTCAGGTCTGTCAGCATTCTTCACTTACCTAATTTCTTTTTGATAACAAATACAGGAGAATTCCAAGGGCTGGTAGACTCCTCTATGTGTCTAGCCTCTAGCTGTTCCTTTACTAACTTTTCTAGAGCCTCTAGCTTCTCAGAGGTCAAAGGACATTGCCCTACCCAGACAGGTTCATCTGTAAGCCATTTTAATGGCAGGGCCTTTGGTTCCTCTGAAAGTCTATCATTTGTATTTAGTTTCTGTACAGCCTGGATGGTTGGTAACTATTTCCCATAGTGTCTTACCAGATCCTTTCTACTATCCAGTGATTGTACATAATTCCCATCTGACACTGGAGGGATGTTAATTTGAGTTTTCCACCTCTGTAAGAAATCATGATCCCAGAGCTTTATAGCTATATTTGCCATGTATTGTTTTAGTCTCCCTTTCTGTCCTTCTGGTCCAATGCAGACCACCGAGCAAACACTCTGTGGTACTCTAGATAGTGTTCCAATACCCAGAAATTGTACATTCTCTTCGCTGAGTGGCCATTCCTTCGGCGGCCAGGACTTATGGGTAATATTAGAGATATCAGCGCCAGTGTCTACTATGCCATTAATAATTTTATCATTAATTTGTACCCTACCATCTATGGCATTGCCATCTTTAACAATAGATGAAGAACTATCTATTTGTCCTTTGAGAGATTGTCTTCTAATGTTACTGGAAACCACATGACGTTTTTTGAAGTGGGGACCTTCTCGATGCCCCCTTTGGAGTTTCCTGGCCTTAACGCATTCCCTTGCATATCCCTGGTTGATGTACATTCATTAGTCCAGTGTCTGCCCTTACCACATCTACACAATCCAGAAGGCAGTGGCCTTTTGCATGAGGGATCATTAGAATTTCTATGCATTCAATTTCTCTTAATATGTCCCATTCTACCACAGCTGAAACATCTATTTTCCTGACACTTCTGTGGGACTCCTGGAGTGGGCTCTTCTTTCCCGAGGCTCTGGTTTATGGTAGTGATGAAGCCTGGCCTTTTGGTACCTATATCGAACCCTGTAAGGTGTTTCTCATTCCCAAGCCCTTCTGTCATCATCTCTGGGACTCTTAATCTCCTGCTGCCTTTCGAAACATCTGGGGATGGCTTCTCCTGCCCAGATTCCAGCATCTTGCACTTTATAGTCAATGTGGGCAGTATGCAAAACCCATCCTTCTAGTGGAGCTGATCTGATCTTTAAAGGCAAACGTATTCTTTTGCATGTTGGGTTTGCATTGTCATAAGCTATTGTATACACAAAAGAATGTCTTATTTATGGATTGCTACTTATAAGTCCACTGATCTGGTCAACCGGTATAAGAAGTCCTTGAATATTTCCTTTGGTCTCTGTTCTATTCTTCTATAACCTTCCAGTCGTTCCCCTGGCTCACAAACCTTATCCCTTGCATTTAGTGCGGCTTTCCTGCATAGCAACAGCATATGGCCTTCATATGCGTCCTGAACCTGTGGGTCAGCATAAATACCATCACCCAGGATATTTTCAAGAGGCACACCATGACTGTCCCTAATGGCTTGACATTCAAGAAGCTTTCCCTTTTCCCTGATTAAAGCCTTCCATTCGATTTGACAAGAATTCTCAAGTACGGCTGACACCAGTCCTACCCAATCTGTGGGCTTCACCCTGTTAAAGGTGGCCCTTCTATGTAATAGCTGTTTTACATATGGGCTATGGAGACCATATGAGACAACTGATTCCTTAATATGCTTAATCAGTCGGTAGAGAATGAGACTTTTAATCCCAGGGTAGTTGGCACCCATATTGGGTGCCAAGTGATGGGAAAGGTTGTAGGTAAAAGATACATTTAATCAGATAAATATCAGCCAAACACAAGCCAGAGCTTGCCAGCAGAAGCTGAGTAGCAAGCCATGGAGAAGGGGAAGGAGAGGGGCTTCCATGTGCTCTGTGGACCCTTAAGAGCCTATGATGCATCATCCTGACTTCACCTTGACTACGCCTTGACAGGCATGGTCGGGCACACCTGTAGCCAGCCTCTAATAGGCATGGCTTACTGTCCCCTACAAAGACAGTGCCTTTTACCCTATTCTAATACTTCCTGGGCACTGTTCTTATTAAAATTCATTTTGATGAACTATTATCTAATCTAAATGTTTTGAATTTTCAACTTTTCATTATTGTCCCCCAGCATCAATCATATCTCTGTAATTTGCCTTTAATTTTACTGATTATAGTATAATGATTTTAAACATGAGAAATTTCTCTTCACTCAAGGAAAGTCGCAGCATTTGTCTTTCCCTTATTAGCTGTGTTCTCTCCTCCCTTGACTGTAATTCAATGTATGTGTAAGTTGTTGACCTTAATCTATTTATGTACCACCCTCTTTTTACTTGTTTCCATCACTTTATCATTGAGTCTGAATGGGAAACCTCATATATGTCTTCCAGTCTATTTTCTGTTTCCCTCAGCTAACTATACTGTCATTTAAACTGACTTATTGCTGGGAAGGTGAGTAGATTTTCTTCCTGTTCATAGGCTAAGGAATAATACATATTATATTATATAGTAATTTTCTGCTGATTTCTCTCACCCATTTCAAACTCTCTTTACAAGGACAAGATTGTGTTATCACTGACCTTCAATGCTATGCTGTGATTGAAGTGACATCTATCAACCCTGAATGCACAACAAAGCAATCTACTGATTCAGAAAGCTTCCCATACTCAGCCTCAAAGCAGGTCCTGTGTAGTATGACTATTCTGCATTTCCCTCTGCCTTCCCTTAAAGTTATTTCACTATAGCTTCTTTAAGGACCAGGAATCTGCTTGGTACACTTTATACATCAATACCTGTTCCATAATAAACCTCCAAGTCTATGTCTTAATCACTTCTATGTTGCTGTGATTATATACCATGAACATGGCAACTTATAGATGACAGAGTTTGTTTTTGTTTAATGCTCCAGTGGGATAAGATTACATCATGGCAAGAGGCATTAGAAAGCATTAGTCATGGCATCAGGAACAGGAATCTGGAAGCATACATCTTCATATAACCATGAAGAAGAGAGGGTGAATTGGTAGTGGTATAAGGCTTTTCCACTCAAAGCCCAACTCTAGACCACATACCTCCTCCAACAAAGCTAAACCTCATAAACTTTCCCAGTAAATTCTGCCAAATAAGGACCACATGTTCAAATATCTGATCCTGTAAGGCACATTTCTATTAGACTAGTAATTTCTGCATCTAGATTGCAATAAGTTCATGGTTATATCAAAAGTAAAATAAATTTATTCCAGCCTCAAAAGTTGTCATGTTCTTTCACAGTCTCAATAGTGTTCAATAATCTGCAGTACAAAATCTATTCAGATTTAAGGCAACCTCTTACTTATAAGCCACTGTAACAAAAATCACATTACATACTTCCAATATATAAGAGTGTAGAATATGCATTGCCACTACAAAAGGGAGAAATAGGAACATAGTGAGGAAATACTGAATCAAAGAAGGCGAGAGCCCAGCATATAAAACAAAACCCTGCACTTTCTTAAGTGTCTTTTGGCCATTTTAGATTCCTCTATTGAGAATTCTCTATTTGGTTCTGTACCCTACCTTTAAATCACTTTATATGGTGTTTTGGTGACTAGTTTCTTGAGTTCTTTGTATATTTTGGGCATCAGCCCTCTGAAAGATGTGGGGTTGGTGAATATCTTTTCCCATTCTGTGGCCTGTCATGGACCAAAAAGTTTCCATTATGGAATTGTTACAATGAATCTTTCTGCCAAAAGCCGCCTGAGCCCCACCATCACATGTGAGCTTTACGCCAGCCACCTGACCGAGTTAGGACTAAATGAATACACAAAAACTTGTATTAGGTTCAATGCTTCTTGGCCAATGAATAGGATTCTCATCTGTTAGTTAAGTCTTAACTATCATAAACCTATATATTTTATAAGACTTATCTTATCGGACGTCTTATTGGCGTCCCTCCTTGCTGGTGGATCACATTGTGCCCCTAGAGCAGGAACGGAGGGGAAAAGAGGGATGCTTCCTGTTTCTCTTTCTTTAAATATGAGTCTCCTTGCTATGTCACTTCCTGCCTGGATCACCACTTCTGTACTACATTTCCCAGAATCCTCTTTGACTCCTGGTCCCATGTAATTTGCTATCTCATTGACCAGACATTATTTTATTTAACAATCAATAAGATAAACATACACAGTACATTCCCCATCATGGAATGTCTGGTTTCAGTAAACAGGAGCACCTAGGAGCTCCGGCCCGCTATTGTATAGCTAATATAAGCAAGTCTGCTATTGTATACAATGGCCTCAGTGTAGAATGCATCTCTAAGCATTGAGTAGGCCCACACCTGGGCTGAGAACTCTGTCTACATGACTAGGAAATGTTTAGGTAATGCTTGAGTAAATAGAATCATTTGATATTAGCTATATAAATCATAATAGATGCTTCCTGATGCTGCCCCTACCCTTGGAAGACTATTTTAAATGGACTTCTCAATAAACTGTGGCTTCTTGGCATAAGCTGGGCACCATCCTGAGATGATATGGTGTTTCCTGTCTCATCATTAGCGCCATTGGGTAACTAGATTTCCCTAGCCCACACAAACACACTCAGAATCGGACCCGGGATTATATGGCTGGCTCCCTACACAGTCCTGAAGAGAGCTGTCCAGCAAAATTGGCACCAAGATGTGGGGGCTGAGTACTGTGACAGATGTGATGGACACTGTAGAGAAATAGAAGAAAAGCACGTGTAGAAAGAAGTGATCAAGTGTGGTGAATGAACAATGTTAAATCAGGAGTAAAATTGTATATACTGTAAATTTGGGACTAAAAAGTAGCAAGCAGGTGACGGTTCAGTCAATTAGAGAGATTTTGAAAAATAAAGGAACGGAAGTTGAGGAGTACAGAATTTCGTAGAATTTGTAAAGTATGTTTGACCTGAGTTTCCCACACATGATAGTATAGATTCCAACGTATGGAATGAGGTCGGATTAAAAATCCGACATTATTATGAACAGGGGTCTGAAAGTGTATCTACAGATATTCTTTGGCTATGGAAAATTATAAGGGAGAGCTTAGAATCAGGCACTAAGCTACAGGGGATATCTGCCTCAGAACCAGTTAACATGGTGATGAGACTCTCCATCCCTACTAAGGAGAGACCAGGAAAAGAAGCATATGTAGAGAAAGGTAGTTTGGAAAAATATGAGGAGAGAGTCACTGAACATCAGGGTGAAGTGTCTTCACCTCCCTCATATTAGACTAGGAAAACAGATGAGCAGAGACCCAAGGGCAAGATGCAGCAAGAATTAAGAGGCTTGAAAGACTCGTGGAATCCCTCTCACAAGAGATGAAAACCTTACAGGTTTCCTCTGGTCAGGGAAAGGTGCTTTTTTCTGCAACTGCTGCAAACATAGATCAGCCCAAGTTGCAAGCATCACTTAAGCCAGGACAGGCAGCTGCAGCAGGGCAGGTGTCTCTAGGGCAGGTTATCATTAGAGAGGCAGCTGACAGAGGAGAAGAATTACAAGGGTTTCAGATGTTCCCTATATTGGAGGTTATAGATGCTCAAGGGAACACAAGCAGAAGGCATGTGCTGATACAGTTCAAAGCAGCTCAAGGAACTAAAGATGGCCTGTGTCCAATATGGACTGACGTCGATTTTTACCCAGATGCTGGTAGAGAAAATGGCTGTAGAAGCTCTATCCCCAGGGGATTGGAAGCAGATAGCCAAAGCCTGCCAGTTCTGTGGAGATTATCTTTTGTTGAAGACAGTTTGCAGAGCAGTGTCAGGTTGCTGCTGAGAAAAATAGTGCCCAAGGCCCTCCTGTTTCTTGTGAGATGCTTGCTGGTGAAGAAGAATACGAGAATATAGATCAGCAGCTAAATTTTGAGATATCAGTGTACACACAGATTGGTGCGGCTGCCAAAAGAGCTTGGAATAAATTTCCAGCTGCTGTGGCGCCCACGTAGGATTTGATGAAAATCAGGCAGGGGCCAGATGAGATGTTTTAGGACTTTGTCTCTAGACTAATGCAAGCGTTGCCTAGAATAATGGGATATACAGAGACTGGACTTTTGGTCATAAAGCAGCTGGCTTATGAGAATGCTAATGTGGCATAACACTAAGGCCTCACAGGAAAAAGAGTAACATAGATGAATTCATTAAGATTTGTGTAGATATCCAACGGCTTACACTCAAGGGACTGGCGATGGTGGCCGACCTTCAAGGGACTTCAGTTAAGGATATGTTGTTCCCACAGAAAAAGCAAGATGCAGGGAAAAAGAAAGGCGTGAAGCCTTCTGGAGGTTGCTTTGGATGTGGTGAAAAGGGACACCAAGTTAGGCAATGTTCTAACAGGGGAAAGAAAAGGGAACCAAGTCTGTGCCCTAGGTATATGAGGGGTAGGCACTGGGAATACAAATGTAGATCTAAGAGAGATGCCCACGGAAATCCCCTGCAGGGAAACTACTATGGGGGCCTACCTCAGGCCCCGAGACAAATCTATGGGGCAACTCAACTGAGGTTTCCTGCCATTGAAGGTCTGTTCAGAACCTCTGCAGAGCCACGGCAGGGAGTGCTGGATTGGACCTCTGCTCAGCCTCAGATGCAGTTTTAATGACAGAGATGGGGATATCAGCGTTGTTGCCCACTGGTGTTTATGGTCCTTTGCTGAGTGGGACTGTTGGATTGTTCCTAGGGAGGAGTAGAACAATGATGCAGGGAATTTTTGTTGCTCCAGGAGTGATTGATGCTGATTTTGAAGGAGTGATAAGGTTATGATTCACTATCCGGATAGAGTTTCGGTGATAAGGTCAGGACACAGGCTTGTTCAGTTGATTTTATTTCCCCAGGTGAGAACAACCAGGTTAAGAGACTTAAGAGAGGAGGTTCTGGGTTTGGTTCATCTGATGCCTATTGGTTGCAGGCCATTGGTCCTCAGCACCCAGAGATTACTTTATATGTAAATGTCAGGGTCTTTTCCAGCCTCTTGGACACTGGTGTGGACAGGTCAGTTATTACAGGTAGTCAATGGCCTTCCATGTGGCAGAAAACTTCAACTATTATGCAGTTACAAGGAATTGGTCAGACACAGAATCCTGAACAGAGTAGTGATGAGCTTCATTGAGAGGTGATGAAGGGCATAAAGGGACTTTTCAGCCATTCATTTTTTCTCATTTGCCTGTGAACTTGTGGGGCCAAGATGTTATGGCCCAGATGTGAGTATACTTATATAGTCCAAGTGCAATTCTTGCTAATCAGGTATCTCAGCAAGGATTGTCGACCCATCAAGGAAGGGGCCAGGACAGGGAAAGGAGTGTTGATCCCACTTTACCTAACGGGAGACATCCCAGTGCAGGGTTAGGGCATTTTTAGCAGAGGTTTAATGAGAAGCCTGCACCCCATGAAGATCCCATCATATGGAAAAGTGATGAGTCAGTATAGGTAGATCAGTGGCCTCTAACAGAAGAGAAAATACAAGCTGCTCATCAGTGAGTGCAGGAACAGCTGGTCATATTGAGCCTTTGAATTCCCCATGGAATTCTCCTATTTTTGTGATTAGAAAGAAATCAGGGAAATGGAGGCTGATACAAGATTTGAGAAATGTTAATGAAAAACCATGTAGTCAATGGAGCACTACAGCCAATTACCCATCCCTGCAGCTGTACCAAAGAGTACTTATAAGATTGTTGTGGTCTTAAAAGATTGTTTTTATACTATTCCCCTGGCTCCTCAGGACTGTCATAGGTTTGCATTTAGCATTCCTTCATTTAATTTTAAGGAGCCCATGAGGAGGTACTATTGGAAGGTTTTGCCCCAGGGCATGGCCAATAGTGCAACTTTATGCCTTAAGTTTGTGTTTCAGGCTATATAAGTGGTTAGGGACAGATTTCTGCAGATCAATATTGTTCATTATATAGATGATATTTTGCTTGCCCATAAATGTGAAGAGGTTCTGCTTGAGACATATGGACAGCTACAGCAGAGTCTTGAGAGGGCAGGCTTAGTGATTGCTCCAGAGAAGGTACAGAGACAGCCACCTTTTCAATATTTGTGTCATATGTTATATCCTAAAGATTAGACCTCAAAAGTTAGAATTTAGAAAAGATAGCTTAGGGTCCTTGAATGACTTTCAAAGACTGATAGAGAATATTCAATGGTTACATCCTTTCTAAGAGAGCCTACTGGTGATTTGAAACCTCTAAGTGATATTTTAAAGGGAGACAGTGATCCTAATTCACCTAGCAAGCTAACAGAAGAAGGTAGACAAGTCCTTCTACAATTGGAGGAGGCAATTCAGCATCAACAGATATGTTATATTGACTATGCAAAGCCATTGGAAGCTTATGTGCTCCCTACAAGGCATAGTCCAACTTCTGTGGCAGGAGGGACCATTATTTTGGCTACACCTACCCTGTCTTGCCAGCCAAATTATTAGACCCTTATTTTGAAGCAGTAGCCTGCATGGTACAAAAATGCTGTGTGGAATCCAGGAATTATTTTAGCAAAGAACCAAATATAATACATGTCCCTTATACCAAGCAACAGGTTAATTGGTTTTTCCAGAAGAGTGATTCATCTGTGATTGCCTTTGCTCAGTTTTCTGGGATAATTGATAATCAGTTTCTAGCTCATGGACTTGCAATTTATGATAATGCATCATTTTATATTCCCCCAAATTGTAAAACCAATACTGTAAGAAATGCTGTTAGTTTTTCCTGATGGCTCATCCAATGGGAGAACCGCCTATATTATCGATGGAAAGGAATATGTGGAGCAGACAGATCCAGCTTCAGCTCATATAGTCGAACTTCAAGCTGTTGCTATGGTCTTTCAGCTCCTAGTAAATAATTCATTTAATTTGTACACTGACAGTCACTATGTCTTTAAGACTTTCCAAATAATAGAGATAGTTCCATGCATAGGGTAGAGTAATAGTCAAGTCAGAATGTTATTTGAACAAATTCAAAATGCAATTCACCTGAGAAAATTGCCATGTTTTGTGGGTCATAGAAGAGCCCATTGTAACCTACCTGGGCCACCTAGCTGAATGAAAAAGATCTGCAGATAAATTAACAAAACTAGTTGCTCTGTCTCAGGTAGAGAGAGCAAGTCAGTATCATAACTTTCATCATCAGAATAGCAGGAGTTCAAGAAAACAATTCTGCCTAACCAGAGAAACTGCTCGCCAAATGATCAAATAATTCAGAGTGTGCCCACAGTATCCACTGGTGGCTAATTTAGGGGTAAATCCTTGAGGCCTACTACTCTGGTTGCATCTATGGCAAATGGATGTTATTCATATTACAGAGTTTGGCAAGTTGAAATACATGCACGTGGCAATTGACACGTATTCACATTTCTTAATGGCCACTCCACAAACCAGAGAAGCCACCAGACATGTTATAAGTCACTGATTAAGATGTTTTGCTTACACGGAGTACCAAAAGTTATAAAAAACAGGTAATGGGTCTGAATATACTAGCAAAGCTTTCCAGCAATTTTTCGCTCAATGGAAAATTGATCTCAAAACATGTATTGCTTATAATCCCCAAGGACAAGGAATAGTGGAGTGGGCCCATAGTGCTCTAAAAACGCAGCTGAAAAAGATAAAAAGGGAGGAGCTGTACCCAAAGTCTCCACATGATTTGTTAAACTACACACTGTTTATCTTAAACTTTTTAAATGTGGATGCCAATGAGCAAACTGATGCAGACAGATTCTGGCATGATGGAACTCCAGGGAATTTCACTCAGGTAAAATGGAGAGATTCATGTACCAGGCAGTGGAGGGGACCAGACTCCGTAATTATTAGGGGTCTAGCACATGTCTGTGTTTTCTCGAAGGAGAACAATATGCATTGGCTACTGGAGTGTTTGGTGAGATGCCTTGAACAGAGAAAAAACAGGACCCCGGCCCACAGGAGACCATCTGAACCAGCTGGAGTGAAACACTGAACATGTGTTCACGAACTTGAGGACTTCTGACCTGCAGCCAGAGGAAGGAAGGAGACACACCCAGTTCCAGTTTCAAGAGGCTTTCCAGAGCCCCATCTGCCCTAAAGACGGACTACATCCACCTCTCTGAAGCTGCGAGTGCTCATTCCTGAGCAGGCTAAGAACTCTACAACAAACAGCTTGCTTTCTTGTCACAAACAGACACACAAAACTGATTTTCCAGTTTTCCCATTGTGAAAAAGGACCCATTTAGGACAGGTGGATACTGGCATAAAACAGAATGGCAGAAGACCTTCACAATGCTTAAACAAGACATGGACAAAAGACTTTTCAATTAATATTCAAAGACTGATATTACAAACCTGATGTCAGAACTTGGAACCTTAAACAAGAAATAGAAAGTTTCAAAGGGCATTGAGTCCCAGGCAGGGAATAAAGAAAAAAGGTTTAGAATTGTGAAATTGGTCACACCTAACAGGTTGTGAAAATATGTAATTTGATTGTATTGTAACTCACCCTAGTGTATGTTCATGATGAGATTGTTAATGCCTGTGATCTTGTTACATGTGATATGCAAATGTTATTAAAAACTAGAAGTCAGAGGTCATTCTAACAGAAATGTAACATGTAATTTACAAGCCTTAGGATAGAAATATGTTTAAAAGAGCAAACTTTAGTAGTGTCTGTATCAGAGGCACTAGAGGCATTCCCACACAGATTTTAAAAGGCCATTTTAACCTTTATACATCTTCATGCCGCAGGAGAACGTTTGCAGCCGTGAGAGCTCAGGTGCTACCTCCCGGAGGATTTTTTCTCATTCAGAAATGCTTGGAGCTGGACCATGACCCAAGAGAGGTATTGTTGGGGACCACAATACTTCCATTATGGAATCTCTTAAGGTCCAGCCTCCGGTTTCAGCAAACAGGAACACCCAGGAGCTCCGGCCCACTACTGTATTGCTAATTCAAACAAGTCTTCTATTGTAACCCATGGCCTCAGTGTAGAATGCCTCCTATTTTGCATCTCTATGGGCCTAAATATTGAGTAGGCCCACTCCTGGGCTGAGAACTCTGTCTATGTGACTAGGAACTGTTTAGGTAATGCTTGAGTAAATAGAATCATTTGATATTAGCTATATACATCATAATAGATGCTTCCTGATGCTGCCCCTGCCCTTGGAAGACTATTTTAAATGGTCTTCTTAATAAACCGTGGCTTCTTGGCATCAGCTGGGAGCCCTCCTGAGATGATATAGTGTTTCCTGCCACATCATTAGCGCCAATGGGTTGTTAGATTTCCCTAGTCCACACACCCCCACTCAGAATCGGACCCAGGGCTGTACGGCTGTCTCTGTTCACAGTCCTGAAGGCAGCTGTCCAGAACAGTGGCCTGCCCTTTTGTCTTGTTGACTGTGTCCTTTAAACAATGGAGTACTACTCAGTGCAAAATAACAATGGAATCTTGAAATTCACAGGCAAATGAATAGAACTAAAATAATGATCCTGAGTGAGGTAACCAAGTCACAAAAAGACATCCATGGTATGTACTCACTCATATATGGATTTTACACATAGAGCAAAGGATTGCCAGCCTGCAATCCAAACTGCCAGAGAAGCTAGGAAACAAGGAACACCCTAAGAGAAACACACCTGGTCCCCCAGAGAAGGGGAAAGGGACAAGATCTCCTGAGTTAAATAGGATAATTGGGGAGGGGAGAGTAAGTTAGGAGAAAGAGAAGGGGAGAAGAGTAGGGGAGAGGAGGGCATGAGTGAGCAGGAAGATTGAGTCAGGGAAGCATACAAGAGAGCAAGAAAAGAGATATCATAATAGAGGGAGAAATTATAGGTTTAAAGAGAAATATGGCATTAGGGAAATGTCCCTATTTAGTTGGATGACCCCAACTAACAATCTAAGCAATAATGGAGAGGCTACATTAAATTCCGTTCCCCTATAATTACATTGATGAGTACCTTATATGTCATCCTAGAGCCTTCATCCATTAGATGATGGAAAAAGAAACAGACATCCACAGCTAAACACTGAGCCGCATCTTTGGAATCCAGTTGCAGAGAGGGAGGATTGATGAGCAAACGGGTCAAGACCAGGCTGGTGAAACCCACAGAAACAGTTGACCTGATCCAGTGGGAGCTCCTGGACCACAGACTGATAGCTGGGAAACAAGCATAGGATTGATCCAGACCAGCTGAAAGTGGTGTCATTTAGGATGCCTGGACAATCTATGGGGCTTCTGGTAGTGGAATAGTATTTATCCCTAGTATACAAATGGACTTTGATAGCCTACTCCACATAGAGGGATACTCTCTTAGCCTAGACACACTGGGGAAGGGCTACACCCTGATCCAAATGATATGACAGACATTCCACATGGAAGGCCTCATCCTCCCTGGGGAGCAGAAAGAGGATGGGAGGGGGGTCTGTGGGGGTAGGGTAGGAGGAGAAGCAGAGGGGACTGGGATTGACATGTAAAAGAAGCTTGTTTCTAATTTAAATAAAAAAGATACATTTGGAAATTTTCTGAAAAAAATTCACACAGAAAAAAAATTACCTTATATCCTTAGAAACTTTACAAGATTCCAGCTGAAAAGTTTTAAAATTCAGTGTGGTGATGGAGGAATCCACTATTTCAGCTCCTAATACAACCCATTGCATGATGCCACAATAGGTACTTTATTGGAAAAAATTTGGGAACATTTGAAATCAATATATTTAATCAACGATGAAACCAGTAATGATTTTTGATAAGAGGATGATGTACAGAAGTTTCAGAAGGACAACTATGAATACTTTATGTTTACATGATTGAATAGACCTCAATATTTGATTCCAATGAGTCAAGAACAGCAAACAAACTTCCTTCTCATAACGGAATCAATGCTCCGATTTAGGGCATGAATCTGTGAATTAAAACAAAAAAGGAAGAAAATTTAAAAATATTGCTGGATTTTCTTCATATATTCTGCAAGCATTTTACATTGCTGAGATGTAAACAAGAATCTTTGTGATTTTCTCCAGTTTACAGAAACTGAAATACCTGCTTTGTAGACATTTTCAATATTTTCTAAGGGGATCTTGTAGTACTGCGTCAGCTTTACATATTTTTTCCACATTTCTTCACTAATATTTGTTTCTGTTGCTTCATTTCATGGAGGAAATGTTAGAAGACATGTTTGTTATTATCACACCTAAAAGTCTGAATTCATCAAATTGTTGGTAAATCCCTCTACTTGGTCATACCCTCCCTAAAGATGACATCATTCATGCAAATCATTCTGAAATCAGGCCAAACATTCTTTCTGTGTATATGTAAATAAATTTCCATCCCATCATAGCTAAAATTCTTATTTAAAAATCAAGAATATTAAAAATATTTTAAAATTATTATACTGTATAATTCAACTTGACCACACAATCATGATCATGTTTGAAATCACTTGAGTTTACATCTTCATACACCAATGCATCATGGAATGAAATGCAGGAACAGAGTTATGTTGTAATTAACAACCAGAAAAAATATTTCTTCCATATGGAAGTTACATACCCAGTGCTCCAGTCAGCCTCTGTGGATACCCCAAATAATTAATATAGTCAACTTGGAATATGATGGTGGTGTTTGAGAAATAATGTATCCAAAAATAAAATTTACTTGGATCTGGGAAGAAATAATTTGTCTTTCATTGAAACATGATGAACATTCTCTTATTTATTTATTATTATTTGGGAATTTAATATAGTTATATATTTTGCCACTTACCTTTCTTCCTTATATTTGTAGTGTCTACCCCTCCAACTCTCTTTGAAATTCATGTATTTTTCAGGGAATATTATTGCATGTTTATATTCACTTGTTTACATATTATTATGAATTTTATATAATATGTATTATATAAAATATTACTGAATAAGATAAACATTTGTTTTCATAAATATAATTCTTTGAGTCCATATAATGTTATTTTTTAATCTGGTGTTTATTTTTAATTATATTATTTCTAAAAATTCAAATAATTCTTTCACAATAATCACAGTATTGCTAGAAAAATATAAAATGTAACAATTTTTGCATTAAATTATTTGAAGGGATACTTTTCCTTATCTTCTACCATAAAATACCAAAGTCATGTATATGGCTGTACATGACCAACTTAGAAACACCTGTAATTATATATTTATTACTTTGTGTTAATTTAATTTACCACATAATAAGACCCATATGCATTTTATTTCCCCAAAGTTGTGGAATGCAGATAATGGTGATTTTGCTTACATCTGGTTAAACCTCCCTCTAGTGCTGGCACATAGTAGATTTTTGGGAAATGAAGAGGGACATCACGCAACACCCAGATCCCAATGATTTTCTCAGGCCCAACCTGTTGTTTGCAGTTTTCAAAGACATCCAACACTGCAACATAAGACAAAACAGTATGTTCATCCCCTAAAGATGCTTCTTATTAAGATAGGATTGGTTACAGAAAATGTAAATAACACCACCAATCCTTGACCAGAGATACTCACATGTCTCTGAGCAGAAATTAACTGGAAATCTATCTGCCCAAACTCTGTGTAGATGGCAATTTCCATTTTTCCTAAACCAAATACAATAAATAATAATCACTAATTATTTAACATTTATTATCCCAAGTGTGTTTCTGCCTCAAGAAGACTAATGTTCCTCAAAGGGAGACATATTCTCTCCCATGTTCATATTGTGTTATGCTATGCCATGGGTTTCTAATTTTTTTCATTAATAGTATTTTTGGTATGTGAATCCCTGCACATATTGGGATGTGTGTATGGGAATGGGCCTCAAATATGAAATTGACTTGTTTTTAACAAGTCACATATGTGATGCCAGTGACCACATTAATGCCATGGTAGGTATTCAATTATCATGATAGTTTTCAAAGGGAGGAACATTTTCACAGTGAGGTTATATACAGTAATTTTCTTATATTATCTGTCTCAGATTTTCCTGTATTTATATTCACATTTATTAATATTTTAATTTCTGAAAGGATTGATTTCTTCCCATGATGTAATTTTCACTCCCTGAGTTAATTGTTTTTACTATTTTAACAGAAAGAAAAATGAAAACATCAAGATATGAATGCTAAAGCCTAATATTTTTAGATGCAGTAACACTTAACTCCAGCTTTTCTTGAATTATTATTAGATCCACTTTATCTTCCCATTTCAGAAATATATTGGGAATGCTTTGATTCCTATTTCTACCCAAATAAAATGTTCTTACCTAACATAGAACATCATGCTCATGAGTGTGTAATTATTAAAATACTTCAATTCACGCATCAAAATCCTCACTTGACTATTTTCTTGTGTCAAGATCACATGTTTGGCTGCCAGGTAGATTGTTTTAAATTTCCCTGAAAACTAAAAATTAATTTGTATTAGATTCAACACCGATAATGTCTGGGTTCAAGTCCCACTAGCCACATGTTGACACACAACTTCCTCTACCTTCATTTCTGAAGGATATCATGTGGCCTCCCTGGGTGCTGCATATGTATTATGCATCATGCAGACCAAATATGCAAACACATAAAATGACAGAATACAATTTTAGAAATTTTAAGACAAATCAATGCTTAAGAAAAATAAGTAAATTATTGTTTTTCAACTGAAAAAGTAGACAGTATTTTATACCACATATAATGTCGTATCAGCATTATTGTGTATTTGTCTTTATATATTAAAAATACCAAATATATTATTTGAAATCATATATACACTTACTAAATAAAGGATAATAGTTTTGTTTCATGCAAAATAAGATGGGAAAAATGTAAAATACAGATAATTACTTCCTATTACAAAGCAGCTTCGATACATATAAATAATCAAAAGGACAAACATAATAAAATCCATATAAAATGCATCCAATGCATATTTGGATTATAAAATATCTTTGTATGTCAAGGCATTTGGATTGATTTTCCATGGAGAAACCACTGTGACCTGGGAAGAAAGGAGGTAAAACTGACTACTGGTTGGTTTTAGCTCTGATTTCTACATCCTTGCTGCAGTACTCATGGACACACACACACACACACACACACACACACACACACACACACACACACACACAGACACACACAGACACACACACACACACACAAACTTCAAAAATAACCACGTCTTTTTATTGGATTAGAATTCGTCAGTAATATCAGTAATATCCCACACATTGACCATAGTAGGACAACTCTAAAACATAAAGACATCCATGTCTCAAATGCCTAAAATGCAATATGTTTATCATACAAATATTAGATTGACTTAAATTTTCTATAGAGTTTATCAAAATTCATCCCTGAATTCTTTTAAGGCAAAGGATTATTTTATGTCATCATGGAACATATCATTAGTTATGGTAAATTTATATGATATGTAAATAATGGCATTTTAAATCTGTTTTTCTACCATTTACCCAAGAAATTGGACAGTACAGGAAGCACAAATGAAATAATTATAACCTTAAAACAGAAATTGCCAAATAAAGGAAGCTAAAATGAAGTAATTAAAATCTTGAATCTAATACAAATGAATTTTAAGACATGGAGGTTCACAAATGCTTTCATAGAATAACATTGATCATCAGACCAAAAAGTTGTAAATTCACCACAACCCCTTTTGCTCATGCATAACCCCTTGAAAGCCCATCCATGTACCGGTAAATGTTCCTCGATGGTAGACACCAGACAAGCTACAGCAATAAGTAGAAGAATCTTCATCTTTAGAAGTTTCTCTTTCATCTGAGGTGGAAAACCAGGGCTTTTCACCTGCCAGTGAAATGATGTACTGATGACAAATGCAAAGAATTTTAGATTGCACAATGTGTGATGATCCTGCTTTCACTGAGCCTTTTATTTATTTCTTTGTTTTTAATTTTCAGAACAGTCTGATTGTCATTATTTGTATGTGTCTAGCATTGCTTTATTGAAAACCATGCTATAAGAATTTAGTTGAACATAATGTTCCCGACTATACCAGGAACACTACCTTCCACTGAATTCTAATCCCATGATTATGACAAGCTAGTTTGTTGACATTTTATGCATGAATGAACACAGCATGACATATCCAAGAACAGCAATGTTGACTGATTATATTTCCTTGTGTATGTAATCTGGTATTCCTTTAATCATCTTTCAATAAACATCTTAAACATACATCTGACCAACAGCAATTCTTTGAATATTATGTTAATATAAAATATGCAATAGCTGAATAGTGGTTAAATGATGAAATTATCTATGTTGAATTTCAAGATTAACTGTATGAAGTTTAATTGAAAAAATTCTTTTTGTAACAGAAAACCAGACGAATATTTCTCTGAGATATATTCTCATGTGTCAATGGGTTGGCTTCAACCTGTGAGGCTGTACAGGGTTTCTTCATATTTCTATGCTCTCTGATCATACCTGGGAAGTGCTGATACCACAGAGTGCCCCAACATACCTAGCATAGACTGGAATTGCTAATATATAATAGAATGTAGAAAAATAAAAATAAATAAAATAGCAAAATGGTCATATACTAAAACTTAAAATATTTTCATTTGTTTCACCTTTGTGCTTTTCAAACATAACCCCCATTTTTCTTATGTAATGTGAAATAAATTCAAAAAGTAGTGTTTTTTGTTAGATATACAATACATAGTAGACATTAAAGATACTCAGAATAGTGTTGCCCCTTCAGAAAGAACATGGCCAAATGCAAGCATAATAAAAAACCAAAAGAATGAGTTGGAATGCTCTATTATATACTTCTCTTGATTCTTTGGGAAAATTGAAATGAAACTAGAGAATTTTACCCCAAAGACATTGATACTACATAACATGGAAAGCTTTTTAACCCATGGACTATATATAAAAATCTAAAATGTGTGATAAAATATCTAATATTGTATGCTTTAATGAAAATATCTGAGTGAATAGAGGGGCCAATAATGAAGATATTCTAAGAAAGAGGTCACATTATATGTCTAATTCTGAAGATGAACATGAATACTATAATTTATATTTACATATTGTTTTGCACATTAATTGAATGAACTCTTCTGTTCTGCAATTGAATTGAGAGCTTCTTTATACAGACCAGAATCTTAAACATGTAGGGAAACAGATACATATCTGATTTACATATGGCAATGATGAACTGCATCAAATTTATGAGATGTTCTGTCTTCATAGCATAGATACATGATTCAAAGCAGTATTCTGAAACATTGATCATATTTTCTATTCAATTTAAAAAGATTCATTTTGTCTGTTAATAAAAAGCATTTTGTTAAACTAATTTCACAGCCCATGTTATTTACATATATTATCCTAAGCCATAGCCTGTTCTCTTCTCTGGATTTACTGTTCGATGTTTAAATGTTTGGATTGACTTAAAAATATGCTTTATAATTTTGGTTGTGAGCCTAGCCTTTAACGGCTGAGCCATCCACAGACGCCCATAGCTAAGCATTCAACCATACTACTGGAATTCAGTTGTGGAGAGGGAGGAGGGTTGAGCAAAGGAGCCAAGACAGGGATGGAGAGACCTGCAGAAACAGTTCACCTGACCTACTGATAGAATAGAAACCATAATCATAAAGCTGGGGAAAAAGCATTGGACCAAACTAAATCCTCTGAATGTGGGTACCAGCTAGGAGCCCGAGACAGTCTATGGCTCCTCTGACAGTGGATCCAGTCTTTATCCCTAGAGCACAAATGGACTTTGGGAGCCCATCCCCAATGGAGAGATACTATTGCAGCCCAGATGCAGCAAGGAGGGTCTAGACCCTCCCCCAAACCATATGACAGACTTTGTAGGTCCTTGTTAGAGGGTATCACTATCCCTGGAGAGGAGTCAGGGGGTGGGTTGGGTGGGGAACATGGGAAGAGGGGAGGGTGAGGGAATGGGGGGATTGATATGTAAATATGAGTGATTAAAAATAAAAAATGCTTTAATTCCCATTAGCATAGATTATTAACTATCAACTTTGTTCTCACAATGTCAACGCTTTCATTTAGGCCATAGGTCTGTGAGGGGAAACTAATATATGACTACTTAAAAGTCCATTTAATTTCATTAGCACTTTTTTTTGGTATTTCGAGACAGGGTTTCTCTGTGGCTTTGGAGGCTATCCTGGAACCAGCTCTTGTAGACCAGGCTGGTCTTGAACTCACAGAGATCTGACTGCCTTTGCCTCTGCCTCCAGAGTGTTGGGATTAAAGGTATGCACCACAAATATCTGGCCCATTAGTACTTTTAATCACTATTTTTCTAAACTAGCTTTGGAATCAAGAATTAATGAACTTCTCTGACATCAGTTTATTTGGTAGAGAAGAGCAGTGGTATTACCTGTTTTACAGACATTCATAATGTTTTAATAGGAATTTTTGGATGTACAGGGCAATTTTACACATTCTGCCCTCATTTCTTCAGGAGGCTTTGTTCCCTCTGCTGTGTTTGATGGAGGAGTTAGAAAAGATAGCCTAGAATCATGCCTGGTGTACAGGTTGACAAAGTTGGCTGTCAGTTTATAAAAAAAATAATCATCTTTTAGATTTGGAGCCTATCCTGGCACTCACTCTGGAGACCAGGCTGGCCTCGAACTCAAAGAGATCCACCTGCATCAGCCTCCCAAGTGCTGGGATTAAAGGCATGCACCACCAACACCCGGCTACAATTAACTCTTTCTAAGCCACCCATCAAAACACTGGGGAACGTCTCCTGAAAATAAGGGGACATTATATGTTTGAACCAACAATGTTATGTGATGTGAATCAATTTTTAAATCAATTAATAATACAGATATTTAAAGACATCTTTTAATGCCACATTTTCAAGTCCACAGATGTTTTTAAAACCCATTAAAGGTTTGGTGATGTTTTTATCTGGCCATTTCAGATGTTGCACATTTCTTTTGTTTTCAATCATAGAATTATTTAATTCATCATCGTTAAATGTATAACATGCATGGTTCATAACCAATATTTTTTGGAAAGCCTACATGTACTCATATTTTAATATTTAATATAACTACCTTTAGTTGGGAACTCCTCCAAAGTTGTATATACATTGTTAACATCAAATCCCTTTCCATTTTTATAATTCTTATTTTTTCTCCATTTTTTATTTAAATTAGAAACAAGAATGTTTTACATGTCAATCCCAGTTCCCTCTCCCTCCCTTCCTCTCCTGTTGCCCCTAACTAACACCCTACCTATCCCATAAGCTTTCTGCTCCCCAGGGAGTGTGAGGCCTTCCATAGGGGGGGGTCTTCAGAGTCTGTCATATCCTTTGTGATAGGGCCTTGGCCCTCCCCCATGTGTCTAGGCTCAGGGAGTATCCCTCTATGTAAAATGTTGTACCTTTTAATTTTACCTGTTTTTGAGTTTTAGAATCCATTGGGTGATAATCCTGTGAAAAATCCAAACATGAAGTATGTGTGTTCTAAATGGTTCACCTAGTACATCAATCACCCATGTTTCCTTATGAGCTACACAAAACAAATATTCCAAATCCTTCCCTTCTTCTTGGTCAGAATAAATTTCTCTCTCAGTGTATCTAAAATGTTGATTTAATATCAGGAACGTTAAATTTATTTGATCAATGAGTGCTTGGAGATGGAAAAATAGACCTCAGATCTGAAGTAGAGTCTAAAGTGAAACAAGTTATATTTGTTATTGCCCAACTAATTTTCTTGACATAAATGGATATTTCATTTTGTTCCAGATGTGTGATGGTGGTGTAGTTAATTAAACTCAATGTCATATTCTGTTATATTCTTTTATATATAGCATACATAAGCAACACTCTGTCGAGTACTCCATGAAGGAGGTGCATACACATTGAAAATAAAAGGTCCTTTTATGAAGCATTATGATGCTTGAAAATATACAAGTGAATACGTCTCTTCACTAGTGCAATTCATGCAATAACAAAGATGAAAATTATTTTCTTTCATATTAAATTGATAAACAGAGTAATAAGAAGCCCCAATAAATATGGCTGTGTTTTTGATACAGAATATCTTATAATGTCAAGTAGGAAGAAACAGGTTTTACTTGCTTAGATCACAGTATGGATTCTACTGTTTGAGTTTTCTAATTTTAACATACCATTGTCAACATATTGATAATAGTCCCTAAATTGCTACTGGACCTGATGATAAACTTATTTTTTATAAAGTTAAGACATAGGGGAAATTTTTCTCTTATGTGATGTAGACCACACTGGTGATGTATCTTCCCAGATCTGCCAGACTGCAATGAAACCTATGTAGATTCACCACTGTAATGTACAAAGGGGCAGAAATTACGCTGACTCAGGAAAGGTGAGTATTTTCTGTTAATATTCATATTATTAACAGTTTAATATTTATCTTATTGTAATAGTTAATGAGTTTTCAATATTTTAATTAGTTGTGAGAATTTTTAGATTATTGAATTATATGATAAATAACAGTTACCATTGCCATGAACAGGAACATCCAGTATGATTAAGCATACTTAATATAAAATTATTTCATATCTTGCTTATTATCACTCAGGGATAATAGCAGTGAAATCATAGTTGATATTCAGTACTGAAAGATTCTCCATAGACTTGTAATATAATTTTGGTATGCTTAAACAATGAACATTCCAGTGTAACATGTAAAATATACTGAGTTTCAGAAAAAATCATGAAAAAAGCTGATTGTATTTGGTAAGTTACATTACATACTGTTTTGTGTTTTCTTCTTATATATTCATGCTTACAACATTCATCTTTATTTTACAAATGTATTTATCATTAAAAATTTAATTTTTTTACATGGGACAAAATATAGAGTGAATTATGAATAGAATTTATAATTATGATATTATTTTTCAATTCCCAGCATTATGTGGTGGTTGTATCAGATATTCCCAGTTATTTATTACATATTTATTTGTGTTTTATGTGCATTGTTGTTTTACCTGAATATATATCTGTCTGAGGGTGTTGGATACAGTGGAAAAAGAGCTATAGTCAGCAGTGAGCTGCCATATGGATGCAAGGACTTGAACCTTTGTCTTCCGGCAGAGAAGCTATTGTCTGGCTGATAGATTCAGATATTGTCCACATGTAGGTATGAAGGACATATTAAAGCATTTATTATACCTAGCTGGCTCCTAGGTTTCACCCATCTACATGCTACTATAAGCATTCAGAGCATTATTATGACAGGCAAGGATAATACAGTAAACAAGCATTTTACATCGAGTTGTGCCTTATGGTATCTTCAATTTATCTTGTATTTGTTGGGATATAGCCCTATTATAAAGCAAGAATTATCACCATCAATATATCAAAATACAATACAGTGATCTAAAACCACATAGAGAGAACTATTGTCAATTTTGAAAAATGGAGGCAAAATACAATGTAAATAGAAGGTTTTTCTCATTATTTCAAGGTTCATATTCTCTCCCAAAAGCACTTCTAATACATGTCGCAACTCTAGTATGACTTCCATGACAAAACACCCTTGCTTTTATGAAAATACTTTTATATATGTAGACTCTAAATGTATAGCCCTAATTTTTCCAATTTTAATTCCCCTTATTTTTTTAGTTGGTATACAAGGGGGAGGCCTCATGCTGCCTTTATTCTCCAACACTAGGCAAGTCTCCTTTCTCCCTCCAGAGAGTCCTGCTTCATGTCACATTCTCCCTTGTTCTTCTTCCTTCTTACAGACTCTTTCCTCCCTGTTCATAATACTAACTTCAACTTCCATGTCCTAGTTCTATACAGAAAGAAAGACAGAGACACAGCAACAAAGACAGACAGAGAGGCAGGTAAAAAGATAGAGTCACAGACAAACATGCATATATACTTCAACTTGCACTCTGTATTTTGAAAGAAATATAATTCTGTGCCAAAATCTAGCTTACTTCACTTAACATGATAATCTCTAGATAGTTCTATTTTCCTGCAAATGCTGAGAGCTTTTTTTCTCCACAGTTAAATGATAATCTGCTGTGTCATTGTACTATATGTTATTTATTCAATCATCTCTTGATGGACATCTTAGCTGATTACTATTGATGGGGGATTCCTTCTGTATATATGTTTCTCTTATAGGTTGATGAATAAAACACTGATTGGCCAGTAGCCAGGCAATGATTATAGGTGGGACTACCAGACAAGGAGTATTTTGGGGAGAGGAAACACAAAGAAGCTGAGAGGGAGATGCCATGGAGCAAGTGGGAAATTAAGTCCTGACATTCTCTTTAAGAGATGACCAAGTGGAAAGTCTTAGATTAATAGAAATATCTTAATAATTAAGAAAGAGCTATTGCATAAGAAGCCTGAGCCATCAGCCAAAAAGTTTATGATTATTATAAGTCCCAGTGTGTTTATTTGGGGTAAACTGCTTCAGGACCAGGGAGAACAGAAACCCCCTCCACACCCTATGTTAGCTACTATGAAGAGAAAAGCATCCACTGGAGTCCTGATCTGCAGTGAACAGCCATATGTGTAGAATACAGAAGGCATATTCTGATTCTGGACCTATCAGATACAAGTGGTTCATTAAAAACAACTGAAACCACAATGATGAACACTTATATTGTGGTTTCATTCTTTCCAGTTAATTTATTATACTTCACATTTATATGAATGAGGCTTTATATAAAATGAAGCCACACATAACATACTTCAGGGTAAACTCCTATATATGATTTAAACTTTCAAAATTGTCAGGTGAGGAAAAAAATAAAAAAAATCAAATTTCCTCTCTTAGTCACTAGTTTTCTTGCAATAGGTTTTGACATTTTTATGTTGATTAATTTGTATCACTCCTTAGTATGCAACCCTGATGGTCTTATTTCACACCAGTTAGTGCTACAATATTGATTCTCTGTATCACTGTCCTAACAATTGTTTAAAGAAATTATAGGATTTCATTGATGTGTTAAAGAGTAAAGAACTGCAATCAATTACATTGTAAGGAGAAACTTGATACCTTCTAGCATGTTTTATTTACAACAAAGTGATTCATAGGATAATGAAATACATTTTTATTCTGTCAAAATTCAGGCTTCCCATTAAGAGCTAAAAAGTGGGAGATCATCTGTTAAATTTCCTGGAAATCAGACTGTGATTACAGCAAATGTTACAATGTTCCTTTGGCAAGTCTGCAAGTTGCCTTAAGTAACAAAGTAAGCCTGACACCTCAGGGTACCTGAAGCCAGATTTCTGAATGTAAATTAAGGATGGTCCACCATGGGATGAAGGGACCTATGAAAGGCTTTCTTGGAGACAACTTTGCATAATGATAGAAACTTAGACAAAAAACAAGGAAGAGATAGTTTAGAAAAACATCTTATGGTATGGTCTTCATCCGATTGAAAATTTCAAATTTTAATTAAAAACCAAACTATTTTACATACATACTAATCCCAGTTCTCTTTCCCTTCTATCATCCCAATTCCCCCACCATTTCCCCATCCCACCCTCCATCCACTCCTCAGAGAGGGTAAGAACTCCCATGGGGAATCATTAAAGTCTGTCACATCATTTGGGGTAGATTTATCCCAGGCAGGTTCACTGTATATTTATATTTTGCCAATGCTGTTATTGTCTCCTTGGTATATTCAGAGTAGAGTAGCCTCAGCCTGAGTTGTGTTCCTGACTTCAGCACAACTGAATGCTCTATTTTTCTACAGTTCAAGAGAATTGGCCAAATCTGATTGAATCCAGTCATAATTAGAAGTGGTGGTGAGACAAAAGGACAGAGTCTTCACTTAAAAGTCAAGATTTACTGCTCATTCCAATCTTGACCCCAAAGTCTGTTTCAGTCATCAAAATCTTGTTTATTTGCCCAAATTCATATATTTCCCCAAGGGAGTTAATGCTGCACACACAACAAAGAAACACTATCAACCCCAAAAAAGTAAATTCAGAAACATGGCTTGGTTTTGTTTTAAGGGAGGAACACTAGTGCCAGACTCACACAGCTGAAGAAAGAAAAGATATAGATGGCCTGTGAATATGTGATTACTTAACACAACGGATAATTCAAAATATGTTGTCTGTCTGTGTGTGTGTGTGTGTGTGTGTGTGTGTGAGAGAGAGAGAGAGAGAGAGAGAGAGAGAGAGAGAGAGAGAGAGAGAGAGAGAGAGAGAGAATATGAGTACTGTCATCAGCCCAGGCCACATGCAAAGGGGCAAGGGTTGAAGAATAATTTAATCACATAATTTCTGGTGCAAGTTTCAAAATTCAAATGAAACTTCCAAACACTTAAAGGAACATGTGAAGCTAAGATGAATTACATGTTCTCCTGGGAAAAATTATTATGACAGACATCTTAAAGTAAATCATAGCCTATCATTGATAGGGTGAATCTTTAATCCAAGCACTTGAGAGGCAAAAGCAGGCAGATCACTTTGAGTTCTATGCCAGCCTGCTCTACAGAGTGACTTCCAGTATAATCAAATTGAACAGAGAAACCCTGTCTTGAAATTAAAAAAAATCCTAATAATTAAATCTTTCCTATGGAGCAATCATGAAGAGAAAGTTTTGCTGCTGTCAATCATTCAGGGAAACTGGAAATGAACTTGGAAGTAGCAACTGAGCCTTACTAACTTAGTCCTCATGGCTTGCTCAAATTGCCTTCTTATAGCACCCAGGACCATCAGCACAGGAATATCACTGCCCAAGTAAGCTTGGCCTTCCCACATGAGCCATCAATCAGGAAAATACCCAAGAAGATGTTTCAAAGGCCAATTTAATGGAGGCACTTTAAGCATCTATTTAACTTTTTCTTTTGTTTTCTTTCATGAAGTTAAAGTGGCTTGTCTGTACTCAAAGGCACATTCCATTCTTATAACCAAGAAGCATGAATATACCCTTATTGGCAGACTTGAATACTATTGTACCATGAATATTACACCTTATGGGGGCATTCAGTGTTCTGGATTTTATCTCATATTTAGAGGACAATAAAAAGTGATGTCAAAAAAACAAAACAAAAACAGCTTGCAAAAGCCACACCTCATACCCATTCTTGTGCTGCACTTTGAGGAAGGGTCTACCAGTTCTCTTTCACAAGAGAAATGTTATCAATCTCCTGATTTTAAAAACCAAATAAAACCAATTACAAGGGAAAAACATATTATGAAAATAAAGTCAATTAACTCAAGAAACAGATGCTCCCCAAATTTTCCCAAACCCATAGAGTGTAGAGATTTGAAGTGTCCGTATAGATGAGTTGGTATTAGGTTATGATATCAAGGAAAAATCTGCATATGTATGGGTAGAATGCTTAATCATCTATAAATTGTTAACAAATTATATTTCATGCAGCAAACCGAGCCTTTTCAGACTAACACAGTCATATATCTGCAGAATGACACTAAAGCACACACATAAAACTGAAAAACACAAAATATTAATTATTCAATCTTGCTACATTAGGCAGAGGGCCAAGACCTCCCCATCAATCTGTCTTTAGGGACCTAGTATTAAGTTTAGTTATAAATACATAAATAGCATGCATAGCTAGGCTTTCTCAGTTCAGGTGTGAATGTCTCAATGTTTATAATCTCAGTTCCAGACTCTCCTGCAGGTTGGTCTGATACGTTGTCAAAATTGTGTGTACACTGTCTGATTGGATTCAGGCTCCTCTTCTCTGGACCCCGGGATCCATTCTTTTTCTTTGCTCATCATGCAATGTCTGAGGAAAATTTTTAATTTCCTTTTTTTATTGATTATTTTCAAATTTCTCAACTTGCATCCCAAACCCACTCATCGCTGAGTACTCCTCCAGTACCTGCCATTCACTCTTGCAGTGTCCCCACCAAAGGAAAGCTGAAAAGAATGAAAGTAAGATTAAAAAGACACAACAGAGAGAAACATTTCATCCCCCTGTCTTTCCCACCACTGCTTCACCTCTTCATTCATGTTAGTGCTATTGAGATCTGCTGTGTATCATGGAATATACCGGTTAGATTTTTGTTTAAACCATGGAATATACCTGTTAGATTTTTGTTTAAATTAAAGATAAAGAAAAAAAGGAGGAAGGCACAAGAAGAAACATAGGGTGAGACATATTAGACATATTAACCAGTTTATTATAGGCCCAGCAGAGTAGGGAGACTAAAGCAGAAGAGAAACAGGATGAATGGTTGATCGCCATGGCCAGTCTCCAGAGAGAGAGAGAGAGAGAGAGAGAGAGAGAGAGAGAGAGAGAGGGGAGAATCAGAATCAGACAGAGAAGAGAAGAGTAGAGAGTGTAGAGAGAAAAGAGAGAGAGTAGAGAGAGCATAAATGGGCATGGATCTATCTTTTAAAGGGGTCCTCTGTACCTGAGTGCAGAAAGGTTCCTCATATAATCCCCTGTGCACATGGAGCCACAATAACATCAAAACTCAACTCAAAGTGCATGTGTCTATGAAGATAGATTCTGTGATGTTAAGTGCCTATGATCTGGTGTGGTCTCTAAACCTAACAGCAATGGTCAGCGAGTTATATAGTACGTGTGAACTTCCCCCTAAGAATGGGTTCTATTCACCGAGAAACAAATCTAAAGATAAAGGTCTAGGAACAGAAAGTCCAATAAACATTTTGGTGAGTTTGGGTGAAATCTGGTGCTGCAGATAGCAAATGTCACCAGGTCATTAATGGCAGCCACTCCCAGCCTTCTGGGTAGAAAAATGGTATTTTTTCTTTGAGAAAGCAACCCTGAGGGATTAACATTCCTTGTTTCTCTAGTGATCTGTGGGTACAGGGACCTTTGTGTTTCCAACACTTTTACATGGACATAATTTCTTAGCCACCAGACATACTATGGGATGTTTTTGGTGTCTTTTTAGGAGTCAGTCAGATGTGGCTAGTGGGTTTATTTCTGGGGTCTCTATTCATTAACCAACATGTCTGGTTTGGGGGCATTGCCATAATGGCTCTTTACACACCTTAAATGATAATTAATCAGATTCTGTGACTCCTACAACAGCCCAGCTCTTCTACTCAGGATTGCTTTGGTTATTTAGAATCTGAGAGTTCCATACAAACTTTGGAACTATTTCCTATTTCTATGCAAAAAAAGAACAACTGCCATTTGATTTTTTTTATTATTATCCAAACGAGATTATCTGTATTTTTATATTGTAGAATACATTATATAGATCTTTTTGATATTTAGTGAGTTCATCACAACAAATAGGAGATATTTGCTTATTAAGTATTAATTTTATAATTTATAAATGTAATTCTTACATAAAGTTTAAACCTAGGAAGGTTGCCTAGCATGTAGGTTCCTCCAGTTGCACCCTCCAACAAAGATAAGCCATGAATTCTCCTCTCTAATGGTCATATGAGAAGATAAGGAAACAAATAATGCAAGCTCTGAAAACACTAAGGCTGCAGATGATCCAGCAAGCTGTGTGAAGAAAACAAGGCACTGGTGGCTATTATCACATGGTTAATTTAGAATTCAGGAATATAAAAGATGTTTGTTAGCATTCTTTAACACACTTTCATCACAAATTCTCTCTGAAAATAGGAACGATTTCATTTCAGTAGCAAATTCTGCTTAAACGTGAGTTTTATGATTGCTCACTTTCTTTAGTCACTCCATCTCCCAGATGTAGCCAGCTGTCAAAGAAGTCCATGAGTGTTCAGTCTTTTTCCTAAGCCTCAAGGCTATTCTTCCAGCTGTTCTGAGCATAAGATGACTGCATCAACATGAGCTGTATTTACAAGTGAAACACTATCAGTACTATAGATGACAGCAGAAGGAATTTCTGAAGGCATAACATGCTCAATGACCATATCAATATTTGCAATTATACTCATCAGTTTTTTGTGTGTATGTGTTTATGTGTGTGTGTGCATATGTGTGTCAGTGGATGCCTGCACACAGTGTGTGTGTGTGTGTGTGTGTGTGTGCATATGGAGGCCAAATGTCAACACTGGGTTATCTTTTTCAGCTTTTTCAGTCACTCTCCTCCCTATTATTTGGGACACTGCATCACTGAACTGGATCTTACAAATTGGTAAGAGTGTTTACACAGTGAATCCCAGGTATCTTATTATCTCTACTACCCCACTGCCTATGCAACCAAAGTAGCTTATGCTATGAACCCAGGTCCTAAGGATTGCACAACAAGCATTTTCCTAACTGAACCATCTTGACAAATCTCATATTTTTACACATTGAGCCAATATGGATCCGTGTAAGATCTAGCAACCCTCAGCAATCAACCTTCTAATTCTCAGCTGTCAGATCAGAAATAGAGATTGTGATTTAGAGTCTTATACACACAGACTGATAAAAGTAGTTAGGCTCTAATAATCAACATGAAAAATATCAGTTTCATTAACATTTTTTAAATTTCTTGTTGATTTATTTTCTTTTTTAATGAATTTTGTTTAAATTAAAAACAATCTTTTTCAAAAGTTTTTGAAATTAGTAAAAAGCTTGCATCACACATCAATTCCAGCTCCCTCTCCCTCGCCTCTTTCCTTATCCCCCACCAATGCCCCCAGCCTCCACCCCATCCCCGCTCTGCTCCCCAGTGAGGGTGAGGTCCTCCATGGACCTCACCTCATTACATTTTTAAAGGTTTGTAATTATGAATAATAACATATATAAAAATGAAATAATCCTAATTTGAACTATGATTAGAGAGAGCCTCCAGTGGTTTGTGTTTGCTTGGACACATAGCACTGAGTGACAGAGTAGAGGTTGGATTTTCCTTGTAGTCTATAAAGAACCAGAAAGAATATTACATGGCAGGAAGAAATGATCTTGTGGAGGTCAAGGCTATCCTCTCAAGGATAAAGCCACCCCTTCTCCCAGAAATGCATTTTGCTTCATCATTCTGGAAGAAAGTTTAAGTGTCTCTAGAAAGAGTCAGAATCCAGGTCAACTTGAGAAGAAAGCACAATTTATGCTTCTAAACTGGAGTGTCAGATGCTCACAGGCTCACATATACATGCTTATATTTTCAAGGAACATCTCTGAAATTACTTTTCACAATCAATTGCAATCTTTGTAAATAAACTATGTAAATCCTCCTGAGACTTCCCTCTCTTAAAGAAAAATGACTCCATCCTATTTCATTCTGAAATATATCCAAAGAAGAGTTTGTGGAATACAGCTGCTGTTTGGGGGGAAAGAGAAAAAAAATGGAAGTTGTAGCTCCAGCTGAGAGACATGATTCTCACCTCTCAGTTCATTTCACATGCAGCTTATTCCTTAGGGGGTTATTCAATAACCACTACTTTTCAATCCATCTTTCTGTCTTCAGTTTCTCATCATCCCCAAATGCTTTCACAATCTGGACCACTTTTGGCTTCAATGTAAGTTCTGTTATAGCATGCATCTTGGAGTCACAGAATTCATAGTGTTCTGTGCCTCCCAGATATTGAATATTTGACTGTATAGACTAGACTCTAAGTGGGCCTTGCCATACCTGAATGCAAAGATTCCACTTAGTGACATTTCATCACAAAGAAATTTCCTAATGTTTATCTTGCTCTCTAGTCTGAAGAACTATGGAATCCATAAGGCAAGGAAAATATAAATACTAACTAATGTATTCTCTAAATGACATTAAAATAAATTAAATGGATACATTAGTTTAAGGCTTTCCAAAAGATGAATGGTTATATTTAAAAGCTTCAGGCAAAGGTAGCATCTTATAAGTTAAGACCTAACTGGTGTTCTTCAAAGACCCCTCTACCATGGATGAGGAAACATTGTGTGGATGCCCATCACATGGGAGAGTGAGGAGAATATCTTCACCAAAGCTGAAGCCTTTGCTCAGTCACAATTGAGAAGCCAAAAGAATCATCTTCCCATGAGACAAGAGCATTTCCACAATTTTTTCCCTTAGCCCTTATACTTTCTCAAGTTTCTTTCTCTGAGCTTTCTTCTATGCTCTGTCTTCATATAAATCATCCACATTCAACTTCTACTACCCCCATTCTTTAGAATACCATCATTTAATCCACTACTAATTATTCCCCATCGTAGCTCATTTTTTGTATATTACACACAAATAAAAAGTGAGGGGAATTGATTAAAAATATAGATACACATAATTATAAGATGGAATATACAGATTTCTACACACCAAGGAACACCAAAAATTTTCAGCAAACACGAGAAACCAGCAGGAACAATATGTCTTCTATGTTGCCTATCTGATATGAGGACCCTCATCCCATGTAAGTGGGATACCTTCTTTCCTGCCATCGGTCCTAAATGTTGGGTCTGCCTTGAAATTACCAGAAATTGATCACCACACATGCAGGTCCTCCATATAGGTCATACTAATTAAGGAAGAGATATTCTTACTACCTCTAGAAAGAAGCAAGGTGCTGATACCTGGGATTCTGACTTTTAGCCTCCTCTACACAGAGACTATGAATTAGTGTTAATTAAGCTATCATATGTGGTTATCTGTCAAAGCATCTCCAGATAACTGGTATAATAGTCTTCACATTCTTTTTATTACCTCAGATCCTCATACAGGAACCAGTAACAGGGTACAGATTATTAAAAAAATAGATATTTATCCTAGAAGTAGTATGACTGCCCTTACTTCATGCCTCTTTATGAAGTTTAGAAAGAACTCTAGCATTATATATTAATATAAAGGTAACCTCAATTTTAAGCTAATATTCATATTAGACTTATTTTCAGTAAACCAATTTTCCACTAACTTTCAATTGATGAGAAAACAAATTTATTTAATGTTTGTTCCATACCATATTCATTGATTAATATGGAAACGCAAATATGGTAAAGTGAAAATGAAATCATGTCTTCAAGGAGTTGTAATTACTTGAAAGTAGTCAATGTGTAAACCAACTTATAAATTGATCAGATTCAATTGCTAGTGGATTTTTAAATAAATAGATTCAACATGTCAGTGTACATGCCCACGTCATATTCAGTATCCAGAAGAGAAACCAGCCCTAAAAATCCATTTGACTGAAGTGTCTGCCTGTCTGCTCTACTTATTTTATGCATTAGGTACTTTTTTAATTTTTGCAATCTGACTGGAAAATGTAATTATCACCCAAATGAATTACTGGGAAATCAAACAGCACACTTTTAAACAATCAATTGGTAAAATAAGAATGCAAATTTACTAGTAAAACATATTGAGATAAATGAAATAAAAAACACACACAAACATTTTCATGGTTCAATTTACAGACTTTTGACATCACAAAAAACAATGGTAATTGTTTAGTGGAGGGTATTCCATCAGATTTGAATTTGGATCATTTCCTGGCATAGGGATTTGATGAAAAAAAAAAAAAAAACCCTCTTGTGATGCCAGGAAGCAAGAAGCAACATAGCTGTTGTAAGACATGAGGGCATGCATCATCACATACCATCCAGAATTCTGTTTTGTCTATAGACCCAAACATTTTGCTCACATCTGTGGTCATGTAGGACATATAAAAAACATCTCTCTCTCTCTCTCTCTCTCTCTCTCTCTCTCTCTCTCTCTCTCTCTCACACACACACACACACACACACACACACACACACATCAATCCCTAATTGGCTATCTCTCTTCTTTATTTAAGATGAAATCTTATAAAATTTTCCCCATCACTAGTGATATATCAACTATGCCTGATATTATGAAGGCCATGTTTAGGCAACCATATTGTTGAGATTTCACTGGTGCAAAACCTTTGTCGTATGAAGAAAATGCAACCTCAGAGCTCATGTCCTGGTTATTTTTCTCCTATGATGATTCTGCTTTCTGTTCTGTAAGATTCCCTAAGCCTTAGATGTAGGGATTTTGTTGTAGACATATTATTTGGGTTAAGAGTCCCACAATCACTTGTATTTTTTGAAAATATATATATCTGTGTGTGTGTGTGTGTGTGTGTGTGTGTGTGTGTGTGTGTGTGTGTGTGTGTAAATAAAGTTAAAGAATAGGCAATAAACTTGAGAGGGAGTAGGAATACAGAGGAGATGCTGAAGCGGTTTGAGGGTGGGTATTATGTAAATAGATAATTCATATAAAATTCTCATTAAACTAAAACAGCTATTGGTTACACAAAAATAATTTGCACTATTTCACCTTTAGGGCATTTTGCCATTGTAATCATTGTGATGTCTCATTGGTTTTATAGCTGGATAGGACTATTGATGTTTTTCTCACTTGAATACTCCATAATTTTCTCACTGGAACTTTAACAGCATCTTAGGATACTATGTGATCCAGTCCTTAGGGAAGAAGCTTCTGGGTTATTTCTATTCTGATGACTTTAAGTGCTGTGCACACTGTGTTGTCAGGAAGAGTTTCACCTTTAAGTTCAGAACCTAGGGATGAGTATGGAGCTCTTGGTTAATGGTCCCGCTCCAGGAATGCTGCCCTGGTCCCTGCCATGGTTATCATAGACCAAATATCTAAAACTTTAAGAAAAGCCACAATTAAACACTTTCTCTTATAATACTTGCCTTGGTCATGGTGTCTCTACACAGCAACAGAACTGTGAATAAGAGAGAAGGTGAACATCAAAAGTTAATCAAGAACCTATATGAAAATCTCATCACATTAAAATATGCTGATAAACTGCAGGAAGGCCAACATTATAATCCCTGTCAAGTAGCATCTCTTCCTAAAGATCAAGCATGGAAACATATAAGCCTATTGGCTTTCATTACTGTTCAAACAAATACAGTACAATTATATGTTATCTATAAAGACATATAAGATATGTTTAATTTATTTATATTAATACCTAAATATTAAACACTATTTAAATGTATATGTTTTATACAAATAAGTAAGAATTAAATCTATTACCCAAACATAAATTCTTTATATAATATATAATAAATATATTATTAGAAAATGCATGTTATATAATAATGTTATATATTAAAACATACACTTCAAAATTATATAAGATATTCAAATATAGTTACTTCATTGATCCCCACACTCTCCTCTTTCCAAATACTCATATCCTGCTTATTCCTATTCACATTCACAGACTAATTATCATTGCTACATTTATAGACATAAATGCTTATGTAAATATATCAAAAGTACTAGCTGCATCCTTTTCTTGTTCTCTGGGTATATATGATTTCAGGGCTGATCATTTTGTACTGGATAAAAGACTAGCAATCTTATCCCTGAGGTGACAATTATTCCATACTCAGGGCTCTGTATTTGTTTATAGTTCTTTGTATATTAAAATAAGCCTATGGATCCACACCAAACAAGAAAAATCTTGAAGTGTCACTGTGCATTATTAAGCACAACACAGAATGACATAGAAGTAGAGGCAATGTTTCTAATCATGACATTGGGTGGGCTGGACCCTGTGAGATGAACACACACACCCACCCCCACCAAAATTCAAGTTTGCATGACCAAAACTGTTGTAATTTTCCCACTCTTATTTCAGCCTCAGCCAAAATTATGAATGTCTTATAACAACTCACATCAATAGGACACTCTGTTGTATAGCTTTTTATTGTTTAATAAAATTTACTTTATATTATAGTGTGAAAGAAACTGAAACGGTGTGGATTTGGGTGGGTGGAGAGGATCTGGAAGGATCTGGGGTAGGGAAAGCTATAATCAGAATATAATTTTTGAAAATATCAAAGTTGTAATGAAACTTCTTTAATAATTGATGAAATTCTTAGAATTTCCTCATAGCACTGGGCATGCCTACACCAGAAGCAGCAGCACATGTCTAGTGAAGACATTCTATCTCCTGTATGTGTGTACATTAAATGATCTTTTCAGGGAACTCCCGTCCTGGGGTCTGCAGGCAGATTGATTTGGCCTTTGAGGACCAAGAAACCCTGAGTCCTCTGAGATTGCTGGGCTATTCCTACCCCCACTGAGGGCAGAGGTGAACTGGTTCAACCCCTGCCTTGGGCCCAACTTGTACCTGCCCACTCTGTGAACTCCCATCCTGAGGTCTGCTGGAAGATCCACTAAACCCCTGAGGACCAAGCATGCCTGAGTCTGATGACATCTCTGTGCTAGTCCTGCTCCCACCCACCTGGAGAGGAAGTGCCTCAGATGGGCCTACACCCACCCAAAGACCCCACCAGAGTATGGGACTCTCTTGCCCTGATGGGAAGACAACCTTGGACCCATACACACAGGAAAGGAAGAGACACCACCTGTACCCACTGGAAGAAGAGATGGGAAAAGAACAATATAAGAACACATCCAACAACAGGAAAACCAATATGACATCACCAGAGTCTAGGGACTCTACACCAGCAAGACCTGAACATCTCAACACAGATGAAGCAGAAGAGAGAAATCTTAAAAACTACTTCATGCAGATGACAGAGACCTTAAAAGAGGAAATAAGAAAGTCCTTCAGTGAAATGGAAGAAAACACAAACCAAAAGATGCAAGAAATCAAGGAAAGACATGGAAATACAATTAAACAGCTGAAGGAAGCAGTCCAAGACCTGAAAATTGAAATAGAGACAATAAAGAAAACCCAAGATGAGGGAATACTGTAAGTGGAAAAGCTGAGTAAACAATCAGGAACCACAATGCAAGCATAACCAATAGAATATAAGAGATAGAAGACAGAATCTCAGATGCTAAAGATAAACTAGAGGAAATAAATTCATCAAACAAAGAAAATCTTAAGTCCAACAAGTCCTTAACACAAAATATCCAGGAAATATGGGACACCTTGAAAAGACCAAACCTAAGGACAATAGGTAGAAAAGAAGGTGAAGAAACCCAACTCAAAGGTGCAGAAAACATTCAATAACATCATAGAAGAAAACTTTCCCAACCTAAAGAAAAACATGCCAATGAAAGTAGAAGAAGCCTACAGAACACCAAATAGATTGGACAACAAATGAAAGTCCCCTTGTCACATAAATTTTAAAACAGAAAACGTAAAGAATAAAGAAAGTATATTAAGAACAGCAAAGGAAAAAGGTCAAATAACATATAAAGGCAAACCTATCACAATTACACCAGATATCTCCATGGAAACTCTGAAAGCCAGAAGGACCTGGATAGATATTTTAACAACTCTAAGAGAACACAGAATCCAGCACAGATTATTATACCCAGAAAAGCTTTCAATCACTATAAATGGAGAAAACAACATATACTATGACAAAACCAGATTTCAACAATATGTAACCACTAATCCAGCCCCACAGAAAGTACTGGAAGGAAAACTCCAAACTAAGGCAATTAACTACACTCACAAATACATAGGGAATAGATAATCCCACTTTACCAAAACCCCAAAGAAAAAGCAGGGTAAATCCACATACAATACCACTAACAAAAACAAATCAAAAACAAAAATGAATAAGCCCTCAATGGTCCTTAATTTCTCTTAATATTAATAAAATTAAGTCACCAATAAAAAGATAGAGGCTAACAGAATGGATATGAAGACAGAATCCATCCTTCTGCTGCATCCAAGAAACACACCTCAACCTCAAAGACAGACATAACCTCAGAGTAAAGGGTTCAGATACAATAATCCAATCAAATGAACCCACAAAACAAACTGGGGTAGCTATCCTGGTACCTGACAAATTAGACTTCAAACTAAAATCAATCAAAAGAGATGAAGAAGGTCATTTTACACTCATCACAGGAAAAACCCATCAGGAAGAGGTCTCAATTCTAAACATCTATGCCCCAAATACAAAGACACCAACGTTCATAAAAGAAACATTATTAAAACTCAAATAAAAAATAAGACCTCACACAGTTATAGTAGGAGACTTCAACACCACACTATCACCACTGGACAGGACCAATAGACAGAGACTTAACAAAGAGACTAAGGAAATAAAAGAATTTATGTCCCAATTGAGATTAACAGATACCTATAGAATATTCCATTTAAACACAAAAGAATATACCTTCTTTTCAGCATCACATGGAACATTCTGTAAAATCAATCACATACTCAGCAACATAGCAAACCTCAACAGGTACAAAAATATTGGAATAACCCCCTGTGTCTTATCAGACCACCATGCTTTACAGTTAGAATTCAAAAATAAAACAAACTGCATAAAACTTACCAACTCATGGAAACCGAACAATGTGCAATTGTATCACTACTGGATCAACGAAGAAATAAAGAAGGAAATTAAAGACTTCCTAGAATTCAATGAAAATGAAGAGACACCTTACCCAAACACGTGGGACACATTGTTAGCAGTACTAAGAGGAAAGTTCATTGCTCTAAGTGCTCACATGAATATCCTAGAGAATAGTCACAAAAGAATTGACATCACAGCAGAAAGCTCTCAAACAAATGGAAGCAAATTTCCCCTGGATGAGTACATACCAGGAAATAATCAAACTGAGGGCATAAATGAAATGATAAGTTGAAAAATCACTTCCATTAAATGCTTACAGTTGCTGTGGATAATTAGTAAAGTAATAATAATTGAATTATTGTACTTTATTATGTAAACATTAAATATATATATCATTAAAGAATATTAAACATATTTTTTGACTTCAGTGTCTATCTCCTTCTAACAACAAGAAAGAAAGCAATGTACTTGCCTAATAAAACTTTAGCATAAAACAACAATCTTTCAATAATTGTTGTTTCATAGATATATAGATATAGATAGTTGTAGGATTGCCTCTAGTGAAACAACTCTGAAAACATCTGTTATAAATCCTGGTCAGATGTGTACATATGAGAATCCACCATTTGGGGGACACTTTACACTGTGTGTTCCTATAAAATACTTTAGAATTTTTTTCTGAAAAATTCACATAGATAATATAAAATACATGACATGCTTAGGAAATTTATAAATTTCTACCTGCCAAGTTTTAAAATTTACAGTGAGATGATTGAGGCAGCCACTATTTTGGTTCTTAGTAGAATCCACTGCATGATGCACATTGGGTACTTTTTGAAAACACTTTTGCAATATTTGAAATCGATGTATTTAATCAAAGATGAAATCAGTATTAATTATTGATAAAAGGAGTATACACAGAATTTCCAGAGTGACAATATGAATACTTTTAGATTACATGATTGAATAGACCTCAAAAATTGATTTCAATGAGTAGCCAACAATGACATGCTCCATGCTTCTGCTGACTGAGTCAATGCTCCCACTTAGGACATGCATCTGTGAATTGAAACAAAAAAGGAGAAAATTTAAAAATATTACTGTATTTCTTTCATATATTCTCCAAGGATTTTACATTGCTAAGACAAAAAAAGAATCTTTGTGATTTGCTCTAATTTCAGATCAGTTTACAGAAACTGAAATACCTGCTTCATAGACATTCTCAATATTTTTTAAAGGGATTTTGTAGTCCTGTGTCAGCTTCACATATCTTTTCCATGTTTCTTCAGTAATATTTGTTCCCTTTGCTTCATTTCATGGAGGAAAAGTTAGAATACATGTTTGTTATCATCAAACCTAAAAGTCTGAATTCATCAAATTGTTGGTAAATCCCATTACTTTGTTATACCCACCTGAATGAGGATTACATTCAGACAAATCATTCTGATGTCAGGCCAAACATTCTTTCTGTGAATGTATCAATAAATTTCTACCCCCTCATATCTAACACTCTTATTTAGAAATCAAGAATACTAAAAGTATTGTTAAAATTATTATCCTGTACAATTCCAATCAACTTTACACAATACTGATCGTGTTTGAGAACACATGTGTGGACATCTTCCTGCATGAATGCATCACACAATGAAATGTTGGACCAGAGTTATGTTGTAACTAACAAACAGAAAAATACTTTCTCCCATATGAAAATTACCAACCAAATACTCCAGTCAGCCTCTGTGCGAACCCCAAATCATTAACATATTCAGCTTCAAATATGATGGTGGTGTTCGAGAAAAAATGTATCGAAATAAGAAATTTACTTGGATCTGGGAAGAAACAATTTGTGCTTCATTAAAACATGATATAGAATCTCTTATTTACTTATTTATTGAGATTTTAATATAATTACATCATTTTGCCAGTTTCCTTTCTTCCTTATATTTACAGTGTCTGCCCCTCCACAATCTCCTTGAAATTAGTGTCTTTTTCAGATTATCATTGCATGCTTATATAAATTATATATAATATAGATTACATAAAATATTACTGCATAAAATAAATACAATTTATAATTTTTCATAAATATAATTTTTTGAGTCCATATAATGCTACTCATTTGTATCTGGTGGTTATTTTTAATTATATTATTTCTAAAAAACATCAAAAATTCTTTCATAATAATCGCAGGTTTGCTAGGACAATAAAAACTATAAGAAATTTTGCATCAAATTATTGACAGGGAAAATTCCATTATCTTGTAACACAAAATACCAAAGTCATGTATATGACTGTACATGATCAACTTTAGAATCACTTGTAATTATTTATTAGTTTGTTTGTTAATTTTTTTTACTACGTAATTACTCATATGTGCATTTTATTTCCTCATGGTTGTGGAAAACAGATAATGGAGACTTTACTTACGTCTGATTAACCCCCCCTGTAGCTGTGGCTCATAGTAGATTTTTGGGAAATGACGAGGGACATCACGCAACACCCAGATCCCAACGATTTTCTCAGCCCCAACCTTTTCTTTGTGTTTTACAAAGAAATCTCTCCCTGTAATGTAAGGTACAACAGAATACTTCTCACCTGAAGATACTCCATATAAAGATGGGATTAGTTACAGAAAATGTAAATAACACCACCAATCCTTGTCCAGAGACACTCACATGTCCGTAAGTAGCAAATTTGTGGTGGTCTCTCGGCCCAAACTGTGTGTAGTTGGCACTTCCTATTTTTCCTAAACAGAATACAATAAATAATAACCACTAATTATTTAATATTCATTATCCCACATGTTTCTGCCTCAATAAGTCTATTCTTGCTGAAAGGAAGACATATTCATTGTCATGTTTACAGTTTCTTTTGCTATGCCATGGTTTGTAAATTTTTTCATTAATAGTATTTTTGATATGTTATTTCCTACACAAATTGGGATGTGTGGATAGGAATGTGGCTCAAATATAAAACTGCTTGTTTTCCCAGTCACATAAGTGATGCCAGTGACCATGTTAATTCCATAGTAAGTGTATAATTTTCAGGATGATTTTCAAGAGAAGGAACATTTTTCACAGTGAGGTTGTACATACTACTTTACTGTTACTATCTCATATTTTCCTTTACTTATATTTACATTTATTAATACTTTACTTTCTGCAAGCATTGGTTTTTTCCACAACGTAGTTTTTAATCCCTGAGTTCAGTGTTTTAACTATTTTAATAGACTAAATATTAAAACATCAAGATATTAATGCTAAAACCCAATATTTTTGATGCAGTGACTCTCAACTCCAGCTTTATTTGAATTATTATAAGATCCCCATAATCTCATTTCAGAAATATATGCTGAATGCTTTGAATCCCATTTTAACAAACCATTAATTCTACTTGAATAAAAGGTTCTTACCTAACATAGAATGTCATGCTCATGAGTGTGTAATTCTCAAAATACTTCACTTCACGCATCAAAATCCTCACTTGACTATTTTCTTGTGTCAAGATCACATGTTTGGCTGCTAGGTAGATGGTATAAAAACTCCCTGAAAACTAAGTATCAACTGATATTAGATTCATCACTCAGAGGATCTGGGATAGAGTCTGGGCATCCATATGTTGGCACACAACCTCTTTTGATTTTATTGTTCATAATATCAAATGGCCTTTGTGAGTGCTGCATAAGTATAATGCAACATGCAGCCCAAGTACCCACACACATACAATGATAAAAAAATTAATAAAAATTCTAAGAAAAAACAATGGTTAGGAAAACTAAGTAAATTATACTATTTCAACTAAAGAAGTAGACAGCATTTTATAGCATACATAGTGTGATAAGAGCATTATTGTGTATTTCTATTTATACCTTAAAATACCAAAATGTTATTTGAAACATATATATGTATATACATATAAACTTAATTAATAAAGGATAATAGATTTTTATCATACAGAATAAGATGGAGAAAATGTAAAATACAGATCAGAGCTTCCTATTATAAAGCATCTTCAATGCATATAAATAATGCAAAAATATAATAAAATCTACCTACAAATGCATGCAATGCATATATGAATGATAAAATGTCTGTATGTCAAGGCATTTGGCTTTATTTTCCAAGGAGAAACCACTGTAATCTGAGGAAATATGAGGTAAAACTGTCCTGCTAGTTGGTTTTGCTCTGATTACTATACCCTTGCTGCATTTTTATGAACCTGCAGTTGTCATGGACAATTACACACACACACACACACACACACACACACACACACACACACACACACACACACGCAAACTTCAAAAATAACCAAGTCTTTTTATTGGATATGTAACTGGATTATAATTCATGTCAGTGATATCCCACACATTGAACATAGTAGGATGACTTTCAAACATAAAGAGACCGAAGCATCAAATGCATAATATACAATGTATTTGTCATGCAAGTATTAGATTGATTAAGTTTTTCTATGGTGTTTATCAAAATTCATCTCTGACTTATTTTAAGACAGTGAAATACTGTATGAAATTATGGATGAGGTTTTAGCTATGAAAATATTATTAATTGTGGTAAAGTATATATGGTATGTAAAAAATGGTATTATAAAAGGTGATTTTCTAACCTTTACCCAAGAAAGGAGGCAATATAGGAAGCACAAATGAAGTAATTGTATCCTTAAAACAAGAAGTTAGGCAATAAAGGAAATGCAAATGAAGTAATTAAAATCTCGAAACTAACACAAATAATTTTTAAGACATGGAGGTGCACAAATTCATAGAATCACATTGATCATCAGTTGTAAAATTTGGAAATTCACCACAGCACCCTTTGCCAGTGTATAACCCCCTGAAAGCCCATCCTTGTACCAGTAAAGGCTCCTTCATGGAAGACACCAAACAGACAAGAACAGCAAGCAGAATAACCTTCATCTTCTAGAAGTTTCTCTTTCATCTGGGGCTGAAAAATCAGTTTTTCATCTGCCAGTGAAATGATGAACTGAAAGAGAAACACAAAGGATTTCAGATTCAATAATGTGTGATGAGCCTGCTTTCACTGAGCCTTTTATTTAGTTCTTTGTTTGTTTTTAATTTTCAGAACAGTCCCATAGTCATTATTTATATGTGTGTAGCATTGCTTTATTGAAGGCTATGTTATAAGAATTCAGTGGAGCATAACATTACTGAATATGCCAGAAACACTGTGTTACAATGAATTCTATTACCATGATCATGACAAGCTAGATGGGTGACATTATATGCATGAATGAGCATAGTCAGAATGAGATATCTCAGAACAGAAATATTGACTGATTGTATTTCCATGAGTATGCAATCTGGTTTTTCTCTAATCATCTTTCAAATAAATATTTTAAACATATTTCTGACCAACAGCAATTCTTTGAATATTATATTAATAGTAAAATATGCAATAACTTTGTAGTGGTTAAATAGTAAAAATGTCTATGTAGAGTTTCCAGTTCAACTCTATGAAGTTTAAATGTAAAAATTCTTTTTTAACGGAAAATCAGATGCATATTTGTGTGAGATGTATTCTCATGTGTCACTGGCTTACATGAAAGTAGTGACTTTGAACAGAATTTCTTCATGTTTCTACACTCTCCGATAATACCTGGCAAATGCTGAGACCACAGAATGTCCCAACATATCTAGGATAGATTTTGTAACATCTTTATAATTGAATAGAGAAAAATATAAATAAATACAATAACAAAGTGGCCATATACTAAAACTTGAAGTATTTTTATCTATTTTTTCACCATTGAGCTTTTCAAACACAACCACCTTTTTTCTTATTTAATGTAATATGCAGAAAGCAGTGTTTTTCTTTGATATAGAACACACAGTAGACCACAAAGATACTTGAAATGTGTTGCCCCTTCAGAAAGTATATGCCCAAATGCAGGCAAAAAAAAAAAAATCTAGATGCCTCTCAATTTAAGAATAGATAAAGAAAATGTGGTGAATTTACACAATGGAGTACTACTCAGCAGAAAGGAACAATGGAATCTTGAAATGCACTGGCAAATGGATGGAATTTGAAGAACAATCCTGAGCAATATGACCCAGTCACAAAAAGACGGACATAGTATGAACTCACTCAAATATGGATTTTAGACAACCAAAAGATTACTAGCCTAAAAGCTACACCTCCAGAGAAGCTAGGAAACAAGGAGGACCCTAAGAAAAACATACATGAAGAAAGGGACAAGATCTCATGACCTAATTGGGAGAATTGTGGGAGGGGAGCTGGAGCTAGAAGAAACAGAAGGAGAGAAAAGGAGGGGAGAGGAGGACATGAGAAAGCAGGAAGACTGAGTTGGGTGAAGATTAGAGGAGAGCAAGATAAGAGATACCATAATAGAGGGAGTCATTATTGGTTTAAAGAGAAATCAGGCACTAGGGAAATGTCCAGAGATCTAGAAGGATGACACCAACTAATAATCTAAGGAATAGTGGAGAGACTACCTTAAAAGACCTTCTCCAATACTGAGATTGATGACTACCTTATATGTCATCCTAGAGCCTTCATCTAGTAGCTGATATAAACAGAAGCAGACACCCACAGCTAAACATTGAACCGAACTCCGGGAATCCAGTTACAGACAGGGAGGAGTGATGAGCAAAGGGGTCAAGACCAGGCTGGTGAAACCCACATAAACAGCTGAACTGAACAATGGGGATCTCTTGGACCCCAGACTGATAGCTGGGAAACCAGCATAGGACTGTTCCAGACTGCCTGAACTTGGGTGTCAGTGAGAAGGACTGGTCAATCTATGGAGCCTCTGATAGTAGATCAGTATTCATCCTTAGCATAGGAATGGACTTTGGGAGCCCATTCCACATAGAGGGATACTCTCTCAGCCTAGACACACAGGGCAGGAATTAGGCCCTGCTCCAAATGATATCACAGACTTGAAGATCTCTCAGGGAAGGACTCAGCCTCCCCGGGGACCAGAAAGCAGATGGGTTAGGGGGATAATGCAGGAGAGGGGAGCAAGGTAGATAGAGGGAACTGGGTTGACATATAAAACAAGCTTGTTTCTAATTTCAATAAAAGTAATAGAAAAAAAAGAATGAGTTGGAATGCTCTACTATACAGTTCTCTCTGATATTATAAGAAAATTGAAATGAAACTAGGCAGTAATACCACAGACACATTGATACTGCATTAATGGTAAGCTTTTTAATCCATGGACTATGCATAAAAATTTCAAATAGGTGATAAAATTTCTAATGTGTTTTGATGAATATCTCTGAGTGAATAGAGGGATCAATAGTGAATATATTCTCATAAAAAAAGTCACATTAGAGTTCTAAATCTGAAGACGGGATGAATACTATAATTTATGTTTACATATTGTTTCCTATGTTAATTGAATGAACTCTTCTGTTCCAGAATTGAGTTTAGAGCTTCTGTTTTTAGACCAGCAATTTAGACATGTAGGGAAACAGATGCATATCTGATTTACTTACGGCAATGATGAATTGCATCAAAATTATGAGGTGTCTGTCTTTATAGCATAGATACATAATTCAATACAGTATCCCAAAACATTAATCATATTTTCTTTTCAATTTCAACAGATTAATTGTACTGTTAATAAAAATCATTTTGGTAAACTAATTTCAAACTCCAAGTTAATGATATATATGATCCTAAGCCATAACCTATTCTCTTCATCTGTATTTCCTTTTTAATTTTTCAAATGGTTGGATTGACTTAAAAATATACCTTCAACCCAACTTCTGCCTGTCCACTCTAAGAACTCTGGGCTACTCCCACCCCCACTCAGGGTAGAGGTGAGCTGATTCAGACCCAGCCTTGGGCCCAACTTCTGTCTACCCACTCTGGGAACAACCATCCTGGGGTCTACAGGCAGGATGACTTGGTCCCAAGGACCAAGCATGCTTGAGTCTGCTGACATCTCTTTGCTAGTCCTGCTTCCACTCACCTGGAGACAAAGTGCATCAGACCTGCCTGCACCCACCTTGAGACCCATCAGAGTATTGGACACTCTTGTACCCACCGGCAAAGAATGATGGACCAGGAAAGTAAGAGATACCACCTGCACCCACTGGAAGTAAAGATGGAAAGATGACAATATAGGAACACATCCAGCAACAGCAAAACCAAAATGATGCCAACAGAGCCTAGAGACTGAACATTCCAATACAGAAGAAGCAGAAGAGAGCAACCTTAAAAACAATTTCATGCAGATGATAGAGACAATAAGAGAAGAAATGAGAAAATCCTTTAGAGAAATGGAAGAAAAGACAAACCAAAAGATGTAAGAAATCCACAAATCTTTTAAGGAACCCCATGAAAATACAATGAAAAACTGAAGGAAACAATTCACACAGTTCAATACATGAAAACTGAAATTGAAACAATAAAGAAAACATAAACTGAGGGAATGCTGGAAGTGGAAAATGCCTGAAAAGCTGACTGAACAATCAGGAACCACAGATGCAAGCATAACCAATAGAATACAAAAGATGGGAGACAGAATCTCAGACAATGAAGATAAACTAAAAGAAATAGTTTCATCAAGCAAAGAAAATCTTAAGTGCAACAAATCCTTAACACAAAATATCCAGGAAATACGGGACACAGTGAAAAGAGCAAACTTAAAGATAATAAGTATAAAAGAAGGTAAAGAAACCCAACTCAAATGTGCAGAAAACATATTCAACAAAATCATAGAAGAAAACTTTCCCAACATAAAGAAAGACATGCCAATGAAAGTAGATGAAGCCTATAGAACACCAAGTAGAGTGGACAACAAATGAAAATCCCCTAGTCACATAAATATTAAAACACCAACATACAGAATAAAAAAAGAGTATTAAGAGCAGCAAAGGAAAAAAAGTCAAGTAACATATAAAGGCAAACCTATCAGAAATATACCAGACATTTCCATGGAAACTCTGGAAGCCAGAAGGACATGGATAGATAGTCTAATAACTCTAATAGAAAACAGATAACAGCACAGACTACTATACCCAGCAAAGCTTTCAATCACTATAAATGGAGAAAACAAGATATACCATGACAAAACCAGATTTCAACAATATGTAACCACTAGTCAAGCCCCACAGAAAATACTGAAAGGAATAATCCAACCTAAGGAAATTAACTACACTCACAAAAACATAGGCAATAGATAATCCCACTTTACCAAACCCAAAAGAAAAAGCAGGGTAAAGCCATATGCAATACCACTACCAAAAATGAATAAAAAACAAACAAGAATAAGCACTCAATGTTCATTAAATTCCCTCAATATTAATAAACTTAACTCACCAATTAAAAGATAGAGGCTAACAGAATGGATATGAAGACAGAATATGCATCCAAGAAACACACCTCAACTTCAAAGACAGACATAACCTCAGAGTAAAGGGTTCAGATACAATATTCCAATCAAATGGACCCACGAAACAAACTGGGGTAGCTATCCTGGTACCTGACAAATTAGACTTCAAACTAAAATCAATCAAAAGAGATGAAGAAGGTCATTTTACACTCATCATAGGAAAATGCATCAGGAAGAGGTCTCAATTCTAAACATTTATGCCCCAAATACAAAGACACCAACGTTCATAAAAGAAACATTATTAAAACTCAAATAAAAAATAAGACCTCACACAGTTATAGTGGAGACTTCAACACCCCATTATCACCACTGGGCAGGACCAATAGACAGAGACTTAACAAAGAGACTAAGGAACTAACAGAAGTTATGACCCAATTGAGATTAACTGATACCTATAGAACATTCCATTTAAACACAAAAGAATATACCTTCTTTTCAGCATCACATGGAACATTCTGTAAAAATCAATCACATACTCAGCAACATAGCAAACCTCAACAGGTACAAAAATATTGGAATAACCCCCTGTGTCTTGTCAGACCACCATGCTTTACAGTTAGAATTTAAAAATAACACAAACTGCATAAAACTTACCAACTCATGGAAACTGAAAAAATATGCAATTGCATCACTACTGGATCAAAGAAGAAATAAAGAAGGAAATTAAAGACTTCCTAGAATTCAATGAAAATGAAGAGACACCATACCCAAACACATGGGACACATTGTTAGCAGTACTAAGAGGAAAGTTCATAGTTCTAAGTGCTTACATGAAGAAATTAGAGAATAGTTACACCAGAATTGACATCACAGCAGAAAGCTGTAGAACAAATGGAAGCAAATCCCCCCCCCACCGAGGAGTAAATTCCAGGAAATTATCAAATTGATGGCAGGAATCAATGAAGTTGAAACAAGGAAAACAATTTAAAGAATCAATATAACAAAGAGTTGGTTCTTCAAGAAAATCAGCAAAATAGACAAACTTTTATCCAAACTAACCAAAACGCAGAGAGAGATCATACAAATTAAAAAAATCAGAAATGAAAAGGGGGACATAAAAACGGACACTGAGGAAATCCAGAGAATCTTTAGGTCATACTTTGAAAACCTCTACTCCACAAAATTGGAAAATTTAAATGAATTGGACAATGTTCTGGACAGGTTATCACCTAACCAAATTAAATCAAGAACAGATAAGAAACTTAAACAGAACTATATTCCTAAAGGAAATGGAAGCAATCATCAAAATCTCCCAACCAAAAACAGCCCACGATCACATGGCTTCAGTGCAGGATTCTACCAGAAATTCAAAGAAGATCTCATACCAATACTCCTCAAATTGTTCCGTACAACAGAAGCAGAATGTGCATTGCCAAACTCTTTTTTACTAGGCTAAAATTACCTTGGTACTCAAGCCACACAAAGACACAACTAAGAAAGAGAACTATAGACCAATATCCCTCATTAATATCGATGCAAAAATGCTCAATAAAATACTGGCAAACCAAAGAACAGAAGAAAGCAAGATAAGAGATAATACAATAGAAGAATGCATTATAGGTTTAAAGAAAAATCAGGCACTAGGGAAATGTCTGGAGATCTACAAAGATGACACCAACTAACAATCTAATCACTAATCCAGCCCTACAGAAAATACAGGAAGTAAAACTCCAACCTAATGAAGTTAACTACACTCACAAAAACATGGGGAAAAATAATCCTGCTTTACCAAAAGCCAAAAGAATAAGTGGGGTAAATCCATACACATTACGACCACCAACAACAAATCAAAAACAAAGAAAAGTTAAAACACAATGGTCCTTAATTACCCTCAATATTAATGGTCTTAACTTGCCTATAAAAAGACACAGTGCTAACAGAATTGATATGAAGACAAAATCCATCCTTCTGCTGTATACAAGAAAGACACCCTAATTTTACAGACAGACATTACTTCAAATTAAATGCTTGAAATAAGATTTTCCAATCAAATGGACCCAAGAAACAAGCTGATGTAACTATCCTAGTATCAAAGAAATTAGACTTCAAACTAAAATCAATCAAAAGAGATGAAGAAGGTCATTTCATATTCATCACAGGAAAAATCCACCAAGAAGAAGTCTCAATTCTGAATATCTGTGCCACAAATCCAAAGCACCCATGTTCATAAAAGAAATATTACTAAAACAAAAATCACTCATAGGACCACAAACAGATGTAATGGAAGACTTCAACACCCTACTCTCAACATTAGACAGGAACACCAGAAAGAAACTTAACAAAGAGACAAAGGATCTAACAGAAGATAAGCCCAATTGGGATTAACAGACATCTATAGAATATCCCAACAGAACACAAAAGAATATAATTTCTATTCAACACCAAATAGAGCCTTCTCCAAAATTGGCCACATACTCTGCAACATAGCACACCTCAACAGGTACAAAAAAATTGTAATAACCCCCTGTGTCTTATCAGACTACCAACTGTTAAAGTGAGAATTTAACAACAACACAAATTGTAGACCCTATAAACTCATGGTAATTTATCATGGGTGATTGCACCATTTATGGGTCAAGGAAAAAATTAAGTAAGAAATTAAAGACTTCCTAGAAATCAATGAAAATGAAGATACAACATACCTAAACTTATGGGACACTTCAAAAGCAGTACTAAGAAGAAAGTTCACAGGACTAAGTGCTTACATGAAGAAACTGGAGAATAATCACACTAGACAATTAACAGGACAATTTTAAGCTCTAGATCAAACAGAAGCAAACTCAACCTGGAGGAGTATATGCCAGGAAATAATCAAACTGAAGGCAGAAATCAACAAAGTCAAAACAAAGCAATATAAAGAATCAATGTAGCAAAGAGTTGGTTGTCTCAATAATCAACAAGATCGGCAAACCTTTATGGAAACTAACCAAAAGGTAGAGAGAGAACATGCAAATTAACAAAATAAGAAATGAAAAGCAGGACATAACAACAGAAACTCAGGAAATTCAGAGAATTTTTGGTCATACTTTGAAAATATATACTCCACAAAATTTGAAAATTTAAAGGAAATGTTCAATTTACTGGAGATATATCACTTATCAAAATTGTATCTTGTGAACAGATAGACAACTTAGACATATAACCAGTAATGAAATAGAAGTAATCATCAAAAGTCTCCCAACCAAAAACAAAAAAAAAGTTTCAGTGCAGAATTCTTCCAGAAATTCAAAAAATTACTCAAATGGTTCTGCACAATAAAAGGAGAAGGTTCATAACAAAAGTCTTTTTAAGAAGATACAATTACCTTGGTACCGAAGCCACACAAAGATACAGCTAAGAAAAAGAACTACAGACCAATATCCCTCATGAACATTGATGCAAAAATATTCTATAAATTACTGGAAAATCATTTCTAAGAACACATCAGAAAAATCACCCACCATGATCAAGTAGGCTTCATCCCAGGGAAGCAGGGTTGGTTCAACATAGCCAAATCTATCAATGTAATCCACCATTTAAACAAACTGAAAAAGAAAAACCACATGATCATCTCACTAGATGCTGAAAAAAGCCTTTGATAAAATCCAACACACTTCATGATATAGGTCCTGGAGAGATCAGGGATAACAGAAACAGAACTGATAGAGTAAAAAAAAAAAGCCAACATCAAACTAAATGGAGAGAAACTCAATGTGATTCCTCTAAAATCAGGAACAAGACAAAGCTGTCCACTATCTCCATCTCTTCAATATTGAATTAGAAGTTTTAGCTAGTGCAATAAGAAAACACAAGGAGATCACAAGGATACAAATTGGAAAGGAAGAAGTCAAACTTTCACTATTTGCAGATGTTATGATAATCTACATAAGTGACCCTAAAATCTTTACCAACGAATTCCTACAACTGTTAAACATCTTCAGAAATTGGCAGGATACAAGATAAACTCAAAAAAATCAGTAGCCCTACTATATACAGACAATAAATGGGCTGAGAAAGATATCAGAGAAACATCACCCTTTACAATAGCCACAAAAAAACATAAAATATCTTGGGGTAATGCTAACCAAACAAATGAAAGACCTGTATAGCAAGAACATTGAGTCTTTAAAGAAAGAAATTAAAGAAGATATCAAAAATGGAAAGATATCCCATGCTCTTAAATAGGTAAGATCAACATAGTAAAAATGGCAATCTTACCAAAAGCAATCTGCATATTCAATGAAATCTCCATCAAAATACTGGCACAATTCTTCACAGACCTTGAAAGAACAATACTCAAGTTTATATGGAGAAAAACAAGACCCAGAATAGCCAAAACAACCCTGTACAATAAAGGAACTTGTGGAAATATCTCCGTCCTGAATTCAAACTGTATTATAGAGATATAGTCCTGAAAACAGCTTGGTATTGGCACAAAAATGGATAGGTAGAACAATGGAATTGAATTGAAAACTGTGATATTAATTTACACACCTATGAACACCTGATTTTGGCAAAGAAGGTAAAATTATACGATGGAATAAAGAAAGTGTCTTCCACAAATGGTGTTGGCATAACTGGATGCTGGCATGTAGAAGACTGCACATAGATCTATGTCTATCACCATGCACAAAACTTAAGACCAAATGGATCAAAGACCTCAACATTAATACAGCCAGACTGAACTTATTAGAAGAGAAAGTGTGAAGTTCCCTTGAATGAAATGGTACAGGAGACTGCTTGTTGAACGTAACACCAGTAGCACAGACACTGAGATTGACAATTAATAAATGGGAATTCCTGGAACTGAGAAGCTTCTGTAAGGTAAAGAGCACACTCAAGAAACAAAATGGCAGCCTACAGAATGGGAATAGATATTCACCAACCCCACATCCCACAGAGGGTTGTTCTCCAAAATTTACAAATCACTTAAGAAACTAGTTTCCCAAACACCTAATAATCCGATTAAAAATCGAGGTAGAGTGCTAAATAGAGAATTCTCAACAGAAGAGTCTAAAGTGGTCCATAGACACTTAAGAAAGTTCTCAACATCCTTAGCCCTCAGGAAAAAGCCAATCAAAACAACTCTGAGATAACATCTTACTCCTGTCAAAAACAGGAAAGACAGTTTATTCTGGAGAGGATGTGGAGAAAGGGGAACACTCCTCCACTGCTGGTGGGAGAGCCAACTCATACAGCCAGTTTGGAAATCAGTATGGAGATTTCTTAGGAAAATTCTAATCAATGTACCAGAAGATCCAACAATTCCACTCTTAGGCATATACCCTAAAGATGCACATTCATGAAACAAGGACATCTCTTGAACCATGTTCATAGCAGCAATATTTGTAATAACCAGAACCTGTAAGCAACTTAGATGTTCTTCAATTGAAGAATGGATAGAGAAAATGTGGTACATTTACACAATGGAATACTACACAGTGGGAAAAAGGGAATCTTGAAATTTGCAGGCAAGTGGATGGAACTAGAAAAAACAATTCTGAGCAATGTAACCCAGTTAAAAAAGACAAACATGGTAAGTAGTCACTCATATATAGATTTTAGAGATAGAGCAAAGTATTACCATCCTACAATCCACACCGCAGGGAAGCGAGGTAAGAAGTAGGACCCTAAGAGATACTTACATGGTGCCCAAGAGAAGGAGAAAGGGACAAGAGCTCCTGAGAAAATTACAAGCATGGGGTGCTGGAAGAGAAAGCTAGAAGAATGAGAATGTGTGAAGGGGATGGGAGTGGAGGTTAGGAGGATAAGGAAGTTCCAGTAGGGGGAAGAATAGAGGAGTTAAGATTAGAGATACCATAAAGAGGGAGCCAGTATAGGTTTAAAGAAAAATATGGCACTATTGAAATGTCCAGAGATCTGCAAGGATGACATCAACTAACAATCTAAGCAACACTGGAGCGGCTACTTTAAATGCCTTTCCCTGGTAATGAGATCCTAGAGCCTTCCTCCAGTAGCTGATGGAAGTAGCAGCAGACACTCACAGCAATAAAACACTGAACTGAACTGGAATCCAGTTGCAGAGAGGGAGGAGTGTTGAGGAAAGTGGTCAAGACCAGGATGGAGAAACCCACAGAAAAAGCTGATTTGAACAAAGGGGAATTCAATGAGCCCAAACTGATTGCTGGTAAACCAGCACAGGACTGATCCAGACACCATGAAGGTGAGTGCAGTGAGGAAGCCTTGGAAATCTATGGGGCTTCTCATAGTAGATCAGAACTTATCCCTAGCATATGAATGGACTTTGGGAGCCCATTCCACAGAGAGGGATCTTTCTCAGCCTAAACACACAGGGGAGGGCCTTGGCCCTCTTCCAAAGGGTATGACAGACTCTGAATATCCCACATAGAAGGTCTCTCTTCCCTGGAGAGCACAAAGGGTAGGGATTAGGGTGTTACTGGGGAGCAGGTAGGAATGGAGGGAGAGAGAAATGGGATTGTCATGTAAATCAATCCTGTTTCTACTTTAAATAAAAAATGGAAAAAAATTAACATCTATAACCACAGTAATGAAGACCACTTATTTGTAGTTTAATGCTTTCCAGTTAACTTATCAAACTTCTCATTAATTGTGCTTTATATACAATGCAGCCACACAAAACATACTCCAGGGTAAACTCCTATATATGATTTAACTTTCAAAGTTATCAGTTGAGGAAAGAAACAAAAGAATAAAATTTCCACTCTTAGTCACTAGGTCTATTGCTAAACATTTTGGAATTTTTTGTTGATTATTTTGTTGTTATGATAAATCTTTCTGCCAAAAGCTGCCTAAGCCCCACTGCCACATGTGAGCTTTACGCCAGCCACCCACCTGAGTTAGGGCCCAAATGAATACACAGAAACTTGTATTAGGTACAATGCTGCTTGGCCAATGACTAGGATTCCCATCTGTTAGCTCAGTCTTAATTATCATCAATCTATATATTATATAAGACTTATCTTATTGGACTCCTTATTGGCATCCCTCCTTGCCAGTGGAACACATTGTGTTGCTGTAGGAGCAAGGGGAAAAGGTACCCTTCCTGTTTCTCCTTCGCTTAAATATGAGTCTCCTTGTTATGTCACTTCATGTCTGGATCACCACTTCTCTACTATATTTCCCAGAATCCTCTTTGACTCCTAGTCCTGTCTAACTTGCTGTCTCATTGGCTAAACGGTATTTTATTTAACAATCAATAAGATAAACATACACAGAAGTACTTTCCCCATCATTTTGTATTAGTCCTTAGTATGCAGCCATGATGCTCTTATTTCACCACAGTTAGTGCTTCAATATTGATTCCTTGAATCGCTGTTCTCACAATTGTTTAAAGAAATTATAGATTTTTCTTGATGGATTTAGTAAAAGTTTAATAAAGAACTGCAATCAATTATATTGTAAGGAGAAACTTGAGACTATCTAGCATGTTTTATTTACAACAAAATGATTCCCTTTAAATGCACAGTTGCTGATTTAGGGTTTGTTGGGGATTTTATAGTTGTTGCTTATGGTTCTTTCTTATGTTTTTATAGATTAATGTCAGTATTCATGAATATATCAAGAAACTGACCTAGAAAGTTCACCATTCATTTTGGCAAAGTTATGTAGAAGTGGAAGAAAGAGATGGAAGATATAGTATTAAGTATATATTTTTAAAATATATTACTTAAAGAAAGGGGAGGGATAGTATTAATTATGATGAGATTACTACAGATATATAATTTTTTGCTGTTTTTTTTTTTGTATCAGGGTTTCTCTTTGTAGCTTTGGAGCCTGTCCTAGAACTCATTCTATACAACATCCTGGCCTTGAACTCACAGATATCTCCCTGTCACTGCCTCCTAAAGACTCAGTTTAGCAGACTTTACCACTACCCACAGGGTGAGATACAAGATTTTTTTTTTTATGTTTTTTTCCAGTGCAGTTTTTTTTATTTAAATTAGAAACAATCTTATTTTACATTATCAATCCCAGTTTCTCTCCCTCCCATCCTCTCATTCTATCCCTGATCCCCCCAGTCCTGTTCCCCATCCATTACCCAGGGAGTGTGAGACCTTCCATGAGAGATCACCCAAGTCTGTCAAATCATTTGAGGAAGGGCTTAGGCACTCCCAGTGTATCTAGGCTGAGGGAGATCCCTCCATGGAGGTTCCCAAAGTCCATTTGTGCACAAGGAATAAAAACTGGTTCCACAGCAAGAGGCCACAAGGACTTTCCAGTCCTCCTAACTGTCACCCAGTTTCAGGTGGCGTTGTTTGGACCTATGTTGGTTCCCCAGCTATGTGGATGGGGTCAATGAACTCACACTTGCTCAGGACAGCTGTTTCTGTAGGTTTCCCCACCATCGTCTTGACCCCTTTTTATCGTCATCACTTCTTTTTATCTACCACTGGATTCCAAGAGTTTCACTCAGAGCTTAATGAATCTCTGCTTCTGCTTCCATCACCTACTATGAAGTCTCTAGAGTGGCACTTAATGTAGTCATCAATCTCATTTTGGGGGAAGAACATTTAAGATAGCCTCTCCACTATTGCTTTGATTCTTAGCTGCTGTCATCCTGGTGAATTTCTGGACATTTCCCTAGTGCCAGAATCTTTTATACCTATTTTGGTTCCTTCTATTAACTTATTTCTTTCCTTGCTTTCCTCATTCATCCCCCTCCTCAATCTTCTTGATCCCTCATTGTCTCCTCTCCACTCCTCTACTCCTTTCCTCTTCTTCCTTCCTCCCTTCCCATCCCCCACCCAACACGCTCCAATTTGTTCAGGAGCTCTTGTCCCTTTCCCCTTTTCCAGGTGACCATGTTTGTCTCTCTGAGGATCCTCCTTGTTTAGCTTCTCTGGAGTTATGGATTGTTGGCTAGTAGTAATTTGCTCTGTGCCTAATATCCATATATAAGTGAGTTCATATGATGTTTGTTTTTCTGTGACTGGGTTACCTTGCTCAGAATGGTTTCTTCTAGCTCCATCCATTTGCTTGAGAATTTAAAGATTTTATTGTTATTTTTCCCCTGAGTAGTATTCCATTGTGTAAATGTACAGCATTTTCTTTATCCATTGCTCAACTGAGGGGCATCTAGATTGTTTCCAGCTTCTGGCTATTACAAATAATGCTGCAATGAACATACTTGAACAGATGTCCTTGTTGTACAAATGTGCTTCTTTTGGGAATATGCCTAAGAGTGGAACTCCTGGGTGTTGAGGTAGAGTGATTCCCATTTTCCTGAGAAACCACTGTACTGATTTCCAAAGTGGCTGTACAAGTTTGCAATCCCACAAGCAATGGAAGACTGTTCTACTTTATCCACATACTCTCCATCATAAACTGACATTGGGGTTTCATTGGGGTTTGGTTTTAGCCATTGTGATAGGTGTGAGATGGTATTGTAGAGTTATTTTAATTCACATTTCCCTGATGGCTAAGAATGTTGATCAATTTCTTAAATGTCTTTCAGCCATTTTAGATTCCTCAATTTAGAATTCTCTATTTAGCTCTATACCTGACTTTTTAATTGGATTATTTGGTGTTTTGGTGACTAGCTTTTTGTGTTCTTTGTATGCCTTCGAAATCAGCCTCTGTCAGATGTGGAATTAGTGGGGATATTTTTCTGATTCTGTGGGCTGCCATTTTGTCTTCTTTACTGTGTCTTTTGCTTTAAAGAAGCTTCTCAGTTTCAGGAGGTTCCATTAATTTTTAGTTTCAGTATTTGTGCTACTGGTATTATGTTCAGGAAGTGGTCTTCTGTCCCAATTTGTTCGAGGGTAGCTCCCACTTTCTCTTCTAAGTGGTATAATGTGGTTGGATCACTGTTAAGGACTTTGATCCATTTGGACTTAAGTTTTATGTATGGCATCCTGTTGTGCCAACACCATTTGTTGAAGATGCTTTCTTTCTTTCCATTGTATAATTTTAGTTTCTTTTTCAAAAATCAAGTGTTCATAGGTGTGTGGGTTAATATTAGGGATTTCAATTCAATTCCATTTTTCTACCTGTCTCTTTTTGTGCCAATGCTAAGCTGTTTTCATTACTATAGCTCTGTAGCAGAGCTTGAAGTCCAGAATGCAGATGAATCTGGAACTTCCTTTATTGCACAAAGTTGTTTTGGGTGCCCTGCATTTTATGTTTTTTCATATAAAGGTGCATATTGTTCTTCAATGTCTGTGAAGATTTTTCTGGGGTTTAATGGGGATTGGATTGAATATGTAGATTGCTTTTGGTAAGATTGATATCTTTACCTTTAAAAAGATAGTGATGTGGATGCTTCTAAAAATATAGACATACATATTTTAGGATTGTGTACATGATAACAAAGTCCCCATTGGACACTAAAGGCTAACAAATTTAAAGTTGCATTCCCTCAGTTGATTAGATCTTCCCATAATAATTAAGGTATGCCCAAAGACCAACACAATATTCACAACATGTCAGGGAAAATCTATTTCCAGATAAATCTAACAAGTGTCAGGTTGACAGTTGAAGCTGCCTGTCATCTATCTATCTATCTACCTACCTAACTGCCCAACTAACTACCTACCTATCTATCCATCTATCTATATATACATTTATTATGTATCATTTATAATTCAAATATTGTTGAACATTGGTGTGCCTACCTATTTGTCTACCTACCCACCATCTATTATCTATTAATCTATCTACATACAAACGCACACACATGGTTAAATGCATACATACAACCTATTGAATCCATTTAGTGTTGTTAATATATTTATTTTTAAGGCTGACTAACTTTTATTGCATAAAAACTTATGGGGCTCATTGCTGGGGAAAATTCTCTCTCACTCTCTCTCTCTCCTCCCTTCCCCCCTCTCTCTCCAGTCACCAATTGGCTATCTGTCTTCTTCATTTAAGTTGATGTTTTATGAAATTTCCCCCAACTAAATTGACTTGTCAACTAAGCCTGACATTATGGAGATCTTGTTTAGGCAACAATATTTTTCAGATTTAATTGGTGCAACTTCCCTCTCATATGAAGAAGAGCCAATCTCAGTGCAAGTTTCCTGGTACTATTTTTCCTGTAATAATCTGTTCTCTATTCTGTGGCGTTTCCTTAGCCTTAGATATAGGAACTGTGCTGTCAAAATATTATTTGGGATTGGGATCCCATGGACATTTCTATTTATACATTTAGTCACACACATATATTTATGTGTGTATATATGTGACAATACAATTAACTAAGAGGCAGTCAACTTGAGAGGGAGCAAGGAGATAGAGGAAGTCATGTTGTGGGTTGGGGATGGGAATTAAATAAATACACTATTTACTTATAAAATTACAATAAATAGATAAATAAAACAGAAAGACACAAAAATGTAAGTGGCATGATGTTGTACAAGTTCTAAGAGGTCTTAATAATAAAAGCCAAGAGTAGGGTGTAAGGTTAAATGCTGAAACACCAGAGAGACTAAGGAACAAGCCACACCTTACCTCAGTAACTTCCCAGCTGAAAAGAGAACAAGCTCCTGTCTCCTCCTGCCTTATAACAACCTCTCTCTACTCAGTCATATCACATCCTGTCTGTCTGTACAGACCTCCAGACATGTATGATTAATGACTCGCTAGCTCCACTCACTAATCTTCAAGCAAACTTTATTTGAATATAAACAAGGTACAACTACATTTCCCCCTTTTTGTCTAAATTTAAAAAGTTGTAATAATATATGAAAATATATATACAATAAGTACATTGACTATATGCAATATATACAGGCAATAAATACAGGCAATGTTGTCTAGTACAACTAAATTTAGAGAAAATACTATTGGATATTGGTAAGTCCAAAAAGGTGTACCTAATTCACTTGCCATTCAAAAACACAAACTATATTTTATGCCTCTCAAACTTAAACATGATACATTTCTTCAGTGAATTACTATTCTGAATGTGAAAAAGGAAAACTATAACTATGTTTATAAAGTCCTCAACCCCATCAGAGACCTTAGAAGGAAATAATATTACCTGAGTAAACAGAAAGTGAAAGCAAGCAACTTCCAAAAACTGTGAGAAATGACAGAAACAGATGGCTGCTTGAATAGTCACCCCAGCATCCTGTGTAACAGTGGTAAATCCATCTTCAACCTGCATGTCTAGAATATCTTACAGACTTTGCTGTGAAGCAGGATATTCTTAAGGACTGTCCTAAATTGTCATGGCAACTTTTGGCAGTCCTTTTTTTGTGTGTGTCTTGCTCATCCAATTTAGACAGCCTATTGTCAGTACTCTAGACAAGATTTTTTGTCCAGTAGCTAACCTTTTTTGAAGAAGTTAAGATTTATTTGTTACAGTAAAAACAAGATTGCTACTGCAGAACTACTGCACTTTTAGAGCTTTTTGGCCATTGGGATTTTTGTGGTGTTTAATTTTCTTTAGTGCTGAAGTTTTTCTCACTTCAACACTTGCATATCACATGCTATGAGACCCAGCCATTAGGGAAGAAGCTTCTGGGTTATTTCCATTTTGTTGCCTCCAAGAACTATGAACAATGTGTTCACAGAAAAATTTCACTTTTAAGTTCATGGCCTAAGAATCAGCATTAATCTCTTGGCTACTGTTCTAGCTCTAGTCCTGCTGCCATAGTCCTTGCCATATGATAATATACTAAATATCTAAAACTGTAAGCATACCCCAATAAAGCAATTTCTCTTTTAATAGTTGCCTTGTCATGGTGTCATTTTATACCAATAGAACAATGACTAATAGTCAATGAATGTCTAAAGGGGATTAGGAACCAGTTTGAAAAGCTCATCAAAGTAAATTGAGGAGACTATGAGGAACTTGCAAATTTCTAAACAGTTAGCAATGTCTTCTTTTTAAAGGTGAAATTATGTATTGTTATAAATTTTCCAAAAGTTATATAGGGTATCTTGGTTATATCCATACTCATCCTCACCCTCCAGATTCCCAAGTATCTCTCCCAAATACTGTCATCTTTATATCAACTTCAGTTTTGTTTTGTTTTTTTCCTCACCCACTAAATCCAATTATTGTTTCCCGTATGTGTCCATGGGTGGACTCATCCACCTGTCTATAGGCAACCCATACCAACGGACATTGCTTCAATGAAAAGCTGAAACACATTCCTCCATCAGTAATCCTGAACTGAAGGCATGTAATGATACTTTTCTCCTAAGTAAACATTTGCCTTGTATAACATAAAATATATCTATAGAAATATATAATAAAAATATAATATGAATATATATAACATGTATTTTAAACTATAGTTACATAATTGACTCCTTTCCAAATCCTCATACTTGCTTAATTCTTTTCACATTCACAAACTTCTTTAATTATTATTTTTGTCTATATAAGCATATATGTCTACATAAGTGGATAAAAGCTACATGGGAAGTCTGTTTCATGTTGTTTGGGTATATACGATTTCAGGCCCCATCACCTGGTACTGAGTAACCAGTGAGGGAGCTTATTCATGAGGCCGAAAAATTCTTCCACTCCCTTGGCTGTTTATTTGCCTGTAGTTCTTTGTATATTTAAATGTGATTTTAAATCAACAACGACCAGAAAAATATAGCACAGAATGTCTTAGGGACAATGTTTCTATTCATGACAATGGGTATGGTGGTCCCTGTGAGATTCATGCACACACACACACACTCTCCACCCTCTTTCAAGTTACCATGGCTAATGCTGCTGTCATTTTCCCGTTCTTTTGTCATCCTCATCAAAAATCCACACCTGAGGGAGCTGCTACAATAAAAACAAGAGTAGAGGAGAAGAGGAGAGGAAATGGAGGGGCAGAAATATTGAGTTCGGGGAAGAATAGAGGAGAGAGAACAGGATGAGAGATACCATATCAGAGTGAGCCACTATAGGTCCGAGAAGAGATCTGGAACCAGGGAGATCTCCAGAGACCTAAAAGGATGACACTATCTGACAATCCAGGCAACGGTGAGAGGATAACCTAAAAGCCCTTCCCCTAAAATAAGATTGATGACTTCTCTTTATGCCATCCTAGAGCCCTCATCCAGTGGCTGATGGAAGCAGAGACAGACATCCACAGATATACACTGAGCTGAAATGGGAATTTAGTTGAAGAGAGGAAGGAATGAAGAGCGAAGGAGTCTGTGCCAGGTTGGAGAAACCCACAGAAACAGTTGGCCTGAACAAGGGAGAGCACATCGACCCCAGATGCTGTCGGGAGGCCAGTACAAGACTGATCCAGACCCCTGAACATGGATGTCAATAAGGAGGCCTCTGCACTCCAGGGAGCCTCTGGTGGTGGATTAGTATTTTTCCCTGGTGCAAGAAGGGACTTTGAGAGCCCATCCCACGTGAAGGGTTACACTCTGGCCCTGGACACATGGGGAAGGGCCCAGGACCAGCACAGGAAGATTTGGTGGACTTTGCAGAGCCCCCGTTGAGGGCCCTACCCTGCCTGGGGAGTGGTGGGTGGATGGGGTAGGGGTAGGCTGGGGGTGGGGGTGGAAGGATGGAGGTGAGGGGAGGGAGAGGAAGGGACTTACATGTGAAACAAGCTTGTTCTCTAACTAGAACTAATAAATAAATTAAACAAAAAAAGAAATGAAAAGGGGGATATAACAACGGAAACTGAAGAAATCCAGAGAATCTTCAGGTCATACTTTGAAAACCTGTACTCCACAAAATTGGAAAATTTAAAGGAAATGGACATTTTTCTGGGCAGATATCACTTACCAAAATTGAATCAAGAACAGATAAACAACTTAAACTGACCTATAAATTCTAAGGAAATAGAAGCAGTTATCAGAAGTCTCACAAGCAAAAAGAGCCCAGGGCCAGATGGCGTCAGTGCAGAATTCTACCAGAAATTCAAAGAAGAACTAATACCAATACTGCTCAAATTGTTTCACACAATAGAGGCAGATAGTTCATTGCCAAACTCTTTTTATGTGGCTACAATTTACTTGGTAATCAATCTACACAAAGACACATCTAAAAAACAGAACTATAGACCAATATCCCTCATGAACATAGATGCAAAAAACAGAACCAAATGGACAATTCTCAATAGAGGGATCTAAAATGGCTGAAAGACACATAATAAAGCATTCAGCATCCTTAGCCATCTGGGAAATGCAAATGAAAACAACTCTGAGATACCATCTTACTCCTGTCAGAATGGCTGAAATCAAAAACACCAATGGTAGTTTATGCTGTAGAGGATGTGGAGAAAGGGGAACACTCCTCCACAGGTGGTGGGAGTGCCAACATGTACAGCCACTTTGGAAATCAGTATGGCAATTCCTCAGAAAAATGGGTACCAGTCTACCACATAATCCACCAATTCCACTAATAGGCATACACCTATAAGAATCACATTCATACAACAAGAACATCTGTTCAACAATGTTCATAGCAGCATTATTTGCAATAGCCAGAAACTGGAAGCAGTCTAGATGCCCCTCAACTGAAGAATGGATAAAGAAAATGTGGTACATTTACACAATGGAGTACTACTCAGCAGAAAAAACAATGGAATCTTGAAATTTGCAACCAAATGGATGGAACTAGAAAAACCATTCTGAGCAAGGTAACCCAGTCCTAAAATACAGGCAAGGTATGTACTCACTCATATATGGATTTTAGACATAGAATAAAGGATTGCCAGCCTGCAGACCATGCTGCCAGAGAGGCTGGTAAACAAGGAGGACCCTAAGAGAGACATACATGGCCACCTGGAGCAGGGAAAAGGGACAAGATCTTCTGAGCAAATTTGGAGCATGGGGGAGCAGAGAGGGAACTAAGAGAATGAGAAGGGAAGAAGAAGAGTGGTGAGGAAGACATAATGGGCCCGGATGTTGAGTTGGGGGAAGAACATAAGAGAGTGAGATAAGATATAGCAGAGGGAGACATTATAGGTTTAAAGAGAAATCAGGCACTAGGGAAATGTCTGGAGAGCTACAAAGGTGACACCAACTAACAATCTAAGCAACAGAGGAGAGGCTACCTTAAATGCTCTCTCCTGATAATGAGATTGGTGACTAACTTATGTGCCATCCTGTGGCATTCATCCAGCAGCTGGCCGAAGTATAACCAGATACCCACAGATAAATACTGAACTGAACTGGAATCCAGTTGCAGAGAAGGAAGAGTGATGAGCAAATGGGTCCATAACAGGCTGGTGAAACCCACATAAACAGATGTTCTGAACAAGGGTGAGCTCTTGGTCTCCAGACTGATAGCTGGGAAACCAGCATGGGACAGATCCAGATCCCCTGAATGTGAGTGTCAGTAAGGAGACCTTGGAAATCTATGGGGCCTCTTGTAGTGGATCAGTACTTATCCCTAGCATAGGAATGGACTTTGGGAGCCAATCCCTCATGGAGGGATACTCCCTGAGCTTAAACTCAAGGGGGTTGGCTTAGGCCCTATCCCAAAGAATATGACAGACTCTGAAGACCCCTATGGAAGGCCTCACCCTCCCTAGGGAGCAAAAAGGGTATGAGATATGTAGGGTGTTATTTGGGGTCGCAGGGGAGGAGGCGAGTGACAGTGAACTGAGATTGACATGTAAAATAATTTTCTTTCTAATAAAAATATGTTTGTATGGGAAGTTTTAAAAAATCCACACCCACAGAACACTCTGGTGTATGAGGTTTTTTTTTAATTTCATTAATATAACATTAATTTGTAGTCTTATAAGAAAGAAACAAAAAGGCCGACCCTACCTCTCCTGAGAGCCCTTATCCAGTGGCTGGTGGCAGCAGATGCAGATACCCACAGCTATACACTGAACTAAATAAACTCTGGAACCTAGTTGCAGAGAGGGAGGAATGAAGATCAAAGGGGTCGGGACCAGGCTTGGCGAAACCCACAGAAACAGCTGGCTTGAACAAGGGGGAGTACACGGACCCCAGACTGCTGTCTGGGAGGCCATCAGGGGACTGATCCAAACTCCTGAATGTGGATGTCAATGAGGAGGCCTCGGCACTCTATGGGGCCCCTAGTAGTGTGGGTCAGTGTTTATCCGTGATTTAAAAAGGGACTTTGAGAGCCCATCCCAATTGAAGGAATGCTCTTTCAGCCTGGACACATCCTAGGCCTTCCCCAGGATGATGTGGTGGCCTTTGGGGAGCCCCCATGGAGGGCCCTACCCTCCCTGGGAAGCAGAGGGGGGATGCTATATAGAGATGGTGGGAGATTGGGGGGAGGGGAGAGAGAGGGAGAAGGGATTGACATGTGAAGCAAGGTTGTTCCTAATTTGAACTAATAAAAAAAAAAAAAGAAACAAACAAAAAGCTTGTCAATTTTGGTGGATGAGGAGGTGGAGAAAATCTGGGAGGGGTTGGGCAGTGGAAAGTGTAATCTGGAAAATAGCATATGAAAAGAAACTATTTGCAACGAATTAAAAAACTCATTAAATTGTCAGAATTTCCTCACAGCGTTGGGCATGCTTCCTTCATAAGCAACATCATGTATCTAGTGATGACTCCCTGACTCCTTTGTGTGTGCATTAAATGGTGACTTTTGTTTGCATGGAAACATATGAATCTCCTCCATCACCCTATACTATATTCTTGATACAGGGGCTCTCTGCATCTCACTGACAGTTGGGTTCTTAGCTGTTACCATGTTTACATGCACATTATCCACCCTTCTCTATCTAGTGCTAAGATTGATGTTACCATGATGATTCAAGCCTTTATGTGATTGGTGACAAGTGTTCCTAGTGCTATTATTTCCAATACTATAATTATCATTTTTCCTTCCCTCCAAATCCCCCATATTTCCCCTCTTGCTCTTTTTCAATTAATTGATAAAGCATGCATTAATGTATGTCTATATTCACAAGCATATTTTGTGAAACAATTCTACCATTAAGTTTAATAAAAACAATATTTTCAATAATTGATTTTGCATATATGTATATTCATGTATATACTTGATTGCTTTTTGTGAAAAAAAATCAAATCCTACCATTATTGGTAATTAAGCCAGTTCAGATGTGTCAACATGAGAATCCACCATCTTGGCAACACTGTACATTTTGTGTACCTTTAATGTATTTTTGGAAAATTTCTGAAAAATTTACACAATAAATATACTAAACTTGATATCCTTAGGAACTTTATAAATGTCTAGAATCTACAACATGATGCACATTAGGTATTTTGTTAAAAACAATTTTAAATATGTGAATTCAACACATTTAATCATACATGAAGCCACTAATGAGTTTTGACAACAGGAGAGTTTCCAAATTTGCAGTGTGAGAATTACCAATACTTTGTATTTTTGTGACTGAATCAATCTAAAAATTTAATTTCAATGAGTCAAGAACAGTGAATAATAACAAGTTTCTAATCACAGAATCAATGCTCCCATTTAGGGCATGCATCTCTGAGGTACAACTTAAAATGAGAAAAATTAAAAGTATTATTGAATTTCATTCATATTTTCTGTAAGGATTTTCTGTTGCTGAGCTGAAAACAAGAATCTTTTTGATTTGCTAATTACAGATCAGTTTATATAAACTGACTTACCTGTTTTGTGGACACTTTTAATAATTCAAAAGGGATTTTGTAGTGACTTCCCAGGTTCACATAGTCTTTCCATATTTGATAAGTGATATTTTTCCCCTTGCTCTATTCTGAATTCATCAAATTGTCATCAGTAGGTAAATCATGCTACCTCGCCCCACCCTTTCTAATGATGATGTTAGTCAGACAAACATTCTGAAATAGGGTCAAACATTCTTTATTCTGATAAATAAATTTCCATCCCATTATATCTAAGATGCTGATTTAAAAATCAGGAATATTAAAGTTATCTTCATGCACAATTTAACTCGAATTTCATACAATCATGGTTGTGATTGAAAACATTTAAGCAAACACTTTCCCTAAACCAGTGCACCTACTTTCTCTCCTACCTTCCTCACCCCTAGTCCCAGGCTGCCAATTTGCTCAGGAGATCTTATCCCTTTCTCTTTCTTGGGTAGTTATGTATGTCTTGCTTAGGGCTATCTTTTTTTCCTAACTTCTCTGGGATTGTGGGTTGTAGGCTGGTTATACTTTGCTCTAGGTCAATATCTACTTATGAGTCAGTACATACCATGTTTTTCTTTCTGTGTCTGGGTTGCTTTGCTCAGGATATTTTCCTCTAGTTCTATTCATTTTCTTGTGAATTTCAAGATGTCATTTTTTTATCACTGAGGAGTTTTCCTTTGTAAATGTACCACATTTTCTTTATCCATTCTTTAGTTGAGGGACATCTAGGTTATTTCTTGGTTATGGATATTAAAATTAATGTTGCTATGAACATCGCTGAACAGATGTCCTTGTCATATTAATGTGCATTTTAGGTATATGACCAAGAGTGTTATTGCTAGGTCCTGAGGTTAATCAATTCCCAATTTTCTGAGAAACCACCATATTGATTTCCAAAGCAGATATAAATGTTTGCATTCCCACCAGCAGTGCAGCAGTGTTCCCCTTTCTCCACATCCTCTCCAACAAAAGCTTTCTTTGTGTTTTTGATTTTAGCCATTCTGACAGGTGTAAGATGGTATCTCAAAGTACATTTGATTTGAATTTCTTAATGGCTAAGGATGTTGACCAATTTCTTAATTGCCTTTTGCCATTTGAAATTAATCCATAGAGAATACTCTATTTAGACCTATACCTCAAGCTTTAGTTTGGTTATTTGGTGTTTTGGTGTCTAGTTTCTTGAGTTCTTTGTATAATTTGGAAATCAGCCCTCTGTCAGATATGGAGTTGGTGAACATCTTTTCTCATTCAGGAGGCTGCATTTTCTTCTTGTAGACTGTCCTTTGCCTTACAGAATATGCTCAGTTTCTAGAGATCCCGTTTATTAATTGTCAATCTCAGTGTCAGTGGTAGTGCAGTTATATTCAGGAAGTGGTTTCCAAGGCTAATGCAATTAATGGTAATTCTCACTTTCTCTTCTAACATTTTCTTGTGGGGCTAGATTTCCATTGAGGTCTTTGATCCCCTTGGACTTAAACTTTGTGCATGGCAATGGATAGGGAACTATCTGCAGTCTTCTACATGTCAGCATGAAGTTATGCCAGCACCATTTGTTGAAGATGCTTGATTTTCCATTGTATAATTTTATCTTCTTTGTCAAAAATCAGGTGCTCATAGGTTTGCAGATTAATAGCATGGTGTTTGATTACATTTGAATTGTCCAAATATCTGCATTTTGTTTTTTCAATGCCAAGCTCTTTTTTTTTTTAAACTATAGCTCTGTAGTAGAGCTTGATGTCACAGATGGCAAAGACCGTGGAGGTTCCTTTATTATACAGGATTGTTTTGATCTATTCTAGGTTTTTGTTTTCCTATATGAAGCTGAATAGTGTTCTTTAAAGCTCTGTGAAAAATTGTGATGGGATTTTGATAGAGGTTGCATTGAATCTTTAGATTGCTTTTGGTAAGATTGCCATTTTTACTATGTTGACCCTACCTATCCAAGAGCATGGGAGATATTTCCATTTTCTGGTATCTTGTTTCATTTCATTCTTTAAATAATTGAAGTTCTTGTCCTACAGGTCTTTCACTTGTTTGGTTTGAGTTACCACAAGATATTTTATGTTGTTTGTGACTATTGTAGAGGATGATGTTTCGCTGATTTCCTTCTCAGCCCATTTATCATCTATATATAATAGGGCTACTGATTTTTTGATATAATCTTGTATCCTGCCACATTACTGAAGGTGTTCATCAGATCTAGGGGTTCCCTGGCAGAACTTTTAAGGCAACCTATGTAAATGATCATATCATTTGCAAAGAGTGACAGTTTGTCTTCTATCTTTCCAATTTTTACCCTCTTGTTCTACTACTTTTGCCTTCTTGCGTTAGCTAGAACTTTGTGTACTATATTGATTAGATATGAAATGAGTGGACAGACTTATCTTATTCCCGATTTTAGAGTAGACAGAGGGCTGATGTCCAAATATACAAAATATACAATGAACTCAAGAAGCTAGCACCCAAAACACCAAACAATGCAATAAAAAGTGGAGTGTAGAACTAAATAGAGAATTCTCAACAGAGGAATCTAAAATGGCTGAAAGATGTTTGAGAAAGTGCTCAACATCCTTAGCCATCAGAAAATGCAGCTCAAAACCATTCAGAGATACCATCTTACTCCTGTCAGAATAGCTAAATTCAATAACACCAACGACAGTCTATGCTGAAGAGGATGTGGAAAAAGAGGAACACTCCTCCATGGCTGGTGGGAGTGCAAACTTATACAACCATTTTGGAAACCAGTGTTGCAGTTTCTCAGGAAAACAGGATTCAGTCTACCTCTGAATCCAGCAATTCCTCTCTTGGGCATATACCCAAAGAATGCACATTCATACAATAAGAACATATGTTCAACAATGTTCATAGAAGCACTATTTGTAGTAGCCAGAACATGGAAGCAACCTAGATGCCCCTCAACTGAAGAATGGATAGAGAAAATGTGGTACATTTACACAATGGAGTACTATTCAGCAGGAAAAAAATGGAATCTCGAAATTTGCAGGCAAATGGATGTAACTAGAAGAAACCATCCTGAGTGAGGTAACCCAATCACAAAAATATAAACATGGTATGTACTCACTCATATATGATTTTTAGACACAGAGCAAAGAATTACCAGTCTACAATCCATGCTGCCAGAGGAGCTAGGAAACAAGGAGAACCCCAAGAGAAGATTGTATATTCCCTCAAAGAAAGGGAGAGGGACAAGAACCCCTGAACAAAGTAGTAGCACAGGGCATGGGTGTAAAGGATGGAAGTGGGAAGGGAAGAAGGGGAGGGGAGAATAGAACAAGAGGACTAAGACAGGGGAGGAATAGAGGAGGGCAAGAAAGGATATGCTAGATAAAGAGAGACACTACAGGTATGGAAAGAGGTCTGCTGCAGGGGAAATGTCAGGGTATCCACAGGGATGACCCCAACTAAGAATCCAAGCAGTGGTGGAGAAAATGCCATTGATGCCCTTCCCCTATAATGAGATTGGTATCTACCTTGGTTACCATTCCTAGAGCGTATATCCAGTAGCGGTTCCAAACAGAAACAGGCACCCACAGCTAAGCACTGGGCCATACTAATGGAATTCAGTTGTGGAGAGGGAGGAGGGATGAGCAAAGGAGTCATGATGGGGCTGGAGAGACCTGCAGAAACAGTGGACCTGACCTAGTGAGAGCATGATGACCCTAGTCATAAAGCTGGGGAAACAGCATTGGACTGAACCAATCCCTCTGAATACGGTTGGCAGCTAGGAGGCCAGGGCAGTCTATGGGACTTCTAACAGTGGAGCCAATCTTCAACCCTAGAACACAAATGGGCTTTGGGAGCCCATTCCCTATGGAAGGATACTGTTGCAGCCCAGATACAGCAAGGAGGGCCTGGGCCCTCCCCGATTTATATGAAAAAGTTTGAAGGTCCTTGGTGGAGGGCCTCACTGTCCCTGGGGAGGAATTTGGGGATGGGTTGGGGGGTTTAGTGGGGAACATGGGAGGATAGGAAGGCAAGGGAATGGGGGGATGGATATGTAAATATGAGTGTTAATTAAAGAATTTAAATAAAATAATAGTAGAAAGACCTTCAAAGATATCAGATTTCCATGCTCATATTTTGAAAGTGATTTATAAAAACCTAAATGTTTTATTAATTTTGACTGTAAGTAATAAATGGCTCTTTATCTGCTCACAGAATCACTTACATATTAGTTAAATCTATTTTCCACATTGATAGGAATATATAATTGTCATATTTCATCAGATAAATGCAGTAGAGAAATATATTATTACACATTGCAAACTTGATGGCTTGCCAAAAGAGCCATCAATCAAGAAAATGCCCCACAGGTTTTCCTATGAGTCAAACTGGTGGAAAATTCTCCTAAGTTGGGGATCCAATTTCACAGATAACTTGAGCTTGTATTAAGCAAAGTACATCTCACCTGTATGTGCACCAATGGATATATTTTGTTACTTTTGTAATTTTGTAGCTAATAAGGTTCAAAACTTGAATATCTCATAGAAAATCTTAAGGATGTATAAGCTCCCTAATATGAAGACACAAGTATTTTAAGAGTGTAAGCAGAATTATTGTGTGTAGCACAACAAGAGCCTTACTGAACACTACCTGCTAACAAATTTGAAGCTTATTGACAAGAGTGGGAGATGTTGCCTTGAGTGAACAAGGTCATCTTTAATAAATAAGACATCCAGAAGTCCAAACTAATCTACACAATGCTTCATTTTAAATCTATCCACTGACTAATCTAGGTCATTTCAAGGTGACCCTTAAGCTGTCTATCATCTATCTCTATCCATCATCTAGGTATCAATCATCCATGGAACATCTAACTGTTTATCTACCTATTTGTGTATCTACCAACCTATCACCTATCTACTCTCTATCATCCTATATATCTACATGCAAACACACACACACACACACACACACACACACACACACACACACACACACACCACACACACACAAATGCACGCACACATGCACACATGCATATGTTATGATAAATCTTTTTGCCAAAAGCCGCCTGAGCCCCACCGCCACGTGCGAGCTTTACGCCAGACGCCCGCCCGAGTTAGGACCAAATGAATACACAGAGAGACTTGTATTAGTTACAATGCTGCTTGGCCAATGACTAGGATTCTCATCTGTTAGCTCAGTCTCAATTATCATACATCTATATATTTTATAAGACTTATCTTATCGGACGCCTTATTGGCGTCCCTCCTAGCTGGTGGACCATATCTTGCCGCTGGAGCAGGAGCCGAGGGGAAAAGAGGGCCCTTCCTGTTTCTCTTTCACGTAAATATGAGTCTCCTTGCTATGTCACTTCCTGCCTGGATCAGCACTTCTCTACTACATTTCCCAGAATCCTCTTTGACTCCTAGTCCCGTCTAACTTGCTGTCTCATTGGCCAAACAGTATTGTATTTAATAATCAATAAGATAAACATACACAGTAGTACATTCCCCATCATCTCCTCTTTTCTGTCTAAATAAAAAGAAGGGTAACTTATCTTTTATAATAACTGAAGATGTTCATTTTGGATACTTTAAACTTTAAGTTTTAATCCTCTTTTAGACTAAAAGGGGAATTGTAGGGGAAGCTGTAGCCACGCCTACTTAGGGGCTGGCTACACGTGTGCCTGACCACGCTTGTGAGGGCGTGGTCAGAGTGACATAGTGTGACTGTGTTTGTGCTTTCACTTTCACTTTGCTGCTTGCTGTACAGACCGCTACCACGCCGGCTGGCTAGGTTGCTCTGTAAGTAAGGCTTTTCCCTATTAAATACCCTTATATTTCTACCTGACTCCATACTGGTAATTTCCCACTATATGCACACACATGAATAAATGCATTAATGCAACCTACTGAGTTCATTTAGTTTTGTTCATACATCTGTTTTTAAGTCAGAACATCTTTTACTAGAAGAAACATACATTGCTGGAGAAAATTAGTTCTCTTCCACATTCTTTCTCTCTCTCTGTCTCCCTCGCTCTCAATCACTAATTGTCTTTCTCTCATATTCATGCAAAGTGAAGAATTATCAAATTCCCCAACCACATTGACATGTCATTTAGGCATAACACTATTAAGACCTTGTTTAGGCAGTCATATTGTTGAGATTCCATTGCCTCCACTTGTCATAGAAGCTTCAAATTATTTGTATTGGTATTCTGCCTCCTGTGATCATTCCATTCTCTATCCTGTTCAATTTCCTAAGCCTTAGATATAGGGATTGTGTTGTGGACATATAATTTGTGATTGGAAACTCATGAACACTTGTATTTATGTGTTTGGACACACACACACACACACACACACACACACACACACACACACACACACACACACCAACGCATACATTTATGTTTATGTGTATGTGACAATAACAAAGACGAAGCAATGGTTTCAAGAGGGAGTAGGGAGACAGAGGAGAGGTTGAAGTGGGTTGTGGATGGAAATGATGTAAATAGACTATTCAATTATAAAATTCCCATGAAGTATATCACAAGTCCAGTTAGACAGCTGTTTGTTACACCAAAATATAAGTGGCATTATTGCTCCTCTAGGATTTTTAGTCATTCTAATCATTGGGGTGTCCTATTGATGTTACAGCTGTGTAAGGCTATTGATTGTTTTTCTCACTTATACTCTGCATAGCATCTTAGGATAATACATGAGCCAGTCTTTAGGGAAGAAGCCTCTGGGTTAGTTCCAGATCAATACCTCCAACTTTGTGTACACTGTATTCTCAGAAAGAGTTTCACAATTAATATGATAAGCTAGGATTCAGGATGTAGCTCTTGGCTACTGCTCCAGCTCCATACCTTCTGCCATGCTCCCTGCCAGGATGATAATATACTAAATCTCTATAACTTTAAGCAAACCTCCAATAAGACACTTTCCCTTATAATAGTTGCCTTGGACATGATGTCTCTTCACAAGAATAGAATCCTGAGTATGACAGAAGGTGAACATCAAAAGATAAATATGAACCAGTTTGAAAATTTCATCATAATAAATTGAGTATGAGGTATTTGCAAATCAATACAGTTAACAATGTCCTTCTTCATTTAAGGAGGATTATATCTATTTTTTTAATTTTATAAAGTCATGTAGTGTGTTTTGGTCATATTTAACCTCAGTTTCTAGCTTCCCAAATGTCTGAATTTTGTGTCAACTAAATCCAATGCATCTGTGGTCTTATACATCTGGCTATAGGTTACCTACACTAATTGTGTTTGCCCACAATGAAAAGCTAACCCCCATGCCTCCCTCAATAATCTTGAACTGAAGTCATAACATAATACTGATTTCCTCAATAAACATTTGGCATTGCTGCCTAAATCTACAGAGCCAACTATGACACAAGAGGCATTCAGGCTCCAGCAATAACAATCTGCTTTCGGCTGTTGTTCTACTGATGTGGGTTTGTCACTCACATTCAACTTAGGTTCCTCCTTTGGATTTGGTTCAAGTTATAAAAGAATTAACAGACAAGAGTAAATACCTGGTAGTTTCAAAGTATGAAAGAACAGTGAATCATCTGTTTGCAAAGTGTCAACCAGGGTTATTATTTCCTTGTTTAGGATTTAGAGAACAGAGCCAAGTGTTCTTATGAATGGAAGTTTTGTGTTCTCTACTGACCAAACAAGATGCAATATTTAGGGCAGATGTTTATGAAGGAAAGGAAAGGTGATTGCCTTTATTTTTCTGAGAAATTTGTTTCTTTCATACAAGAATTTTCAGTGTAAGCAATGAAAAGAAAAAGAGGAGGGTGAGAGGACCCAAACACAGCCATAAACCTTGAGGGTGAATATTAAATTGGGCATTTTATACATGATAGGAAAGATTCTTAGAGCTGAACTCATAAATTTAGGCACAACAACACTGTACAGCTGCCTAAATATTTGAAAGCCTTTATGATCACTAGTTTGCTAACTCAACTATTTTTACTGGTGATCCGCATTTTTTACTTCTGGAACTTTCTAGATTCTCCATTTCAGCTTAATTCACTTTAACAACTTCCTCTAACAAACAAGCAATAAAAGTATTTTCTGTTTTGTTTTTGTTTCTTACTTTGTTTGATTTTTAGATTTTTTTTTAAGTTCTAATGCAAAAGCAGTTATGGTACAATTCTTAGTCAGTGTTCTATTGCTTTAATGAGACACCATGACAAAGCCAACTCTCATAAGTGAAAGTGTTAAATTGGGGCTTGAGTAGAATTTCAGAGTTTTGGCCATTTTTATCAACATGGTGGGTAGCATGGCCACTTGCAAGAATAGTGCTGGAGGAGCAGAGAGTTCTACATACTGATGCTCTGTTAGCAGGTAGAGACACTGAGCCTGGCTTAAGCATTTGAAACCTCAAGTCACACCCCTGTGACACACTTCATCCAACAATGCCCCATGTACTCCAATAAGGCCAACCTTCTAGTCACTCCCCATTACCATCACTCCCTAGTGATCAAGAATTCAAATATATGAGTCTATGTGAGCTATTGCTATTCAAACCACCACAGCACAATTATAAGCTATGCATGCATATATGTAACATATTTAATATATTTATGTCAACATGTAAATATCAAAATATAAATATATATTTTATGTAATTGAATCTTTTCCTTTTCTTTGCTTACACTGAGAATTCTTGTATGAAAGAAACAAATATAAATATATAAAATATATGATATAACATAAAATATATATTTACATAAATATATATAACTTAAATATATTTATAACCTTGGCCCCAAAACTCTTGTCTTTCCAACCACTCATATACCCCTTACTCCTTTTCACATTCACAAACTTCTTTACTTATTATTGTTACATTTATAAATGGATACGTTATATAAATATATCAGAGTCATGTGCTAATCTGTTTCATGTTGTTTTGCTGTATATGATTTCAGGGTTTTCCACCTGGTACTAGATAACCAATGAGAGATCACATCCCTGAGCCAACCAATTCTTCCACTCTCAGGGATCTTTGTTTGCCAGCAGTTCTTTGTATATATAATATTATTTTAAATCAATACTACTCAACACAAAAATCTTAGAGTGTGAATTTGAATTATTAACCCCAGCTCATTAGTGGCACAGGAGTAGGGGCAATCTTTCTGTTCATGACAACTGATGGGGTGGGCCCCATGAGATTTGTGTCCTCATCCCACCAACCACCTGCCCACCACTGACCTACCACCTACTTTCAAGTAACCATGGCTAATGCTGTTGTCATTTTCTCTCTGTTATTTCACTCTCAAAAAAAAAATCCTGTGTGTCTTATAATAATTCAAACACACAGAGTACTCTAATGTGGGGGGGTTATTTAATAAAGCTTCAGTTTGTATTCTGATGAGAAAGTAACAGAAATGGTGTTAATTTGTCTGCACGGGCAGATTGGGAGCATCTCAGAGGTGTGGGGGGGATTGTAATCAGAACATGATGTATTAAAAAACTTTTTATAATAAAGATACTTTTAAAATTGATGGAAATCTAGGTATTTCCTCACAGCATTGTGCATGCTTCCTCTATAAGCAGGATCACATGCTTAGAGATGAATCCTAACTCCTGTATGTGTGTGCATTAAAATGTGTGTGCTGTTTGCATGGATATATGTTTTCAAATTGTAATAGAATGTTTCCTCCATCACCCTGCACTCCATTCTTGAGAAAAAGGGTCTGCCTGAACCTAACTGAAAGTTTGTATCTGAGCTGTTGCCATGGTTACAAGCATAGTCTTCACCCTTCTCTATCTAGTGCAGGGAATGATGATACACAACTGATGCTTCAAACTATTTTTGTGAGTTGTGACAATTGATTTTAATCTCTTTATATTCTATGTTGCAATGTAATTATAACAATCATCTTCCTCCAAATCTTCCCATATGTCCCCTATTGCTCTTTTTCAATTACTTGGTGCAAAATACATTTATTTTTGTGAATATTCATGACCACAAATTTTTAAATTTCAACAATTAAATTTTATGAAACAATATTTTCAATATTTGTTGCTACATGTATGTATACACACATATACATATGCATATATATACATATATATATGTATATATATATATATATGATATCTTTTTGTGAAACAATTCTACCGTGGTTTCTAATAAAGCCAGTTTAGATGTGTACATATGAGAATTCACCATCCTGTGCACTCTGTACACTATTCATTTCTTATGTTTTTTGGAAATTTTCTGAAGAATAATTACACAGGAAAATAATAACTGATATCTCTAGTAACTTAATTTTCTAGCTGATAAGTTGGACCCACAGAAAAGAGGATAGGAACAAGAACTCTTGAGCAAATTGTAATCACAGAGGTGGGGGTAGAAAAAGGAAGGAGAGTGCTGGGGAGGAGAACATGAGGGATCAGGAAGGTCGAGTTTGGGGAAGAACAAACAAAGAGAGCAAGAAAAGAGATACCTTGATAGAGAGAGCCATTATGGGTTTAATGAGAAATCTGGCACAAGGGAAATCTTCAGGATCCACAAAGATGACCCCAACTAAGTATCTAAGCAATAGCAGAGAGGCTACCTTAAATGCTCTTCCCCTAGAATGAGTTTGCTCACTATCTTAAATGCCATCAAAGAGACTTCACCCAGTAGCTGATGAAAGCAGAAGCAGACATTCACAGCTAACACTGAGGCAAACTCCTGGAATCCAGGTGAAGAGAGGGAAGAGTGATGAGAAAGGGGTCAGGATACTTGGGAAACACACAGAAACAGTTGACCTGAGAAAGTGGGAGCTCACAGACCTCAGCCTGATAGCTGTGAATTAGTATGGGACTGAACCAGGCCCCCTGAATGTAGATGTCGGTTGGGAGGGCAGGGTATCTATGGAGCCTCTGGCAATGGAACCAGTTGTTATCCCTAGTGCACAAATGGGCATTGGGATCCCATTCACTATTGAGGGATACACTCGAAGCCCAAATACATTGGGAAAGGCCTAGGTCCTGCCCCAAATGTAGTGACAGATTTTGGTGATCCCACGCATCCTTAGTTGTAGATGTGGATGGGATGGAGAGTTGCTGGGGAGAAAGGAAGGATGGGTGGGAGAGAGAATTGGGATTGGTATATAAAATAAGATTGCTTTTAATTTAAATAAAAATAATGTCAAAAAATTTCAAAGTTCTCAAACAATTTCCATTCATGATGGGTGATTAAGGAGGCCACTGTTTCAGAACCCAAAAGAATTCAATCACTATTTCAGAACCTAGAAGAATACTCTGCAAGATGCACATTAGATTCTTTATTGAAAACTCTTCTACAATGTATGAAATCAATGCATTTAATCAGACTTGAATCCAGTAGTGATTTTAAATAACAGGAGAGTGTACACAAGTTCCAGAGTGACAACCATGAATATTTAATGTTTGCATGATTGAATCAACCTCATGATTATTTCCAATGAGCCAAGAATACAGAATAATACCAGGTTTCTACTACCAGGATGAATGTTCCAATTTGAGGCATGCATCAAAACACAAAAGAAAATTTTAAAATATTATTGGATTTCCTTCATGTTTTCTGTAAGGATTTTACTTTGCTGAGATGAAAACAAGAATCATTGTGATTTGCTCTAGTTTCAGATCATTTTACAGAAACTGACATAATTGCTTCATATACACATTTAATATTTTCAATAGGGATGTTGAGCTGATGTGTTAACTTTACATAGTCTTTCCCCATTTGTTATTTTTCCCCCTTTCTGCATTTAATGGAGAAAATGTCAGAGGAGATGTTCATTATATTCACACCTAATAGTGTGAAGTCATCATATTGTCATCAGTTGGTCAATCCCCCTTCCTTATCCCACCTCCCTAGTGATGATACCAATCAGACAAATTTTTCTAAAATCAGATCGAACATTCTTTCTGAGGATAAATAGACATATCTACATTCTTTTATATCTAAGATGCTGGTTAAAAATTAAGACGATTAAAATTATTATTATTAAAATGATTATATGTACAATTCAACTTAAATTTCACACAGACATGACATTTTCCAAAAAAACAACAACAAAAAAAAACAATCACCTTCCTGTACCAGTAAATCATAGAGTGAAAGGCAGGTACACATTTATGCTTCAAAAAACAAAAAGGAAAAAAGTTTTCTGCTATGTGGTGTTTACCTACCTAGTGCTAAAGTCAGCCTCTGCTGTTCCCCATACCACTAATAAAGTAGGCTTCAAATAGGATGGTGGTGCTTGAGACAAAATGTATTACAATGTAAAAGTCACTTGGTCCTGGAAAAAATAATTTTCCTTCATTAGTACGTGATGCAGAATCACATATATTCTACTATTTACTTATTTATTGTTTATTTTGAGATTTAATAGTTACAACAATTTTGCCACTTTCTTTCCTCCTTATAATCATAGTGTATGCACCTCCACATCCTCCTTCAAAGTCATTTCCATTTTTACTGATTATGGTCACATACTTATATGCATTATATAAATACATATTATATAAATCCCAGTATTGCAAGGACAATGCAAAATATCTTACCATTTTTTTGCATTAAATTATTGAGTCTGGGAAAGATTCCCTTAACTCCTAGTATAAAATACAAAAGTAATGTACATTCCTGTACTTGACCAACTTCAGCAAGACCTTTATTTATTTGTCAGTCTGCTTCTTGTGAATTTATTTTTGCAACACTTTTCACAATTCATATGTGCATTATTTTCTCAAACTCTGTGAAAGGTAGATTATGGAGATTTTACTCACTTGTGGTTAAGCCTCCCTGTGTCTGCAGGTAATACTAAATTTGCAAGAAATGACAATAGAACTCAGGAAACTTCCAGGTGCCTATAAAATTCTCAGCCCCATTCCTTTGGGGGCATTTTGCTTTATTGAATAAAATCTGTAACATGAGACAAAAAGACCAATTTAACTGTGAAATATGCTCATGCTCCTGATAAAGATTGTATTGATTACAGAAAATATAAATAACACCACAAGTTTTCAGAGATACTCACATTTCTTATAACAATAATTAAAATTATTTTAATTACACAGCCCAAACCTTGTGTAATTGGCATTTCCCCCTTTTCCTAAACACAATATAAAAATAATAATCACTCATTATTTAACATTTACCATCACATGTGTGTTTCTGATACAAGAATAAACTTCTTGAAACTGTTGTATGTTCACTGCCATGTGCCACGATCCATGCCAACATTTGGTAACATTATACACATGAAAGAGGACAGTTGGCATTAAATGTTTCAAGAATGGCAACATTGACTAATTCATATATCCTGATTTATACGAGACCAAGATCTAAGAGCTACATTTTAATTCCAATTTAATATGAATAATTGAATATATCTGTATGACTAAAATTATTTTCCAACTACAAAAGATTTTCTTTGTTATGAGAAAGTTTAAATTGAATATCAATAGCATAGATTCAGGTTAAAAATTAGTCCCACAAATGAATCTGTATGAATTTTTGAATTTTGTCTGATTTTAAAACCTTAATAAAGCTACATACAAGAAGAAAGCATAATCAGACTTTAAAGTAAATTTGCTTAGCAAACAGATGGTCCCCATCCTTTCCAAAACCCATAAACTGTTGAGACTTGAAGTTAATATATACAAGGGGTGGTTTTAGGCTCTGATATCTTTGATAAATGTGTGTTAATATGGATGGAATGCTTACTCATATATGAATTGTGTATTATGTTTCATGAAACAAACCCAGACTATTTAGACTAAGAAGCCAGGCTTGGTCATGTGTCTTCAGTAGTCATCTGAAACACTCATGAAAATGTGGAAAACACAATAATGACAATTATGCATTATGGACACCTAAGAAAGGGGTAAAAACACAACCAAGGACCTTCCCTTCCCATGGTTATCTTCAAGGCCCTAGGAAAAATCTTTAGTAATATACAGAGGAATATAATGCATTACCAAGCTGTCCTTGTTGTGGCGTGAATGTCTCAATACATATCACCATTTCCACTCTCTCCTGCAAGTTAGCCTGATAAGTTGTCAAAATTGTGTGCACTATCTGATTGGATTTAGACGCCTCTCCTCCTGGGTACTGGGATCCATTCATTTTCTTTGCCCATTATAAAATGTCTGTGGATTTTTATTGATTCTCTGTCAATTTCTTATCTTTTTTTTTCTTTTTTAATAAATTTATTTTTTTTCTTTTTTTATTAAATTAAAGATCCTACTCATCTCCTATTCTACTTGTATCCTCCCCTCTCTCTTGTTTTGTCCCACAAAAGGAAAGATAAAAAGAGTAAAAATGAGATAAAAACACAATAGTAGAAGAGAGATAAAGAGAAAGTATGTGTGTCTGTGTGTTTGTGTTAGTTTGTGTGTGTGTGTGTGTGTGAGAGAGAGAGAGAGAGAGAGAGAGAGAGAGAGAGAGAGAGAGACTTTTTTCAAATCTTCATTCCTCTTAGTCATACTGGGAGCTTCTTTGTATTATATTGGTCCAAACAGTTTTACATACAAAAGTCAATGTGTAATGAGTTGTTGTTGAGGTTCCAGGCCTCTGGATGTAATACATCACCAATACTGGACCCACACCAACATTTCTCTTTATTATACTGCTGTTTGCCCAGGTCATTAAGATCATGTTGCTATGTTTCCACATTATCAGTCCTTTCTCACCTTCCAGCAGGTCAAGGATAGAGTAAACATTTGTATTTAAAACTCTAGGCCCTGAATTTGTGCCTGGGTGGATGCTGATTTGGTCAATCCAGGCCAGGAGAACCATGCCTCTCAAGTGAGGTATGGAACCTAATCTCCGAAGGTGGTGGTAAGGGGTGGAAGACCCTGTCCAAGAGTGGAGGCCAAGGTCTCCTATTAGAGATGGGAATAGATTTACAATTCAAGGGTAATTGGGGTCCAATAACCCAGGGCTGGGTTAGAGTTAGGGTCAACTATTTTGGGCAGGGGAGCTCACCATGACCAATAAAGGTTAGGAACAAATCAGCATTGAACTTGTATGTCAACACTTAGTTTAACACATGATTTTCCTGTGCCTCTGTGGTAACACCGGCAATGGGCATTCACCAATACCCCATCTTCTGTAGGACCATAGACCTAGATGTGGTCAATGGCATCAAGTAGTTGCACCTAGATTTGAACATAGTCCTAGGTGGTAGTATAGTTCTCTCAGATCCCCATAGGCCTAGTAGCAGTATGGTCTTCAAGTTTCAAATTGGCCCCATATGATAGTTCAGATCCAAGCCAAGGGATCCAATGTTAACAGGAACCCCACACACCTCAACACAGACTCTCTGTGGCAGGACACAGACATTTAGGGAAATTCTAATTTTTGAGGATCCTCACCTCAATAGACTGTTAGCAAAAAAAAATGCTAATGACTCCTGAAAATACTATCATCCCAGCCAAGATATTGTAAGATGATGAAGAGGTGCTTGACAGCACACAGATTGGGGTAAGTGAAAAGATTATAAAAATCCTCTGACTCTGCAACTTAATCAACTGCCTAAACAGATCAACAAATTCTGAATCAAGAAAATCTGCTTTAGGTGCAGAAATAAAGCCCAATTGTCAAGAGAATTTGCTGCTCTTTCAAAGGAGCTGAGTTTGAGTCCCAGCACCTTTCTTTAACATTTTTTTATACAAAGTAACCCAGCACCAAAGTTTCTATAAATCTCACTCATTCTCCTTTGGTTGAATGCTCATTGATGCAGGGATCATATCTGTCAAAAATGTGGTAGATCTTCTCCCTAAATAGCATGCATAGAATGATAACTTCTTAGCCGGGCATAACAAGGGTTATTACTTCCTTGTGTAGAATTTCGGGAATAGAGCCATGTGTTCTCATGAATGGTAGTTTTGTGTTTTCCACTGGCCAAAGAAGATGCAATATCTAGGGCAGGTTCTGATGAAGAAAAGGAAAGATGATTGCCTTTATTTTTCTGAGAAATTTGTTTCTTTCATACAAGAATTCTCAATGTATGCAAAGAAAGGGAAAAGAGTAAGGTGAGAGGATCCCAAACACAGCAATGAACTTGCAAGGTGAATAAGAAATAGAGAATTTTATGCATGATAGGAAGGATTCCTAGAGCTGAACTCCCAAATTTAGGAGCACCAACTCTGTAAAACTGCCTGGATATTTGAAATACATTATCATCACTAGATTGCTATCTCAAGTTATTTTTCACCAGTTATCCACATTTTTGACTTCTGGAACTTTCTAGACTCTCCAAATCACCTTAATTTACTTTAGTAACTTACTCTAAAACACAAAAAATAATTTTCTGTTTTATATTTTTTAATTATTTTTTAATTCTAAGGCAAAATAAGTACAATTCTTAGTGTTCTGTTTCTGTAAAGAGACATCATGACAAGCCAACTCTCATAAATGAAAGCATTTAATTGGTGCACGCTTAGAGTTTCAGAGTTTTGGCCATTTTTGTCAGCATGGTGGGTAGCATGGCTCCTTGCAGGCATAATGCTGGAGAAGGAACACAGATTTCTACACCCTGATGCTCTAGTAGCAGATAGAGAACCTGAACCTGGCTTGAGCATTTGAAATTCGAATCATACACACAGTGACACACTTCCTCCAACAAGACCACATGTACTCCAATAGCACCAACCTTCCAATCCCTTCCAATACCATCACTCCCTAGTGATCAAGAATTGACATGTATGAGCCAATGGGATTTATTTCTATTCAAACAGACACAGTACATAATATGTTATGAATACAAATATATAAAATATATTTAATGTATTTATATAAATGTATAAACATCAAACTATATTTAAATATATTTACTATAACTAAAAAATTAGCATTTAAATATATTAGTTATATGAATATAAATATATTATATAAAATTTATGATATAACAAAATATATATTTACTTTACAAGAATATATATAACATATTCAAATATTGTTATATCCTTGGTCATAAAACTCTTCTTTTTCCAACCACTCATATACCCATTACTCCTTTTCACATTCACAAACTTATTTAATTATTATTGTTACATATATAAATATATATGTCATGTAAATGTATAAAAGATACATGCTGTGTCCATTTTGTGTTGTTTCAGTATATATGATTTCAGGGCTGACAATCTGCTACTGGATAACAAATGAGAGATCATATTCCCAAACCAGACAATTCTTCCACTCTCAGGGATCTTTATTTGCCTGTAGTTCTTTGTATATATAATATTTTTTTAAATCAGTACCAATCAACATAAAAATCTTGGAGCATTAATGTTAATTATTAACCGCATCACTAAATAGAACAGGCGTAGGACAGTCTTTCTATTCATGACAGCTGGTGGGGTGGGCTCCATGACATGTGTGCACTCATCCCACCTACCACCTACTTTCAAGTTACCATAGCTAATGTTGTTGTAATTTCTCTCTCTTATTTCACCCTCAACCCAAATTCTGTGTATCTTATAACAATTCAAACCCACAGGACCCTATTGTGTATGAGGGGTTTTATTTTTTTGATAAAACACTAGTTTGTATTCTGATTAGAAAGAACAAAAATGGTGGGGATTTGTGTGCCTGGGGAGCATTGCAATGGAGTTGGGAGAGGGGAAATTACAAATCAGTTTTTCATACAATATATTCTGATTACAATTTCCCCTCTCCCAACTCCATTGAAATCTAGGTATTTCCTCACAGTGCTGTGTATGTCTTCTCTATTAGCAGCATCACACACTTGGTGACATCCTAACTCCTCTATGTGTGTGCATTGAAACATTTGTGATGTGTGCATGGATATATGTGTATCTGGAAGCATTTGTCTATAAAAGAATGTTTCCTCCATCACCCTGCACTCGATTCTTGATAGAGGGTCTGCCTGCAGCTAACTGAAAGTGGGTATCTGAGCTGTTGCTATGGTTACAAGTATAGTCTTCAACCTTCTCTATCTAGTGCTAGAATTGATAATACACAACTGATGCTTCAAAGCCATTTTTGTGAGTGATGACAATTGGTTTTTCTCTCTTTATAGTCAATATTATAATATAATTGTATAATTTTCTTCCTCCAAATCCTCCCATATGTCCTTGTTTCTCTTTTTCAATTACTTGCTGCAACATGCATTTATGTATGTGCATATTCGTGAGCATATTTTTAAAATAATTCAACAATTAAATTTATAAAAACAATATTTTTTTCTTTTTTATTAGAAAGAAAATTATTTTACACATCAATCCCAGGTCCCTCTCCCTTCCCTCCTCCCCTGCCTACCCCCAAAAAACACACTACCCATCCCCTACCCTTTCTGCTCCCCAAGGAGGGTGAGGCCTTGCATAGAGGCCTTCAAAGTCTGTCATATTCTTTGGGACAGGGCCTAGGCCAATCTCCTTGTGTCTAGGCTCAGGGAGTATCCCTCTATGTGGGATGGGCTCCTAATGTCCATTCCTATGGTAGTGATAAGTACGATCCACTACAAGGGGACCCATAGATTTCCAAGATCTCCTTACTGACACCCACATTCAGGGAGTCTGGACCCCTTTGCTTATCAGTCCTCCTACTCTGCATCTGGATTTCAGTTCAGTTCAAGGTTTTTCTGTGGGTGTCTGCTTCTACTTCCACCACCTGCTGGATGAAGGCTACACGTTGGCATATGAATTAGTCATCAATCTCATTATCAGGAGAGGACATTTAAGGTAGCCTCTCCTTTGTTGCATATACTCAATTTCTTTTTGTGAAACAATTCTATTTTGGTTTGTAATAATGCCAGTTCAGATGTGCAAGTATGAGAATTAACCATCCTGTGGACTCTGAATACTATGTATTCATTAGTGTATTTTTGGAAATATTATGAAAAAAATCACACAGAGAAAAATACCTGATATCCCTAGGAACATTCTAATTTTCAAACTGATAAGTTTCAAAGTTCACAAACTATTCCTCTTCATGATGGGTAATGAATGTGGCCACTATTTCAGATCTAGTAGTATCCTCTGCATGATGCACATTAGATTCTTTACTGAAAATACTTTTGCAAAGTTTGAAATCAATGCATTTAATCAGACATGAAGCCAGTAATGATTTTCAGTAGCAGGAGGGTGTGCAGAAGTTCCAAAGTGACAACTTTGAATATTTTGTGTTTGCATGATTGAATCAATCTCAGAATTGTATTCTAATAAGTCAAGAATATAGAATGATACCATTCTTCTACTCCCAGGATCACTGATCCAATTTAGGGCATGCATCTGTGAGGAACAACACACACAAAAAAAAATTTTAAAAATTAAATTTAAAATATTATTCGTTTGCCTCCATGGTTTCTGTAACAATTTTACATTGGTGAGAGGAAAACAAGAATCTTTCTAATTTATTCTAATTTCAGATCAGTTTACAGAAACTGGCTTACCTGACTCATACACATTTTTAATATTTTCAATAGGGATGTTGAGCTGGCGTGTCAACTTTACATAGTCTTTCCACAATTGTTCAGTGATATTTGTTCCCCTTGCTGCATTTAATGGAGGAAAAGTAGGAGTAGATGTTCATTATAGTCACACCTAAATGTCTGAATTCATCATATTGTCATTAGTTGGTCAATCCTGCTACCTGATCCCACCAGGCTAGTGATAAAGCTAGTCAGACAAATCATTCTGAAATCATGTCAAACATTCTTTCTGCGGATAAATAAATATATTTATACCCATTATATATAAGATAATTAGAAATCAAGACAATTAAAATTATTTTTAAAATTATTATGTTACAGTTCAACTCGAATTTCACACAGTCATGACTTTTTCTTAAAAGGGGGGGGTGAAGTCCTTCCTACACCATGACATCGTGGAATGAAATACAGGTACAGATTTATATGGCAATCAACAAAGAGAAAAAAAAAGTTTTCTGCTATGTGATTTTTACATACCCAGTGCTGCAGTCAGCTTCAGAGAGTAGCCCAAATCATTAATAAATGAGGCTTCAAATAGGATAGTGGTGTTTGAGGCAAAATGTATCAGAATGTAAACGTCAGTTGGGACTGGGAAGAAATAATTTTTCCTTCATTAGTACATGGTGCAGTTTCTCATATATTCTCCCAATTATTAATTTATTGTTTATTTTGAGATTTTAATATTGTTACAACAATTTTGCCACTTCCCTTTTCTCCTAATAGTAATTGTGTATGCACCTCCACATCTTCCTTCAAATTCATTTCCCTTCTTCACTGATTATGTTCGCATGCTTATATTTATTATATAAGTATATATTATATATAAATTGTGTATTATATTATGTATTATATTACATAAATTAATAATGACTAATAAGATGAATATATTATACATTTCTTCTTAACTCTTTGAGTCCATATAATGTTACTTAAATGTATCTGATATTTATTTTTAATTGTAATACTTTTCAAAAAAAACTTAGAAAAAAATCCTTTCACAATAATCCCAATATTGCTAAGACAATACAAAATATACTACCATTTTTGCATTAAACTGTTGAGTCAGGGAGACAGTCCCTTAAATCCTAGTATAAAATGCAAAAGTCATGTACATGCCTGTACTTGTCCAACTTTAGCAAAACCTATACCTATTTATTTATTTATTTGTCAGTTTTCTTATTTGGTAATTTATTTTTGCACCACTTTGCAAGATTCATATGTGCACTATTTTCTTCAATTTCATGAAATGCAAATTATGAAGACTTTACTCACTTCTGTATAAGCCTCCCTCTGTCTGTGGGATAGTGTAGATTCGTGAGAAATGATGGTAGGAGTCTTGAAACTCCCAGGTGCCTATAATGTTCTCAGTCCCTTTCCTTTGTGGGCATATTATATTATTGAAATCATCTGATGTGAGTCTGTGGATCAATAGACCTTGAGTGAAGATGATATCTGTAACAGGAAACAAAATGGACCAGTTATCTGCTAAATATGCTCTTCATAAATATTGGATTGGTAACAGAAATATAAATAACACCACGAATTCTCAACTAGAGATACTCACATTTCTTATAGCAATCAAGCAAATGAAAATTTTCAGCCCAAACTGTGTGTATTTGGCATTTCCCATTTTTCCTAAACACAATATAACAAATAATAATCACTCATTATTTAGTATGTATCATCCTAGGTGTATTTCTGACACAAGAATAATAAACTTGTTGAAAGTGATACATGTTCACTGTCATGTGCCTGTTCACTGTCATGCTATTCCATGGTTTTTAAATCTTTTCATTAATAGTCTTTTTGACTGATGATTCCTTTTGGGTGTGGACAGACTTTCTGTGCACACAGGGATGTGTGGATGAAAATGGGCCTCAGACCCATAATTGAAAGGATTTCCCACATCACAAAAGTGACAGCAGTAATCATATTGACTAGGTAAGTATCCAAACAGCAGGATGGTTTTCAAGAAGAGGATCTTGTTTCATGATCAGGTTATATTTCAAATTATCCTTTACTTATATTCACATTTATTAATATTTTATGTAAGCAAACTTTCCATGATGTGTTCTTTACTCCCTTAGTTCATATTTTCACTTTTAATAGAAAGAAAAATTAAAATACCAACATGTATGCTAAAGTTTACAATGCTTAGACACAGTGACTTTCAATTACAGCTACCCTTGAATTACAACCACATTATCTTCCCATTTCAGAAATATATGGGGAATGCCGGACAGTGGTGGCACACACCTTTAATCCCAGCACTCCGGAGGTAGAGGCAGTAGATCTGTTTGAGTTTGAGAGCAGCCTGGTATACAAGAGCTAGTTCCAGGACAGCCTCCAAAACCACAGAGAAACCCTGTCTTGAAAAACAAAAGCAAAAACAAAAGAGAAATAAATGGGGAATGCTTTAATCCGATTTCAAAAACAATCACTTCTGCTTGAATAAAAATTTCTTACCTAACATAGTACGTCATGCTCATGGATTTGTAATTCTTAAAATAATTCACTTCACGCATCAGCATCCTAAATTCACTATTTTCATCTGTCACACTCTCAGGTTTCGATGCTATGTAGATGGTATAAAATTTTCCTGAAAACTAAAAAATAATATAAATTAGAATCAGTCAGAAGATCTGGGTTTAAGTCCCAGCACCCACATATTGGCACACAAAGTACTGTAACTTCATTTCTTAGGAATATTTAAGGCATTTGTGGGTGCAATATGAAATGCAATATGTAGACCAAACACATAAAATAAAAAAATTGAATTAGTAAAAAATTTAAGGTAAAACAATAGTTAGAAAAAATAAGTAAAATATATATTAACTAAAAACAGAGGTATTTTATATTGTAATATAAAAATTTATCACAAATATAATGTAATAACAGCATTAATTCATATTTCTCTCCATTAGTTACAATTCCTGACATATTATTTGAAAACATATATACATTAATTTAATAAAGAATAATAATTTTATATCATGCAAACTACTATTAAGGAAAATGTATAAATTATAATTTAGATGTTCCTAATATAAAGCAACTTCAAAGAACATAAATAATCTAAAAGAAAACACAATAAAATTCACATACAAATTGCATCTCATGGGTATATGGATGATAAAACATCTTTGTATGCCAAGGTATTGGGATCAATTTTCCATAGAGAAATCACTCTGATCAGAGAAAGAAGGATTTAAAACTGGACCTGTTAAAATGTTTTGCCTCTGGTTTCTACAACTTTGCTGCAATGTTTGTGAACCCATGATCAAGGACACACACTCATTCAAACACACACACACACACACACACACACACACACACACACACGCACGCACAGGCACACGCACACGCACACGCACACGCACACGCACACGCACACGCACACGCACACACACACACCACATGGAAACATCAAAAAAATCAACTATTTATATTGAAAATATAAATGGATTATAATTCATATCAATCAATATTTATCCCACACATTGTCCACAGTAGAATGACTCTGTCTCAAATACATTTTACACAATGTGTTTGTCAGGCAAGCATTAGATTATTTTAGAGTTTCTGTTATGTTTATCACAAATCATCCCTGATTTCCTATAGGACAGTAAATTATTTTATGAAATGGTGTTCTAATTTTCAACTATGAAAATATGGTTAATCATGCTAAAATGGATAGAAATTTAAAAAAAGAAAACATGGCAATTTTTTGTTTTAGAAGACAGAGTTTCTCTGTGTAGCTTTGGCTGTCCTGGAACTCACTCTGTAGATGGGACTAGCCTCGAACCCACAGAGATCTGGCTAACTCTATCTTCCTGAGTGCTGCAATTAAGGCATGTGCCATAGCTGCCTTTCAGAAAAATGTTATCAGGTAGCTCAAAAGAGGTAATTATAACCTTAACACTAAAACAAATATTTTTTCAGACTTGGGGTATATTACACTACAAAAAGTTGGGGGGTACCAATATTTTCATAAAATCACATGATTGTCAGGTCAAAAACTATAAAATTCACCACAGTTACTTTTGCCCCTGCATAGCCCCCTGAAAGCCCGTCCTTGTACCGGTAAGGGTTTCTCGGTAGCAGACACCAAACAGGCTAGAGCAGAGAAAAGAAGAACTTTCATTTTCTAGAATTTTCTCTTTCTTCGGCAGTAGAAATCCAGAGTTTCTCAGCAGGGTGAACTGAAGATGCATTCAAAGCGTTTCAGTTATCAGGATGTGGGGTCAGCCCTCTTTCACTGAAATTTTTATTAACTTGTTTGTTTTGAATTGGCAATACAGGCTGATTGTCAGTACTTGCATGTTTCCTGTATTGCTTTATTTAAACCCATGGCAAAAGAAGTCAGTGGAATATAATGTTCCTGATTATGAAAAGGAGAATAATTCAGGAACGTTCTGCTCCACTAAACTCTAATCCTATGACCCTTGCCAACCTTGTGGTATCATTACACACATAAAAGAGAACAGTTGGCATTAAATGTCTCAGGAGTGGCAACGTTGACTAAACATATATCCTGATTTATACATGAGCAAGATCGAAGAGCTACATGTTAATTTCAATTTTAATATGAATAATTGAATATATTGGTAAAACTAAAATTATATTCTAACTCAAAAAGATATTCTTGAGTTTAAGAAGTTTGAATTAAATATCAATAGCTAAGATTCATGGTAAAAATGAATTCCGAAAATGTGTCTGTATGCATTTTGTTGTGAGCACTAAAACCCTCAGATAAGGAGACAATTTACTTAGTTCTTACCAGAGGATAACTTCTCCCAATTTTTCTTTCTTTCTTTTTTTTTTTTTTTTTTTTTTTTGGATTTTTGAGACAAGGTTTCATAGTATTGTGTTGGAGGTTGTCCTGGAACTCTGTAGACCAGGGTAGCCTTGAACTCACAGAACTCTGCCTGTCTCTGCCTCCTGAGTAGTATGATTAAAGGCATGAGCCACCAACCCCCGGTAATTTCTCCCACTTTGTATAAAAGTACAACTCAGGCACATGACATTCACTCGTTTAATACTTCCATATGTCCTCTCTCTTATTTTTCTCTAAGCACCTTCCAAATAAATATTTTAAAAATGTATCAGACAAACAGCAGTTATTTGAACATCTTGTTATTAATAAAATAACCAATAATTGAGTAGTGGTTAAATGACAATGTCTTTGCTGAATTTCAGGGATAAGTCTATGAAGTTGAAACACAAAAATTCAATTATAAATAAAAATGGAATGAATGTCTGAGATGCATTCTTGTGTTCTACAGGCTGGGCTTGAACCTGTGAGTTTACATAGAATGGTTTTATGTTTCTATAATTTCTGATTGCACATGGCAAGTGCTGAGACCACTGGATGTTTGAACATATCTGACTTAGATTTTTATTAATTTAGTATATAATATAGAATATAAATAAAGTAAAAATAGTCACATACTGACATTTAAAATATTTTCATTACTTTGTCTCTCTATTGTGCTTCCTTTTTCCGTTTTTTTATTTAATTAGGAACAAGATTGTTTTACATGTCAATCCCAGTTCCCCTACCCTTCTCTCCTCCCCTACCTGCCCCCACTAATGCCCTACCTATCACACACCCTTTCTTGCTCCCCAGGGAGGGTGAGGTCTTCTATGGGGAATCTTCAGAGTCTGTCATAATCTTTGGGTTAGGGCCTAGGCCCACCCCCATATGTCAAGGCTGAGGGAATATCCCTCTATTTGGAATGGGCTCCCAAAGTCCATTCCTATGTTAGGGATAAGTACTGATCTACTACATGAGGCCCCATGGAATTCGTAGACCTCCTCATTTACATCCATGATGTCTGGATCAGTCCTATGCAGGTTTCCTAGCTATCAGTCTGGGGACCAGGAGCTCCCCCTTGTTCAGGTCAGATGTTTCTCTGGGTTTCGCCGGCCTCGTCTGGACCCCTTTGAAGGAAGACAATAAGGTATGGCTTAGGATGATATATGTAAATAACACAAAGCATGAAATTAACCAAAATAGTTACTAACAGGCAAATGAATCTAGCATCAAAATCGAATAGAAAATATAATTAGTATTTCAGAATACTACCCTAATTCAACCACTTATGGTGTAAGAGCGAAACATCTCATAATTTAGAGGTGATTCCTCTTTGCCATGTGTGAAGCAGGTATGCCTGTATTTTCACACATAAAATACCTGTCCATAAACAGAAACTCTCAACTCAATTATGGAACAGGACAATTCACTGAATTAGATTGTGCAAAATATGTAATTATAAATTGTACTATTCGAGAGTCAGCTGACCCAAGCAACCTGCTTGCCGTACCAAGTTCGGCGGCAGTGGGTTCCAAACACCGATAACCCAGAGGCAGCCTGGCATACATCCGGCGGCCCAGGGAGGCCAGTAGCTGTTTCTGGTTCCTGTTAATCGTCGCTGCTCAGAGTCATCTGACACAAGCGACCTGCAGCATTCTGCCGCGGGATCTGACACACCGAGGCCTGGTGACATCTCTGCCTCCAACTGCCAGCCCGGCGGGACACAGCACGAACAAACACTGTCGACACCAGGGTAACAGTGACACCTCCATCCACTAGAAAAGGACAGACATCAGAGTATTGGATTTGATTGCATCTACCAGAAGAGAACTTTGGTCCCACACCCACCAGGAGAACAAGAAACTCTTGCTATACCCACCAGAAGAAAGGATAAGAAGAGGACAAGGTAAAAGCACATCCAACAACAGAAAACCCAATATGACATCACTGGAGACTAGGAACCATACACCAGTAAGACCTGAACATCACAATGAAGATGAAACAGAAGAGAATGATATTAAAAGCATCTTCATGAAAATGCTAGAGGAACTCAAAGAAGACATGAGAGAAAATCCCTTAAAGAAATTGAAGAAAAAAACTAACCAAAAATACAAGATGTCAACAAATCTCTCAAGGAAACAGTTCAAGGTCTAAAAACTGAAAAAGAGACAATAAAGAAAGCACAATCTGAGGGAATGCTGGAAATAGAAAAGCTGGGTAAACGGTCAAGAACTACAGATGTAAGTATAACCAACAAAATACAAGAGATGGAAGAGAGAATCTCAGAAGTTGAAGACACACTAGCAGAAATAGATTCATCAAAAAGAAAATCTTAAGTCCAACAAATCCCTATCACAAAATATCCAGGAAATATGGGATACCATGAAAAGACCAAACCTAAGAATAATAGGTATAGAAGAAGCTGAAGAAATCCAACTCAAAGACGCAGAAAACATATTCACCAAAATCATAGAAGAAAACTTTCCCAACCTAAAGAAAAACATACCAATGAAAATACAAGAAGTCTACAGAACACCAAATAGACTGAACAAATAAAAAAGTTCTCCTGGCCACATAATAATCAAAACACCAAACATACAAACAAAGAGAAAATATTAAGAACAGCAAAGGAAAAAGGTCAAGTAACCTATAAAGGCAAACCTATCAGAATCACACCTGACTTTTCCTTGGAAACTCTGAAAGCCAGAAGGTCCTCGATATATATTCTACCTACACTAAGAGACCATGGATGCCAGCCCAGACTACTATACTCAGCAAAGCTTTCAATCATTATAGATGGAGAAAACAAAATATTCCACGACAGAACCAGATTCAAACAATACATCTCCACCAATCCAGCCCTACAGAAAGTACTGGAAGGAAAACTGCAACCCAGGGAAGTTTACTACAACCAGAAAAAACTTAGGCAATAGATAATCCCAACTTAACAACAGCCAAAAGGAAAAAGGGACAGAATCTCACACATAATCTCTCCACCATCACCAAAACAAAAACAAACAAGAATGAACAATAATCAATGGTCATTAATGTCCATCAACATTAATGGTCTTAACTCCCCTATAAAAAGACACAGATTAGCAGAATGGATAAGAAGACAGAATCCTTCCTTCTGCATGGAAGAAACTCACCTCAACATAAAAGACAGATGGTACCTAAGAATTACATGTTGGGGAAAGATCTTCCAATCAAATGGACCCAAGAAACAAGCGGGGGTAGCAACCTTAATTTCCAATAAATTGGACTTTAAACTAAAAATCAGTCAAAAGAGATGAAGAAGGTCATTTCCTACTCATCATGGGAGAAATCCATCAGGATGAAGTCTCAATTCTGAACATTTATGCCCCCAAACAAAGGCATCCACGTTTGTAAAAGAAACATTACTAAAACTCAAATCACACATAAAACAGCACACACTTAAAGTGGGAAATTTCAACACCCCACTCTCACCACTGGATAGGAACACCAGACAGAAACTTAACAAAGAAACAAAAGAACTAATAGAAGTTATGGGTCAATTGGACTTAACAGATATCTATAGAACATTCCACATGAATACAAAACAATTTACCTTCCTCTCAGCACCACATGGAACCTTCTCTAAAATCGATGATATATTTGGCAACATACCAAACCTAAACAAGTACAAAAACAGTGAAATAACCCCTTGTGTCTTATCAGACCACCATGCTTTAAAATTAGAATTCAACAACAACATGAACCACAGAAAACCTACAAACTCATGGAAATTAAGTAACACCCAATTGAACAATTCATGGGTCCAGGAAGAAATAAAAAAAGAAATTAAAGATTTCCAAGAATTCAATGAGAATGCGGACACAACATATCCAAACTAATGGGATACTCTGAAAGCAGTGCTAAGAGGAAAGTTCATAGCGCTAAATGCCCACATGAAGAAACAGGAGAATAATCACATTAGAGAATTAACAGCACAACAGAAAGCTTTAGAAAACAATAAAGCCAATACACCCCAGAGGAGCAGATGCCAGGAAATAATCCAATTGAGGGTTGAAATCAGTAAAATGGAAACTAGGAAAACAATACAAATAATCAATATAACAAAAAGTTGGATCTTCGAGAAAATCAACAGGATAGACAAACCTTTATCCAAACTTATCAAACAACAAAGAGTGAACATGCAAATTCATAAAATCAGGAATGAAAAGGGGGTCATAACAACAGACACAGAGGAAATGCATAAAATCATCAGGTCATACTTTGAAAACCTATATTCCTCAAAATTTGAAAATCTAAAGGAAATGGGCAATTTTCTGGATAGATTTCACTTTCCAAAATTCAATCAAGAACAGATAAGCAATTTAAATAGACCTATAACCTCTAATGAAATTGAAGCAGTCATTAGAAGTATCCCAACCAAAAAAAGCCCAGGGCCAGATGTCTTCAGTGCAGAATTCTACCAGAAATTCAAAGTACAGCTAATACCAATTCTCCCCAAAGTATTTCACACAATAGAAGCAGAAGGATCATTACCACACTCTTTTTATGAGGCTTCAATAACCATGATACCCAAGCCACACAAAGACACAACTAAGAAAGAGAACTACAGACCAACATACCTCATGAACATTGATGCAAAAATTCTCAATAAAATATTGGCAAATCGAATCCAAGAACACATCAGAGAAACCATCCATCTGGATCAAGTAGGCTTCATCCCAGGGATGCAAGGATGGTTCAACATAGGAAAATCCATCAATGTAATCCACTGTATAAAAAGACTGAGGAACAAAAATCACATGATCATCTAACTAGATGCCGAAAAAGCCTTTGACAAAATCCAACACCCCTTCATGATACAGGTCTTGGAGAAATCAGGGATAACAGGAACATACCTCAACAAAAGCAATATACAAGCCAACAGCCAACATCAAATTAAATGGAGAGAAACCAATATGATGCCACCAGAGTCTAGGGAATCTACAGCAGCAATACATGAACATCTGAAGACAGATGAAGCAGAAGAGAATGACCTTAAAAACAGCTTCATGCAGATGATAGAGACCCTAAGAGACAAAATGAGAAAATCCTCCAAAGAAATGGAAGAAAAGACAAACAAAAAATTTCAAGAACCAATTCAACCAGTGCAAGTTTTGAAAGCAGAGACAGAGACAGTAATACAATAAAAAAACACAGTCTGAGGAAATGCTGGAATAGAGAAAGATGGGTAAACAATCTGGAACTACAGATGCAAGCATAACCAATAGAATTCAAGAGATGGAGGAGAGAAACTCAGGAGTTGAAAATATGATAGGAGAAATAGATTCATCGACCAAAGGAGAACTCAAGTCAAACAAATCCCTAACACAAAATAATCAGGAAATATGGGACAGAGTGAAAAGGCCAAACCCAAGAATAATAGGTATAGAAGAATGTGAAGAAACCCAACTCAAAGGTGCAGAAAACAGATTCAACAAAATCATAGAAGAAAACTTTCCCAACTAAAGAAAGACATATCAATGTAAGTCTAATAAGCCAACAGAACATCAATTAGAGTGCACCACAAAAAGTCCACTCATCACATAATAATTAAAATATTAAACATACACAATAAAGAAAGAATATTAATAGCAGCAAAGGACAAAGGCTAAGTAACATATAAAGGCAGACCTGTGCAAAATACACCTGACTTATAAATGCGAACTTTGAAAGCCAGAATGTCCGGTATATATAATCTACAGATGCTTAGGGTACATTGATGTCAGCCCAGACTATTGTACCAAGCAAAGCTTTCAATCACTGTAGATGGAGAAAATAAGATGTTCCATGACAAAACCAGATTTAAACAATCCATAACCACTAATCCAGACCTACAGAAAGTACTGGAAGGAAAACTCCAACATAAGGAAGTTAACTACACTCACAAAAATATAGGCAATATATAAGTTCACTTTACCCAAAGCCAAAAGAAAAATTAGGGCAAAGCGACACACATTACCACCATTACCACCAAATCCAAAACAAACAAGAATTAACTATCAATGGTCCTTAATTTCGCTCAATATTAATGGTTTTAACTCACCTATAAAAAGACACAGGCTAACAGAATGGATAGCAAGACAGAATCCATCCTTCTGCTGCATACAAGAAACACATCTCAACTTCAAAAACAGATGGTACCTCAAAGTAAAGGGTTGGGATAAGACTTTCCAATCAAATGGACCCAAAAAACAAGCTAGTGTAGCTATTCTAGTATCTTACAAAACAGACTTCAAACTAAAATCAATAAAAAGAGATGAAGAAGTTCAATCCTTGTTCATCACAGGAAAAATTCATCAGGAATAATTCTCAAGTCTGAACATCTATGACCCAAATACAAAGGCACCCACATTTGTAAAAGAAACATTATTAAAAGTGAAGTCATACATAAGACCTCACACAGTTATAGTGGGAGACTTCCACATCCCATTCTCACCACTTGATAAGAACACCAGTCAAAAATTTAACAAAGAGACAAAGAAATTAACAGAAGTTATGACCTATTTAGGATTAACAGACATCTATAGAACATTCCATATAAACACAAAATATATCTTCTTTGCAGGATGACATGGAACCTTCCCTAACATTGATCACATACTTGACAAAATAGAAACCTCAACAGGTACAAAAAAAATGGAATAACCCCCTGTGTCTTATGAGACCACTATGCTTTAACGTTAGAATTTAACAACAATAGAAACTGCAGAAATCCTGCAAAGTCATGCAAATTGAACAACACACAATTGCACCATTCCTGCACCAAGGAAGAAATAAAGAAAGAAGTTAAAGACTTCCTAGAATTCAATGAAAATGAAGACACAACATACCCAAACTTATGGGACACTTTGAAAGCAGTACTAAGAGGAAAGTTCATAGCTCTAGTGCTCACATGAAGAAACTAGAGAATAATCACACCAGAAAATTGACAGCACAACTGAAAGTTCTAGAACAAATAGAATAAAATAATCAAACTGAGGGCAGAAATCAATAAAGTCAAAACAATGAAACATGTAACAAAAGTTTGGTTCTTGGAGAAAAATATAGACAAACCTTTATCCAAACTAACCAAAAGCAGAGAGAGAACATGCAAATTAATAAAATCAGAAATGAAAAGGGGGACATAACATCAGATATTGAGGAAATCCAGAGAATCTTCAGGGCATACTTTGAAAACCTGTACTCCACAAAATTGAAAATTTACAGGAAATGGACAATTTTCTGGATAGATATCACTTACCAAAATTGAATCAAGAAGAGATACACAACTTAAACAGATGTATAACCCCTAAGGAAATAGAAGTAGTCATCAAAAGTCTCCCAACAACAAAAAAAAGCTCAGGGCCAGATGACTTCAGTGCAGAATTCTGCAAGAAATTCAAAGAAGAGCTAATACCACTCCTCAAATTGTTCCACACAATATAAGCAGAAGGTTCATTTCCAAACTCTTTTTTAGTAGGCTACAATTACCTTGGTACCCAAGCCACACAAAGATACAACTAAGAATGAGGACTACAGACCAATATCCTATATTGGGAAATTACCAATATGGAGTCAGGTAGAAATATAAGGATATTTAATAGGGAAAAGCCTTACTTACAGAGTGACCTAGCCAGCCAACGTGGCAGCAGTTTGCACAGCAAGTACCAAAGTGAAACCGAAAGAGCAAACGCAGTCACACTACATCATTCTGACCACGCCCTCACAAGCGTGGTCAGGCACACCTGTAGCCAGCCCCTAAGAAGGCGTGGCTACAGCTTCCCCTACAATATCCCTCATGAACATTGATGCAAATATACTCAATAAAATACTGGCAAACCAAATCCAAGAACATATCAGAAAAATCATCCACCATGATCAAGTTAGCTTCATCCCTGGGATGCAGGGATGGTTCAACATATGAAAATCTATCAATGTAGTCCACCATATAAACAAATTGAAAAAGAAAAACCACATGATCATCTCACTAGATGCTCAAAAAGCCTTTGACAAAATCCAACAACCCTTCATGATAAAGATTCTGGAGAGATTGGGGATAACAGGACCATACCTGAACATAATAAAAATAATATACAGTAAACCAACAGCCAACATCAAACTAAATGGAGAGGACCTCAATACAATTCCTCTAAAATCAGCAACAAGACAAGGCTGTCCACTCTCTTCATATCTCTTCCATATTTACTTGATGTTCTAGCAAGAGCAATAAGACAACAAAGGATATCAAGAGGATAAGAATTGGAAAGGAACAAGTCAAAAGTTCACTGTTTGCAGATGATATGATAGTTTACATAGGTGACCCAAAAAACTCTACCAGGGAGCTCCTACACCTGATAAACTCCTTCAGGAAAATCGCAGGATACAATTTCAACTCAAAACAATCAGTAGCCCTACTATATACTGATGATAAATGGGCTGAGAAAGAAATTACAGAAACATCATCCTTTACAACAGCAAGTAACAACATAAAATATCTTGGGGTAACAGTAACCAAACATGTGAAAGACCTGAATAGCAAGAACTCTGAGTCTTTAAAGAAGAAAATTATAGAAGATACCAGAAAATGGAAAAAAATGTCCCATGCTCTTGGATAGGTAGGAACAACATAGTAAAAATGGCAATCTTACCAAAAGGAATCTACAGATTCAATGCAATCCCCATCAAAATACCAGCACAAAATTCGTCACAGACCTTGCAGGAAAAATACTCAACTTCATCTGGAGAAACAAAAGACCCACGACAGTCAAAACAACCCTGTACAATAAAAGAACATCAAGTGGCATCACCATCCCTGACATCAAGCTCTATTATAGGGCTATAGTAATGAAAACAGCTTGGTATTGGCATGAAAATAGACAGGTAGACCAATGGAATCATGTTAAAAATCCCGATACTAACCCACATACCTAAGGCCACCTGATTTTTTTTACAAATAAGCTAAAGTTATGCAATGGAAAAAGAAAGCATCTTCAATAAATGGTGCTGGCATAACTAGATGCTGGCATGTAGAAGATTGCAGATAGATCCATATCTATGGCCATGCACAAAACTTCCTAATGGATCAAAGACCTCAACATAAATTCAGCCACACTGAACCTATTAGAAGATAAAGTGGAGAGTACCCTTGAACGAATTGGTACAGGAGACTGCATCCTGAATATAACACCAGTAGCACATACATTAAGATCAACAATTAATAAATGGGACCTCCTGAAACTAGTTTGCAGAATACCAAACAATCGAATTAAAAAATGGGGTATAGAAGTAAACAGAATTCTCAGTAGAGGAATATAAATTGGATAAAAGACATATAAGAAAGTGTTCAACATTCTTAGCCATCAGGGAAATGCAAATCAAAACAACTCTGAGATACCATCTTATGCCTGTCAGAAACTAGGAAACCAGGAGGACCCTAAGAGAGACATAAATGGTCCCCAGGAGAAGGGGAAAGGGACAAGATATCCTGAGCAAATTGGGAAATGGGGGCAGGGGAAAAGGAGCTAGGAGAATGAGAAGGGGAGAAGAGGAGGGGTGATGAGGACATGAAGGAGCAGGAAGGTTGAGTTGGGTGAAGAATAGAGGAGAGCCAGATAAGAGATATCAGAGTCAAGGGAGCCGTTATAGTTTTAAAGAGGAATCAGGCATTAGGGAAATGTCGAGAGATCTACAAGGATGACAACAACTAGCAATCTAAGTAACAGAGGCGAGGCCACCTTGAATGCCTTTGCCTGATAATGAGATTGATGACTAACTATATGCTACCCTAGAGCCTTCATCCAGCAGCTGATTGAAGTAGAAGCAGACACCCACAGCTAAATGCTGAACTGGAATCCAGTTGCCAAGATGGAGGAGTGATATTTAAATTATTGGATTTACTAAAAAACACACTTTAATTCCTAAGAGTATAAATTACTAACTACCAAGTTTGTAACCACAATATCAATCCTCATTTAGGACATTGGACTGTGACAGGAACCAATTCAATGACTGTTAAAATGGTCCATTGCATTTATTTAGTACTGATAAGGATATATAATCACTATATTTCTTAACTGGTATTGGAATCAAAAATTAATGAACTGCTCTGACATCAGGTTATTTTATAGTGAATAACAGTGGTATTAACTGTTTACAGACATAATTCGTGGATAGTAACTTCAGTGTTTACTAGTCAATTTCAAATATTCTTCCCTCATTTCTTCAGTTGGATTTATTTCCCTTGCTACATTTGATGGAGGAGAGTTAGAAAAGATGCCAGTTAGAATCCTGTCTAGGGTATAGATTGATCAAAGCAGGCTATAGTTCATAAAAACCAATTATCCCTTCCTAATAACCCTCAAAATAATGATATTTCTCAGAAAAGTCTCTTGTATATATGGTGACAATATCTTTGTGAACTTCTAAAGTTCTGTAATAATAATTAAGTTTTTTTAGTTCAATTAATAATACAGACAGTTAAATACAACTTCTTATGCCATATTTTCATAACCAAAGATGTGTCTAAAACACTGTAAACATTTGGTAATCTGTTCATTTCTGATTATGTATCTTCTCATTTTACCTCTTGATGACTTGTAGAATCTACTTGCTGATGAATTTGTCCAAAAACTAAAAGATAATGTATACGTGGTCTGGCTCATTACTTAATCCATATTTCTTCATGAGCAATAGCAACAAGAAAATCCAAAATACCCCCTTCTTATCTGTCAGAATAAATTTCTATCACATTGTATCTAAAATTTTGATGTACCTGCTCTACCACTCATGGCACTCATTAGACACTGCAACTTAAAAGGCACACTCTGCCACCCAAACCCACTGACCCATCATGCTCTCCCTGGCCAAAATTCATCCACAGCATCAGCATCCACTAGAGACACAAGGTCCATATTCACCAACTGGAAGAAGAACCCCAGATGAAAATCACCACAGGTACCATTGGCTAAAGAGCAGCCTCCCCTGGAAGAACCCTCCCAGAAACATCAGCAGACCCTATAGGCACTAGAGCTACCCACACAACAGGTACAGGCAAAACCTATACCAGTTGGAGGAACAGACTCTATAGGCACAAGTAAAGCCTACACCAATGAGTATCATAGGCAGATAGGCTGGATCTAGACATCCAAGTATTCATAAACCTCAGCTGAGACAGTTCTATTTGACCTGACAACCAGTCAATCACCTGAATTCTTAGCTACACAGGCAAAAGACAAAAAATAAAATAGACAAAAAAGCAACAAAATACTCATTTACCAATATCTTCACAGGAATCAAATCCTGTACCTATAATTATCCCAGACCCAGGAGGGTTTGTGGCAGTTTAAGAATACATTCAATAACATATAATACAATGTGGCACCACCAGAATATAGTTATTCTACAACAGCAAGATTGAACATGACAATTCAAATGAAGCCCCAAAATGACACTAAAACAGTTTCATGAAGATGATAGAGGCCTTTAAAGAGGAAATGAGAAATTCCATTAAATAAATAAAGATAATTGCAAACAAAAAATGGAAGAAATCAGTAAATTCCTTAAAGAAAGCTGAGAAAGAACAATCAAACAGGTGAGGGAAACAGTTCAAGACTTGGAAACTGAAGTAGAGGAAATTGAATAAATAAGACACAAACCTAGGGAATTCAAGAAATGGAAAATCTGGGTAAATTAACAGAAAATACAAATGCAAGCATAACCAACAGAATACAAGAAATGAAAGATTTAATCTCAGGCATTGAATATACAATAGAGGAAATAGATTCACCCATAAAAGGAAGTTCTAAACCAACAAATCCTTAACAGAATCATCCAGGAATTCCTGGACAAGATGGAAAGACCAAAACCTAAGTGAATCAGGAGTAGGAGGAGGAAAATTCCAGATCAAAGGCACAGGAAATATATTCAACAAAATCATAGAAAAAAACTTTCCCTCGTAAATAAGGACATGCCTATGAAGATACAAGATTACAGAACACCAAATAAACTGGACCAAATAGATGTTCCCATGTCATATAATAATCAAAACTCTAAACATAGAGAGTAAAGACAGAATACTAAAAACCTATAAAGAAAAAAGATGAAGTAACATATAAAGGCAGATCTATCCGAATTACCCCCAACTCCTCAATGGACAGTATAAAAGCCAGAAGGTCCTGGCCAGATGTTTTGCAGACTCTAAGAAACAACAGATGTCAACCCAGAGTATTATACCCACCAAATTTTCCATCACCATAGATGGAGAAAACAAGATATTCCATGATAAAAACAGACTTAAGCAATACCTATCCACAAATCCATCCCTACAGAAACTCCTGGAAAGAAAACATCAACCCAAACAAGTTAGCTGCACCCACAAAAACAGTCACAATAGATAGGATCACAATAGAAAAAGCCAAAGAAGGGAAACATACACAGATATGCTGCCGCCACCACCACCAAAACCAAAGTAACAGAAATTAACAATCACTGATAATTAATACCTCTTAATATAAAAGTCCTCAGACACAGGCTAACAGAATGAATACAAAGATGGAATACATCCATCTGTTGCACACAAAATCACACCTCAACTTCAGAGAAAGGGTTGGGAAAAAATTTTTCCAATTAAATGTAATTAAGAAACAAGTTGGGGGTCATACAGCAGCCCAAAAGAACCTGCTTCTGGCTGCATGCAAGGTTCAGAGAAAAAATTCTACACACTAGTGAACAAAGGACTTTTTATATGAGCAATTTCAGAGGACTGACTGAATCAAAGATGTGTGCTTATTCAAGTAAAGCACTTTTTTATTTCTGATGATGGATTCAGCCATTCTGCCATGCTGCCAGGTTTTTCTTCTTCTTTGTTGTGGTAGACTGATTCCTGTTTTCCTGAGAAACCTCCAAACTGATATCCAAAGTGCCTGTACAAGTTTCCACTCCCACCAGCAATGGAGGAGGATTCCTCCCTCTCCAGCAAAAACTGGCAATGGTGTTTTTTTTTTTTTGCCATTCTTAACAGTTGTTTTGATTTACATTTCCCTAGTGGTTAAGGATGTTGAACAATTTGTTAAGTGTCTTTCAGTCATGTTAGATTCCTCTATTGAGAATTCTCAGCAGGTCCCATTTATTAATTGTCTATTTCAGTTTCTGTGCTACTGGCATTATATCCAGGAAGTGGACTCCTATGCCAATTCATTCAAGAGTACCTCCCACCTTCTCTTATTAGAGATTCAATGTGGCTGGGTTTATGTTGAGATCTTTCATCCATTAAGACTTAAACTTTGTGCATGGTAATTAGACATGGATATATCTGCAATCTTCTACATGTCCACATCCAGTTATGTCAGCACCATGTGTTGAAGATGCTTTATTTTTATTTAAATTTAAACAAGCTTCTTTTACATGTCATTCTCTGCTTTCAGAGTGTCCCATAAGTTTGGGTATGTTGTGTCTACATTCTCATTAAATTCTAGGACGTCTTTAATTTCTTTTTTATTTCTTCCTCAACCTAGGAATGGTACATTTGGGTGTTATTCATTTTCCATGAGTATGTAGGTTTTCTGCAATTTGTATTGCTGTTGAATTCTAGCTTTAATGCATGGTGGTCTGATAAGATACAGGGGGTTATTTCAATTCTTTTGTAACTGTGGAGGTTTGCTTTGCTGCCAACTATGTGGTCTATTTTTAGAAGGTTCCATGTGCCGCTGAGAAGAAGGAATATTTTTTTGTGTTTGGATGGAATGTTCTATAGATACCTGTTAAACCCAACTTCTGTCAGATCCTTTGTTTCTTTGTTAAGTTTCTGTCTGGTGGTCCTGTCTAGTGGTGTAAGGGGGGTATCGAAGTCTCCTACTATAAGTGTGTGTGGTTTTATGTGTGGTTTGAGCTTTAGTAATGTTTCTTTTACAAATGTGGGTGCTTTCATATTAGGGGCATAGATGTTCAGGATTGAGACTTCATCTTGATGGACTTTTCCTGTGATGAGTATAAAGCATCCTTCTTCATCTCTTTTGGTTGGTTTTAGTTTAAAGTCTAATTTGTTAGATATTAGGATTGCTACACCAGCTTGTTTCTTGAGCCCATTTGATTGGAAATTTTTTCCCATCCTTTTACTCTGAGGTATCGCCTGTCTTTGAAGTTGAGGTGTGTTTCTTGTAGACAGCAGAAAGATGGATTCTGTCTTCGTATCAATTCTGTTAACCTGTATCTTTTTATGGGTAAGTTAAGACTATTGACATGTAGGGATATTAATGTCCATTTTTCATTGGTTCTTCTTTGTTTTGGATTTATTGTTGGTGGTGTCATTGTGTGTGGATTTCGCCCTCCTACTTCTTTTTGTGTTTGTTAAAATTAGATTATCTATTGCGTGTGTTTTTGTGAGTGTAGTTATGTTCATTGGGTTGGAGTTTTCCTTCCAGAACCTTCTGTAGTGCTGAATTTGTGGATATGTATTGTTTAAATCTGTTTTTGTCATGGAATATCTTTTTTTCTCCATCTATAGTGATTGAAAGTTTTGCTGGGTACAGCAGTCTGGTTTGACATCTATGCTCCCTTAGTGCTTGTAGGATATCTATCCAAGACCTTCTGGCTTTCAGAGTTTCCATTGAGAAGTCAGGTGTGATTCTAATTGGTTTGCCTTTATATGTTACTTGGCTTTTTTCCTTTGCTGCTGTTAATATTTTCTCTTTATTCTGTAGATTTGGTGTTTTGATTATTATGTGTCGGGGGGGGGACTTCTTTTTGTGGTTCAGTCTGTTTGGTGTCCTGTAAACTTCTTGTACTTTCCTAGGCATATCCTTCTGTATGTTGGGGAAGTTTTCTTATATGATTTTGTTGAAGATGTTTTCTGTACCTTTGAGAAGTGTTTCTTCACCTTCTTCTATACCTATTATTCTTAGGTTTGGTCTTTTCACGGTGTCCCATGTTTCCTGAATATTTTGTGTTAGGGATTTGTTGGACTTGAGGTTTTCTTTGGTTGATGAATGTATATTCTCTAGCGAGTCTTCAATAGCTGAGATTCTCTCTTCCATCTCTTGAATTCTATTGGTTATACTCACACCTTTAGTTCCTGATCGTTTATCCAGCCTTTCCATTTCCAGCATGGTCTCATTCTGTGTTTTCTTTATTGTGTCTATTTCAGCTTTCATGCTTTGAACTGTTTCAACAACTTCCTTCACTTGTTTGGATGCTTTTTCTTGGGTTTCTTTAGATTCTTTAAGAGATTTGTTTATTTCTTGAATTTTGTGGTTTGTCTTTTCCTCCCTTTCATGTAATTTTTTGTTTGGTTTTTCTTCTATTTCTTTAAGGGATTTTCTTGTTTCCTCTTTAATGGTCTCTATCATCTTGCTGAGATAATTTTTGAGGTCCATCTCATCTTCATGCTCTGTTTTGGGCTTTTCAGCTCTTGCTGGAGTGGAGTCCCTAGATTCTGGTGGTGTCATATTGGTCTTTCTGTTGTTGAGTGAAATCTTATTCTGTTTTCTTCCTATATCTTCTTCTAGTGTGTCTGTCTGCCTTTATGTATGTCAACTACCAGTCAATTATCTACAGAACATCTCTGTGGATCCATCTATCCCTTTATTAATTTCCTACCTATGATCTATCTATTATCTCTCATTCTATCTACCTATATACACACACATACACAAACAAACTAATAAATGAATAAATACAAACTATTGAGTTTGTTTAGTATTGGTCATATATCTCTTTTAAAGACTTAACACATTTAATTGGATAAATAGTTATGGAGCTCATTTCTGGAAAATAATAATTCTCTCTCTCTCTCTCTCTCTCTCTCTCTCTCTCTCTCTCTCTCTCTCTGACTGCAGATCAGGATTTAGAATATAAGCAACTTTTCCAACACCATGTTTGCCTGTGAGCTGCTGTATTTCTTAAGAAGATGATAATGAAATAAACCTTTCAAACTTTAATAAAGATGCCAGTTAACTGCTTTGTTTCATGAGAATATCTATGGTTATTGTTATGGTGTGTCTTCACAGCATCATACCAGTAACTGAGATTCATTCCCAGGCTGTTTTGTTAAACTTATATTCCTAGTATCTCCATTTTCAGAGCCACCTAAATATTAAGTAAATGTCTTCATCGCACAGCTTTATTTACTCTGTAAGTTTATTCATAAACTCTTAAAAGGATCAAGTTCATTCTGGGCACTCATAAACTGGATAATAAATGAGGATTCTAGTGTGTTTTACTTTAGGAAGGAAATATATCAAAATCTGTCACAATGAAGTTTTTAAGAAAGATGATGAGAGAACACTTTACTCTTCAATCTTCATTTCACTAATTGGAGAAGAATAAACAATGAGAAGCACAATGGAGGTTTGTTAATTATACTGACTGTAAAAGGTCAATTTCCTTTCAGCTGCACTTGAAATTGATGTCATCTGTAAATTTCACAATTGTAACACATGTGGTGTACAGTGGCTTTGTTGTTTTGATGGCAAGTAAATGCAAGAAAAAAAATAAGAAAGTATGATCAATGTGGACTGGTTACTTGAACTGAGCTCTTCTAATACCCAGAAGGAAAGAAAAAAGACCATGGTGAGAGTGCTGCCAGTGATGAAAGTGTAAATGAACTTCAAAACCATGGACATCCATGAAGACAATCTTCTCTTGCATCATATTTCATGATACAGAGTAAAATGTGGTCTTCAAGGAACAATCATTAAATGGTCTTACACTATTGAAAATATATATTTCCAACAATTTCTAATTATCTGGGTCTGGGGAACAATACTTTTGAGTATTGGTACCTTTATATTACATCTTCATGTACACTAAATTATTACATCATAATAATCCTAATATAAGCCGGGCATTGGTGACACACGCCTTTAATCCCAGCACTTGGGAGGCAGAGGCAGGTGGATCTCTGTGAGTTTGAGGCCAACCTGGTCTCCAGAGCGAGTACCAGGATAGGCTCCAAAGCTACACAAAGAAACCCATTCTCGAAAAACCAAAAAATAAATAAATAATAATAATCCTAATATAGACTAGGTTAAAATATTAGGTATTTATGCAATGTTAGTAAGAAATGAATGTCTCTCATGAGCTGTTTGGAAGGCAGGTGATGTCTGTTTTCTAGGTTACAACTGGTAACTATTTCATGCACTTTGATCTCAATGGTTTTCATCTTTGACTCAAGGTATTTAATCATGATGGGAGGCTTGTCAGTGGACATGATAGCATTATTGAAAAAAGTTTCATAATATTATATGACAAATCATTTCATATACTACAGAAATTAATTAATTCATAATTTTGAACAATTTATTTGAAAGATACAGAGATATTCAAAGATGTCAAATTTCCATGCCTATTTTATTTATAAAGTGATGTATAAGAATGAAAAATTTTGAGGCCTCAGGCACTACTTCCACTTGCCCACTCTGTGATCTTCTGGCCTGGGCACTGCCAGCAGCATGACTTTCCCCCCATCAGAAAAAAGGACCTTGTGTCTGCTGATACCTCTGGGGGTTAATCCTTCCCCCACTCAGGGGAGAGATGAGCCTGGGCCCCTGTACTCAGGCTCATCTGTTCTTGTGCACTCTGGTATCTCCTGGCCTGGGGAATACAGGCAGGTAGACTTGCCCCTGGTGGACCAAGCAACCTTAAGATTGTTGACAACACTGTGCTAGTTCAATTCCCACCCACTGGGAGATGGAGTCCCTCCTGCCCACCTGCACCCATGGTGAGACCCATCAGAGTATTGGAATTGCTTCCACCCACCAGAAGTGAACATTGGGCCTGTACATACTAGGAGAGGAAGAGACCTCACGTGCACCCACTGGAAGAACGGATGAGAAGACGACAATATAAGAGCACATTCAACAGCAGAAAAACCAATGTGATGCCACCAGAGTCTAGGGACTCTACAACAGCAAGACCAGAACATCCCAAAATAGATGAAGCAAACAACTTCATGAAGATGATAGAGACCCTAAGAGAGGAAATGGGAAAACCCTTTAAAGAACTGGAAGAAAAGACAAACCAAACCTTGTAAGAAACAGTTCAAACAGTGCAAGTTTTGAAAGATGAAATAGAGAAAATAAATCTTTCTGAGGGAATGCTGGATTTAGAAAAGACTGGTAAATGATCAGGAACTACAGATGCAAGCATAAGCAAAAGAATACAAGAGATGGAAGAGAGAATCTCAGGCATTGAAGATACACTAGGTGAAATAGATTCATTGAGCAAAGAAAATCTCAAGTCCAAAAAATCCCTAACACAAAATATCCAAGAAATATGGGACACAGTGAAAAAGCCAAACTATATAGGAATATAATTTAATAGGAAAAAGCTATATAGGTATAGAAGAAGGTGAAGAAACCCAACTCAAAGGTGCAGAAAACATATTCAACACACTCATATGGCATAAGAATTAAGTGAAGTGTAATGTTTCTGAGTATGTCAAGGAGAGAAATTCAGGAACATGGCTTTTGAGTGAATTCTATTCCCATGATCATGTCAAGCTAGTTTGGTGATATTATACTCATGAAAGTGCACATTCAGCATGAAATATTTCAGAATGACAACGATGACTGGTCGTTTTTCCTGATTTATTCATTTCCATGATCTAAGAGCTACATGTCAATTCCTATTTTAATATAAAATAATCATTAAACAAATCTCATTGAAATTATTTACCAATTGCAATAAACTAATTTACTGATCAAAAAGTTTAAATTGAGAATCAGGTTTAAATGAGTCCCACAAAGAAGTGTTATTCATTTTGTTGTGAACACCGAAGAACTAGGATATGGAGAAAACTTATATAATTGTTGCCAGAGGATAATGTCACCTACTTTGTATATAAGTAATATTCAGACACATGACTTCCACTCATCTAAAACCTCCATGTGTACGATAACTTGTTATTCTCTAATCAGATAGTAAATAGTTTTAAAAATATATGAGATCAATGGGACTCTTAGAATATTGTAATTTTAGTAAATAAGCAGTAGCTAAATAGTTGTTAGGAAATGTCTGCTGAATTTCAGGTTGAAACACAAATTTCAACTTTAACTGAAAAGAAGGTAAACGATTGTCTGAGATACATTTTCATGTGTTACTGGCTGCACTTGAACTTGTGAGTTTTTGTTGGATGATTTTACATTCCTTTTTTATTTTTTTATGACTTTACATTTCTATATCCTCTGATCATATCTGGCAAAAGCTGAGACCAAAGGGTGTCCCACCATACCTGGCATACATGTTGTAGGATTAATACATGATAGAATATAGCAAAATATAAATAAAGTAACAAAGTTGTCACATATTTAAACTTTAAATAATTTTATTTATTTGTTTTATCACCATGGTTTTTACTACCCCACAAACACACGCCTTTTTTTCTTATTCTCATGAGATAAATTCAGACAAGTAGTTTTGATTGATATACAACACAAAGTAGAACACAAAAATGTCTGACTAGTTTAGCCCTTTCTGAGAGTACATGCCCATATAAACACATAATAATATCAAAGGAATGTGCAGGAAAGTTCTACTATAAAGTTGTCTCAAATATTTTAAGAAAAATGGAAATGCAACTTGACATTCAAGCATTAGAGACACTGATAATGTACAGCAAGTTCTTTTTCAAAACAGGTATTGTATAAATACAATTTTAAAATATGTGAGAAAATACTAAATATGTTATGCTATGATGAAAAAAATCTCTAAATGAATACAGGGGTCAATGTTAAAGGCATTCTCAGAAATAAATCACTTTATGGAGCTTAGGCTGAGGATGGAATTACATAGTAGAATTTATATTTACACAATTTTGTGAAAAATAATTAAATTAATTCTGTCCAGAATTGAGTTGAAGCTTTCTATCATGGACTGGTATCTTACATATGTAGGAAAACATAAGCATAGCTGACTAATACATTGCAATGATGACATGCATTAAAATTATGAGAATTTTAGACTTTACAACATAGTTAAATCAGTAAGTATTTTGAAATATTAATGTAATTTTGTATTCCATTTCTTCACTAGACTTATTGTCTATTAATAAAAAGCATGCTGGTACACTGATTACATATTCTGTATATTTTACATATGTTATCCTAAGCCATAGACTATTCTCCTCCTTCATACTTACTATTTTATATTTGAATGATTGTATAGGCTTTTAAAAAGCTTTAATTCCCATGAGTATAGATTAATAACAACCATGTTTGTATTCACTGTATTAACCCTTTTATTTAAGAGTTTGGTCTATGAGATGACTGTTAAAAAGTTCCATTGAATTTTATTAGTACTTTTAAGGATATTTAACCACCATGTTCTGGACTGGTACTGGCAACAAGAGTCAATTATCTACTCTTACTTCATGTTATTTTAAAGATAAGAACAGTGGTATTACTTGATTTACAGATATGTATAATGGCTTTAATAGGAATTTTTGTGTGTGCTGGCCAATTTCATATATTCTTCCCTCATTTTTGAGTGGGACTTAAAGTTTGAATTCAGTTCTTGAAATCCAATTATCTCATCCTAATCCCCACATCCCAAATAATGTACACCACAGAAAAGTCTCCTGAAAATATATTGAGATGGCATGTGTCAACCTCCAATGTTCTGTGGTATGGATTCATTTTGAATACAATTAAAAATTCATACATTTAAAGACAGACTCTTATGTCACACATTTGTATCCAAAGATGTGTCTGAAATACATTAAGGATTTCATAATGTTTACATCTGGCGATTTCAGAAAGCACCTATTTAAATTTTACCTCCTGCTGAGAATATGTGGTCTGAATGGTCCACCAAGCACTTCAATTCACCCATGTTTCTTTATCAGCAGAAAACTGAAATACAAATCCTTCCCTTCTTGTCTGTCAGAATAAATTTCTATCACATTATATCTAAGTTGTTGATTTAATATCAGGAACATTAAAATTATTTTATGAATCTGGCACTAAGGAAATGTCCAGAGACCTACAAGAATGATGCCAACTTAGAAGCTAAGTAGTGGTTGAGAGACTACCTTAAATGGCCTTCCCTCATACTGGGATGGATGACTACCTTAAATGCCATCCTAGAGCCTTCATGCTGTGGCTGATGGAAGCAGAAGGAGAGACCCACAGCTAAACCCTGAGCCAAACTCCTGAAATAAAGTTGTAGTGAGGGAGGAGTGATGAACAAAAGGGTCAAGATCATAATGGGAAAACCCACAGAAACAGCTGACATGAGCAAGTGGGAGCTCATGGACCTGAGTCAAATAGCAAGGGAACCAGCAATGAATTAAACCAGGCCCCCTAAATATGGAAGTCAGTTAGGAGGCCTCGGCAGTCTGTAAGGTCTCTGGTAATGGAACAGTATTCATCCCCAGTGTATGAAAGTACTTTGTGATCCTATTCCCACATTGGGAGATACTCTCTCAGCCTAGATACACAGTGAAAAGCCTAGGCCCTGCCCCAAATGATGTGACAGGTTTGGATTATCCACCACGGAAGGTCTCATTCTCCCTGGGGAGTGGATGGAGGTGGAATGAGGTGTCTGTGGGGTGCATGGGAGGATGGAAGGGAAGGGAATATGTAAAATAAGATTGATTCTATTTAAATAAAACATTTAATCATTTTATTAATGAGCTCTGTGTGTTGGACAATGATAAAATGTTATTGCCCTTTATGACCTCTTGTCTGAAGTAAACATTTAGTGAAACAAGTAATATTTGTAATTGTCCAACATGTTTTGAGGACATAAATGATATGTATTTGATATTATTTTGCTCCTGGTGTATGATGTTTGTGTAGTTAATCGATCTCGATGTTATCTTTTCCTATATTGCATAAAAATGTAAAAGCAATGTTGTGTTCTAAGGAGGAGGTGTATACACATTGCAAAAAGAAGACTGTTCAAAAAGAAGCAAATTACCCTGCAGGAGTGGACGGCAGGAAATAATCAAATTAAGGGCTGAAATCAATAAAGTAGAAACTAGGAAAACAATGCAAAAAATCAATGTAACAAAGAGTTGGTTCTTTGAGAAAATTAACAAGATAGATAAAATTTTATCCAACTTTACCAAGTAGCAGAGAGTGAACATGCAAACTAACAAAATCAGAAATGAAAGAGAACAACAGACACTGAGGAAATACAAAGAATCATCAGGTCATACTCCATAAAATTAGAAAATACAAAGGAAATAGACAATTTTTTGGATACATATAGCTTACCAAAACTAAATCAAGAACAGATAAGTAATTTAAATAGACCTATAACCCCTAAAGAAATAGAAGCAATAATTAAAATTCCCCCAACCAAAAAAATCCCAGGACCAGATAGCTTCTGTGCAGAATTCTACCAGAAATTCAAAGAACACCTAATAACAAATCTGCTCAAATTATTCCAAACTATAGATGAAGAAGGGTCACTGCCAAATTCTTTTTATGAGGCTGAAATAACTTTGGTACCCAAGCGACACAAAGACACAACAAAGAAAGAGAACTTTAGATCAATATCTCTCATATAAATTGATGCAAAAATACTCAGTAAAATACTGGCAAATTGAATCCAAGAAAACATCAGAGAAATCATCCAACATGATCAAGTAGGCTTCATTGCAGGGATGTAGGGATGGTTCAACATATGAAAACCCATCAACATAATCCACCATATAATCAAACTGAGAAAGAAAAATCACATGATCATCTCACTTGATACTGAAAAGGCTTTGACAATATCCAACAAGCCTTCATGACAAAGTACTTGGAGACATCAGGGATAACAGGAACATACCTAAACATGATAAAAGCAATACACAACAAACCAACAGTCAACATCAAACTAAATGGAGAGAAATTCAATGTGATTCCTCTAAAATCAGGAGCAAGTCAAGGCAGTCCACTCCATATTGTACTTGAAGATCTAGCTAGAGTAATAAGACAACAAAAGGAGATCAATGTCATATAAATTGGAAAAGAAGAGGTCAAACTTTCACTATTTGCAGATGATATGATAGTTTACTTAAGTGGCCAAAATAAATCTATACCAGGGAAATCCTAAAGCTGATAAAAATCAGTAACCCTACTATATACAGAAGATAAATGGGATGAGAAAGAAATTAAAGAAACATCACACTTTACAATTACCACAAACACCATAAAATACCTTGAGGTAACATCAACCAAAAAGTGAAAGACCTGTATAGTAAGAACTTCAAGTCTTTAAAGAAAAAATCAAACAAAATATCAGAAAATGGAAAGATCTCCAATGTTCTTGGATAGGAAGAATCAACATAGTAAAAATGGCAATCTTGTTAAAAAATCTACAGATTCATGCAATCCCCTTCAAAATCCCAACACAATTCTTCACATACTTTGAAAGAAAAAATTCTCAACTTTATATGGAAAAACAAATGACTCAGGATAGCTAAAACAAACTTTGACCATAAAAGAAAGTCCGGAGACATCAACATCTCTGATTTCAAGCTCTATTATAGAGCAATAGTCCTGAAAACAGCTTGGTATTAGCAAAAACATAGACAGGTAGACCAATGGAATCTAATTGAAAACCCTGATATTAGCCCACACACGTATGAACACGTAATTTTTGACAAAGAACCTAAATTTACAATAGAAAAAAGAAAGCATCTTCAACAAATGTTGCTGGCCTAACTGGATAACATGTAGAAGCCAGAAGATAGATCCATATCTATCACCATGCAAAAAAACTGAAGTCCAAATGGATCAAGGACCTCAACATAAATCCAGCCACAGTAAACCTCTAAGAAGAGGTTGGTACCCTTGAACAAACTGGTAGAGGATACTGTTTTGTAAGCATAACACGAGTAGCACAGACACAGAGATCCACAATGAATAAATGGCAGCTCCTGAAACTAAGAAGCTTCTGTAAGGCAAAGGACACAGTAAACAAAACAAAAAGGCAACCCACAGAATGGGAAAAGGTATTCACCAACCCAACATGACCCAGAGGGCTGATTTCTGAAATATACAAAGAAATCAAGAAACTAGTCACCAAAAACACCAAATAATCAAATTAAAAAGTGGGGTACAGAGCTAAAAACAGAATTCTCAATGGAGGGATCTAAAATGGCTGAAAGTCATACAAGAAAGTGCTCAAAATTCTTAGCCATCACGGAAATGCAAATCAAAACAACTCTGAGATACCATCTTACTCCTGTCAGAATGGCTAAAGTAAAAAACACCAATGACAGTTTATATTGGAGAGGATGTGAAAACAGAACACTGCTCCACTGCTGGGGGGAGTGCCAACTCGTACAGCCACTTTAGAAAAGTTAAGCCCCATCCTTCCCTCAGTAATCTTGAACTGTAGCCATGTCATAATGCTAATTTCCTCAGTAAACATTTGCCATTGCATTCTTAATTCAGAGTGCTGGCCAGGAATGTAAACAATGTACCCTTCTGACTGTTGCTATAGTCAGGGCTTCTGAGGAGGAGGCTTGGCAGTCTCCAGCACTAAGAATATTCTGCTTTCATCTGTTGTTTTCAGTCTAGTTTCTAATGATGTGGGTTTGTCGCTCTTATAAGCCCAGCTAAGCACAGTCCAGGACTGATGTGATAGGAGATAAATATTGCACCTGAGATGTGGGAAATTCTGTACCTCCATTTATGTAACTTTCTCTTCTTTAAAAACAGAACCATGGTTTCAGCCAAAATATCCACATATGCTCCTGTTTAACCAATAATAACCCCAAGACACCTACCTCTGGTTTGTTATTTTTGTTTTCTTTTGTTTTGTTTTATTTTCCTTCAGATTGGATTCAAACTATAAAAAGAGTTAACAAATCAGAGTGAGAGAATGTGATTTTCCAAGTAATAAAGACCATTCACTCATTTGTTTCCAAAATGTCAATCTGGGTTATCATTTCCTTTTGTGGGAATCTTACATATTGCTCATGAACGGGAGACTTGTGATCTCTATTGGCCAAACTAGTGACTAAGTCCAGTGCTCCTGGAGGAAAGTAAACATGACTGCCTTTATTTATCTCAGGGATTTGTTTCTTTCATACAAGAATTCTCAATGTAAGCAAAGAGAAGTGAAAGAATGAGGTAAAAGGATTCAAAATACAGCCACAACCTTACAATATTAATTCAAGAGTTTTATATATGATAGGAAGATTTCTTGAACCTTGGCTCACAATATTAGGCACACCCACACTCTACAGCTATCCGGATGTTTAAAGCCTTCATGGTCACTTGATCTCTACTTGCAATATTTGTTTTCCGCTAGTCATCCACATTTTTAATTTCCTGTGTTTTCTAACTCTACATTTTATTTTCATTCATTATGATAACTTTCTGTAACAAACAAATTTTAAAAACCTCATCTGTTTTTGTTGTTTTAAATAATATTTAATTCTTAGGAGAAAACCATTATAGTACATGTCTTAGTCAATTATTATTTCTGTGAAGAGACATGATGACCATGCCAACTTTGATAAAGAAAAACATTGAAATGAGACATTCCTACAGTTTCACAGGCTTAGCTAATCAACCGGAATATGGAGAATTATAGAAAATTGCATGCTAGTGATGGAAAATGAGCAAAGTGTTCTAATCTGGATCCTCATACAGCCAATAGAGACACTGGGATTGGCTTGAGGAATTGAAACTCCAGATAACACCCACAGTGATACACTTCCTCCAATGAGATCACATAGCCAACTTTCTAATCCCTCTCAAATAGAATTTCTTCCTAATGATTAAGCTTTCAAATAGATAATCCTATTGGGGCCACTCTTGCCAGATTAGCTAGTGTACAAGGATTACCCTAAGAGAGACATACATGGTCCCCTGGAGAAGGGGAAAGGGATAAGGACTCCTGAGAAACTGGGAACAGGGAGGGTGGGGTGAGGGAGCTCAGAGAATGAGAATGGGAGAAGAGAAGGGGTGAGGAGGACATGAGGGAGCAGAAAGGTTGAGTCGGGAGAAGAATAGAAGAAAACAAGAAAGGAGATACCATAATAGAGGGACACATTTTAGGTTTAAAGGGAAATCAGGCATTAGGGAAATGTCTGGAGATCTACAAAGATGACACCAACTAACAATCTTAGCAACAGAGGAGAGGCTACCATAAATGCCTCTCCTGATAATGAGATTGATGACTGACTTAGATGCCATACTATAGCCTTCATCCAGCAGCTGGTGGAAGTAGAAGCAGACACCCATAGCTAATCACCAAATTGAACTGGAATCTAGTTGCAGAGAAGGAGGATTGATGAGCACAGGGATCCATACCAGGCTTGTGAAACCCATAGAAACAGCTGACCTGAACAACAGCAAGCTCTTGTTCCCCAGACTGATAGCTGGGAAACCAGCAGGGGACTGATCCAGACCACAGGAACGTTGGTGTCACTGAGGAGACCTCAGAAATCTATGGGGCCTCCAGTAGTTCAGTACATATCCCTAGCATAGGTATGGACTTTGGGAGACCATTCCACATAGAGGGATATTCCCTGAGCCAAGACACATGAGGATGGGCCTAGGCCCTATCCCAAAGCATTTGACAGATTTTGATGACCCACCCTATAGAAGGACTCACCCTCCATGGGAGCAGAAAGGGTATGTGATAGACAAGAGTTTTTGTTGGGGGTGGTAGGGGAGGCAGGGAGGGAGAGGGAACTGGGATTAACATGTAAAACAATCTTGTTTCTAATACATATAAAAAATTGAAAAAATATATTATACATACATATATAACATATTGATTATATTTATATTAATATATAAATTTCAAACTATATCTAAATATAAAGCTAAACCTATTAGTTACACAAATATGTATATTACATAAAATATAGGATACATCAAAAATATATATTCATTATAAGGATATGTATAGCACACTTAAATATAGTTACATCATTGACCCATATACTCTCCTCTTTCTAAACCTTCATACCCTCTTCACTACTTTTCACATTCAGAGATTCTTTAACCACACTGTTACATGTATAAACACATATGTGTTTGCAAATGCATAAAAGATAAAGGATGAGTCCATTTCATGTTGGTTTTGTGTATATGATTTCAGGGTTGACCACCTGGCACTGGATACCCATTGAGAGAACTCACCGCTGAAGTATACAATTTTTCAAACTCTCAGGAATCTTTATTTGTCTATACTTTCTTGAATATTAAATATGATTTTAAAACAACACCATTAAAAAGCATTAGAGTATACATGTGCATTATGTACCCCACTATTGACTGGCAGAGGGGTAGGAATGATGTTTCTATACATGAAAAGCTTTGTGTGTGTGCATGTGTGTGATGTATGCCCACCCCCTACCCACCACCCACATTCAAATTGTCATGGCTAATGATGCTGCCATTTTCCCTCTCTTATTTTGGCTTCAATCAAATTCCTCTGCATCTTATAACAACTCATACCCACAAACACTCTGGTGTATGAGGTTTTTTAAATATTTCATTAATGAAACATTAATTTGAACTCTAATGAAAAAAACATAAAAGGTGTGTATTTGCTTGCACACGCACTCTCTCAGACACACACACACACACACATATACACACGCAAACACCACCGACACAGCATCCATTAATATACTTTAATTTTCTTTATGAAACAATTTTAGCATGATCTGAAATAAAGCCAGCCAGATTAGACATGTATATACAAGAAGTCACCATCTCAGTGACACTGTATACTGTGTGTTTTAAAGGTATTTTTTGAAATTTTCTGAAAAAAAAACTAACACAGAAAAAATACTTTATATCCCTATGAATTTTATAAATTTCTACCTGCAAATTTTACAAATTCAAAATGGGGTGATGAGGGCAGTGACTGTTTCAGCTTCAGTATAATCCACTGCATGATGTACTTTAGGTACTTTATTGAAAATACTTTTACAATATGAGAAATCAATGCATTTAATCATGCATGAAGAAAGCTTTTCAGTAACAGGTGGGTGTGAAGATGTTCCTGAGTGATAACCATGAATAATGTTTATGTGACTGAATCAACATCAAAATTTAGCTCCAATGAGTCAAGAATATCAAATAATACCATGTTTCTACTCACAGCATCAACACTCCCATTTAGGGCACCACACATCTGTGAGGTGAAACAAAAAAGGACAGAATTTCAATATATTATTGGATTTTCTTCATGTTTTCTGTAAGGACTTTACATTACTGAGATGAAAACAAGAATCTTTGTGACTTTCTCTAATTTCATATCAGTTTGCACAAACTGACTCACCAGCTTCATAGACATTTTCAATACGGATTTTGTAGTCACGCATCAGCTTCATGTAGTCTTTACACATTTCTTCAGTGATATTTGTCCACTTCTTGCTCCATTTTACAGAGGATAACTCAAAATAGATGTTCTTTGTAATCACTCCTATAGTCTGAATTCATCTAATTTTCATCAATTCCTAAATCCTGTTACTGTGTCCCACCCTTCATAATGATGATGCCATCCAGATAAATCACTCTGAAGTCAGGTCAAACATTCTTTCTGAAGATAAATAAATGAATTTCCATTCCATTATATCTAAGAAGCTGATTTGAAAACCATGATTATTAAAATTACTATTAAAATCATTTATTATACAATTCAACTTGAATATCAAACTATCAAGATTGTTTGAAAACACATGAGTGAACACCTTCCTACATCAAATTCATCATGCATAAAGTGCAGAACACACCTATGTTGCAATTAGCAAAACAGAAAAATAGTTTTCTCCCATGTAAGATTTACAGGTCCAATGCTGTGATAAGCCTATGCATGTTCCCCAAATCATTAAGATATTGGATTACAAGTAGAATGGTGGTATTCGAGAAAAAGGTAAAAATATAAAATTCACTAGGGCCCAGAAAGTAAAAATATAAAATTCACTAGGGCCCAGAAAGGAATAAGTGTTCCTTTATTAGCACATGATGTATCGTCTCCTCTTATTTTTGAGAGTTTAATATAGTTACATCATTTAATCCCTTGCCTTATGTCTTTCTAGTCATAGCATATACTCCTCTATAAATTCATGAATGTTTCTCACTGATTACCATAACATACTTTTATTCATTATGTTATTATATACTATATATAAATTACATATACTAACTAGTATATGGATTGTATTATGTAGCATATTATACACAATAATATGAAAGATAAATTTATTATATATTTGTTCATAAATATAACTTTTTGAGTCCATAAAATGTTACTTTATGTATCTGACATTTATTTTATTTCTAAAACATAATTGTCAAATAATTCTTTCATAATAATCTGAGTTTTGATAGGACAAAACAAAATATTTTACCATCCTTGTATTAAACATTGCCTTAATTTCTAACATAAAATACAAAAACCATGAAAATGCTTGTCCTTGTTCAACTATATATAGCAAAATAGGTATTTATTTATTTATTTCATGTTAATTTATTATTTTTAACACATAGCAAGATACATTTGCTCATGTTCATTGAAGTATTATTAGATCCATATAATATTTCCATCTGAGAAATATATGAAAGTATGCTCTGCATCTCATTTCAACAAATCATTTCTTCTACTTGAAAAATTTTTTTTTACCAAATATGAAATGTCATGCTCATGAGTGTGTAATTCTTTAAAATACTACACGTCACCCACAAACATCCTCACTTCACTATTTTCTTCCACCATATTCACAATTTTGGATGCTAGGTAGATGGTATCAAAAGTTCCTGAAAACTAAACATTGATATGAATTTGATTCGTCAGTCAAAGTATCTGGGTTTGAGTCACAGAACCACATACTTGCACACAACCTCCTGTAAGTTCATTTCTCAGGGATATGGTATGACATTTGCTGGATATATATATATATATATATATATATATTTCCAACTTTTTTATTTGAGTTAGGAACAGGATTGTTTTACATGACAATCCCATTTCCCTTCTCCCACCCGTCCTTCCCTAACCCCCCCCCACTAAAACCTTATCGGTCACATATCTTCTCTGCTCCCCCTGGATGGTGAGGCCTTCCATACAGTGTCATCAGAGTCTATCGTTTCCTTTGGGGTAGGGCCTAGCCCACCCCAGCGTGTCTTGGCTCAGGGAGTATTCCTCTATATGGACTGGGCTCCCAAAGTCCACACCTATGCTAGGAATAAATACCAGGCTTCTAGTATTCTAGATGTCCCATAGATTTCTGAGGTTTCCTCAAAGAAACCCATGTTCCTTGGGTCTGGATCAGTTCCATGCTGGTATTCCAGCTATCTGCATCTGGGTTCCAGTTCAGTTTGGTGATTAGTTATGGGTGTCTGCTTCTACTTCCACCAGCTGCTGGATGAGGGCATATAAGTCTGTAATAAATCTCATAATCAGGGGAGGGCATTTGAGGTAGCCTCTCCTCCATTGCTGACATAGTTAGCTGGTGTCATCTTTGTAGCTCTCCAGACATTTCCCTAGTGCCTGATTTCTCTGTAAACCAAAAGTGTCTCCCTCTATTATATCTCCATTCTTGTTATCATGTATTCTTCCCCTGACTCATATTTTCTACTCCCTCATGTCCTCAGCATCCCTCTTCCTCTCTCCTTCTTATTCTCCTAGCTCCTCCCCCCTCTTCCCGTGCTCCCAATTTGCTCAGCAGATCTTGAGTCTGTCCCCTTCTCCAGAGGACCATGTATGTCTCTCTTAGGGACCTCCATGTTTATTAGCTTCATTGGCAGTGTGGATTGTAGGCTGATAATCCTTACTCTATGTCTAAAATCCGCATATGAGTGAGTACATACCATATTTGTCTTTTTGCAATTGGGTTACCTCTCTCAGAATGTTTTCTTCTAGATCCATCCATTTTCCTGCAAATTTCAAGATTCCATTGTCCCCCCCGCTGAGTAGTACTCCATTGTGTAAATGTACCACATTTTCTCTATCCATTCTTCTATTGAGGGGCATCTAGGCTGCTTCCAATTTCTGGCTATTACATATAGTGCTGCTATTAACATCGTTGAACTTATGTCCTTGTTATATGAATGTGCTTCTTTTGGGTATATGCCTAAGAGTGGAATTGCTGCATCTTGTGGTAGACTCATTCCCATATTCTTGAGGAGTCGCCATACTGATTTCCACAGTGGCTGTACAAGTTGGCACTCCCACCAGCAATGGAGGAGTGTTCCCCTTTCTCCACCTCCTCTCCAACATGTACTGTCATTGGTGTTTTCGATTTTAGCCATTCTGACAGGAGTAAGATGGTATCTCAGAGTTGTTTTGATTTGCATTTCCCTGATGGCTAAGGATGCTGAACACTTTCTTATGTGTCCTTTAGCCATTTTAGATTCCTCTATTGAGAATTGTCTGTTTAGTTCTTTACCCCACTTTTTTATTGGGTTGATGGTGTTTTGGACACTAGCTTCTTGAATTCTTTGTATATTTTGGAAATCAGCCCTCTATCAGATGTGGGGTTGGTGAATATCTTTTCCCAGTCTGTTGGCTGCAGTTTTGTCTTGCTGACTGTCTCCTTTGCCTTACAGAAGCTTCTTAGTTTCAGGAGGTCCCATTTATCAATTGTTGACCTCAGTGTCTGTGCTACTGGTGTAATGTTCAGGAAGCAGTCTCCTGTACCAATTAATTCAAGGGTATTTCCCACTTTGCCTTCTAATAGGTTCAGTGTAGCTGGATTTACATTGAGATCTTTGATCCATTTTGACTTAAGTTTTGTGCAAGGCAACCAGTTATGCCAGCACCATTTGTTGAAGATGTTCTCTTTGTTCCATCGTATAAATTTGGATTGTTTGTCAAAAATCAGGTGTTCATAGTTGTGTGGGGTAATATCAGGGTTTTCAATTCTATTCCATTGGTCTTCCAGTCTATTTTTGTGCCAATACCAAGCTGTTTTCAAGACCATAGCTCTGTAATAGAGCTTGAAGTCAGGGGTGGTGATGCTTCCAGAAGTTCCTTTATTGTATAGGGATGTTTTGGCTATCCTGGGTCTTTTGTTTCTCCATATAAAGTTGAGAATTGTTCTTTCAAGGTCTGTGAAGAATTGTGTTGGGATTTTGATGGGGATTGCATTGAATCTATAGATTGCTTTTGGCAAGATTGCCATTTTTACTATGTTGATCCTACCTATCCAAGAGCATGGGAGATCTTTCCATTTTCTGGTATCTTCTTTAATTTCTTTCTTTAGAGACTCAAAATTCTTATGGTACAGGTCTTTCACATTTTTGGTTAGTGTTACCCCAAGGTATTTTATGTTGTTTGTGGCAATTGTAAAGGGTGATGTTTCTCTGATTTCTTTCTCCACCAAAGTATCATCGGTGTATAGTAGGGCTACAGATTTTTTTTGAGTTAATCTTGTATCCGGCCACTTTGCTGAAGGTGTTTATCAGCTGTAGGAATTTCCTCATAGAGTTTTTCGGGTCACTAATGTAGACTATCATATCGTCTGCAAATAGTGAGAGTTTGACTTCTTCCTTTCTGATTTGTATTCCCTTGATCTCCTGTTTTTGTCTTATTGCTCTAGTTAGAACTTCAAGGGCAATATTGAAGAGGTATGGAGAGAGTGGACAGCCTTGTCTTGTCCCTGATTTTAGAGGAATTGGATCGAGTTTCTGTCCATTTAATTTAATGTTGACTGTTGACTTGCTGTATATTGCTTTTATTATGTTGAGGTATGTTCCTGTTATCCCTGATTTCTCCAAGACCTTTACCATGAAGTGGTGTTGGATTTTGTAAAAGCTTTTTTCGGCATCTAGTGAGATGATCATGTTGTTTTTTTCTCTGTCTGTTTATATGGTGGATTACATCGATGGATTTTCGTTTGTTGAACCATCCTTGCATCACTGGGATGAAGCCTACTTGATCATGGTGGATGATTTCTCTGATATGATCTTGTATTCGATTTGCTAAGATTTTATTTTGAATTTTTGCATCAATGTTCATGAGGGATATTGGTCTGTAGTTCTCTTTCTTAGTTGTGTCTTTGTGTGGCTTGGTTATTAAGGTTATTATAGCCTTGTAAAAAGAGTTTGGCAATGTCCCTTCTGCTTCTATTTTGTGTAATAATTTGAGGAGTATTGGTATTAGCACTTCTTTAAATTTCTGGTAGAATTCTGCAGTGAATCCATCTGGCCTCGGGCTTTTTTTGGTTGGGAGACTTTTGATGACTGCTTCTATTTCCTTAGAGGTTATAGGTCTATTTAAGTTGCTTATCTGTACTTGATTCAATTTTGGTAAGTGATAACTGTCCAGAAAATTGTACATTTTTCAATTTTGTGGAATACAGGTTTTCAAAGTACGACCTGAATATTCCCTGGATTTCCTCAGTGTCCGTTTTTATGTTCCCCTTTTTCTTTCTGATTTTGTTAATTTGCATGATCTCTCTCTGCCTTTTCGTTAATTTGGATAACGGTTTGTCTATCTTGTTGATTTTCTCAAAGAACCAACTCTTTGTTATATTGATTATTTGAATTTTTTCTTTGTTTCAACTTTATTGATTTCTGCCCTCAGTTTGATTATTTCCTGGCATCTGGTCCTCTGTGGTGAATTTGCTTCCATTTTTTCTAGAGCTTTCAGCTGTGATGTCAGATCTCTGGTGTGGCTATTCTCTAGTTTCTTCATGTAAGCACTTAGAGCTATGAACTTTCCTCTTAGTACTGCTTTCAAAGTGTCCCATAAGTTTGGGTATGTTGTGTTAACATTTTCATTGAATTCTAAGAAGTCTTTACTTTCTTTCTTTATTTCTTCCTTGACCCAGGAATGTTGCAAATGCATGTTGTTCAATTTCCATGAGTTGGTAGGTATTTTGCACTTTGATTTGTTTTTTATTTCTATCTTTAAAGCATGGTGGTCTGATAAGACACAGGGGATTATTCTAATTTTTTTGTACCTGTTGAGGTTTGCTGTGTTGCCGAGAATGTGGTCGATTTTTGAAAAGGTTCCATGAGATGCTGAAAAGAAGGTATATCCTTTTGTGTTTCTATAGAAAGTTCTATAAATGTCTGTTAATCCCAATTGGGTCATAACTTCTGTTAGTTCCTTTGTCTCTTTGTTAAGTTTCTGTCTGGTGGTCCTGTCCCCGGGTGAGAGTGGGATGTTGAAGTCTCCCACTATAACTATGTGAGGCCTTATTTGTGATTTGAGTTTTAATAATGTTGGTGCTTTTGTATTGTGGGCATAGATGTTTAGAATTGAGACTTCTTCCTGATGGATTTTTCCTGTGATGAATATGAAATGAACTTCTTCATCTCTTTTGATTGATTTTAGTTTGAAGTCTATCTTGTTAGATACAAGGATAGCTACCTCAGCTCCTTTCTTGGTTCCATTTGATTGGAGGATCTTATCCCAACCCTTTACTCTGAGGTAATGTCTGTCTTTGAATTCGAGGTGTGTTTCTTGTATGCAGCAGAAGGATGGATTCTGTCTTCTTATCCAATGTGTTAGCCTGTGTCTTTTTATAGGTGAGTTAAGACCATTAATATTGAGGGAAATTAAGGTCCATTCAGTGTTTTTTCTTGTTTGTTTTTAGTTTGTTGTTGGCACTGGTATTGTATGTGGATTTACCCTGCATTTTATTTTGTGTTTTTTAGAGTGGGATTATCTATTGCCTATGTTTTTGCAAGTGTAGTTAATTTCCTTAGGTTGGAGTTTTCCTTCCAGTACTTTCTGTAGGGCTGGATTAGTGGTTACATATTGTTTAAATCTGGTTTTGTCGTGGAATATCTTGTTTTCTCCATTTATGTGATTGAAAGCTTTGCTGGGTATAGTAGTCTGGGCTGGCATCTATGTTCTCTCAGAGTTGGTAGAATATCTATCCAGGTCCTTCAAGCTTTCAGAGTTTCCATGGAGAAGTCTGGTGTAATTCTGATAGGTTTGCCTTTATATGTTACTTGACCTTTTTCCCTTGCTGCTCTTAATATTTTTTCTTTATTCTGTACGTTTGGTGTTTTAATTATTATGTGACGTGGGGACTTTCTTTTGTGGTCCACTCTATTTGGCATTCTGTAGGGTTCTTGTACTTTCATTGATTTTGTTGAATACGTTTTCTGCACCTTTGAGTTAGGTTTCTTCTCCTTCTTCTATACCTATTATCCTTAGGTTTTGTCTTTTCATGGTGTCCCAAATTTCCTGAATATTTTTTGTGTTATGGATTTGTTAGACTTCAGATTTTCTTTGTTTGACGAGTTTATTTCCTCTAGTTTGTCTTCAGTGTCTGAGATTCTGTCTTCCATCTCTTGTATTCTATTGGGTATGCTTGCATCTATGGTTCCTGATTGTTTACTAAGCTTTTCCACTTCCAGCATTCCCTCAGTTTGTTTTCTTTATTTTCTCTAATTCAGTTTTCAGGTCCTGAACTGTTTCCTTCAGGTGTTTAATTGTATTTTCTTGGCTTTTTTTGCTTTCCTTGATTTCTTGCATATTTTGGTTTGTCTTTTTTTCCATTTCTCTGAAGGATTTTTTTATTTCCTCTTTTAGGTTCTCTATCATCTCCATGAAGTTGTTTTAAGGTTGCTCTCTTCTGCTTCTTCTGTGTTGGGATGTTCATGTCTTGCTTGTGTAGAGTCCCTAGACTCTGGTGGTGTCATATTGGTTTTCCTGTTGTTGGATATGTTCTTATATTGTCGTCTTCCCATCTCTTGTTCCAATGGGTACAGTTGGTGTCACTTCCTTTCCTGGTGTGTATGGGTCTGGTGTTCTCTTCAGATGTGTGTAATTTACTTTGATACTCTGATGGGTTTCAAGTTGGGTGCAGGGTGGTCTGAGGCACTTGCTCTCCAGGTGGGTGAGAGCAGCACTGGCGCAGAGATGTCTGCAGACTCTGGGTTGTTTGGTCCTCAGGTGTCGAGTTGTCCTGTCAAGGATCCCTGGGCAGGGTTTGCCAGGGTGGGCAGATGGAAGTTGGGCCCAAGTCAAGGGCTGATGCAGCTCCCCTCTGCACTGTCTGCACTCTGTGGGGGCCGGAATAGCCCAGCAGACTCAGCAGAGACAGGATCTCAGGGTCCTCAGGGACCGAGTCAGTCTGCCTCTGGTTCTGTATATATATTGTGCAACATGCAGATCAAACAACTATATACATGATGATAAAGTAAAATTGTAAAAATTTTAATATAAAGAAATGGTTAGAGAAACTAATTAAGTGATTGATTTTAAACTAAAGAAATACTATTTTATATAGTGATATAATAACTTACATCATATACAATGTGATAGCACCATTATTTTGTATTTGTGTTTATACATTAAAATTGCATGACATATTATTTGACAACAAGTATACATTTAATTAATAAAGGATAATAGTTTCATATGGTGAAAAATATAATTGAAGATAGAATATGAAATATAAATTATGTGTTCTTATTATAAAGCAGCTCAAAGAATATAAGTAATCTAAATGAAAACATAATAAAATCCACATACAAAATGAATCCAATGCATATTTGGATGATAAAATATCTTTGTATGACAAGGCATTCAGAATAATTTTCCACAGAGAAATCACTGTGATCCAGGGAGGAAGGTGTTAAAACTGTGTCTGCTTCTTAGTTTTGTCTCTGATTTCTATGCATTTGCTACAGTATTTTTAACACACAGTCAATGCATACACACACACACACACACACACACACAGAGAGAGAGAGAGAGAGAGAGAGAGAGAGAGAGAGAGAGAGAGTATTTCAAAAAATAATCAAGTCTTTTAACTGGAATATAATTTTTATCAACATTAGTCACTCGTTGTCCATAGTACAATGACTCTAAAACACAGAGAGATCCATGCCTCAAATACACAGCACATAATGAGTTTGTCATGCAGTTATTAGATTGATTTAAAATTTCTATTATATTTATCAAAATTCATCCCTGAATACCTTTAGGATACTGAAATATTTCATGGAATTTAATATTAGTTGCAACTATGAACATATGGTTAATTATGTTAAAGTGCATATGAAATTAAGAAAAAGCATGCCACTTTTTAAAAGGTTGTATTCCTCCCACTTTACCCAAGAAAAATATTGCAATTACGCAATATAGGAAGCTCAAATGAGGCATCTGTAACTTTAAAACTGAAAGGTCTGGCACAAGGTAAATTTTAGGGGATCCACAGGGATGACCCCAACTAAGAATCTACGCAGTGGTGGAGAGGCTGCCTTTGATGCCCTTCCCCTATAATGAGATTGATGACTACCTTGATTACCATTCCTAGAGCCTTCTTCATCCAGGAGCTGATCAAAGCAAAAACAGACACCCACTGCTAAACACTGAGCCATACTCCTGGAATCCAATTGCAAAAAGGGAGGAGTGATGGGCAAAGAAGCCAAGACTGTGCTGGAGAAACCTGCAGAAATGGTTGACCTGACCTGTTGAGAGCATGGAGATCCTAGTCGTAAAGCTGGGGAACCAGCTTGGACCAAATCAACCCATCTGAATGTGGGTGCCAGCTAGGAGGCCAAGACAGTCTATGGGACCTCTAACAGTGGAGCCAGTGTTTATCCCTAGAGCACAAATGGACCTTGAGAGCCCATTCACTATGGATGGATACTATTGCAGCCCAGACACAGGAAGGAAGGTCTGGGACCTCCCCCAAATGATATGGTGGACTTTGATGGTCCCACATGGCGGGCCTCACTCTTCCTGGGTAGGAGTTAAGGGTGGGTTGGGGGATTGGTGGGGAGCAAAGGAAGGATGGGAGGGAAAGGGAATGAGGGGGTATATAAATAAGAGTCCTTCTAAATTTTAAAAACATATCTTTAAAAAACCTGAAGAAAATAGTTTTTAGCATATCAGTCTATATTTCAGTACAAAAATAAAGGGGCACCAATACTTTCATAGAATCACATTTACTGACAGCTCAAAAAAGGCAAGTTCACCACAGCCACTTTTGGCCCTGGGTATTCATTCCCATGAAAGACCATCATTGTATTGGTAAGGGTTCCGAGGTGGCAGAGACCAAACAGGCTAGAGCAGCAAGCAGAAGAACCTTCATCTCATAGAAGTTCACCTTTTTTTCTGGAACAAGAGTTCAGAATTTTTCAGCTGCCAGTAAAATAATGAACAATGATGCACGCAAAGCATTTAAGTTTGAACCCTGTGCGATGAGCCAGCTTTCACTGATCCCGTTAGTTCTTTTTAATTTTCAGAACATTCTGGTTGTCAGCATTTACATGTCTGGCATTGCTTTTATAAACATATGAGACAAGAATTCAGTGGAGTGTAATGTTCCTGGGTATGTCAGGGAGAGCCATTCTGGAACATTACACTCCCCTGAATTCTAATCCCATGGTTCTGACAATCTTGTTTGGTGACATTATAGTCATGAGAGAGTACAGTCAGCATGAAGTGGCTCAGGAAAGGCAAATATGTCTGTATTTCATGATTTATGCATGTCTAAAATCTAAGTACTTCAAGTTAGTTCCCAATTTAACATGAAAAATGTAATAAATGGGACTCAGTAAAATTTTTCCAAGGCCAAACATCTTTCTTGGTTATAAAAAGTTTTAATTAAATATCAATAGCAGATAATTGGGTTAGAACTGAGTCACACAGATGAGTCTGTATTCATGTTGGTGTGAGCACTAAAGGATTCATATGGGGACAATTTATTTAATTCTTGCCAGAGGATAATTTCTCCTGTTTGTATATGAGTTATTCTCAGAAGCATAATTTCTGCTCACTTGACCTCCATGAATACACAATCTTGTTTTTCTCTACTCCCCTTCCAACACTTCCAAATAGACATTTTAAAAATATATCAGAAAACATCAATTCTTTGAATATCATATTATTGGGAAAATATGCAATAGCTGAGTAGTGGTTAAACTTTGAAAATATCTATGTTGAATTTTAGGTGGAACTCTATGACATTTCAACATTAAAGTTCAATTTTAACTGAAAATTGGATTAATGCCAGAAGAATTCTTGTATGTCAGTGGCTGGCTGAACTTGCAAATTTTCATGGAATGTGTTTTTTCCCTATGCTCTCTGATCATACTTGGCAAGTCAAGAGGCCACAGGATGTCTCAACAAATCTGGCAAAGATTTCATAGCTTGAATATGTAACAGAATATAGAAACATATGAATGAATAAAATAACAAAGATGTCAAAATTCAAAGTATTTTCATTTATTTGTTTCACCATTGTAATTTTCATTATCCACTTTGACTTTTTTTCTTTGCTTTCAGATGCTATAAATTAGGAAAGGTAGTGTTTGTTGTTAATGTACAATACAGACTAGAACACATTGACACTTTGCCTAGTGTTGCCTCGTCAGAAAGGACATACCCATTTGCAGGCCTAATAAAAAACAAAAGATTGTGCTGGAATGCTCTACTGTATACTTGTCTCTGATTTTTTAGAAAACTGAAATGAAATTTGATGTTTATTCCACAGAGGTATTGATCCTGCATAATAAGGACATTTATTAATGTAGAGACTATAAATAAAATTAGAATATTTGAGAAAATACTAAATATGTTATGTTTTAATGAAAATCTCTGAGTGAGTGTAGGGCTCAATGTTGAAGAAATTTTCAGAAATAAATCAAATAGGGCTCAGTCTTAGGATGGCATGAAGATCGTAATTTATATTTACACATTTTGAGACAAATTAATGGAGTGAATTCTTTTTTGAATCGAGTTGAGAGCTACTTTTTATAGAATGGTATTTTAAATATGTAGGGACATGTTTAGCAAACCCCCACTAAAACACGTTCCCTTATAATAGTTGCCTTTGTCATGTTGTCTCTTCACAGCCATAGAATCCCGACAAAAGCATCAGGTTAATATCACAAGATAATTAAGAATATATATATATATATATATATATAAGATCCATATGAAATATATATGAATATATGAATATATATGAGATATATATGAAAATCTCATATATATATGATATATATATATATATATATATATATATATATATAGCGTGTGCCTGTGTGTGTGTGTACATTTACTTTTCATAAGGGTGTATTTTGTCTTGCTCATACCCAACTTCAATTTCTAGCATCACAACTATCTCCCATTTTTGTCTCATTTTCATGTTTTTTGTTTTATTGTTAATCAACCACCAAATCCAATTAGCGTTTCTCATATCTGTGTGCTTATCCACCTGGTGATAGGTAACCTATACTAATTGCTGTTGCCCACAATGAAAAGTTAACAGGCACCCACAGCTAAGCACTGGATCATACTCCTGGAATCTAGTAGCAGAGAGGGAGGAGGGATGAGCAAAGGAGCCAAGATAGTGCTGAAAAAAACAGCAGAAACATTTGACCTGACCTAGTTGACAGCACGAGGAATCATCATTGGATCAAACCAAGCCCTCTGAAATTGGGTGCCAGCTAGGAGGCCGAGACAGTCTATGGGACCTCTAACAGTGAAGCCAGTGTTTATCCCTAGTGTGCAAATGGACTTTGGGAGCCCATTCCCTATGGAGGGATACTACTGCAGCCCAGATACAGCAAGGAGAGCCTATGCCATCACCTAAAGGATGTGACAGTCTTTGACTGTCATATGTGGAGGTCCTAGCTGGGGAGGAGGTGGGTTGGGGGCGTTGGTGGGGAACATCAGAGGATAGGAGGCAAGGGAATGGGGGGATGGATATGTAAATATGAAAGCGTCTAAAATAAAAGAAAAGAAGTTAACCCACATCCCTCCCTTATAATCTCGAACTACAGCCATGTTATAATACTAATTTCCTCAAAAAATATTTGGCAATGCAACCTAAATTCACAGAGTCAACCAGGACACAGCAGTGTAAACAACTTAGCCTCCTGATTGTTGTCTAATTCAGGGCTTCTAAGAAGGAAGCATGCAAGCTAGAGCAATAATAATATGCTTTAAACTGCTGTTCTCAGCCTGGTTTCTACCGATGTTGTTTTTTCACGCATATTCGAATTTTGTTTTCCCCACTTAACAGACCACAGTGAGAAACTGGAATTTTCAAAGTATGAAAGAACATTGACTCATCAGTTTCCAAAATGACAATCTGGTTTATTTTTTCCTTGTGTAGGATTTCGGGAATTGAGCCATGTGTTCTCATCAATGGACGTTTTGTGTCTTCTACTGACCAAACAAGATGAAATAATATCTAGGGCAGGTTCTGATTAAGGAAAGAAAAAGCCTTTACTTTTTCTGAGAAATTTGTTTCTTTCATAAGAGAATTCTCAATGTAAGGAAAGAAAAGGAAAAGAGTAAGTTGAGAGGATTCCAAACACAGCCATGCACTTTCAGTGTGAATATTAAATTGAGAACTCTATACATCCATCATAGGAAAGATTCTTAGAGCTGAACTCACAAATTTAGGAGCACCAACACTGTACAGCTGACTTAATATTTGAAAACCTTTATGATCACTAGATTGCCTCCTCAAGCATTTTTTCACTGGTGATCCACATTTTTGAGTTCTGGAATTTTCTAGACTCTCCATTTCAATTTAATTCATTTTAATAACTTACTCTAAAAATCAAACAAAAAATAATTTCCTGATTTGTATATTTTTAGTTTTCTTTTTTTTTACTCTAAGGCAAAAGCAGTGATGGTACAGTTCTTAGTCAGTGTTCCATTACAGTAAAGATAAATAATGACAAGCCAACTCTCATAAATGAAAGAATTTAATTGTGGCTTGCTTAGATTTTCAGGGGTTTTGCCATTTTTATTAACATGGTGTGTAGTATGGCCACCTGCAGGCATAGTGCTGGAGAAGGAGCAGAGAGTTCTACATCCTGATGTTCTGGTTTGAGCAATTGAAATCTCAAATCACACCCACAGTGACACACTTTCTCCAACAAGACCACAGGTATTCCAATGAGTCTAACCTTCTAATCCTTCTCTAGTCCTATCACTCCCTAATGATCAAGAATTCAAATATATGAGCCTATGGGAGCTATTTCTGTTCAAACCAACATGGTACAATTATATGTTATACATAAAGATATATAACATTTATTCAATATATTTATATGAATATACAAATATCAAACTTCATTTAAATACGTTATATATTTAATAAAACTGAAACATTAGCAATTAAATATTTGTTATATGAATATAAATATATTATATAAAATTTATTTATATATAAATTTATATATAAAATATATATTTACTTTACATGAATATATATAACATATAAAAATATAGTTATATCCTTGGACATAAAACTGTCCTATTTCCAACCACTCATATACCCTTTTCTATTTTTCACATTCAGATTTAATTATTATTGTTACATATATATATATATTATATATATATATATATATATATGCATAAGTATAATGTAAATTTATAAAAGATACATGCTAACATTTCATGTTTTTTTCAGTGTCTATGATTTCAGGGCTGACAACCTGGTACTGGATAACCAATGAGAGATCACATGCCTGAGCCAGACAATCCTTCCACTTTGTATGTTTAATATTATTTTAAACCAATACCACCAACACAAATATTTTGGAGTGTGCATGTGAATTATTAACCCCAGCACTGAATGGCATAGGTGTAGGGACAATCTTTCTATTCATGAAAACTGTTGGGGTGGACTCCATGACCCATCATGCACTTCACATTACCATGGCTAATGCTGTTGTCATTACTCCTTTATTTCACCCTCAACCCATATCATGTGTATCTTAAAACAATTCATACACAGATAACACTATGGTGTATGAGGGGTTTATTTTTTAATAAAATATTATTGTATTCTGATGAGAAAGAAACAGAAATGGTGGGGATTTGTGTGCATGGGGAACATCTCAGAGGAGTTGGGAGAGGGGAAATTGTAATCAGAATATATTGTATGAAAAACCTATTTGTAATCAAAATATTTTAAAATTAATGAAATTCTAGGTATTTCCCCTCAGCATTGTACATTCCTCCTCTATAAGAAGCAATACATGTTTAGTGATGACATCCTAACTCATGTATGTGTATGCATTAAAACATGTGTGCTGATTGGATGAATATATGTTTATCTGGATACATACAAGCGTATAAATGAATGTTTCCTCCATCACCCTGCACTCCATTTTTGATAAAGGGTCTGTCTGGACCTAACTGAAAGTTGGGATCTGAGATGTTGCTATGGTAACAATTATAGTCTCCACTCTTCTCTATCTATTACTAGGATTGATGGTACGCAACTGATGCTCCAAGTCATTTTTGTGAGTGGTGACAATTACTCTTTTTCTCTTTATATTCAATACTGTAATACAATTTGATCATTTTCTTCTTCTAAATCCTCCCATATGTTCCCTGTTTGTCTTTTTCATTTATTTAGTACAACATGCATTTATGCATGAGCATACCGTTTTAAATAATTCAACAATTAAATTTTATAAAAACAATATTTTCAATACTTGCTCTGCATATATATGAAATAAGAAAATATGAAAATATGAAATAAGAAAAAGGAATATATTCAATTCCTTTTTGTGAAACAATTCTACTATGTTTTGTAATAAAGCTAGTTCAGATATGCAAATATGCAAGTCACCATCCTGTGGACTATGTACGCTGTGTGTTCATTACTACAATTTTGGAAATATTCTGAAAATAACCACACAGAAAAAATACTTGATATCCCTAGGAACATTATAACTGTCAAGATGACAAGATTCAAAGTTCACAAACTATTCCTCTTGATGATGGGGTGATGAAGACTACCACTATTTCAAACTTAGAAGAATCCTCTACATGATGCACATTAAGGACTTTGCTGAAAATACTTTTGGAATGTGTGAAATCAATGACATGAAGCCAGTAATAATTTTCATTAATAGGAGGGTGTGCAGAAGTTCCAAAGTGACAACTATGAATATTTTGTGTTTGCATGATTGAATCAACCTCGAAACTATATTCCAATGTGTCGAGAATATAGAATAATACCATGTTTCTACTCCCAGGATCTCTGCTCCAATTTAGGGCATGCATCTATAAGGAAAAACACCAAAGGAGAAAATTTAAAAATATTATTTGATGTCCTTCATGTTTTCTATAAGGATTTTACATTCCTGAGATGAAAACAAGAATCTTTGTGATTTACTCTAATTTCAGATCGGTTTACAGAAACTGGCTTACCTGCCTCATACACATTATTAATATTTTTAGTAGGGATCTTGAGCTGATGTGTCAACTTTACATATTCCTTCCACATTTGTTCAGTGATATTTGTTCCCCTTGCTGCATTTCATGAAGGAAAATATCAGAGTAGATGTTCATTATAATCACACTTAAACATCTGAATTCATCACATTGTCGTCAGTTGGTCAATCCTGCTACCTGCTCCCACCTCCCTAGTAATGATGCCAGTCAAGAGAAACTATTCTGAAATTGGGTCAAACATTCTTTCCATGGATGAATAAATATATTTACGTCCATTATATCTAAGATGATTAGAAATCAAGATAATTATTTTTAAAATTAGTATCTGTACAGTTCAACTCGAATTTCATACATTAATGACTTTTTCTTTAAAAAAATCATTGAACAACTTCCTACACCAGAAAATCATGGAATGAAATGTGGGTACACATTTATGTGCAATTAACAAAGAGAAAAAAAGTCTTCTGCCATGTGATTTTTACATACCCAGTGCTGCTGTCAGTTTCTGGTTGTACCCCAAATCATTAGTAAATGCACCTTCTAGTAGGATGGTGGTGTTTGAGGCAAAATGTATCAGAATGTAAAAGTCACTTGGGACTGGGAAGAAATAATTTTTTCCATCATTAGTACATGATGCCGATTCTTGTATATTTACCTAGTCTCCTATTTATATATTATTCTTTATTTTGAGAATTTAATATTGTTACAACAATTTTGCCACTTCCCTTTCCTCCTTATCATCACAGCATATGCTCCTAAACATCTTCATTCAAATTCATTTCCCTTTTACACTGATTATGTTTGCATGCTTATATTCATTATATAAGTATATATTATATATAAATTGCATTTATATTATGTAATGTATTATATAAAATGATAATGACTAATAAGATAAGTGTAATATACATTTTTCCATAAACATAGTTCTTTGAGTCCGTATAATATTACTTGTATGTATCTGATATTTATTTTAAATTGTAGTATTTTAAAAAAAACATTGGAAAACAATTCTTTCATAATAATCTGAATATTGCTAGGACAATACAAATTATACTACCATTTTTGCATTACATTATTGAGTCAGGAAAACATTCCCTTAGCTCCTAGTATAAAATGCAAAAGTCATTTACATGCCTGTACTTTTCCAACTTTCCCAAAAGTTTTATTTATTTATTTATTCATCATTTTGCTTATTTGGTAATTTATTTTTGGACCACTTTGGAAGAATCATATGTGCATTATTTTCTTCAATTTTGAGAAATAAAAATTATGGAGATTTTACTCACTTCTGTATAAGCCTCCCTGTGTCTGTGGGTAATAGTAGATTCTTGAGAAATGACGATAGGAGTCACGAAACCTCCAGGTACCTATGATGTTCTCAGTACCATTCCTTCGGAGGCATCTTGCATTCTTGAAATACACTGTAAGTTGAGACACAATGGACCAGTTATCTGCTAAATATTCTCCTCATAAAGATCAGATTGGTTACACAAAATATAAAATAACACTATCAATTCTCAACAAGAGATACTCACATTGCTTGAAGCAATCATATAAATGAAATTTTTCAGCCCAAATTTTGTGTAGTTGGCACTTCCCATTTTTCCTAAACACAATGTAAGAAATAATAATCTTTCATTATTTAATATGTATGATCCCATGTGTGTTTCTCACACAAGAAGAATAAACTTGTTGAAAGAAAGACAAGTTCATTGTTGTGTGCCTGTTTTCTGTCTTTCTATCCCATGGTTTTTAAATATTTTCATTAGTAATCTTTTTCACCAATGATTCCTTTTGAGTGTGGACCAACTTTCTGTGTATACAAGGATGTGGATGAAAATAGGCCTAAGACCCGAAAATGAAAGTATTTCCCACATTACAAAAGGGACATCAGTAATCTTATTGATGCAATGACCCAAGTATCAGGATAGTTTTCAAGAAGTAGAGCATTTTTCACGGTCAGGTTATAAACATTGTTTTTTATATTTACTATCTCAACTTTTCCTTTACTTATATTAACATTTATTAATATTTTATTTTCAGTAAACATTGTTTTCTTTCCACTATGTGTTCTGTAATCCCTGAGTTCACATTTTTGCTATTTTAATAGAAAGAAAAATTAAAATTGAACATGAACACTGAAGTATATGATATTTAGACACAGTGACTCTCAATTCCAGATACCCTTTAATTACATCCACATTATATTCACATTTCTGAAATATATAGCAAAGGCTTTGACCCCCATTTCAACAAACAATTACTCTATTTGAATATGTTTTTTTTTACCTAACATAGTATGTCATGCTCAGGCGTGTGTAATTCTTAAAATACTTCACTTCACGCATCAGCATCCTAAATTCACTATTTTCATCTGTCACAATCCCATGTTTTGATGCTATGTAGATTGTATTAAATTCCCCTGAAAGCTAAAAATTAATATGAATTAGAATCCCTAAGAACAAAAAATTAATATAAATTGGAATCAGTCAGAGGATCAGGGTTCAAGTCCCAGCACCCACATATTGGCACACAAACTAGTGTAACTTCATTTTTTGGAATATTTATGGAATTTGTGGGTGCTGCATAAACAAAATGCATTATGTAGTCCAAACACATAAAACAAGAAAACAGAATTACTAAAAACATTAAGGTAAAAAATAATTAGATAAATAAGTAAATTATACATTTTCAATTAAAAAGACAGCATTTTATATTGTAATATAAAAATTTATCACAAATATAATGTAATAACAGCATTAATGCTTATTCCTGTTCTTTCATTAAAATACCTGACATATTATTTGAAAAAAATATATATATACACTTACTTAATAAAGGATAATAGTTTTATATTACACAAAATACAATTAAGGAAAATGCATAAATTATAGACTATATATTCCTATTATTAAGAAACTTCAAAGCACATAAATAATCTAAAAGAAAACATAATAAAATCCACATACAAATTGCATCTCATGCATATATGGATTATAAAACATCTTTGTCTACCAAGACATTAGGATCAAGTTTCCATGGAGAAATCACTCTAACCAGAGAAGGGAGTTAAAACTGGACTTGTTAAAATGTTTTGCTTCTGAGTTCTACATCTTTGCTGCAATGTATGTAAACCCATGATCAAGGACACACTCTCACTCAAACACACACACACACACACACACACACACACACACACACACACACACACATACACACACACACACCCCACAATGAAATGTCAAAAAACAACTATTGGATACATAAATGGATTATAATTCGCATCAATTTTTATCCCACATATTGATCAGAGAGGGATGACTTTAAATGTAGAGAGATCCATGTCTCAAATACATCATACACATTGTGTTTGTCAGGTAGATATTAGATAATTTTAAATTCTCTATTATATTTATCACAAATCATTCCTTATTTCCTTCAGGACAGTAAATTATTTTATGACATTGTGCACTAATTTTCAACTATGAACATATGATTAAGTACACTAAAGTGGATAGAAAATTAAGAAAAGAAAACATGTCAATTTTTTGTTTTATAAGACAGGGTTTCTCTGTGTAGCTTTGGCTGTCCTGGAACTGATTCTGTAGATGGAGCTGGCCTTGAAACCACATATATCTGCCTACCTGTACCTTCCTGAGTGCTACAATTAAAGCATGTACCATCACCTCCTGTCAGAAAAATGCTATTAGGCAATTTAGGACACTCAAAAGAGGTACTTATAACCTTAACACTAAACCAAATAACTTTTTAAGACATGGGACTATATTACTCTACAAAAAGTTGGGGGTTACCAATATTTTCAAAGAATCACATTGATTGTCAGGTCAAAAATTGTCAAATTCACTACAGGCATTTTGCCCCTGAATGATCCCCTGAAAGCCCATCCTTGTACCGGTAAGGGTTTCTCAGTGGCAGACACCAAACAGGCTAGAATAGAGAGAAGAAGAACCTTCATTTTCTAGATATTTTTTCTTTCTTCTGAAATAGAAATCCAGAGTTTCTCAGCTGTCAGTGAAGTGATGAACTGAAGTTGCATTCAAAGCATTTCAGTTAGCACGATGTGTGAGGAGCCCTCTTTCACTGAACCTTTTATTTAGTTGTTTATTTTGAAAATTCAGAACAGTCTTCTTATTAGTATTTTCATGTGTCCTATACTGCTTAATTTAAACCCGTGACATAAGATGTCAGTGGAATACAATGTTCCTGAATATGTCAAGGAAAACCATTCAGGAACGTTCTGCTCTACTAAACTCTAATCCTATGATCCATGCCAACATTTGAGTAACATTATACACATGAAAGAGGACAGTTGATATTAAATGTCTCAAGAGTGGCAACACTGAATGGTCATGTATTCTTATTTACACATGACCAATATCTAAGAGCTACATATTAATTCCAAGTTTAATATGAATAATTGAATATATTGGTGAAACTAAAATTATATTACAACTCCCAAAGACATTCTTAAATTGTGTGAGGTTTAATGTATGATTGGAGTTTTAGTAATTTTTTTTTAACAAATGTGGGTGCCTTTGTATTTTGGGCATAGATAATCAGAATTGGGACTTCATCTTGATGCATTTTTCCTGTGATAATATGAAATGATCTTCTACATCTCTTTTAATTAATTTTAGTTTGAAGTATAATTTGTTAGATATTAGGATAACTACACCAGCTCGCTTCTTGGATCCATTTGATTGGCAAATCTTTTCCAACTCTTTATTCTGAGGTAACATCTGTCTTTGAAGTTGACATGTGTTTCTTGTATGCAGCAGAAGGATGGATTCTGTCTTCCTATGCATTCTGTTACCTTGTGTCATTTTATATGTGAGTTAAGATCATTGATATTAATGGATATTAATGAGTATTGATTCTTGATTCTTATTTGTTTTGGATTTTGTTTTTAGTGCTGGTATATTGTGTGTGAATTTTTCCCCTTTTTCTGTCTTTTGGTAAAGTAGAATTATCTATTGGTATGTATTAGTGAGTGTAGTTAACTTCCTTAGGTTGGAGTTTTCCTTCCCATATTTCTGTAGAGCTGGATTTGTGGATATGTATTGTGTAAATCAGGTTTTGTCACGGAATATCTTGTTTTTTCCATCTATAGTGATGGAGAGCTTTCCTGGGTACAGTAGCCTGGGTGGGAATCCATGGTCTCTTAGTGTTTGTAGGACATCCATCCAAGACCTTCTGGCTTTCAGTGTTTCCATGGAGAAATCAGGTGTAATTCTGACAGGTCTGCCTTTATATGTTGCTTGGCCTTTATCCTTTTCTTTTCTTAATATTTGTTCTTTATTCTTTATGTTTGGTATTTTGATTATTATGTGTGAGGGAACTTTTCTTTTTTTTTTTTTTTGGTCCAGTCTATTTGGTGTTTGGTAAGCTTCTTGTACTTTCATAGGCATGTCCTTCCTCAAGTTGGTAAAGTTTTTTTCTATGATTTTGTTGAACATATTTTCGGCAACTTTGAGCTGGATTAGGCAGCAGAGGTGAGAAGCAAGCACTGTGGTGTCCAATGGGACTAAATTGAAATACCATCTTACACCAAAAGGCTAAAAGCAAAAACACCAACACCAGTTTGTGCTGGAAAGGATGTAGAGAAAGGGGAAAGCTCCTCCATTGCTGGTGGGAGTTCAAACTTGTACAGTCACTTTGGAAATCAGCATGGCAGTTTCTCAGGAAAATAGGAATCAGTCTACTTCAAGACCCAGAAAATCCACTCTTAGGCATATACCCAAAGATTGCACATTCTTAAAATATAGACATCTGTTCAACTATGTTCATAGCAGCATTATTTGTAATGGCCAGAGTCTGGACGCAACCTAGATGCCAATAAGCTGAAGAATGGATAAAGAAAATGTGGTACATTTACACAATGGAGTACTGCTCAGTGGGAAAAAAAAGACAATGAAATCTTGAAATTTGAAGGCAAATGGACAGAACTGGAAGTAACCATCCTGAGTGAGTTAACCCAGTCACAGAATGAAAAACACAGTAGGTACTCTCTCATGCATGGATACCTGACATAGAACAAAGTATTACCAACCTGCCAGCCTACAATCCAGACCTCAACAGAAGCTAGGAATCAAGAAGAACCCTAAGAGAGACATGCATGGTCCTCCAGAGATGAGAAAAGGTACAAGAGCACCTGAACAAATTGGGAGCCTTGGGGAGGAGGGGGAGAAGGAAGGGGTGTAGAAGAAAAAAGAGTAAAGAAGAAGAGTGGAATAAAGACCCTGAGGGAGCAGGAAGATTGAGTCCAGGGAAGAATACAGGAGAGCAAGAAAAGAGATAACTTAATAGAGGGAGCCATTATAGAATTATAGAGAAATCTGGCACTAAAGAAATGTACAGAGATCCACAAGGGTGACACCAACTAAGAATCTAAGCAATAGTGGAGAGGCCTTCCCCTACAATGAGAATGATGACTATCTTAAATGTTATCCAAGAGCCTTGATCCAGCAGCTGATGGAAGCAGCAGAGATCCACAGCTAAGCACTGAGCTGAACTCCTGGAATCCAGTTGTAGGGAGGGAGGAGTGATGAGCAAAGGTGTCAAGACCATGCTATGGAAACCCACAGAAACAGCTGAACTGACTAAGTGGGAGCTCACAAACAAAAGTCTGAAAGCTGGGGAACCAACATGGGACCAATCAAGACCCATGCATGTGGGTATCAGCTAGGAGGCCTGGGCAGTCTATGATACCTCTGGCAGTGGAACCAGTATTTATCCCTAGTCCACTAATAGACTTCAGGTGCCCATTCCCTATCAAGGGATACATTCTTAGCCTAGATACACAGGGGAGGGCCTAGGCCTGGCCCAAATGACTTTCTAGACTTTGATGATACCTCATGGAAGGCCTCACCTCCCTGGGGAGTGGAAAGGGGATGGGATGGGGAGATCAGTGAGGGGTCATGGGAGGAGGGAAGGGAGAGAGAACTCGGATTGATATATAAAATAAGATTTTTTTCTAATTTAAACAAAACTTATTTTAAAAGACCAAATAACAAAACAAAAACAAAAAGAAAATTAACCTGTGCTCTCAACAACTAAGCCATCTCTACAACCCCATATAAAACATGTTAAACACTTGGTGGTTAGTGGCCATGAATGCTGAACTTTTTTCAGACTGGAGACTTGTTTGTTTACATATGAATCTTCAGAGACACTATATCACGAGTGGCAGGGGCAGGGGCAGGGCAGAGGAGAGCACTCAGCACTCTCAAATGTAATATTAAAACCATTTTAAATTATTTTTTTATTTTTTAAGACAGGGTTTCTCTGTGTATCTTTGGAGCCTGTCCTGGAATTAACTCCTGTAGACCAGGCTTGTCTTGAACTCACAGAGATCTGTTAGCCTCTGCCTCCCAAGTGCTAGGATTAAAGGCATTTGCACCACTGCCAGGCCCATTTTAAATCTTAATGTGTTTTTCTGCCCTGTGTGTAACCTGTGATCATAGTAAAGGAAGCTTATAACTCTTTTTCAGGACTATGATGATAGTTTATATTTTGTACATAGCCCTGCCCATTCAGGGAATCTTATCCAATGGTGTCTGAACAAAGGTCATAAAGCAGAGGTTAGAATTTGTTCAAAGAGTTAGTCATTGTGCTCTGACACCTCAACTAACTTGCTTTGCCTATGTATCTTATTTTAATGAAAAGGAATGCTGTCCATATGCCTTGTAAATAGAATTGTGTTTTTTCATGAATAATTTATCTTAAAACACAATCATCAGGATACCTGATTTGACCTAATAGCTACTTTAAAGTTTTATATCAGTTGAAAGTATATGGCTATCTTGGCAGCTGGAGAAATTACAGCTGTTTTTTTAAGCTGTGATCAAAGACTACAATTAATGGGAACTTATAACACTTGACTCAGTCAGCATCTCTTTGTACTTATTGTATTCATCAAAACTCTGTATGAGGTAACAATGTTAATATTAACTGGCAATGTATCTAAAGAAGAACTACCTTCTAGACAGTCTACAGATAAAAATTACCAGTAGATCAGGATGCATATATATGAGATACTCACACATTAGAGAAAATGCAGTTAGTACATTTAAAGTTATAGACAAAAGCAACAGATATTCTGGAGACTGTATTTCTCGCAAGGTCTGAAAATATGAGTTTTCCCCAACAGTAGTTAATTCTGTTGGGTTGACACCTTGAATATCAATTGTTATGCCCTGTAATAAATGATAAAGACTCTTAGCAGTGTAGCCATATTAATATCTATCAAAATAGACTTCAAACTAAAATCAATCAAGAGATGGAAAGGATTATTAATATTTATCACAGGAAAAACCATTCAAGATGATGACTAAATTATGAATATTTATGCCTCAAATACAAGGTCACCTGTATTTGTAAAAGAAACACTACTAAAATTTAATCACACATCAAAATTTGCACTCTAATAGTGGGAGACTCCAATATCTCACTCTTACAAATGGGCAGGTCTTCCAGACAGAAACTTAATAGAGAAATAAGAGAACTAACAAATGTTTGGACAAAAATTGGCTTAGCAGAACATTTCACGAAACACAAAATAATAGGCATTCTTCTCAGCACCTCACGGAAACTTCTCTAAAATTGACCACATACTTGGACACAAAGCAATTTTCAGCAGATTCAACAAAATTGGAATACCTCCCTATATCTTATCAGGTCCCCTTCACCAACAACACAAACTACTAAAAGCCTACAAACTCTTATAAGCTGAACAATTGTCTAATGAATTACCAATGGGTCAAGGAAGAAAAGAAGAAAGAAATTAAAGATTTCAGAGATTTCAATGAAAATGAAAGCACATCATAACCAAAATTATGTTTTACTATGAAAGCTTTGCTAAGAAGAAAGTTCATAGCACTAAGTTCCCACATAAAGGATTTGGATAAAACTCCAGCTTAACATGATACCTGATAGTTCTAGAACAAAAGCAAACAAATTCACCCTGGAGGAGTAGACATCAGTAAATAATCAAACTCAGGGCTGAAGGCAATCAAATAGAAACAGATTAAGACAAAGTATCAATGTGAAAAAGAGTTGGTCCATTGAGAAAATCAGCAAGATTGCCAAACCCTTATCCAAACTACCAAAAGGCAAAGGGAATATTCAAATTGATAAAATTAGAAATCAAAAAGTGGGTAATAACAACAGACACCAAGAAAATCCAGAGAATCATCAGGTCAGACTTCAAATAACTGTACTCCACAAAATTGGAAAATATAAACAAGAAGGACAACTTTCTGAATAGGTACAACATACCAAAATTAAATCAAGACTAGATAAACAAATTAAATGGACCTATTACCCCCTAAGGAAATAGAATGGAATATATTTGAAGCCCCTGACATAAGTCCAGTATTCATTACTTGATTTTTGACAAAGAAACCAAAATTATAGACTGGAAAAAACAAAGCATCATTAAAAAAATGGTGCTGGTATAATTAGATGTTGGCATGGAGAATATGGCAAATAGGACCATATCTGTTGCCTTGCACAAATCTCATGCCCAAGTGGATCAAAGCCCTCAACATAAATCTAGTTACACTGGACTTGAAAGAAGACAAAGTGGGATAGCCTTGAATGCATTAGCACAGGAGATGACTTCCTGAATATAGTACCAGTAGCACAGACACTGAGATCAACAATTAATAAATGGGACCTCTTGAAACTGAAAAGCTTCTGTAAGGCAAAGACACTATTAATAAGACAAAACAGCAGCCTACATAGTAGGAAAAGATCCTCAACAATCCCACATCTGACAGAGGGCTGATCTCCAAAATACATAAAGAACTCAAGAAGATAAATATAGAAATACTAAATAATCCTTTAAATAATGAAGGTTATATATCTAAAAACAATTCTCAACAAAAAAATCTCAATCCATCAAAATACATTTAAAGAAATGTTCAACATCATTAATCATCATGCCAATGCAAATCAAAGCACGACTCTGGGATGTCGTCTTATACCTTTCAGAATGGCTAAGATTATATTGGAGAGGATGTGGAATAAGGGAAACATTTCTCCAATACTGGTGAGAGTGCAAAATTATACAGCCACTTTGGAAATTGCTATGGTAGTTTCTTAGAAAATTGGGGAACAATCTACCTCAAGACCCTGATATGCCAATTTTGGGCATATACCAAATGAATGCTCAATAATACTATAAGGACACTTGTTAAACTATGTTTGTAACAAGTTATTTCTAGTAGCATGAACCTGGAAAGAACCTAGATGCCCCTCAACCAAAGCATGGATAAGAAAAATACGGTATATTTACACAATGAAGTACTACTCAGTTGTATAAAACAATGATCTCATGGAATTTTCAGACCAATTAATAAAACTAGAAAAATCATTCTGAGAGTGGTAACCCAGACTCAGAAAGACAAATATGGTATGTACTCACTCATAAGTGGTTACTAGGAGTAACATATTGAACAACAAGCCTAAAATCCAGAGCCCCAGGGAGATTAAATAACAAGAAGGGCCCTCGAGGGATGCATGGTTTTACCTGGATAAAGGGGAAATAGATAAGATTTCCTGAGTAAACCAGAATTGGGGTTTGTGGGGATGGAGGAATGGGAGCTAAGTGGGAGCAGGTTGAGTGCAATGAGTGCAGGTTGCAATTGGAGGCAGGATAGAGTGGGGAGAGTAACAAAAGAGACATCTTGATGGTAAGAGCATTGGAGTTAGGGGGAAACCTGGTGCCAGAGAAAACCCTAGGAAGTAAAAAGGCTGACCCCAACTATGACTCCTAGAAATATTGGAGAGGGTGCCTGAATTATGCATCTAAAGTAAGCAGCTTTTTTACTTCCCCATTGCCCTCAGAAATATTCTGTCCAGTAACTGAGGGACACAGAGGCAGAGATCCACAGACAAGCACTGCCATGAGTTTGGAGAGTCTTGCAAGAGAAAAAGAGGAGGAATTGTATCAGCCAGGGGGTTCTGGATGTGGGAACCCACAGAGACAGTTGACCTGAGCTTGAAGGAGCTCATGACCATTGGGCCAACAGTTAGGGAGCCTGCATGGGACCAACCTAGATTGTCACAGGTGTGTGACAATCATGTAGCTTGGTCTCTTAGAAAGCTTCTAACAGTGAGAGCGAGACCACTTTCTGGTTCTTAGCTGGCTTTTGGTAACCTCTTCCCCAAGCTGGATTACCTGGGCATAAGGGGAGGAGATCAGTCTTGCCCTAACTTGATGTGTCATGCATTCTGCAAGCCCATGGGGGTCTGCCCGTTCTGAATGGAGATGGAGGAAGAACAAAGGGAGTAGAGGAGAAAGGGGACATGATGGGAGGAGAGGAGGGAGGGGAAACTGTTTGATGTGTAAAATACATAAAAATGATATTTAAATAAAATTACGAAGAAAAACTAAAAGAAAATAAAAGATCATTTATATATCATTATGATGTTTGCAAAATATGAGTGAATATATATCTGAACCAGTGCCATTCATGCAAAATAATGATGAAAACACAATTCTTCTGTGAAACAGAGAGAAGAGAAAATGTTCTCTCATACAGAATTGGATATACAAAACATTAAAAAATAGTGCTTGAAATAAGACTGTAGTTTTGATGCAGAATACATTATTATATCAACTTGGAAAAATATTTTTTACTTGATTAAATTGCAGTGTGTGTTCTACTTTTGAGATTTCTAATTTTTACTTCACCACTTTCAACCCATTGATATCAGTCTGTGAATTGCTAAAGAGCTGTCAATGTACTGTTAATTCCTATAAACTTAAGACTTAGGGGATCATCTTCTATCATCTGGTATAAAACATGAGTGATGAGTGATGTACTGTCACATATTTTCCAGATGTCAATAAAACCTATGTAGATTTGTCTTTGTAATGTATAATGGGGCAAGATGTCCATGAAAAAGAAATGGAGAAAGCTTCCTAAAAATTACGTTGACTCAAGAAAGCTGAATATTTTCTTTTAATATTCACAATAAATGTTTGATGTTCAGTTTATTCTAATTCCATCAATTTGCCATCTAATTTCAAGATATCATTTTTTTACTGCTACAGAGTACTCTGTTGTGTATATTAACCATATTTTAATTATTCATCCTATGGTTGAGTGGAATCTAGGTTGCTTCTGGGTCTAAGATGTGTTACCCTGATTGCTTAAGATGTTGAACAATTCCTTAAGTGTCTTTCAGCCACCTGAGATATTATGTTGAAAATTCTCTGTTTAGAACTGTACCCCATTTTTTCATTATAAATTTTTATTTAAATTAGGAGTAATCTTATTTTACATATCAATCACTATTCCCTCTCCCCATCCTCATATGCCTCCTACTGATCCCCACATCTCACGCCATCTACTCCCCAGGGGAAGTGAGGCCTTACATGGGGGATCATAAAAATCTGTGGCACCATTTAAGACATGGTCTAGGCTGTTCCCCATATATCTAGGCTGAGAGAGTAACACTTCATAGGGAATGGGCTCCCAAAGTCCATTTGTGCACTATGGATAAATACTGGTTCCACTGTCTAAGGCCCCATAGACTGCCCAGGCCTCACAATTGGCATTCATATTCAGGGGGCTTGGTTCAGACCTATGTTGGTTGTACCTCACTTTTTAAATTGGATTATTTGGTGTTTGGTGTCTAGTTTCTTGAGTGCTTTGTATATTTTTAAGATCATCCCTCTGTCAGATGTGGGGTTGGTGAATATCTATTCCCATTCTATAAGCTGTTGCTTTGTCTTGTTGACTATATTATCCTTTGCCTTACAGAAGCTTCTCAGGTTCAGGAGGTTCCATTTATTAATTGTCAATCTCAGTGTCTGTGCTACTGGTATTATGTACAGGATGTGGTCTCCTGTCCCAATGTATTCAAGGGTCATCACAATGTGACACATCCTAACTGGATCTATCCTCAGTCTCCCATTATCTTAACAGCCACCTCTTCTGCCTTTTGTTCTATGTACTGAAGGGAACATAGAGAGCCTGATCAAAGCACAGAAACATGGGCTTAAGAAAATGGACGAGGAACTCAATGTTCTAAAGAAGAATGGTCAGCACATGGTGTCCACAGGTAATGTCATTGAGAATCACACAACAAACAAATGCATATGAAAATGTTCAGAGTAGTCATTGACTGAGGCTATTAAAATCACTCAAAATCACAGGAAATATTGAGGAAATCAAATGTGGTTTTTGTTTGTGATTATTTTGTCCCTATCTTAAAACTGTCTTTCAGAGATACCTGTGATCAAAAGGACACCATGTGATTGAGAACAAACAGGAAAGAGAGCCTACTCACATTTTAATTTTCTAGGACTTTTTAGTGTATGAACATTATTTGTTTAAAGGAAGAATTACATTTATAATTCTATTGATATGTAATTAAAAAGGTGGCAATGCTATATTAAGGTTAATCTTTATAACATTGGAAAAATCTACACTCTTCTAGAGCACAGTGGATATTTCTTTTCTCTTGGATGCAATGGGAATGTGTTTAATGAAATGCTTGACAGCTAAAAATGATTAATAGTTGTAGAAATATAGAATGTATCTTGCATTGGGAACTGATGTAAATGCAGGTAAACTTTCATAAAGTCTCCCAAGCCACAACATACATATATATGTATATATATATATATGTATATATATATATATATATATATATATATATATATATATATCCACAGAAAACTGTCATCCTAAAGCACAGTGCAGATCTAACGAAGCCAGTGAAGACAAGCACAGGTTTAACATTGTGATATGTGTCATTTTTAAAATCAAATCCTCCACCATATTCCTTATCCACTAATATTTTTCATTTACAATATAAGAATGTTTGTCACTATCATCAGCTCCTGCACATGTAACCTTTAGTTAGTTTGCTTTCATTGATTTTTGCTAATGAGGCTACACAGAAGGTAGCAATATGAAGTATATTTCCCATATTACTTTTTATATGAAATAATAATCTTGACAATGAAGATAACTAAACCTTTCCAATATACTTGTCTTTTCATGGTTCCTACCAAGTTTCAGGGATTTTCTATCCTTCCCCCTACTGTGGAACTGATTCTTCTCTTGATTGAATAAATTATTTTTTATTTTTAAATTTTATTATAGAAGCACTCTTTTACATATTCATCCCCCCATTCCCTCACACTCCCATGCTCCCCACCAACCACCAACCCATCCCCCACACATTCCCCAGGGATAGTGAGGCCACTCCACAGGGGACCATCAGGTCCATCCTATCATATGGGGTGACAAGGCCCTCCTTCCTGTATCTGGGCTACAATAGTATCCCTCCAAAAGGAATGGGCTCCCAAAGTCTATTTGTGCTCTAGGGATAAACACTAGCTCCACTGTGAGAGGTCCCATAGACTGTCTTGTCCTCCTAGCTGGCACCCACATTCAGAGGTCTTTGTTCCATCCAATGCTGGTTACCCAGCTTTATGACTAGGGTCTCCATGCTCTCATTAGGTCAGATTAGCTTTTTCTGCAGGTTTCGCCAGCACCTTCTTGGTTACTTTGCTCATCCCTCTTCCCTCTCTACAACTACATTTTAGTATCGCTCAGTGTATCGCTGTGAGTGCCTGTTTTTGCTTCAATCAGCTGAAGGATGAAGGCTCTAGGAATGGTAACCAAGGTAGTCATCAATCTCATTATAGGGGAAGGGTATCAAAGGCAGGCTCTCCACCATTGCCTAGATTCTTAGCTGTGGTCATCCCTGTGGATTCCCTAACATTTCTTCTGTGCCAGACCTCTCTCCAAACATGTACTAGCTTCCTCTATCAAGACATCTCCTTTCTTGCCCTCCTGTATACCTCCCTCATCTCAGTCCTCCTGTTCTGCTCCCCCATGCCCTTCTCCCTCTCTCCCCTTCCTTTCCTTTCCTCTCTCTCCACATGCTCCAAATTTGTACAGGGGTTCTTGCCCCCATCCCCTTCTTTGGTGGACTGTGCATTCTTCTCTTGGGTTCCTCCTTGTTTCCTACATCCTCTGGAGGTATGGGTTTTAAGATGGTAATCCTTTGTTCTATGTGAAAAATCCATATATGAGTGAATACACACCATGTTTGTCTTTTTGTGACTGGGTTACCTCCCTAAGAATGGTTTGTTTTAGTTCCATCCATTTACCTGTGAATTTCAAGATTCCATTTTTCCACTGAGTATTACTCCATTGTGTAAATGTACCACATTATCTCTATCCATTCTTCAGCTGAGGGGCATCTAGGTTGCTTCCAGATTCTGGCTATTACAAATAATGCTGCTATGAACATAGTTGAACATATGCCCTTGTTGTATGAATGTGCATTCTTTGGGTATATGCTCAAGAGAGGAATTGGTGGATCTTGAGGTAGACTGATTCCCATTTTCCTGAGAAATCACCATAATGATTCCAAAGTGGAATGGAAGAGTGTTACTCTTTTCCACATCCTCTCCAGCATACACTGTCATTAGGGTTTTTGATTTTAGCTATTCTGACTGGTGTAAGATGGTATCTCAGAGTTGCTTTGAGTTGCATTTCCCTGATGACTATGGATATTGAGCATGTTCTTAAGTATCTTTCAGGCATTTTAGATGCCTCTGTAGAAAATTCTCTATTTAGTTCTGTGTCCCACTTTTCAATTGCATTGTTTGGCGTTTTAGTGGCTAGCTTCTTGAGTTCATTGTATATTTTGGAAATCACCTCTCTGTCAGATATGGGGTGGGAGAAAATCCTTTCCCATTCCGTGGGCTGCCATTTTGTCTTGCTGACTGTGTGCTTTGCCTTACAAAAGCTTCTCAGTTTACAGGAGGTGCCATTTATTAATTATTGATCTCAATGTCTGTGCTAATGGTGTTAGGTTCAGGAAGCACTCTCCTGTACCAATTCATTCAAGGATACCTCCCACTTTCTCTTCTAAGAGGATCAGTGTGGCAGGATTTATGTTGAGGTCTTCGATCCATTGGGACTGAAGTTTTGTGCATGGAGATAAATATGGATCTATCTGGATTCTTGTACATGCCAGCATCTAGTAATGGCACCACCATTTGTTGAAGATACTATCTTCTTTCTATTGTATAAATGTAGCTTCTTTGTCAAAAATCAGGTGTTCATAAGTGTGTGGGTTAATATCAGGGGTTTCAATTAAATTCCATACTTTTGATCCAATACCAAGCTGTTTTCAGGACTATGGTTCTATAATAGAACTTGAAGTCAGGGATGGTGATGCCTCTGTAAGTTCCTTTATTGTAAAGGGTTGTTTTTTGCAATCCTGTATCATTTGTTTTTCTGTATAAAGTTGAATATTGTTCTTTCAAGGTCTGTGAAGAATTGTGTTAGGATCTGATGGATAGTGCATTGAATCTGTAGATTGTTTTTTGAAAGTTTGCCATTTTTACTATATTGATGTTGCCTATCCAAGAGCATTGGAGATCTTACCATTTTCTAATATCTTCTTTAATTTCTTTCTTTAAATACACAAAATTCTTACTATACAGGTCTTTCCCTTTTTGGTTAGCATTACCCCATATTATTTTATGTTGTTTGTGGCTATTAGAAAGGGTGATAATCCTCTGAATTCTTTCTCAGCCCATTTAACTTCCATATATAGTAGGGCTACTGAGTTTTTGAGTTATTTTGTATCCTGCCACTTTGCTGAATTTGTTTGTCAGATGTAGGAGGGACCTGGTTAAATTTTTGAGGTCACTTATGTAAACTATCATAACATCTGCATATAGTGAAATTTTTAATTTTTTTTTTTTTGGTTTTTCGAGACAGGGTTTCTCTGAGTAGCTTTGGAGCCTATCCTGGCACTCCCTCTGAAGATCAGGCTGGCCTGGAACTCACAGAGATCTGCCTGCCTCTGCCTCCTGAGTGCTGGGATTAATGGCATGTACCACCAACACCCAGTCCTATATAGTGAAATTTTGATGTCTTCCTTTCCAATTTGTATCCACTTGATCTCCTTTTGTTGTCTTATTGCTTTATCTAGAACATCAAGTACAATAATGAAGAGATATGGAGTGGACTGCCTTGTCTTGCTCCTGATTTTAGAGGAATCACATTGAATTTCTCTCCATTTAGTTTGATGTTGACAGTTGGTTTGATGCACATTGCTTTTATAATGTTTAGATTTGTTCCTGTTATCCCTGATCTCTCTAAGACCTTTATCATGAAGTAATGTTGGATTTTGTCAAAAGCTTTTTCAGCATTTTTTTACACATACATTTCTGTCCTCAATCAATTCCATGTAATACACAACAAAAGAAATAAACAATCAACTCTAAGTATTGAAAAATAATCTGGTTTGGGAGAAAGGTGATGCTGTGTTTCAGAGAACTGGATGCCAATGAAGATGACATGAGTTTGCTTCCTATATACCACATGTAGGTGCAGAACCATGTATAACTCCAGATCTATGGGAATCTTGAACCCTGTTTGGCATTCAAATGTACTCTACACACCTGGTGTGTATACCCATACAAAAAATAACAAACAGATTTGTATATAAAGAAAAATAAAATATTTTTTCACAAATCTAGCTGGGTATAGTGCTGAATGTTTTTAATTTTAGGTCTTGGGAAGTACAGCAGGTGATCTCTGTGATCTGGAGTAAAGTCTTATGTATATATTAAGTTCCAAAATGGCCATGGCTACATACTCCAATTTTGTCTCAAAACTAAACTAAAAAACAAACAAGTAAGCAAACAAATCATAAGGAGTCAAATTGGTTGATAATACAAGAGAAAATATTTTTATTGAGAATTACATAATTCCTTGATGTATAATATACATCATAATCACAAAGAAAAACATTATCCACATCATAAAAGTAACAGAAAGGCTTTCTACATGTCTTTTAGTAGGTGAGACCCAAAAGGCAGAACAGTTTAAGAGCCAGAGGAGGCTACTTAGGAAGCAGAGCAAATGTTCCAGGAGATGGTAACCAAAAACAGGCAGTTTTAAGATCTATCTTCACTTTTTTTTATGGAGATAAAGTGGGTTGTCTATACTCAAAGGCATATTCCACTCTTTTGACTGAGAAGCATGAATGTTCTACTATTGGTAGAATTTAATAATATTGTACCATAAACGATAAACATTATAGTAGCATTGGCTGCTCTAGGTTTTGTCTTAGATGTAGGGTACAATATAAAAGTAAAGTTACAGATAAAAACATAGAGTCAAGAGTTTGGACATAAGCCTCCACTCATGTCCATTCTAATGCTCCACTTTGTGTCATTAGTGGGTCTGACACTTCCCTATCATAGTCTCCTGAATTTAAATACTACTTAAAGCCATCTATAAAGAAAAACATAATAAAAAATAAAGTAAATTTATTCAACTAACAGATGACTCCCATTCTTTATGAAACTCATAGACTATAAAGATCTGTAGTTTCACTATAGAAGGATTGGTATTTGTCTCTGATATCAAAGACAAATCTGTATTTCTATGAGTATAATGCTTAATCATCTATGAATTATGAACAAATCATGTTTCATGAAGCAAACCCAGACTTTTTCGACTAAGAAGCCACTCTCTACCATATTTACCAGTAGTCCACAAAAATACACAAGAAAATCTGAAAAACATAAAAATAACCATTATTCAATGTGGCCACACTGGACAGAGTTACAACAGGGACAAGGAACACCCCTTCCCAACTGATCATAGCATTAAATTAAGTGGTAAAAGAAGATTCATATCTAAGTTGTTCTAGTTGAGGTGTGAATGTCTCAATCATTATGATCTCAGTTCCATTCTGTCCTGCAAGGAAGTTTGATATGTGGTAAGAATTGTGTACACTGTGTGAGTGGATTTAGTCTCCTCTCCTGCTGGACACTTGGATTCATCATATTTCTTTACTCAACATGACATGTGATAATTTTTTTATTTCTTTTTTATTGATTCTTTGGAAATTTCTCTTCATGCACCCCAGTCCCACTCATTCCCATTCCCCTGTACCCTCCAGTCATTGTTATAGAGGCCTTACCAAGGAAGTATGTAGAAAAATAAAAATAACATAAAAACACCCAACAGTAAAATAGAGGGAGAAAGAGAGAGGGGGGAGAGGGAGAGGGAGAGGGAGAAAGAGACTTCAATCTGCTATCTTTCCCAACTCTACTTCACCTCTTCCTTCATCTTAGTGGCATTCCTTGCTACTATGTACCATGCAACATACCATTTTGTTCAAACAGTTTTACTTCCAAATGTTTATTTTGTAGTGAGTTGTTGGTCAGGTTTAAGGCCTCTGGCTTTGGTATTTCATAAATACTGGACGCCATTAACATTCCTCTCAATTAACCTGGTGTTGCCCCAAGTAATGGAGACCCTATGGCTATGGTTCCACAAGAACTGTCGCTTATCACATTCCAGCAGGTCAGGGATAGGGTAGGTGTTGGGGTGTGCCAACTCCAGGCCCTGGATGTGTACCTGAATGGCAGCTAATTTGATCAGTCCAGGGTGATAGGACCATTCCACTCAGTACAGGGCAAAGCCAATAGTAAGGGGTGAATGAATCTTCTCAAGTCTGGGGATCTAGTTATTATGTTAGGGATGGGGCCCGCTTTTCAAAGGTAGGGCCATTAGCATATGTTATCCCCGGGCTGTGTATATTCAGTATCAGCTGTTTTGTGGGTGGGAGAAGGTAACACGGGGCCAGTGAATGTTGGGGCCAACTCAGCAGTATCCTTGTACTTCAACACATGGATCAAAATGGGTTTTCATGGGTCCCTGTGGTAACATGGGAAATGAACATCCACCCAGACTCCTGCTGCTACAGGATCATGGACCCTGGTGTGGTCACTGGCAATAGTTTGGAGACATATGGCACCATGGCTCCATGGCCCCTCAGTATGGATGACCCAATAGAGTGTCACCTCTGGATTTCAAACTGACCCCATGTGGCAGTTCAGACCCTAAGCAGTCAAGTCACACAATATTAACAGGAAACAAAGATCTCAACACAGACTCTGGCTGTGGCAAGGTCACAGATTTCTAGAAAAATTTTAATTCCATAAGCATCTGTGTCTCAATAATCTGATATCAAAAAGAAAAGATGCTAATGGCTCCTGAAAATTCCATCATCCAGGCCACTGAATTTTAAGGATGATGTATAAAGAAGAGGTAGTTGAAATCACCCAGGTTAGGATAATTGAGAATATGATAAAATCCTCTGATTCTTCAACTTAGTCAACTACACAAAACACATGCCAGAAATGCTGAATCAAGGGATTTCAGATTAGGGTTCGAAGAGATAGTCCCATGGTCAAAAGCACCTGCTTCTCTTTCAGAGGACCTTACTTTGAGTCTAAGTACCCACATGATAGTTTACAACCACTTACAACTACAGTTTTAGGGCATCCAGGAACCCTTCATACTTTCTGGGAAACAAGCAATCATTTAAGCTTTCTTTAATATCATTTTTATATAACAAATCCCCTCCTCCATGATCCTATAATTTGTCACTAACCCTCCTGTGGATGGCCCCTCGTTGATGCATGCTTCAAACTTGGCAAAGCCTTGGTGGTTTTTCTCCTTCACTATCACTTATAGAATATTATCTCCCAGAACTATGACTGACAGATAGTAGCAACAAAGCTTCCTGATCAGTACCAGCTTGATTTGTCTTGTCCCCTGACACAACTATGTGGTGTCTTAAGGAACAGTCAAACAATTGAGTTCAGAAGGGTTCTAGAACATTCTGTATAGTATTTGGAAACAATGGCAGCAGTCTGTAGAATTTGGTAGACTCCTTGTGACCCTATAGCAAAAATGCAAGAAAAGGAGTAACACGCTAATCTCTTTTCCTATGAATATATTTTTCTGTACATATATAATTTAATATAAAACAGAAAAATAAATATGTATTTTCTATATTTCTGTAATATATATATATATGATATATATATCATATATATATATATATGGGGAGAGAGAGACAGAAACAGAGACAGAGACAGAGACAGAGACAGAGACAGAGAGATACATTTTCCAGAGCGATTTTGGTGTAGCTTGTTCTTGTTTTGTTTTGTTTTGTTATCTCATTTTTAGTAAAAACCTAGGTTTAAATGGATGAAATTTTCCTCTAACCCTTTCCCTGTGTTTTTTGTAAATCTTATAAATTGTCTGTTTTATAAGAGCTTGTTGAACCCTCACAATTTCCATGTTAAAAATGGTATCATTTCCAAACAACAATAACTTGATTTATTTCTAATCTAATCCTGTGTCCTCCCTCATGATACTTACAACTTTATATTCTGTATCAAATATAAGTAATTACAAGGGACACCATATTATTTTCCTAATTTTTCATAAACTACTATCTATTCTACTGATTTTAATATGGTTTATAGGGCATAATTAATGGTTCCTCTAGCATTGAGGGTTGATAATACACCATAGAATTTACTCAAAGCTTGAATGCTTAATGAATGTAGAACTTACTAAAGTAGAAAAGAATGACAGAAAGACATTGAAAGATGAATCATGAGCACCATATATGATCTCAGAAGCTTGAATTTAAATATATATACATATATATATATGTGTGTGTGTGTGTGTGTGTGTGTGTGTATTTGTGTATGTATGAATGTATACATGTGTTTTCAGATGTGTGAAGACCCATAATATTAGATCATGATTATATGAAATCAAGGAGATAAATAATTATATGTTGACAAATGTAATAAATGTTATTCATTACCAAGCAATTGTCACATGATCCATCAGTACATATTCTGTGTTTATATCACCAGCTGTCTGCAGTGTCCTTGTAATTAATCTCAGAAAATGTGTTCCTTTAGTCATGAGATGCTGATAATGCAGTTTAAAGAGAATGTGATAATTGTCAAAATGACTACCTGAAATTTATATAAAGGCTGCAAGAAATACCCAAAATCATTGCCTGAAATACCCAAAATGGTTGGCAGAAATATATTATATGCTGTCCATGTCACTACAACAATACAATCACCACAAAGACACCAACGGAAATAGTCTCTGTAGTGCCCTATTCCTTAAATACTTCTTTTTCAAAGAAATCTCATGTTTAAATCTATTTTGAACATCTCTTTTTAGTAAACTTTGTATCTCATCTTGGATCATCCTGAAATTCCTGGCCAAAGTAAACTCAAAGAACTGGGGATATTGGAGCATGCTTCTACTTCACACAACTGTAGGATTTGGGCATCTACTGCCATCCCTTAGAAGAATTTTAAGAGATTTTTTTATTGTGACTTATCTTCTCAGCATTGTTTTTCTGACTCCTATTTCCCTCTTAAAATTGAAATACATGTCAATATTCTTATTTTAATATAATTAATTAGTTAAGTGATTCATTTTATGTGTACAGGTATCTGTTCTGTATATAAAACTGTGTACCATATGTGTCTGCCTCAAGCCTTTACAGAACAGAACAATTCATAAATAATCCTGGGATCAGATTTCCAGGTAGTTGTGCATTGTATTTTGTGCTGGGAATTGAACAAAGGTAACAATGTCAAGTTTGATTTTTGGACATCAAAATTTTCTGCAGATGAGTATCTAATTACCATTTTAATGTAGGAGCTCATTGTGGAGTAATGCACTGATGAAATAAGCTTACATGACATATATATTGATGAGTGGTGATTTGAATAAGAATGGTTCCCATATGCTTACATATTTAAATGCTTAAGCACAAGAGATTATCACTATTGAAAGGATTGGAAGTATGGGTTGCTGAAGGACGTATGTCACTTGGGTAGGCTTAGAGTTATCAAAAACCTATGTGAAGACCAGAGTCTCTGGACTCTGTATCTGTCTGTGTCTCTGTCTCTATCACTCCATCTCTCTCTCTCTATCAGTCTAGCTATCTAGCTAGCTATCACTCTGCCTGAACATCAGGATGTAGAATATAAGCAACTTATCCAGCAACAACATCTTCATCACACAGCACTATCTACTCTGTAAGTTCATTCATAGACTCTTAAAACCATCAAGTTCATTCTGGGCATTCACAAACTTGATACTAAATGAGGATTCTGGTGTATTTTATTTTAATAAACAAGCATAATCACAATCTGTCACAATGAACTATTTAAGAAAGATGATTGGAGAACACTTCACTCTTCAATCTCCATTTCACTAACTGGAGTAGAAAAATAAATAAATATTCCTGAGAAGCACAATGGAGGTCTGCTAATTGTACTGACTGTAAAAGGTCAATTACAGTTCAGCTGCACTTCAAATTGATGTCATTGGTAAATTTCACAATTCAAACTTCTATTCTTCACTGAAAATCAAGGTATGTGGAAAAGGTTCAAAAATGGCCCTGTGTTGCACAGTGGCTTTATTATTTTCATGGCAAGTAGAAGCAAGAAAAATAGGAAAGAAAGTATGATCAATGTGGACTGGTTACTTGACCTGAGCTCTTCTAATACCCAGAAGCAAAGAAAGAAGACCACCATTGCATTGTGGGAGTCCTGCCAGTGATGCAAAGTGTAAATGAACTTTAAAAACCTGGACATCCATGAAGACCATCTTCTCTATGCATCAGATTTCATGACGTGCAATGCAATGTGGTCTTCAAGGAACAGACATTAATGGTCTTACACTCTTGAAAAATATGCATTTCCAACAATTTCTAATTATCTTGGTCTGGGGAGCAATACTTTTGAATATTGGTACCTTTATATTACATCTTCATGTACACTGAATTATTACATCACAATAATCCTAATATAGACTAGGTTAAAATATTAGGTGTTTATGCAATGTTAATAAGAAATGAATGTCTTCCATGAGCTGTTTGAAAGGCTGTTTGAAAGGTTACAACTAGGAATTATTTCATGCATTAATCATGATGGGAGGCATGTCAATGGATAAGATAGCATTATTGAAAAAGGTTTCATACTACCATATGACAAAAAATAATCTCATATATGACAGAAATTAATTAATTCATAATTTTGAACAATTTATTTTCAATATATATAGATATTCAAAGATATCAAATTTCCATGCTTATTTTATTCACAAAATGATACATAGGAACCCAAAATTTTGAGACCTCAGGCACTACTTCTTCTTGTCCATTCTGTGAGCTCCAGGCCTGGAGACTGCAGGCAGCTTGACATGCCCCAAGGCAGACCAAGGGACCTTGTGTCTGCTGATACCTTTGGGCTACTGCCTCCCCCACTCAGGGGAGAGGTGAGCTTGGGCCCCTGTTCTCAGGTTTGACTTCCTCTTGTGCACTCTGGTATCTCCTGGCCTGGGGACCACAGCCAGGTCAACTCACCCCTGGTGAACCAAGCAACCTTAAGATTGTTGACAACACTGAGCTAGTCCAGTTTCCACCCACTGGGAGATGGAGTGCCTCATGCCCACCTGCACCCAAGATCAGACCCATCAAAGTATTAGAACTCCTTGCACCCACCAGAAGAGAAACTTGGACCCATACATACCAGGAGAGGAAGAGACCTCTCCCGCACCCACTGGAAGAAGTGATGGGAAGACGACAATATAAAAACACATTCAACAACAGAAAAAAAATATGATGCCAGCAGAGTCTAGGGACTCTACACCAGCAAGAAGACCTGAACATACCAACACAGATGAAGCAAAAGAGAATGACCTTATAAACAAATCATGATGATGATAGAGACACTAAGAGAGGAAATGAGAAAACCCTTTAAAGAAATTGAAGAAAAGACAAACTGAAAATTGCAAGAAACAATTCAAACAGTGCAAGGTTTGATAGTTGAAACAGAGAAAATAAAACAGACTGAGGGAATGCTGGAATTAGAAAAGATGGGTAAATAATCAGGAACTAAAGATGCAAGTGTAATCAACAGAATACATGAGATGGACTAGAGAATCTCAGGCATTGAAGATACACTAGAAGAAATAGATTCATTGACCAAAGAAAATCTAAAGTCCAACAAATCCCTAACACAAAATATCCAGGAAATATAGTACATTGTGAAAAGGCCAAATCTAAGAATAATAGGTATAGAAGAAGGTAAAAAAAAAACTCACAGGTGCAGAAAACATATTCAAAAAATCATATGGCATAATAATTAATGAAGTGTAATATTTCTTAATATGTCAAGGAGAGAAATTCAGGAACACTGCTTTTGACTGAATTCTATTCCCATGATCATAGCAAGCTGGTTTGGTGACATTCTACTCATGAAAGAGCACATTCAGCATGGAATATCTCAGAATGGCAATGTTGACTGGTTGTTTTTTTCAAATTTATCCATTATCATGGTCTAAGAGCTACATCTCAATTTCCATGTTAATATGAAAAAAATCATTAAACAAATCTCACTGATATTATTTACCAATTGCGAAAAAAACTAATTTATTGGTCAAAAAGTTTAAATTGAGAATCAGGTTAAAATGAGTCCCACAAAGAAGTGCTATTCATTTTGTTGTGAACAACAAATCACTCGGATATGGAAAAAAATTATATAATTCTTGCCAGAGGATAATGTCACCTACTTTGTATATAAGTAATCTTCACACACATGATTTCCACTCACTTAAAACCTCCATGTGTATGATAACTTGTTATTCTCTAATCCGATACTAAATAGTTAAAAAATATATCAGATCAATGGGACTCATAATATCATAATTTTAGTAAACAAGCAATGGCTAAATAGTTATTAGGAAAATGTCTGCTGAATTTCAGGTTCAAACACAAACTTCAATTTTAACTGATTGTCTCAGATGCATTCCCATGTGTTACTGGCTGCACTTGAACTTTTGAGTTTTTATTGGATGATTTTACATTTTTTATGACTTTACATTTCTATATCCTCTGATCATATCTGGCAAGAGCTGAGACCAAAGGGTGTCACACCATGCCTGGCATACATGTTGTACCATTAATACATGATAGAATATAACAAAATATAAATAAAGTAACAAAGGTGTCATATATGCAAACTTTAAATAATTTTATTTATTTGTTTTATCACCATGCTTTTTTACTACTCCACAAACACACATCTTTTATTCCTACTTTTTTATGAGATAAATTCAGACAAGTAGTTTTGATTGATATACAACATAAAGTAGAACACAAAAATGTTTTGACTAGTTTTGCCCTTTCTGAGAGGACATGCCCATATAAACACATAAAAAAATCAAAGGAATCTGTAGGAATGTTCTACTACAAAGTTTTCTCAGACCTTTTAAGAAAATAGAAATGAAACTTGACATTCATGTCTTAGAGATAATGGTAATGCACAATAAGTTATTTTTTTAACCAAGGTATTATATAAATGCAATTTAAAAATACGTGGGAAAATACTAAATATGTTATGCTATGATAAAAAATCTTTAAATGAATACATGGGTCAATGTTAAAGGCATTCTCAGAAATCAATCACTTTATTTAGCTTAGGCTGAGGATGGAATTGCATAATATAATTTATATTTACACAATTTTGTGAAAAATTATTAAATTAATTCTGTCCACCAGAATTGAGTTGAGGCTTTCTATCATGGACTGGTATCTTAAATATGTAGGAAAACATATACATAACTGACTCACACATTGCAATGATGAACTGCATTAAAATTATGAGAAATTTAGACTTTAAAACATAGTTGAATCAATAAGTATTTTGAAATATTAACGTTATTTTCTATTCCATTTCCTCACTAGACTCATTTGTCTGTTAATAAAAAACTGATTACATATTCTGCATATTTTAATATGTTATCCTAAGCTATAGCCTGTCCTCTTCCTTCATATTTACTATTTTATGTTTGAATGAGTGGATTGGCTTTTTAAAAGCTTTAATTCCCATGAGTATAGATTATTAACAATCATGTTTGATTCACTGTACTAACACTTTCATTCAAGATGTTGATCCATGAGATGACTGTTAAAAAGTTCCATTGAATTTTATTAGTACTTTTAAGGATATTTAACCACTGCTTTCTTGACTTGTTACGGCATCAAGAATCAATTAACTGCTCTTACTTCATATTATTTTAAAGAGAAGAACAGTGGTATTACGTGATTTACAGACATTTATAATGGCTTTAATAGGAATTTTTGTGTGTAATGGGCAATTTCATATATTCTTCCCTCATTTTTGAGTGGGATTTATTCCCCTTGCTGCACTTGATGGAGAAGGATTAGAAAAGAGTCCATTTAGAGTCCTAATCCCCACATCCCAAATAAAGTACACCACAAAAAAGTCTCCTGAAATTATAGTGAGATGGTGTGTGTCAACCTCCAATGTTCTGGGGTATGGATTCATTTTGAATACAATTAATAATTCATACATTTAAAGACAGACTCTTTTCTTTGGTTTTTCGAGACAGGGTTTCTCTATGTAGCTTTGGAACCTATCCTGGAACTCTGGAGACCAGACTGGCCTCTAACTCACAGAGATCCGTCTGCCTCTGCCTCCTGAGTGCTGGGGTTAAAGGCGTGCACCAGCAACGCCCAGCTAAAGACAGACTCTTATAACACAATTTTATGTCCAAAGATGTGTTTGAAATACATTAATGTTTATATCTGGCAATTTCAGAAAGTATATCTTTAAATTTTACCTCCTGCTGAGAATATTTGGTCTGAATGGTCCACATAGCACTTGAATTCACCCATGTTTCTTTATGAGCAGAACACTGAAACCCAATCCCTTCCTTTCTTGTCTGTCAGAATAAATTTCTATCACATTATATCTAAGTTGTTGATTTAAAATCAGGAACATTAATATTATTTTATTAATCTGGCACTAAGGAAATGTCCAGAGATCTACAAGAATGATGCCAACTTAGTATCTAAGTAGTGGTTGAGAGGCTACCTTAAATGGCTTTCCCCCATACTGAGATTGATGACTACCTTAAATGCCATCCTAGAGCCTTCATGCAGTGGCTGATGGAAACAGAAGCAGAGACCCAAAGCTAAGCCCTCAGCCAAACTCCTGGAATAAAGTTGTAGAGAGAGAGGAGTGATGAGCAAAGGGGACAAGATCATGCTGGGGATGCCCACAGAAGAAGCTGACCTGAGCAAGTTGGAGCTCATGGACACCAGTCAGATAGCTGGGGAACTAGCATTGAATTAAACCAGGGCCCCTAAACATGGAAGTCAGACCTCATGTCTGAAGTAGAGTAAACATTTAGTGAAACAAGTTACATTTGTGATTGTCCAATATTTTTTATTTTTTGGTTTTTTTCGAGACATGGTTTCTCTGTGTAGTTTTGGAGCCTATCATGGCACTCGCTCTGGAGATCAGGCTGGCCTCGAACTCACAGAGATCTTCCTGACTCTGCCTCCGGAGTCCTGGGATTAAAGGCATGCACCAACAACGCCGGGCTCCAATGTGTTTTGAGGACATAAATGGTATGTGTTTGAGATTATTTTCTTCCTGGTGTATGATGTTTGTGTAGTTAATTGAACTCGATGTTATCTTTTTTCTTTTCCTATATTGCATAAAAATGTAAAAGCAATGTTGTGTTATAAGGAGGAGGTATATGCACATTGCAAAAAGAAGATTCTTCAAAAAGAAGCAAATTACTGCAGAGGAGAAGATGGCAGGAAGTAATTGAATTGAGGGCTAAAATCAATAAAGTAGAAACTAGGAAAACAATACAAAGAATCAATGTAACGAAGAGTTGATTCTTTGAGAAAATTAACAAGATAGATAAGCATTTATCCAACTTTACAAAATATCAGAAAGTGAACATGCAAACTAAGAAGATCATAAATGAAAAGGGGAACATAAGAAGAGACACTGAAGAAATCCAAAGAATCATCAGGTCATTCTTTGAAAACCTGTACGCCATGAAATTAGGAAATATAAAGGAAATGGACAATTTTCTGGGTAGATATCACTTACCAAAATTAAATCAAGAACAGATAAGTAATTTAAATAGACCTACAACCCCAAATGAAAGAGAAGCAATAATCAAAATCTTCCAACCAATAAAAGCAGAAGGCCAGATGACTTCTGTGCAGAATTCTACCAGAAATTCAAAGAATTCCTAATACCAATTCTCCTCAAAGTATTCCAAACTATAGAAGCAGAAGGGTCATTGCCAAATTCTTTTTATGAGGCTTCAATAACTTTGGTACCCAAGCCACACAAAGACAAAACAAAGAAAGAAAACTACAGATCAATATCTCTCATAAACATTGATGCAAAAATACTCAATAAAATACTGGCAAATTGAAGCCAAGAACACATCAGAGAAATCATCCAACTTGATCAAGTAAGCTTCATCTCAGGGATGCAGGGATGGTTCGTCATATGAAAATCCATCAACGTAATCCACCATATAAACAAACTGAGAAAGAAAAATCACATAATCATCTCACTTGATACTGAAAAACCTTTGAGAAAATCCAACAACCCTTCATGATAAAGGTCTTGGAGACATCAAGGATAACAGGAACATACCTAAACATGATAAACGCAATATACAACAAACCAACAGCCAACATCAAGAAAAATGGAGAGAAAATCAATGCAATTCCTTTAAAATCAGGAATAAGACAAGGCTGTCCACTCTCTCCATATCTCTTCAATACTGTGCTTGAAGTTCTAGCTAGAGCAATAAGACAACAAAAGGAGATCAAGGGGATACAAATTGGAAAAGAAGAAATCAAATTTTCACTATTTGCAGATGATATGAAAATTTACTTAAGTGACCCAAAAAAATTATAGCAGGGCACTCCTTCAGCTGATAGAAATCAGTAGCCCTACTATATACAGACTATAAATGGGCTGAGAAGGAAATTAGAGAAACATCACACTTTACAATTGCCACAAACACCATAAAATACCTTGAGGTAACACTAACAAAAAAGTGAAAGACCTGTATAGTAAGAACTTTGAGTCTCTAAAGAAAAAATTAAACAAGATACTAGAAAATGGAAAGATCCCCAATGCTCTTGAATAGGTAGGATCAACATGGTAAAAATGGCAATCTTGCAAAAAAACAATCTGCAGATTCAATGCAATACCCATCAAAATCCCATAAAAATTCTTCACAGACTTTGAAAGAACAATTCTCACCATTATATGGAAAAAAAGACTCAGGATAGCCAAAACAAACCTTGACAATAAAAGAAAGTGCGGAGACATCAACATCCCTGATTTCAAGCTCTCTTATAGAGCAATAGTCCAGAAAACAACTTGGTATTGGCACAAAATTAGACAGGTAGACCAATGGAATCTAATTGAAAACCCTGATATTAGCCTACATGCCTATGAACACCTGATTTTTGACACAGAAGCTAAATTTACAATAGAAAACAACAGCATCTTCAACAAATGTTGCTGGCATAACTGCATAACATGTGGAAGACAGAAGATAGATCCATATCTATCACCATGCACAAAACTGAAGTCCAAATGGGTCAAAGACCTCAACAGAAATCCAGCCACACTAAACCTCTAAGAAGAGAAAGTTTGTGGTATCTTCAAATGAATTGGTACAGGAGAATGCTTCCTGAACATAACACCTGTAGCAGAGACACTGAGATAGACAATTAATAAATGACACCTCCTGAAACTGAGAAGCTTGGCAAAGGACACAGTCAACAAAACAAAAAGGCAGCCCACAGAATGGGAAAAGCTATTCACCAACCCAACATCACTCAGAGGGCCGACTTCTGAAATATACAAAGAAATCTAAAAACTTGACACCAAAACACCAAATAAACCAATTAAAATGTGGGAATACAGAACTAAATAGAGAATTATCAATGGAGGAATCTAAAATGGCTGAAAGGCACATAAGAAAGTGCTCAACATCCTTAGCCATCAGGGAAATGCAGCTCAGAACAACTCTGAGATATCATCTGACTCCTGTCAGAATGGCTAGAGTCCAAAACACCAATGAAAGTTTATGCTGGAGAGGATGTGGAGAAAGGGGAACACTCCTCCACTGCTGGTGGGAGTGCCAACTCGTACAGCCACTTTGGAAATCAGTATGGTGGTTCTTCAGGAAAATGGAAATCAGTCTATCACAAGATCCAGCAATTCCACTCTTAGGCATATACCCAAAAGATGCAGATTCATATAACAAGGACATATGTTCAACCATGTTCATAGCAGCATTGTTTATAATAGCCAGAACCTGAAAGCAACCTAGGTGCCCTTCAACTGAAGAATGGATGGAGCAAATGTAGTATATTTACACAATGGAGTATTACTCAGAGGAAAAAAAACATGAAATCTTAAAATCTGTAGGCAAATGGAAGGAACTGGAAGAAAACACCCTGAGTGAGGTAACACAATCACAGAAAGTCAAGCAGGAGCTTTCATCCAGTAGTGAGTGTATCGATGCAGAAACAGGCAGCCACAGCTAACCTCTAAGCCAAACTCCTGGAATCAAGTTGCAGAAAGGGAAGAACAATGAGAAAAGGAGCCAAGATTGTTTTGGATAAACCTACAGAAACAGTTGACCTGACCTAGTTAGAGCACAGAGACCCTATTTGTAAAGCTGGAGAACCAGCATTGGATTGAACCAAGCAGTTAGAATATGGGTGCCAGCTAGAATGACAGGGAAGTCTATGGAGCAAGTATTTATCCATAGAGCACAAATAGACAATGAGAACCCATTCCCTATAGGGGGATACTACTGAAGCCCAGATACAAGAAAGAGGGCCTACACCCCCCCCAAACGATGTAACAGACTTTGATGGTCTCCCTTGGAGGGATTCACTATCCTTGGAGAGTGGGTTGGGGGGTCATTTGGGAGCTTGGGAAAATGGGAGTGTGAGAAAATGGGGGGATTGATATATAAATAGGAGTGCTTGTAAAATAATAATAATAATAATAATAATAATAATAATAAAATATATCTCTGCACCAGTGGACTTCATGCAAAATAGTGATGAAAACACTATTCTTCTAAGAAACCCAGAAAAAAATGTTTTCTCTCTATAAATCGAATATAAAAGTAGTAAGAAACCCTCCTTGACATAAATTCATGTTATGACACAGATTACGTTTTAATATCAACTAGAGAGAAACAATCTTTACTTGATTAGATTGCACTATGGATTCTACTCTTTGAATTTCTAATGTTTCACATACCACTATCAACCCACTGATAATAGCCCTGAAAATGCCACTAGACCTGACAGTAAACTGTTATTTTTTTCATAAAGTTAAGACTTAGGGAAACATCTTGTATCAAATGATATAAAAGACACTTATGATGTTTCTTCCAATATTTGACAGGCTGCAACAAATCCTACAAATATTCACATTTGTAATGTACAATTAGTCAAGATTTACATGAACATGAAATGGGGAAAGCTACCTAGTAATTACATTAACTCTGGAAATATTAATATTTTCTCTTAATATTCATAATAATACACATTTAATATTTATTTAATATAATATGTAATAATTCATTAAATATTTTCATTAATAATGACAAATTTTAAAATATTGAATTACATCATGAATCAGAGTTTTCCTTTCAAAAACATGAATATCCAGTAGAATTAACATATTTAATATAAAATTATTTCAAATCTTGATTACAAGTTCTAAGGGATAATAGTGGTAGAAATCATAGATGATGTTTCAGGATTGAACAATGAAACACAGATTTGTCATATAATTGCGGTATGATTAAACCAATAACTTCCCACTGATATGTTTCAAATCATCTAAATTTCAGAAAAGCACTTGATAAAAGCTCATTATTTGCATTTGATAAACTATATTATGCACTGATTTGTGTCATTATCCTGAGTATTCATGTTTACAACATCATTTTACTTTATAAATGTATTTCTGTACTTGAGAAATACTTATTTCATATTGTATAGGACAAAATTTAGTGTGAACTATGAATGATATCTAGAATTATGAACTTATTTTTTTCAATCTCCAACATTATGGGGAGGTTGTATCAGAAATTCCTGGCTTTGGCCTGGCATTGGTAGCGCACGCCTTTAATGCCAGCACTCGGGAGGCAGAGGCAGGTGGATCTGTGTGAGTTCGAGACCAGCCTGGTCTACAAGAGCTAGTTCCAGGACAGCCTCCAAAGCCACAGAGAAACCCTGTCTTGAAAAACCAAAAAAATAAAAAATAAAAATAAATTCCTGGGTTTTATTATTTATTGATGTGCTTCATGTGCATTTATATTTTCCATGCACATGTGTCTGCATAAGGGTGTTAGATCCAGTGAAAGTAGAGCTATCAACAACAGTGAGCTGCCATTTGGATGCTGGGCCTTCCACCTGTCTGTGCCTGAAGAGCAGCTACTGTCTGGCTTTTAGATTCAGATATTCTCCACTTGTATGTGTGAAGGACATATCAAACATTTTATTATACTTAGATTCCTCCTAGGTTTTGTCCCTCTACATGCTACTAGAAACATTCAGCACATGTTTATGCCAGGTTACAACAAGGATGAGAACAAGTATTTTACATACAGTTGTGGACTATGATATTTATTTTCTTTTTATGAAGTGAAGTCAGTCTCGCAACTATATCAAAAACTTGACCTAAGAAGTTGTCCAGATATTGTGGAAAAGTATAGATTGGGGCAGAATTAAAATAAAAGGAGGGTACAGTATTAAGTATGTAGTATTGAGATATAGTATTTTTAGAAGAAAGGGAAGGATAGTATTAAGTGTGATAAGATTGTTACAGAGATATAAGATTTTAAAAGCAACTGTTTCTTATGAATCTGCATATAATGGCTTGTAATTCTTGTGGCCACTGCTTTGTCTTCTAGAGCTATGTCTTGTACCACATGTACTGAGTTTTCTCTGAGAGTGATATTTCTTCCCTTTGCTTTGTTTAAGAGAGGAAAATGCAGAAGAAATGTTCATTATAATCATACCTCAATGTCTGAATTCATCAAATTGTCATCAGTTGGTAAATCCTGTTGCCTCCCAATTCTATGCTTTCTTTTACAAGTGTTTCAATGGCCAAGGTGTATCTCCGCATCAGTAGAACAGTAACTAAGACACATCTCCAGACTGTGCTGAATTTATACTGCAACTTTCTCAATTTTCTGAGCCAAATAATTACTGAGTAGATATCTTCATTGCGCTCAAATTTCTACTCTAAGAATATATTCATACACTCTTAAGAAACACAAGGTTATTCTGGGCATACACAAAGTGGATATTAAATGAGGAGTAGAGAGTATTTTTTATTTTAGGAAGTAAGTTTAACTATAATCTGTCACAGTGAACTATTCGAAGAAGAATGTGTGGAGAAAATTGTGCTATTCATTTTCCATTTCACATATTGGAGCAGAAAAACAAACAAATATTTCTGAGACACCACATAGGCTGCTTATTTGTACTAATGATAAAGGGTCAATATTTGATTGCTGTTCTTTCTTACCAAATGACTACAGCATGTGTCAAGTAGACAAAAACATAAGCTGGAAATGCAGCAATGGATATGTTTTGTCAATATTGTGGAGGGTTTTTGAGTCCACAAGATTAACAGTTTTAAAATCTCCTGGGAAACCAAGCTTAGGGCTGTAGAAACTTCCTAAAATATCCGTATTTTAAGATTCTAAATGGAGTTATTGTATGTAGGAAAACAATGCATCCACTGGGCACTACAAGCTGGGGAATTGACAGCCGAGTGACAGGAGTGGAAGGCTTGACCTCAGTGATCTAGGACTTCCCATAAAAATTAAGACATGCCTAAAGGCCCAGCCAATATACACAGCCATGAGTAATACTATATTTCTAGACTCATCTAAGTCTTTTCACATTGTCAGTTAAAGCTATCTATCATCAATCTGTCTGTCTGCTTTTAGTCAGTCATCTACAGAACATCTATCATAATATCTGTCTATCTACATATCATCTATGTATTATCTATCAGTCTATGTACACCCCCACACATTCAAATGCATAAATGTACCTATAAATTCCATTTAGTGGTGCTCATACATCAGTATTATAGGCTGACAACATTTTTTGAACAAACAGTTTTGGAAGTCATTGCTGGGGAGAAGTGACTTTCTTTTTCTCTCTCAATTTCTCTCTTTCTCATCAATCACTGATTGGCTATCTTTCTTGTTCATTTAAAATAGCGTCTTGTGAATTTATGTAGGTCCTGTTTAGGCAACCTTATTGTTGAGATTTCAGTGGTGCACCTTCCCTGTCATATAAAAAAGATGCAACCTCAGAGCAGGTGTCCTGGTCATTTTTCTCCTATAATCTTTATACTCTCTATTTAGTGGAAGTTCCTAGCTCTTAGATGTAGTGTTGTGTTATAGACATTTGATCTGGGCTTGGAATCCCATGGTCACTTGCATTTATGCATTTAGTCACATGTATATATTCATTTGTCTATGTGAAAATAACTATCTAGAAGTGGCAAAGATTTTGAGAGTGAGTAGAGAGACATGGTTAGGTTGGTACTGAAAATTATGTGAATAGACTATTCACATATAAATTTCTGTTAAATAGATCATAGGTCCTGGTATACAGCTCCTTCTTTCTTGAAAATGTAACTGGCACTATTGTACCTTTAATGCTTTTTTGCTATTGTGATCGTAGTGGAGTCTTATTGGATTTATAGCTATGTAGGGCTATTGATTGTTTTTCTCACGTGAACACTTTCATAACACCTTAGGATACTATGTGAGAAGTTATTTGGAAAGAAGCTTCTGGGTTAGTTCCAGCTTGATGCCTCCCCAATACCAGGTACAATGTGTTCTGAGCAAGAGTTTCATCTATAAGTTCATAATGTAGGAATCGGGGTGTAGCTCTTGCTACCCCTCCAGCTCCAAGCCTGATGCTATGCTCTTCTCCATGATGATAATAGACTATCTCTAAAACTGTATGCAAACCACTCATTAAACACTTTCTCCTATAATAGCTGCCTCGGTCATTGTGTCTGTTTACAGCAATAGAAACATGACTAAGACAGGCAGTGAACATCAAAATGTAATTAAAAACATGTTGGAAAATCACATCATGATAAATTGAGGACTCTGAGGAATTTGAAAATTTCTACACAGTAAGAAATATCATTTTTCTGTAAATGCTTATGCCAGGGTAAGTTTACTGATAACCATTCAATCCAACATTAATGCATAATTTTTTGTATGTTTTATGACAGAATATTGAACTTTTATTTATAATCACTTTCATATAACTACCATTTCGTTGTTATTGCTTGAAATTTTATAGACTGTATTAAAGATTGTTTTGAACTAAAAGGAAGCTGAATATAATTTATCATGATAAAGTGTATTATTATTAAGTTTCTGGTAGGTTAGTCAAATTATACCCTTGGTTTGGACCATTAGATAGGTTATTATTGTTTGCAATGGTGTTATAAATTGTACTTTAGAGTCACTGCAATCGAAGCCAATTAAACCTTTATTGAGTGTCAAAAAAAGAAATATCATTTTTCATTTAATGTGGATCATATATTTTTAAATATTCCTAACTGCATATAGTGTATCTTGGTCATATCCACCCCTACCCTCTCCTTCCAATTCCCCAAATATCTCATCCAAATATCCCCAATCATTGTCTCAACTTTATGTTTCTGTTTTGTTTTCTTGGCCACAATTCCAATTAGTGTTTCCCATATGTGTGCATTTGTGGACTCATCCATCTGGATATAGAGAACGTATAACAAAGGCTGCTGCTCTCAGAGAAAAGTTGAACCCCATTCTTCCTTCAGTAATCTTGAACTGTAGCCATGTCATAATACTAATTTCCTGAATAAACATTTGCCATGACAACTTTAATTCAGAGTGCTGGCCAGGACAAGGGAATGTAAACAATGTATCCTCCTGATTGTTGTTCTAGTCAAGGCTTCTGATGAGGAGGCATGGAAGACTCAAGCAGTAAGAATAGTCTGCTTTCATGGGTTGTTCTCAGTCTAGTTTCTAAAGATGTTGGTTTGTCATTCATATAAGCCCAGCTAAGCACAGTCCTGGACAGATGTGATAGGAGATAAATATTGCACCTGTGATGTGGGAAATTCTGTACCTCCATTTATGTAACTTTCTCTTCTTTAAAATCAGAACCACAGTTTAAGCCAAAATATCCACACATGCTCCTGTTTAACCAATAATAAACACAATTCACCTCTGGTTTGTGTTTTTTTTTCCTTTCAGATTGGATTCAAACTATAAAAAGAGTTAACAAATCAGAGTGAGAAACTGGGATTTTCCAAGCAATACAGACCATTGATTGATTCATTTGTTTCCAAAATGTCAATCCGGGTTATCATTTCCTTTTGTAGGATTCAGGAAATAGAATCATGTGTTGCTCATGAATGGAAGAATTGTGTTCTCTATTCACCAAACTAGGTACAGTGACTAAGACAGGGAAGTAAACATGACTGCCTTTATTTTTTTCAAGGATTTGTTTCTTTCATACAAGAATTCTCAATGTAAGCAAAGAGAAGTGAAAGAGTGAAGTAAAAGGATTCTACATACAGCCACAACCGTACAAGGTGAATATTAACTCAGGAGTTATATATATGATAGGAAGATTTCTTGAAAGTGGGCTCACAATATTAGACACACCCACACTCTACACCTACCTGGATGTTTAAAGCCTTCATCGTCACTTGATTTCTACCTCCAATATTTTTTTTCTCTAGTGATCCACATTTTTCATTTCCTGTACTTTCTAACTCTACATTTCAGTTTAATTCATTATGATAACTTCCTGTAACAAACAAATTTAAAAAAAACTCATTTGTTTTTGTTGTTTTAAAATAATATTTATTCCCAGGAAAAAAATATGGATATGTCTTAGTCAATTATTATTTCTGTGAAGAGACATAATGACCATGCCAACTTTGATAAAGGAAAACATTTAAATGAAACATTCTTACAGTTTCAGAGGCTTAGCTGGTCATCAGCATGTGGAGAATTATAGAAAACTGTAGGCTACTGATGGAAAATGAGCTAAGAGTTCTACATCCTGATCCTCATACAGCCGGTAGAGACACTGGGAATGGCTTGAGCAATTGAAACCCCAGATGACTCCTGCAGTGATACACTTCCTCCAATGAGACCACATGGCCAACGTTCTAATCCCTCTCTAATAGAATTTCTTCCTAATGATTGATAGCTTTCAAATAGATAAGCCTATGGGAGCCACTCTTGCCAGAGAAGCTAGTAAACAAGGAAAAACCTAAGAGAGACATACAAGGTCCCCTGGAGAAGGGGAAAGGGACAAGAGCTCCTGAGCAAATTTGGAGTAAGGGAGGAGGGGGGAGGGAGCTAGGAGAACGAGAAGGGGAGAGGAAGAGGGGTGAGGAGGAAATGAGGGAGCAGAAAGGTTGAGTCGGGAGAAGAATAGAGGAAAACAACAAAGGAGATACCATAATAGAGGGAGACATTTAGGTTTAAAGTGAAATCAGGCACTAGGGAAATGTCTGGAGATCTACAAAGATGACATCAACTAACAATTGAGGACAGGCTACCTTAAATGCCCTCCCCTGATAATGAGATAGATGACTGACTTAGATGCCATCCTATAGCCTTCATCCAGCAGCTGGTGGAAGTAGAAGCAGACACCCACAGCTAAACACTGAACTGAACTGGAATCCAGTTGCAGAGAAGGAGGACTGATGAGCAAAGGGGTCCATACCAGGCTTGTGAAATCCACAGAAACAGCTGACCTGAACAACAGCAAGCTCTTGTTCCCCAGACTGATAGCTGGGAAACCAGCATGGGACTGATCCAGACCCCTGGAATGTGGGTTTCAGTGAGGAGACCTTGGAAATCTATGGGACCTCCTATAATAGTTCAGTACTTATCCCTAGCAGAGGTGTGGACTTTGGGAGCCCAATCCACATAGAGGGATACTCCCTCATCAAAGACACATGGGGTGGGCCTAAGCCCTATATCAAAGGATATGATAGACTCTGGTGACCCCCTATGGAAGGCCTTACCCTCCCTGGGGAGCATAAAAGATATGTGAGAGGTAGGGTTTTAGTTGGGAGGTGGAAAGGGAGGAGGGGAGGGAGTGGAAACTGGGATTGCCTTGTAAAACAATCTTGTTTCTAATTCAAATAAAAAATATAATAGCAAAAAAATGAATAAAAAAAGAACATTTAAAAATTTTAATATAAAACAATAGTTAGAGAAACTAAATTATTGATTTTAAAATAAAGAAATAGTATTGCATGGCATTTTATTTGAAAAAATATACATTTAATTAATAAATTAAATGAGGGATAATTGTTTCGTATGGCAAAAAAATATAATTGAAGAAAGAATGTGAAATATAAATTATATGTTCCTAGTATATAGAAGCTTCAAGGAACATAAGTAATCTAAATGAAAACATAATAAAATCCACATACAAAATGCATCCAATGCATATTTTGATGGAAAAACATCTTTGTATGCGAAGGAATTCAGATTAATTTTCCACAGAGAAATCACTGTGATCCAGGGAGCAAGTTGTGAAAACTATGCAGTGTCTGCTGCATAGTTTTGACTCTTATTTCTATGCATTTGCTACAGTATTTTTTAAAACACAGTCAATGACACACACACAAAGAGAGAAAGAGAGAGAGAGAGAGAAAGAGAGAGAGAGAGAGAGAGAGAGACTCTATTACAAAAAACAATCAAGTCTTTTTATTGGATACATAACTGGAATATAATTTATATCATCATAGCCACACATTGTCCATAGTAGGATGACTCTAAAACATTGAGAGATCCATGCTCCAAATACACAGCACACAATGAGTTTGTCATGCAGGTATTATATTGATGTAAATTTTCTATTATGTTATCAAAATTCATCCCTGAATACTTATAGGACACTGAAATATTTCATGGAATTTAATATTAAGTTGCAACTATGAACATAAGTTTAATTATGCTAAAGTGCATATGAAATTAAGAAAAAGCATGGCACTTTTTAAAAGGTGGTTTTTCTCCCACTTTACCCAAGAAAAATAATCCAATTAGGCAATATAGGAAGTTCAAATGAGGCAACTGTAACCTTAAACCTGAAAGTCTAGCACAGGGGAAATGTTAGGGGATCCATAGGGATGACCCCAACAAAGAATCTAGGCAGTGATGGAGTAGATGCTTTTGATAACCTTCCCCTATAATGAGATTGATGACTACCTTGAACCATTCCTAGAGCCTTCATACAGTACCTGTTCAAAGTAGATGCAGGTACCCACAGCTAAAAATTGAGCCATACTCCTGGAATCCTGTTGCAGAAAGGGAGGAGGGATGAGCAAAGGAGCCAAGACGATGCAGGAGAAACCTGCAGAAATAGTTTACCTAAGTTGTTGAGAGCATTTATAAACTAGTCCTAAAGCCGAGGAAACAGCATTGGACCAAACCAAGCCCTCTAAATGTGGGTGCCAGCTAGGAGGCCAAGACAGACAATAGGACATCTAACAGTGGTGCCGGTGTTTATCCCTAGAGCACAAATGGACTTTGGGAGCCCATTCCCTATGGAGGGATACTATTGCAGCCCAGATACAGCAAGGAGGTCCTGGGCCCTCCCCGAAATGATATAATGGACGTTGACGGTCCCACATAGAGGGCCTACTATCCCTGTGGAGGAGGTGGGGGTGGGTTGGGGGATTGGTGTGGAGCGTGGGAGGATGGGAGGGCGAGGGAATGCGGGGATGGATATGTAAATAAGAGTGCTTCTAAAATTTAAGAAAATATATTTTTTAAAAAAGAAGAAAATAATTTTTAGCATATCAGTCTATATTTCAGTACAAAAATAAAGGGGCACCAATACTTTCATAGAATCACATTTACTGACAGCTCAAAAAAGGCAAGCTCACCACAGTCACTTTTGGCCCTGCCTAATCCCATGGATGACCATCATTGTACTGGTAAGGGTTCCGAGGTGACAGAGACCAAACAGGCTAGAGCAGCAAGCAGAAGAACCTTCATCTCCTAGAAGTTCATCTTTTTTCTGGAACAGAAGACCAGAGGTTTTCAGCTGCCAGTAAAATGATGAACTAGTGATGCAAGCAAAGCATTTCAGTTTACGCCATGTGTGATGAGCCAGCTTTCACTGAACCCATTAGTTTTTTTTTTGATTTTCAGAACATTCTGATTGTCAGTATTTCCTTATTTAAACACATGAGACAAGAATTCAATGGAGTGTAATGGTCCTGAATATGTCAGGGAGAGCCACTCTGCAACATTACACTCCCCTGAATTCTAATCCCATGGTTATGACAAGTTTGTTTGGTGACATTATAGTCATGAGAGAGTACAGTCACCATGAAGTGTCTCAGGAAAGGCAAAAATGTCTGTATTTCATGATTTATGCATGTCTAAGATCTAAGTACTTCAAGTTAATTCCCAATTTAACATGAAAAATTTAATAAATGGGACTCAGTAAAATTTTTCCAAAGCCAAATATCTTTCTTGGCTATAAAAGTTTTAATTAAATATCAATAGCATAGAATTGGGTTAAAACGGAGTCACACAGATAAGTCTGTATTCATGTTGTTGTGAGCACTAAAGGACTCATATTGAGACAATTTATTTAATTCTTGCCAGAGGATAATTTCTCCTGTTTTGTATATGAGTAATTCTCAGAAGTATAACTTCTACTGACTTAATCTCGATGTATACACAATCTTGTTTTTCTATACTCCCCTGCTGAATAGATATTTTAAAAATATATCAGAAAACGTCAATTGTTTCAATATGATGTTATTGGAAATTTTTTCAATAGCTGAGTAGTGGTTAAATTATGAATATATCTATGTTGACTACAAATAAAAATTAGAATATCTGAGAAAATACTAAATATGTTATGTTTTGATTAAAATCTCTGAGTGAGTGTAGGGCTCAATGTTGAAGGAATTTTTAGAAATAAATCATGTATGGCTCAGTCTGAGGATGGCATGAATTGCATAATTTATATTTATGTATTTTGGGACAAATTAATTGAGCGAATTCTTTTTTTAATTGAGTTGAGAGCTACACATATTTGGTTGACACATATGAATCATATCAAGAATAATAGACATTTAGTGTTTACAGCATTGATAGGGAATTGAAAGCAGTATTCTGAAATATTAATCATGTTGTCTCTTCTATTTTCTCACCATACACACTTTGTCTACTAATAAAAGCATTTTGTTAAACTAATTTAAAACTCTCTTTTATTTACATGTATTATTCTAAGCCATTGTCTATTCTCTTCACTAGGATTCACTATTTTATATCTTAAGGATTGGATTGACTTTAAACAATGCTTTAATGCATGATCCATAGAGGAGGTGCATTCACATTGATAATAAAATATCCTTATTCATAATGATGATGTTTGAAAACATGTGAGTGAATATATATATATATATATATATATATATATATATGAACAAGTGACACATGTGAAATAATGGTGAAAACTATTCTAAGAAACAGATAAGAAATGTATTTTCTCTCATAAAAAATTGATGTACAAATCATTAAGAATTTGAAATAATTTTTTGACATAGGAATAAAAACTTTACTTGATTTGATTGCAGTGTGGATTCTCATGTGTGAGATTTATCATTTTTAACTTACCACTGTCAACCCAATGACATTAGTCTATAAATTGCTACCAAACATGGTAGTATACTGAAAATAACTTTATCTTTATAAAGTTAATACTTAGGGGAATTATTATATCATCTGATGTAAAATACACTTATTATGTATTTTCCCACATTTACCAGACTGCAACAAATTTTAGGAATATTCACCTTTGTACTGTACAAGGGGGCAGGATTTACATGAACATGAAATGGGGAAAGCTTCCTAGAAATTACATTGACTCAAGTAATCTATTTTTTTTAATATTCACAATACTAAGGCCTTAATATTTCTTTTATCATAATATTTAGTAATTTATTAAATAATTTAATTAATGGTGATAATTTATATTACTATCTTTAATTGTTTGATGAATCAGATATCATTGCCATAAACATGAACATCCAGTAGGATTAAGCATAAATAATATAATTTATTTCAGATTTTGTTTTTTAGCTAACAGATTTAATGGTGATAGAAATCTTTTTTTGAAAGATTTTATTTATTTATTATGTATACAACATTATGCTTCCATGTATATCTGCACACCAGAAGAGGGCACCAGATCTCATAACAGATGGTTTTGAGCCACCATGTGGTTGCTGGGAATTGAACTCAGGTCCTCTGGAAGAGCAGCCAGTAGTCTTAACCTCTGAGCCATCTCTCTAGCCCCTGGTGATGGAAATCTGAATTGTTGTTTTGTGTTGGAAGTGGCAACATAGATCTGTCATAAAATTGCTGTATGATAAAACCTTGAACATCCCACTGTAACATTTCAAATAATCTGTTTCAGAAAAACACTTGACAAAAACTCATTATTTATATATTGTAAATTATATACTGATTTGCGCTGTGCCGTCAAGTATTCATGTTTACAAACTCACAATTTCATAAATTTATGTCTGTCTTTAACAAAATTTTATTTTAAAATATAAAGGACAAAATTTAAAGTGAATTATGAATATTATTTAGATATATGATTTTTTTAATCTCTTACATTATGTGGTAGTTTTCTTAGGTATTTCCAGTTTGTTATTATTTATTTATTTGTGTTATATGTATATTGGTGTTTTACCTTTACATTTGTCTGTGTGGTGGTGTTGGATACAGTGGAACTCACCTATGTTACATGACCAATCTCCTAGTATTTCTGGAAGTTCCTTTGTACACATACAAGCTCAATGTACATCCATATGTTTCCTGTAGTGGGACACCATAACCATGCCTCCTAAGGGCTCTTTACAGGTGTGCTTAACTATGCCTGTCAGGGTGTGGTCAAGGGATGTTCAGGATGACGCGTGGGGGGTTCTAAAGGTGCGGCAGACATGTGGGTGCTCTCTCTCTCTGTCCTCCCTAGTTTGCTGCTTCTGGGCACACTCTGGCTTGTGCTTGGCCCATATTATTTGAATAAAGATATCTTAACCTGAAAGCTCTCAGTACACCTGGCACCCCAACCGAAATCCACGACCCATTCCAGCTCTTTGCAAACCCGCATGGGCCTCTGCTTTCGGACAAGAAAGGCCACCTGGCCCAAACTGTGGAGGTGCCCAGGGTCTCTGTGACACGGCAGACTGTTATCTGCACGCACTGCTGGGCTAAAACGCAAGTCTTGGCAGCTGCCGCTATGCCACGTGCTGAATGGTGAGTTAAACCTTCCTCCAGCCCTGCACGCCCACGACCTGGCCAAACGCTCTACCATGTGCCCACTGCCACGCTCATTCAAATCTAGCTGTGTGCGCACCCACCTGGCTGGCACAACAGCCGGCTTACAGCTTTTATCCACAGAAAGCGCTCACCAGTGTGGCCCCCGCTTCAGCCCAGCTACACCCGCCAGGCTTGGTCTCCACCAGGTATGCTCCGAAGGTTTCCTGGTACCTAGTATTTTTCAGAAAATTTCAGGTCCTACTCAAAATAAATGCAACTGAGCCACCTGCTGGTCAGAAGTGGTTACCACATCTGGAGATGACTCACTGGTAAATATGGCCAAATTTCTATCGCCTTTCCCACTTTGCATCTTTTCCTATTCTTATGTACATTCAATGGTCGAGGAACAGGTTGGTCTGCTGAATATTGGCCTATATGCCTTATTATCTGTGAATGTATTAATATACATATTGTCATTCCTCAGGAAGAGGAGAAGGCTAATTTTACCACCTGCCTACAGGACATGCAAGCTTTAAGTAATGATGTTTTGGAGACCAGATTGACCCATGATATGTTTATGCAGCAGTTAGAACAGAAGCTAAATGATAAGCTTTGCTCTATGTTTTATTCGATACAGGCAGAGCTGTCTACTGCTCAAGCTGAAATGCAGCACATTTATAAAAACAAAGACAGAGAGATGCTCTATTTCAGAGGCATTAGAGGCTCTGCAGACAGCAGACCATGATGAATTAAAGAATATATGTAACCAACTGGAAACTCAGATAGCCTCTCTGTCCTATTCTTTTGTTACTAAGGTACAGGATACCCAGGATAGGTTTCAACAATTGGATAATGCCATTAAATCAATGGCTGGAAAATGCGAGAGGGACTATGATAGAGTTAGATCTGAGTTTCAGAGCTTGCAAGATGAATTACAGAACAGAGATAATAAACTAGAAATGTCTATCAAGTCGATTGCTGAGGCAAATCACAACCTTGATTCTAAATTTCAATTCCTGGATGGCAGTCTCCATGCCACCCAGATGCAAGCTAGGGACGAACGTAATACACATCTAGAAAACCTTGGAGAACAACAGTCACAGCAATTTAGGGATTCGATATCATGCCTTGAATCTTTCATTATGAATGAGATTAAAACCTCCCATGAGGACGTCATCGCTAGGCTCAAGCACCGATTTGAGGATGAGGAGACAGAATCGCTCCATTCTGAGACACCTACTCCAAACAGGTATTTCAATCATTCTAAAGTTGTTACTCGTACACCATTAGTCTTCCCAGCAACAGTAGTAGAAAAGCCACCAACTAAAAAACACTCCTAGGAACAGGCAGCATATATGTGGCAATGTATACAGTTGAAAGATCTTAAGCATATTAAAGAATCAGTTGTCTCGTATGGTCTTCATAGCCCATACGTAAAACAGCTATTACTTTCATGGGCCACCATTAACAGAATGACAACCGCAGATTGGGTAGGACTGGTATCAGCTGTCCTTGAGAATTCTTGTCAAATCGAGTGGAAGGCATTACTGAGAGAGGAAGGAAAGCTTCTAGAGCATCAAGTCATTAGAGACGGTCTTGATGCGCCTCTTGAAAAGATCCTAAGAGAAGGTATTTGTGCTCACCTACAGGTTCAGGCTGAATATGATGACCATATGCTGTCCCTATGCAGGAAAGCAGCACTAAATGCATGAGATACGGTTCATGAGCCAGGAGAACGACTAGAAGCTTATACCAGAATAGAACAGGGACAAACAGAACAATTTAAGGATTTCTTAGACTGGTTGACCATAGCAGTAGACTTACAAGTAACAGATTCAGCGATAAGACATTTGATTGTATATAACTTAGCTTATGACAATGCAAACCCAATATGCAAAAGAATACTTTTGCCTTTGAAGATCAGATCAGCTCTACTAGAAGAATGGGTTTGCATACTGCCCACATTGACTATAATATGCAAGATGCTGGAATCTGGGCAGGAGAAGTTGTCCCAAGAGATCTCAAAAGGCAGCAGGAGATTAGGAGATGATGACAGAAGGACTTGGGAAGAAGAAACACCTTACAGGGATCGATACAGGTATCAAGAAGCCTGGGTTCATCCCTCCTAAAAACCAAAGTCTCAAATAGGAAGAGCCTGTTCCAGGAGTCCACAGAAGCATCAGGAGAATAGATGTTTCAGCTGTGGTAGAATGGGACATATAAGTAGAAATTGTAGGCAAAGAAATTCTAATGATCCCTCATGAGAAAGGCCACTGCCCTCTGGGTTTTGTGGGAGATGTGGTAATGGCAGACACTGGATTAATGAGTGTAGATTGACCAGGGACATGCAAAGGAACCTGTTAAGGCCAGGAAACTTCAAGGGGGGACTCCAGAAGTCCCCCACATGGAAGAAGTTTCGGTCATTTCCAGTAACTATAGAAGACAATCTGTCACAGGACAAATAGATAGTTCCTCGTCTATTGTAAAAAATGACAATGCCATAGATGGTAGTTTGGCTAGCGATAAAGAAACAGGTAAGACTGGACAAGATGAAAAGCACATATTTTGGCAGACCTCAAAGACAAGTGACCTCACTTATGGGTACAAATTAATGATAAAATTATTAACGGAATAGTGGACACAGGCACTGACATCACTATCATTACCCACAAGTCCTGGCCAAAAGAATGGCCACTCAGAGAAGCGAATGTACAATTTTTAGGAATTGGAACACTATCTAGAGTTCAACAGAGTGTTTGATCAGTGGTCTGCATTGGACCAGAAGGACAAAAAAGGAGACGGAAACCTTATGTAGCAAATATAGCTATAACCCTTTGGGGTAGTGATCTCTTACAGCAATGGAATACTCAAATTAACATTCCCTCCAATGTCAGATAAGAATTATAGAAAATCGCTGGGTAGTAGGAAGAGACACTATGGGAAATGGTTACCAACCATCCAGGCTGTACAGAAACTAAATACAAATGATAGACCTTCAGAGGAACCAAAGGCCCTGCCATTAAAATGGCTTACAGATGAAGCTGTCTGGATAGGGCAATGGCCTTTGACCTCTGAGAAGCTAGAGGCTCTAGAAAAGTTAGTACAGGAATAACTAGAGGCTGGACACATAGAGGAGTCTACCAGCCCTTGGAATTCTCCTGTATTTGTTATCAAAAAGAAGTCAGGTAACTGGAGAATGCTGACAGACCTGAGAGCCATAAATAAGGTAATTCAACCTATGGGTTCTCTACATCCTGGAATGTCACTGCCTTCCTTAATACCTAAAGGATGGCTGATCATAGTAATTGACCTGAAAGCCTGCTTCTTCACTATACAATTACAAGAAATTGATAGAGAGAAATTTGTATTTACTGTACCAACTCTTAATAACTCACAGCCAGAGGAATGAGATCTGGCAGATGGATGTCTTTCACTTTACAGAATTTGGAAATTTGAAAAATGTTCATCATACTATTGACACATTCTCAAGTTTCCAATGGGCTACTGCTCTCAATTCTGAAAAAGCTGATTCTGTTATTACACACTTGCTTGAGGTGATGGCAGTTATGGGTATACCTGCAAAGATAAAAACTGACAATGTCCAGCACATGTCTCCACAAAAATGGAACAGTTCTTCAAATATTATAACATAAAGCATGTCACTGGTATACCACACAATTCTACAGGACAAGCAGTTGTTGAAAACTCTAATAGGATGCTTAAGGAGATGCTCCGTAGGCAAGCTGGTAAGTCAAAAACTCCCAAACATAGGTTGCATAATGCTTTAGTGACACTAAACTTTCTTAATGCCAATGACAAAGGACAAACAGCTGAGGAAAGACACTGGACTACGGAAAAAAACTGCTGAATTGAATCTACCGGTGTACTTCAAAGATGCACTGACCTCAGTATGGAAGCCTGGACATGTGTTATTTTGGGGTAGGGGTTTTGCATTTGTTTCCACAGGAGAAGAAAATCTTTGGATACCATCAAAGTTGATCAAGATTCGAGTTGAAAAAGACAACCCTCTCAACAAGGACGACTGACAGGTATTTATTGAGGTATATCTCATAAACTAAATAAAATCCTCCCAAAGGAAAGGGAAGTGTTTTGTTTCTATCTTCACAGAAAAATTTATCTCTAGAAGTCCAAGAAAACTACATGGGTAGATGCTTAAGAAAAGAAGGTGGCTATCAACTTCAAACAAAAGGAACATGCCATACAGTAAACTTTACAGCTGTCTCTCAAATAAATCTATTTCTCTTCATTTCCCAGTCCCTATTCAATTAAATCAACGCCGGATTTAGAGTTGGATTTGGCTTTCCTCCTCTAAAATCCAAGCATGTTGTTTAATTAACCTTTAGAGTTTCTGTATTATATCAAGAAGCCAATTGATGAAATACAGAATAAATGAAGAATTTGAGGACTATCTTTTGTCTTTTCTTGGCTCTTTCAAAGCATACACCCTCTCATAATTGTTGTTTTCCCATGGTTGCTTTTCCCAGCATACTTACATATACAAGCAAACATTTCTCTGCTAAAACTTATGTTTGAGTCCCCTACAGCCAATGAAGACCCACCTGACAACTATGCCTGGATGCTCCAGAAACGGAATTGGGCCATACCTCCTGGACTACACTAGATTCCTACTTACTCCATTTCAACTGACACTACAACCAGAGCTTCCAGTACTGACTTCAATCAAGTTGAGCATTACAACCTAGATCTTCAATCAAGCAAATCCCATATAACATGGACTGGATATAACCCATTAGAGACTTTCATTATACTAGCATTTTCTTCCCACAGAACCCCACAAGACTACCATTGTCCCATTTCAGCAGGAAGTAACTTGGAAGATGCTACGCCCCCATTCCCCATTACTGTCTATTAGGGTCATGTAAGCCTAGTTAGGAATAACTTTCCTATTGCTTAGGGTTGGGATAGAAGGAGGTGTTCAGGTTGGACACGCATTTCAGATGACTTTGGGGCTTAGCTGGACTAGACATAGTTAGGATGTGCAATAGCAGATTATTGTATCTTCTTATATTTCACCTTTATGATTGTTAATTTTGGATGTTTTACACTATTAAGTTTTAATCCTCTTATAGACTAAAAGGGGAATTGTAGGGAGACACTGTAACCATGTCTCCTAAGGGCTGGCTACAGGTATGCTTAACAAAACCTGTCAAGGCATGGTCAGGGGATGTTCAGGACAGGTGGGGGGTTCTTAATGTGTGGCAGACATGTGAGAGCTCTCTCTCTCTCTGGCCTCTCTAGCTTGCTGCCTCTGGGCATGCTCTTGCTTGTGCTTGGGCGGTATTATTTGAATAAAGATATCTTAACCTGCAAGCTCTCGGTACAATTTCCCATTTTAATTATCCTAGTAATTGTTAAATGGATATGCAAAGAGGTGGCCACATGGTGCTTTTGTTTCCCCACACTTGGAAAGTCACCTTTCTTTCCACAAAGTCCTGCTTCATGTCACATTGTCTCTTGTTCTTCTCCCTTTGTTCAGAATTCTTCTTCAGTTTTCGTATTCTAACTTCTACTTTCATGTCCTATACAGACAGAAAGAGAAATAAACAAAGAGACAGTGACAAAAATAGAGAGAAAGAGAGAGATGTTTATAAATTTAATATTAGTTTCTATATTACGAAAAATATAATTATTTGTAAAGTCTGTCTTATTTCACTTACTAAGATTATCTCCAATTCTTTCCATTTCCCTGCAAATGCCCTGAGTCTGTTTTTCTCTAAAGTTAAAGATTAATATATTGTGTCTCTGTAATACATTTTCTTTATATAATCATCTGTTGATTGACATCTTGGCTGATTTCACATCTTAGCTATTATGAATATAAAAACACCATTGGAGATCTGATCTGGAGTATACATGCTTCTGTGTGCAATATAGAAGGCAGATCCTGATGCCAGACTTCTCACTAATACACATGGTTTATTGAAAGCAACTTAAGCTACAATGATGAAGACCACTTATTTGTAGTTTTCTTCTTTCCATTTATTTCTTACAATATATATTGTAGAAACAAATGAAAGAATCAATTTTGCACTCTTAGTCACTTGTTCTGGTGCAATACACTTTTCTCCTACTATGTCGAGTAGTTTGTATTAGTCCTTAGTGTGCAAGCCATGGATGCTCTCATTTCACAACAGTTAGTGCTACATTATTGATGCACTGCATCGGTGCCCTATCAATTGTTTAAAGAACGTTTTAAAACTTTCTTGTGTGTTTGTTCAAAGTTTGCTTTAAGTAAAGAACTGTCATCAATTATATTGTGAGAAAGACCTTTGTTGTGTGATATTTTCTTTGTGTTCTGAGCAATAAAGCTTGCCTAAAGAACACAGTGAGGAGCTATCGACTAGTTAACCACAGACACTGGGCAGTGGTGGCTCAGTTCTTAATCCTAGCACTGGTCATTTCTGACACCTTTATTCCCAGGAGTTGGGAGGAGAAGACAGGAAATGATGAGGTATGGTGAACATAGGATCTCATCTCTTTTTGATGGAGTTATGAGACATAAAGGAAGCAACTGGTGGAAGCTTTCTATTCTCTCATCTTCCATGTTTTCTCGCAATATTTGACTGATGGGGGAGGTCCTTCTAGGTATATGTTTGTCTTATTGGTTGTTAAATAAATCACTGTTGGACAATAGGAGAGCAAGATAGCTGGGACTAGGAGTCGAGGAGGATTCTTGGAAATGGAGTAAAAAGAAATCTTGTGATCCAGGCAGGAGGTGACATAGCAGGCAGACTCAGAATATAAGCAGGGACAAGAAGGAATTTGCTCCCTTCCTCTTCCTCCTGCTCTCTTCTCTGGAGCTGCCATGTGAGCCTGACAAGAGCAAATGCATTCTGCTGGTGTCCTTGATCAGATAAGTCTTTATAAAATATATAGATTAATAATTATGGTTGATCTTTAAGACAGAGATGCAGATAGGAGATCCTAGTCATTGGCCAGCAGCATTGTTCCTAATATGAGTCTCTATCTGTTATTTGGGGCCCAACTTGCTGGCAGAACTCAGGTGGCTTGATGGAAAGACTTATCACTACAAAATGTTGTCAGTGAGTGGGATAACCCCACACCCTGAGGTTCCCAGAGGAATCAGGGAACCTGCTACCACAGCACTCCCTGTCAAGCTGCTGGGCAGCATCGGAGCAGCTTCCATACACACGTGCCATCTCACACTCTTGGGGGTTGGACTCGGCACTCTTGAGATGGCCCGCAGCCCTCGGGAGTTCTAGGGGTTAGGATTCTGAGCTCTCAAGCCACCTTCCCATGACTAGTCAAACAGCAGCAGAACCCAGGCAGCTGGTAGTGGTGTTTTACGAACTTCCACATAAAAACTTCACAAAAGCTTTAAAGGGGATTTTAGAAGCAAATAAACAGAGACAAGCATGTCTTCTTGGTAGCAGCATTTTCTCAGGTGGTCTCTGTTTTGCTAGAGACAAGCAGAGACTCAAGCGGCTCCTTTAAGAGGGGTTTCCTATCTCAGCATAAGTGGAATAAACCTCAGGGCTCTTTTTAAGAGGCCTGGCTAGCTCAGTTGGTAGAGCATGAGACTCAATTTCAGGGTCGTGGGTTCATGCCCCACAGAGCTGGCAGTGGCAGTGACCACATCTCCAAGAAGGCAACCTGCTGCTTGATGGCAACATAGACCAAGTCATTGAGCACAACTCTCAGTCTGGCAATAAATGTACCCCCACCATTTTAGAAAAACAGCAGCTAAAGCAGCCACCATTTTAATTTTAGCAATACTGTTTAACAGATAAAAGATTGCGTGACCAAAAAAATGTAAAGATTTAATAAAGAGATTCAGATGAAGAAAAACCTCTAAAGGTTTACACTGTGAGAGAGAGAGAGAGAGAGAGAGAGAGAGAGAGAGAGAGAGAGAGAGAGAGAGGAAGGAAGGAAGAAAGAAAAAGAGAAAGAAAGAAAAGAGAGAGAAAGAAAGAAAGAAAGAAAGAAAGAAAGAAAGAAAGAAAGAAAGAAAGACAAAAGACAAGCCAGTGGTGTTGGCACATTCTAGTAGGATTTGCTGAAGGAAGTGGAGGCAGGCAGATTTCCACAGACAAACACTGTCTCATAAAATGAAAACATAAAAGTAAAAGAAACAAAGTAATGAAAAATCCATGTAAAGATGGAAAATACACAGAGAGTCTGGATAATATGTTGTCCTCTAATTGTTTGATTGCCCAGGATAGAAAGACAGCTGCTAAAATTCGTTTGATTTTAGGTGCTGCTAAATTGACCTTAAATTTAAAATTCATGCTAATTTTAAAAATGCTTTGACCTAAAAATTTAAGTCTAAGGACAGGTTACTTGGGAAAAGAGTTTCTGCTTTTGTTTACACAAAAAATGAAAAGCTGTGGATTCCTTCCAGACTAATATGGTTTGATCAAACAAGACCTCCTGAAGCAGTGGCTGAACTGATCCTACATCCAAAACAGCTGAGATGATGCAGTATTAGATGACTACAGCCAGGATTTCTGTATTTTATCATGATCTCCATGTTATGGACATTGCCACCAAAGAGCAGGAAGCAGTTTGGAATGAATGACGCCCAAATTCCCAAATATTGTTTATTAATGTTTGTTTTCATTTAAATCTGGTTGGTTTTAATGGTAAAAATCACAGTCAATCTCTATTTAAAGAGAAAAAGGAAAATAGGATATAGAAAGGAATACTTTGCATTGGTATGGATTTTCATTTATTGATACACATTTAAGGTCAATTTTGTGATATGTATATTTCTCCACTTGTTTAGGTATTAATCTTTTAAAATGTAATGCATAATTAAATACAGATTATATAGTCACCTATAATAGTCAGAACTTATATTTAGGTTAGTTAGGTTTTATAGATATACAAAGATGTATTTGAGATAGATAGATATTCTTCAAACCTTTCAAAGACCTACAGAATATGGCATTTAAATGGTTTAGGGTTTTTCTTGGCAGTGAGACACAACTACTTCTGTCACACAAATTATGTCTGAGAGGAAGATGGGCATTGAAGAAACTCGTCATGGAGTTTGCCTTCAACATGGCAAGATTAGCCATTTTTTGCAAGAAACTGCTCTTGCCTGGACTGTTTGTTGCTATATAAACTGGAAAGTGACTGTTGAACTTGCAAAACAAGACAGTCCTGAAGGGTTCCTGCTTCATGGAGAAGTCTGCCACACTGTGGCCTATAGGCTGAAGATGGATGCTCCAATGTTACAGAGGAAATTTGGGTGATGGTCCAGGTATCAAGAGATCTCTGTTAATTCTAGAGTTTATATATTATCCTTCTGTGGTCTTTGATGGAGTTAAAGACAGATAGTTATGTTTATAGTTTTCTTTAGTCATTATAAAAGATAAGTTACATATAAGACCTTAGACTCACAAAGACAAGATAGATGATAGAATATTTTCTCAAATTTCTTGCTAAATGATTAACATGAACTAAATATCATAACTATAGTTCTTACTTGATAACTGTTTTGTTATACATTTTACTATGTTAATGGTAAAACACTTCTTTTTATTTAGATCCTTCTGTGTATATGTTTGTCTTAGTGGTTATCAAATAAAGCCCTAATGGCCAATAGGGGAGCAATAGGTGGGACTAGGAGTCAAGGAAAATTCTGGAAAATGTAGTAAAAAGAACTATTGCAATCCAGGCAAAAAGTGATATATCAGGCAGACTCAGAATATAATAAGGGACAAGCAGGAAATGGTACTCTTCCTCCTGCTCTCTTCTCTGGAGCCGCCTTGTGAGCCTGACAAGAGACGATGCATGCCGCCGGCATCCTCAATAAGATAAGTCTTTATAAAATATATAGATTAATAATTATGGTTGATACTTAATACAGAGATGTAGATAGGAAATCCTAGTCATTGGCCAGCAGCATTGTACCTAATAAAATTCTGTGTGTTATTTGGAGCTCTAATGTGCTGAGGAACTCAGACAGTTGGCAGTAGGACTTACTGTCACATTTGACTCCCAATTTTCTATTATCAATAATTCACCTCTCACCCAATGTGGTGCACAAATTTATAAAAAGGTGCTTGCCGGTGGCTTTGCAGTCACAGGCACAATTGGAAGATGCATGTGGGAATCCTATTGGATTCAGCACTCCACAGGCTAGGTTTTTTTCCTCCCCAATCCGACTGAGAAAGTTCAGATTTTTTGGTTACAGCCTCTTTGCTGCAAACTCCACTGCCACTTCGGTTCCAAGAGCCATCAGAGTAAACCCCTTAGCACTAGCCAGATCTGCCTTTAGCCCCATCCTACTGTAGATTCTTCTCTCCCAGGATCCCCTGTGTGGGTTTTTCAGAAAGCAGGATCCCTCTCCTGGTGGGTTGTGGGCTTTCCCAGGACCAGATCCTGAGGATGCTTCCACACTAGGTAGCTTCCATGAACCAACTTGGGCTTTGGCTCTTCTATGCAACAGCAGTCATCCTCATGTTATACCATCATCATCATCTTCATCATCATGTATTTGATGAGACAAATATGAAGTATTAAAAGGGGGACTATTAAAAATATATTAAAGAGAAAGAGAATTTTTCCCATGTTAAAAAATATGAAACACTATTAAAGTGGAGGAATATAAGTCTCTATATGATTATACAATGGGTGATTTTGAAATGAACACTTAAATGAAGAGATAATCAACCGGTATCGACAAATTGTTAATTATTACTTTGATAATTCTTTTTTGTTGTTGTTGTCTGTAGCTTTATTGAGAAAAAATACACATGAAGAGTTTACAATGCCATATGTGATAAGGAAGTAAACAACAACAACAACAACAAAAACCAGCCACAACAAAAGAGAAAACTGACCTCAGAGAATCTTACATTTACATCCACAGAAGACAGCAATCAACAGATGGTGCCAATGGTTGAGATTATTAAGCCATGCATATTCAAACAGCAATGTGATTTCACTCTCTTAATGTAATTACAGCAAGACAAAGAATTTTAAAATATGGCTTTTCACCAAGTTCTGTCATAAACTCAAAAATGTATTTCTTAGCAGTCACAAAGAAAGTTTGATATTTCCCAATTGAGGTATATGGAAGACCAGAGAGTCTGCCTTTTAATAACAGTAGGTAATGTAGTAAATATTGCTTTAATACCTTTGATATCACAAAAGTATCATAACTAGCTGCATCCCAAAAGATTCTTATTTTTCATGTTTAAGTTTTCTAGACAACTGTGGCAGCCTATTGAATAAATATGGCAAATTTAGTAGCTATAGCAATTTTTATAACTATCAGGTGAATATCTTTGCAATTCATGAATAGAACTCTACTTCATCATTCAAAGAATAACTTACATATGCTTGCACACACACACACACACACACACACACACACACATCTGATACAAATAACAAATGAAAATTTAATTAAAATATAATTAAAAATTTCTCTAAAATTTCCTATCTATATTCTGTCAGTTAAATCTTACGGCAAGAAGAGAACACAAATTTAATGGAAATGATTTGTGTCTTAACCCAAGGAGATTAATTTTGTATTTATCTTAGTTATAATGTATAATTTTTCATCATCAGATGATTCTATATTTAGTTTTACAAAGAAAATTGTAGGATATGGAATTCAAATTGACCAGCATTTTTCTTTTTCAGATATTGTTTTAGAGAAAAATGATTTCTTTTAAATTGTATATATTTCCAAAATTTTTAATTATCTGTCTCTAAGGAGTGACTATTTTTAACTTTGTATTACATGTTCATGTACATTTAATTATTCTATCATAATATAGACTTGGTTAAAATATTAGGTTTTTACACATTTTAATAATGAATGGAGGTCTTGCATGAGCTGCTTGAGAGTCAGGGGAGGTTTGTTTCCACGTTACAACTGGGTTGTAAAGCAAGAACTTTGATCTTAATGCTTGTCATATTAGACTCAAAGTATTTAATAATGATGGGACATGATAGCATTATTGAGGAAAAGTTTGATAATGTTATATGAGAAATTACTTCATATGCCACAGGAAAAGATTAATTACTAATTGTGAACAATTTCTCTTTAATAGTAGAGAGACCTTCAAAGATTTCAGATTTTCATGCTCATTTTATTTGAAAAGTGATTTATAAAACCCACATGTTTTATTGATTATGACTAAATATAAGAAATAGCACTTTTGTGCTCACAGAATCACTTAGATATCAATTGAATTTATTTTCCACATTGATAGGAGTATATTATTGTCTTATTTGATCTGACAAATGCAATAGAGAAATACATTAATACATATTTCAAACTTGAAGACCTCTCACATCAACCATCAATAAAGAAAATGCCCCACAGGCTTTCACACAGGCCAACCAGGTAGAAAATTCTAAATTGAAGATCCCTCTTCCAAGATGACTTGAGCTTGTGTCAAGCAGACTACATCACACCTGTGTGTGCACCAATGGATATGTTTTCGCAATATTGCAGTTTTATAGCTCATAAGGTTCACAACTTGAAAATCTCAGAGGAAAATGTAGGGATGTATAAACTTCATGAAATGCAAACACCCATATTTTAACAGTGTAAGCAGAGTTACTATGTGTAGGATAACAGGCCCACTGAATACTACTGGCTGACTAATTTTAAGCTGAGTGACAAGAGTGGGAGGTATTGCCCACAGGGGTCTTCATTTAATAAATAAAGCATCCCAAAGTCTAAACTAATGTTCACAAACTTTCATTTAGAATCTATTTACTGACTAGGTCATTTCAAGGTGACAGTTAAGCTAACTATTAACTTTTAGTCTATCAACTATGTAACATCTCTCTGTGTGTCTGTTTATCCATTTATGTATGCACCAACCTATCATCTCTCTACTATTCATTATCCTATCTATTTACACACACATACACACACACACACACACACACACACACACACACACACACACGAATAACTGCACTAATGCAACCTACTGCATTCATTTAGTTTTGCTCATACATCTGTTTTTAAGTCAGAACATCTTTTATTGGCTAAAGCATATGTTGCTGGAGAAAATTGCTTCTCTCCTTCCCTCTCTTCCTCCCTCCCCCCTCTTTCTTTCTCTCATTAACCATTAATTGGCTCTTTCCCCTATTCATATAAAGTGATGCCTCATCAAATTTCTCCCATCCACATTGACATGTCAACTAAGCCTAACTTTATTAAGGTCTTTTTAGGCAGGCTTATAGCTGAGATTCCATTGCCTACACTTCCCTCTCCTATGAAGATGAAACTTCAGATCAGGTATACTGGTCATCTGTCTCTTATGATCTTTCCATTCTCTATCGTGTGATATTTCCAAACATTAGATGTAGGGATTGTGTTGTAGACATATTATTTGTTATGGGAAACTCATGGGCATTTGTATTTACGCCTTTAGATACACAACACAACAGATAAATTTATGTATGTAGGTATGTATGTAACAATAACAATTAAAGAAGAAGCAATGCTTTTGAAGGGGAGTAGGGAGACAACGGAGTGACTGAAGTAGCTCGTGGATGGGAATTATATAAATAGAATATTCAGATATGAAATTTCCATTAAGTATATCATAAGTCCAGTTAGACAGCTGTTGATTTCATGAAAACAATAAGTGGTATCATTGCACCTTCAGGATTTTTTTTTTTTTTTTGCTATTGTGATCACTGGGGTGCCCTATTAGTGTTACAGCTGGGTAGGGCTATTGATTGTTTTTCACACTTGAACACTTGCATAGCTCCTTAGGATACTCTGTAAGACAGTCCTTAGGGAAGAAGCTTCTGGGTTAGTTACACCTTAATGCCAACAAGTTTGTGTACACTATGTTCACAGCAAGAGTTTCACCTTTAGGTTAGGATTCAGGTTGTAGCTCTTGCTACTGCTCCAGCTCCAAGGCTTCTGCCATGTTCCTTGGCACAATGATAATATACTAAATCTGTAAAACTGTAAGCAACACCCCCAGCTAAGAAAACACTTTCCCTTGTAATAGTTGTGTTGGTCATGGTGTCTCTTCACAGCAATAGAACCCTGACTAAGACAGCAGGTGAATATCAAAAGATAACTAAGAACCAGTTTAAAAACTCATCACAATAAATTGAGTAATCTATGACTTATTTGCAAATTAACACAGTTGTCAATGTCCTTCTATATTTAAGGGGGTTTACATATTTCTTTTAATTTTCCTAAAGCTGTATCATGTGTCTTGGTATATCCAACCTCAGTTTCAACTTTCCAAATAGCTCCCATTTTTGTCTCAACTGTATGCTTTTGTTATGTTTCTTTCTCACCCATTAAAACCAATTACTGTTTCTCATATATGTGCATCCATGGGCTTATCCACCTGGTTCTAGGTAAACTATACTAATTGCTGTTGCCCACATTGAAAAGTTAGCCTGCAACCCTCCCTCAATAATGTTGAACTGCAGCCATGTAATAGAACTAATTTTCTCAATAAACATTTGGCATTTCAATTAAATCCACAGAGCCAACCAGGATATAGAAGTGTAAACAATATAGTCTCCTGACTGTGGTCCTAGTTAGGGCTTCTAAGCAGGAGGCATGTAAGCTCAAACAATAAGTATATGCTTTCAGCTCTCATCTATTCTTCCCCTGACTCAGTCTTCCTGGTCCAAGAGAACCTTAATAGGAGAAGCCAGTATAGGTTTAAAGAGAAATCTGGCACTAGGGAAATGTCCAGAGATCTACAAGAATGTAAGCAATAGTGGAGAGGCTACTTTAAATGCCCTTCCCCTATAATGAGATTGATGACTACCTTATGTACCATCCTAGAGCCTTCATCCAGTAGATAATGGAAGCAGAAGCAGAGACCCACAGCTAAGCACTGAGTTAACTCCTAAAATCCAATTGTAGATAGGGAGGACTGATGAACAAAGGGGTCATGACCAGGCTGAAGAAATCCACAGAAACAGATGACCTGAAAAGGGGGAACTTGTGGACACTAGACTGACAGTTGGGAAACCAGCATTGGACCAAACCAAGCCCCCTGACCATGGGTGTCTGGAGGCCTGGGTAATTTATAGAGCCTCTGGTAGTGGAACAGTATTTATACTTAATTTATGAATGTTCTTTGGGAGCCTATTCCCTATACAGGGATACTCTCTCAGCCTCCATACATGGAGGAGGGCCTAGGCCCTGCCCCAAATGATGTAACAGACTTTGATAATTCCCCCTTGGAAGGACTCACCCTCCTTGGGGGGCAGAAGAGGGATGGAATGGGGGGCATGGAAGGATGGGAGGGAGAGGAAACTGGGATTGACATGTAAAATAAGATTGTTTCTAATTTAAATTTCAGAAAGAATCTGTGTTCAGCTATTGTTCTCAGCCTGGTTTCTACTGATGTGGATTTGTCTGGTTTGTCACTCACATTTCAACTTCTGTTTTTCCCCCTTTGAATTTGATTCAAGCTATAGAAGACTTAACAGACCATAGTGAGAAACTGGTATTTTCAAAGTATGAAAGAGAATTGACTCATCTCTTCCCAAAATGGCAATCTGGATTATTATTTTCTTCCCTAGAATTTAGGGAGTAGAGCCATGTGTTCTCTTGAATGGAAGTTTTGTGTTCTCTACTGGCTAAACTAGATGCAATATCTAGGGCAGGTTCTGATGAAGGAAAGGAAAGGTGATTGCCTTTAAATTTTCTGAGAAATTTGTTCCTTTCATACAAGAATTCTCATTGTAGTCAAACAAAAGGAAAAGGTTAACGTGAGAGGACTCTAAACACAGACATGAACTTGAAAGATCAATATTAAATTGGGAATTTCATACATGGTAGGATTCTTAGAGCTGAACTCACATATTTAGGCACATCAACACCATACAGATGCCTGAATATTTGAAAGTCTTTATGATCACTAGATTGCTACCTCGAGATTTTTTCCATCGGTAATCCCACATTTTTGACTTCTGGAACTTTCTAGCATCTAAATTTCAGCTTAATTCACTTTAACAAATTCCTCTAACCAGCAAACAACAAAACAAGCTTCCGTTTTGTACATTTTAGATTTTTTTTTAATTCTAAGGCAAAAGCAGTTATGGTACAATTCTTAGTCAGTGTTCTATTGCTGTATAGAAAGACCATGACAAGACACCACTCATAAGTGGAAGTATTGATATGGGGCTTTCTTAGAGTTTCAGAGGTTGGGTCATTTTTATCAGCATGGTGGATAGTATGTCCACTTGCAGGCATAGTGCTGGAGAAGGAGTGGAGAGTTCTGCATATTGATGTTCCAGTTGTAGATAGAAACAATGAGCCTGGCTTGAGCATTTGAAATGATGAATCACACTTCCAGTGACACACTTCCTCCAACAAGTCTACATGTACTCCTACAAGGCCACCCGCTAATCCCTTTCCAATACCATCACACCCTAATGATCAAGAAGTCAAATATATGAGCCTATGGGAGCTATTTCTATTCAAACCACTAAAATACTATTAATTATGTTATATATCTGTGTATATTTTTATCAATATATAAATATCAAACTATACTTAAATATATTGTATATTTAAGTGAATGAAAACAGCCATTAAATATATTAGTTATACAAATATAAATGTATTATATAAAATATATGATACAATAAATATGTGCATTGACTTTACATGAATATATGTAACATATTCAAACATAGTTACATCCTTGGTTATAAAACTCTCCTCTTTCCAACCACTTATTTACTGCTTACTCCTTTTCACATTCACAAAATTCTTTAATTATTATTGTTACATATATAAATATATATGTCATGTAAATGTATAACAGATACATGCTGAATCCATTTTGTGTTATTTGGGTGTATAAGACTTCAGAGATGACAACCTGATATTGGATAACCAATGAGAGATCACATCCCTAAGCCAGACAATTCTTCCACTCTCAGGGGTCTTATTTAACTATAATTCTTTGTATATATAATATCGTTTTAAATCAGTACCACACAACATAAAATTCTTGCAGTGTGAATGTTAATTATTAAACCCACCAATGAATGGCATAGGAGTAAGGACAATATATTCATGAGAACAGGTGAGGTGATCCCATGAGATGCATGCACTCATCTAACCACACACTTTCATGTTACCATGCCTAATGCTGTTATCATTTGCTCAAAGCATTGTACATGCCTCCTCTATAAGCGGCATCACGTGTTTACTGATGAATCCTAACTCCTTTATGTGTGTGTTTTAAATCATGGGTGCTGTTTGCATGGAGATACGTGGATCTGTAAGCATTCAAGTGTGTAAAGCCATCCATCACCCTGCACTCCAACATTGATAAAGGATCTGCCTGAACCTAACTGCAAGTTGGGATCTGAGATGTTGCTATGGTTACAAGTATAGTCTCCACCCTTCTCTATCTTGTGCTGGGATTGATGATACACAACTGATGCTTAAAGCCAATTTTGTGAGTGGTGACAATTGATTTTTATGTCTTGATATTCAATGTTGTAATACAATTATATCATTTTTCTTCCTCTAAATCCTCCCATATGTCCCCTATTGCTCTTTTTGAATTATCTGGTACAACATGTGTTATGTTATATTCATGAGCACAATTTTTAAATAATTCAACACTTAAATTTTATATAAACAACATTTTCAAAACTTGCTGTGCATATATATATATATATATATATATATATATATATATATTCAATTCCACTTTGTGAAACAATTCTACTATGATTTGTAATTAAGCCTGTTCAGTTGTCCAAATATGTGAATTTGCCATCTTGGGGACTCTGTATACTGTGTGTTCATTAGTATATTTTTTGGAATTTTATGAAAATAATCACACTGAAAAAAATACCTGTCATTCCTGGCAACTTTATAATTTTCAAGATGATAAATTTCAAAGTTCACAAACTATTCTCGTTCATGATGGAGTGATGAAGCAGCCCATTTCAGACCTACAAGAATCCTTTGCATGATGCACATTAGGTATTTTATTGAAAACATTTTTCAATGTGTGTGTAATTCATTTAATCAGACATGAAGCCAATAATTATTTTTCAGTAACAGGAAGTTGTACAGAAGTTCCAAAGAGACAACTATGAATACTTTGTGTTTGCATGCTTGAATCAACCTCAAAACTATATTCTGATGAGTCAATAATATAGAATAATTCCGTGTTTCTACTCCCAGTATCACTGCTCCAATTTAGGGCATGAATCTGTGAGGAATAACATGAAAGGAGAAAATTTTTAAATATTATTGGAATTTATTCATATTTTCTGTAAGGATTTTACATTGGTGAGATGATAAGAAGAATCTTTGTGATTTACCCTAATTTCAGATCAGTTTACAGAAACTGGCTTACCTGCCTCATACACATTTATAATATTTTCAGTAGGGATGTTGAGCTGGCGTGTCAGCTTTACATATTCCTCCCACATTTGTTCAGTAATATTTGTTCCCCTTGCTGCATTTCATGAAGGAAAAGTCAGAGTAAATGTTCATTATAGTCATACCTAAATGTCTGAATTCATCATATTATCATCCTGCTGCTTGATCCCACCCCCCTAATGATGATGCCAGTCAGACAAGTCATTCAGAAAAGTATTATCTGTACAATCTAACTTGAATTTCACACAATTATGACTTTTTCTTAAAAAAAAAAAAAACTATGAGTGAACACCTTCTTACACCAGTCATGGAATGAAATGCTGGTAAACATTTATGTTGCAATTAACAAACAGAAAAAGAAGGTTTTGCCTTTATGAATTTTTACATACCCAGTGCTGCTGTCAGCTTCTGGCTGTATCCCAAATCGTTAGTAAACGTGGCTTCAAATAGGATGGTGGTGTTTGAGGCCAAATGTATCACAATGTAAACATTACTTGGGACTGGGAAGAATTAATTTTTCCTTCATTAGTACATGATGCAGACTCTCAAGTATTCTCCTAGTTTCCTATTTACTTATTTGTTGTTTATTTTGAAAATTTAATGTTGTTACAAAAATTTTGCCACTTCTCTTTCTGCCAAGTAGTCATAGTGTATGACCCTCCACATATTCCTTTCAATCATTTCCCTTTTCCACTGATTACGTTTGCATGCTTATACTCATTTTATAAGTATATATTATATACAAATTATTAACTGTAAATTATATTATGTATTATATTATTAAAATAATAATGACTAATAAGATAAATGTAATATATACATTTATTCATAAACATAAATCTTTGAGTCCATTTAATGTTACTTATATGTATCTGATATTTATTTTTAATTTTAGCATTTTTTTAAAAAATTGGAAAAAAATTCTTTAATAAAAATCCCAATATTTCTTGGAAAATACAAAATGTAATACCATTTTTGCATTAAATTTTTGAGTGTGGGAAACTTTCCTTAACTCCTAGTATAAAATGCAAAAGTCACACATGTGTCTGTACTTGTCTAATTTAGCAAGACCTGTATTTATTTATTTCTTTATTTGTCATCTTGCGTATTTGGTAATTTATTTTTTAAGCACTTTGCAAGTTTCATATGTGCATTATTTACTCCAACTTCATGAAATGCAAATCATAGAGATTTTACTCACTCCTTGATGAGCCTCCATGTGGCCTTGGGTAATAATAGATTCTCGAGAAATGGCGATAGGAGTCATGAAGCATCCAGGTACCTAGAATGTTCTCAGTACCATTCATTTGGGGGCATATTACATTATTAAAATTATATGATATGGCTCTGTGGTGCAATGGATATTGCGTTCGACTTGTAGTGAGGAAATTTTCTAAAACTGGAGACAAAATGGACCAATTATATGCTAAATATTCTTATCATAAAGATTAGATTAGCGAGTCTGGGCTTTCCTCTGGCCCAAACTCCCCCCATCACCTACTCCTCACATATTCCTGGGCCTGCTCCTCCCATAGAGTGGACCCGCCCAGTCAGGGAGAACCACCCTGAGCCAGAAACACCTCACTCTTTGTTTCCCTGCTTTGGGAGAGTCTAGGCTTTCCTTTAGCCCCAACTCCCACATCACCTCTTCCTTTCTTCTTCCTGGGGCTGCCCCTAGAGTGGAGTGGATCCACCCAGACAGGAAGGCCCACCCTGAGTCTGAGTACACCTCACCCTTGACCCCCTCTGCCATCTGCCCACTGCTTGAGGTGAGTCTGGGTGCTGTCCCCCATCAACCACACCCTGGATCTTCCTGGGCCAACCCCTCAAGTAGAGTGGACATGCCCAGGGAGGGAGGTCCACCATGAGTCTGAAACACCTCACTCTTGGTTCAGCTTCTGTCCTCCACCCATTGCTTGAGGAGACTAGAGGAGAGGGAGAGATAAGCTGCGCCAACTGGTTGAAGAGATGGGAAGACAACAGAATAAGAACACACTCAACAACAGAAAGACTAATATGCTACCACCAGAATCTAGGGACTCTACACCAACAAGAAGTGAAAATCCCAATGCAGAGGAAGAAGAAGAGATGGACCTTACAAACTATCTTGTGAAGATAATAAAGATGCTTAAAGAGGAAACAAGAAAATCTCTTACAGAAATAGGAGGAAAAAAATACATGAAATTGAGGAAAGGACAAACCAAAAAATTCAAGAAATAAACAAATCTCTTAAAGAATCTAAAGAAAGCTAAGAAAAAACAACCAAAGGAAGGAAACAATTCAAACAGTTCAAGGCTTGAATGCTGAAATACAAACAATAAAGAAAACACAGAATTAGGGGAGGGGATGCTTGAAACAGAAAAGCTGATTAAAAGATCAGGAACCACAGATGCAAGTATAACCAATAAAATATAAGAGATAAAAAAGAGAGTCTCGGGTCAACCAAAGAAAGTCTCAGGTCTAAAAAATGCCTAACACAAATATCAAGGAAATATGAAAAGACAAAACATAAGAATAATAGGTATAGAAGAAGATGAAGAAATTCAGCTCAAAGGCACAGAAAATATATTCAACAAAATCATAGAAGAAAACTTACCGAACCTAAAGAAGGATATACCTATGAAAAAACAAGAAACTTACAGAACACCAAATAGACTGGACCACAAAAAGAATTTTCCTCGCCACATAATAATCAAAACACCAAACTTACAGAATAAAGAAAATATTAAAAGCAGAAAAAGAAAGGCCAAGTAACATAAAAAGGTAGACCTATCAGAATTACAACCGAATTCTCAATGGAAACTTTGAAAGCCAGAAGATTCTGGATAGATGGTCTAAAACACTAAGGGAACATGGATACCAGCCCAGACTACTGTATCCAGCAAAGCTTTCAATCACTATAGATGAAGAACAGAAGTTATTCCATGACAAAACCAGATTTGAGCAATACATATCCATAAATCAGCCCTCCAAAATGCACTGGAAGGAAATATCCAACCCAATGAAGATAACTACACTAAAAACCATAGGCAATAGATAATCCCACTTTACCAAACACCAAAATAAAAAGAATGGATATCCTCACATAATAACACCAACAACAACAAATATAAAACAAACAAGAATCAACCACCAATGGTCATTAATATCCCTCAATGTCAATGGTCTTAACTTGCCTATAAAAAGATACAGGCTAACAGAATGGAGAGGAAGACAGAATCCATCCATCTGATGCATACAAGAAACACATCTCCATGTCACAGACAGATGCTACCTCATAGTAAAGGGATGGGAAAATTTTTCCAATCAAATGGATCCAAGAAACAAGCTGGAGTTCCAACCCTAATATCTAACACAATAGACTTCAAACTAAAATCAGTCAAAAGAGATGAAGAAGGGTATTTCATATTCATCACAGGAAAAGTCCATAAAGATGAAGTATCAATTCTGAACATTTATGCCACAAATAAAATGTGCCCACATTCGTAAAAGAAATATTACTAAAGCTCAAATGACATATAAAACCTCACACACATACAGTAGAAGACTTCAACACCCCGCTCTCAAGGCTAGTCAGGAGCACCAGAGAGAAACTTAACAAAGAAACAAAGAACTAACAGAAGTCATGACCCATTTGGGATTAACAGACATCTATAGATCATTCCATGCAAACACACAAAAAAATATACCTTCTTTTTAGTACCACATGGAACATTCTCTAAATTCAACCACATACTCAACAACAAAGCAACCTCCACAGTAACAAAAAAAAATTGGAATAACCTCCTGCATCTTATCAGACCACCATGCACTGAAGTTAGAATTCAACAACACAAATTTCAGAAAAACTACAAACTCATGGAAATTGAATTATGCACAATTGCACCATTCCTGTGTCAACAAAGAAATAAAAAAAGGAAATTAAAGATTTCCTAGAATTTATTTAGAATGAAGACACAGCATACCCAAACTTATGGGACACTTTGAAAGCAGTGATAAGAGGAAAGTTTATAACACTAAGAGCACACATGAAGAAACTGGAGAATAATCACACTAGAGAATTAACAGTGCAAATGGAACCTCTAGAACAAAAAAGGAATCAAACTGACCCCAGAGGAGTAGTCGTCAGGAAATAATCAAACAGGAGGATGAAAACAATAAAGTAGAAACTAGGAAAACAAAACAAAGAATCAATGAAACACAAAGTTGGTTTTTTGAGAAAATCAACAGGATAGACAAACCTCTATCCAAACCAACCAAGAGGCAGAGAGAGAGAGAGAGCATGCTAATTAAAAAATCAGAAATGAAAAGAGGGACATAACAACAGACACTAAGGAAATCTAGAGAATCTTCAGGGCATACTTTGAAAACATGTACACCACAAAATTCTAAATCTAAAGGAAAAGGACAATTTTATTCATAGACAATACTTACCAAAATTACATCAAGACCAGATAAGCAATTTAAATAGACCTTTAAGACCTAATGAAATAGAAGCCATCATCAAGATTCTCCCAACCAAAAGAATCCCAGAGCCACGTGATTTCAGTGCAGAATTCTACCAGAAATTCAAGAAGAGTTAATACCAGTACTCCTAAAATTGTTCCACAAAATAACAGCAGGGACATTGCCAATTTCTTTTTACAATGCTACAATTAATTTGTTAGCCAAGCCATACAAAGACACAACTAAGAAATCGAGTTACAGACCAATATCCCTCATGAACATCAATGCAAAAATATTCAACAAAATACTGGCAAAACAAACCCAAGAACACATCAGAGAAATCATCCACCATGATCAAGGCTTCATCCCAGGGATGCAGGGATGGGTCAACATATGAAAATCCATCAATGCAATCCACCATATAAACAAACTGTAAAAGAAAAACTACATGATCATCTCACTAGATGCTGAAAAAGCATTTGACAATATACAGCAAACCAACAGCCAACATCAAACTAAATGGAGAGAAACTCAAGGCAATTCCTCGAAAATCAGGAACCAGACAAGGCTGTCTACTCTTCCATATCTCTTCAATGTTGTACTTGAATTTCTAGCTAAAGCAACAAGACAACAAAAGGATATCAATGGGATACAAATTGGAAATGAAGAAGTCAAACTTTCACTATTGGCAGATGGTATGTAGTTTACATTAGCGACCAGAAAAACTCTACCAGGGAACTCCTACAACTGATAGATACCTTCAGCAGAGTGGCAGGATACAACATTAACTCAAAAAATCAGTAGAACTACTATATACAGATGATAAATGCACTGAGAAAGAAGTTAGAGAAACATCACTCTTCACAATAGCAACTAACAACATAAAATATATTGGGGTAAGACTAATGAAACACAAAAAAGACCTGTATAGTAAGAACTTTGAGTCTTTAAAGAAAGAAATTAAAGAAGATACCAGAAAATGAAATATCCCCCATGATCTTGGATAGGTAGCATCAATATAGCAAAAATGGCAATCTTGCCAAAAGCAATCTACAGATTCAACAGAATTCCCATCAAATCCAAACACAATTCTTCAAAGACCTTGAAAGAACAGTACTCAAATTCATATGGAAAAAAACAGCATAGTCAAAACATCCCTGTTCAATAAACCAACTTATGGAGGCATTACCATCCCTGACTTCAAAATCTACTACAAAGCCATAGTCGTGAAAACAGCTTGATATTGGCACAAAGGTAGATAGGTTGACCAATGGAATTGAACTGAAAACACTGATATTAACCCACATACCCATGAACACCTGATTTTTGACAAAGAAGCTAAAGTTATACAATGAAAAAAAGAAAGCATCTTCGACAAATAGTGCTGGTATAACTGAATTCGGACATGTAGAAGACTTCAGATAGAACCATAACTATCACCATGAACAAAATTTAAATCCAAAAGGATGAAAGACCTCAACATTAAATTCAGCCACACTGAACCTCCTAGAAGAGAAGGTACATGGTACCCTCGAAGGAATTGGTACAGGAGATAGCTTCCTGAACATAATACCAATAGCACAGACACTGAGATCAACAATTAATAAATGGGACCTCCTTAAACTGAGAAGCTTCTGTTAGGCAAAGGACATAGTTGGTAAGACAAAACGACAGCCCACAAAATAGGAAAAGATCGTCACCAACCCCACATCTGACAGAGGGCTGATTTCCAAAATATACAATGAAATCAAGAAGCTAGCCACCAAAACACCAACTAATCCAATTAAAAAGTGGAGTGCAGAACTAAGTAGAGAATTCTCAACAGAGGAATATAAAATGGCTGAAAGACACTTAAGAAAGTACTCAAAATCCTTAGCCATCAGGGAAATGCAACTCAAAACAACTCTGAGTTGTTTTACTCCTGTCAGAATGGCTAATGTCAAAAACACCAATGACAGTCTATGCTGGAGAAGATGTGGAGAAAGAGGATATCTCCTCCCTTTCTGGTGGGAGTGCAAACTTGCACAGCCACTTTGGAAATCAATATGGCATTTTCTCAGGGAAAAATGAATCAATCAGTCTACCTCATGATCTGACAACTCCTCTCGTGGGCATATACCCAAAGAATGTACATGCATACAATAAGGACATCTGTTCAACTATGTTCATAGGAGCATTATTTGTAATAGTCCAAACCTAGAAGCAACCTAGTTGCCCTAACTGAAGAATGGATAGAGAAAATGTGGTACATTTACACAAGGGAGTACTACTCAGCAGAAAAAAAGCAATGGAATCTTGAAATTTGCAGGCAAATGGATGGAACTAAAAGAAACCATCCTGAGTGAGGTAACTCAGTCACCAAAAGACAATCATGGAATGTACTCACTCATATATGATTTTTAGACATAGAGCAAAAGATTACCAGCCTACAATCCACACTGTCAGAGTAGCTAGGAAACAAGGAGGACCCCAAGAGAATATTTCAAGTCCCTCCAAGAAGGGGAGGGGGATAAGAACCCCTGAGCAAATTGGAAGCATTATGGGGGGAAAGAAGGAGGTGTGAAGAGGAAAGGGGCATGGGGGAAGAGAACAAGAGGACTGAGATGGGAGGAATAGATGAGGGCAAGAAAGGAGATGCCTTGATACAGGGAGACAGTACAGGTTTGGAGAGAGATCTGGCACAGGGTTTATGTTAGGGGATCCACAGGGATGAACCCAAATAAGAATCTAGGCAGTGGTTGAGAGGCTACCTTTGATGCCCTTCCCCTATAATGAGACTGAAGACTACCTTTGCTACTATCCCTAGAGCCTTCATCCAGTAACTGATCAAAACACAAACAGGTACCTACAGCTAAGCACTGAATAGTTCTCCTGGAATCTAGTTGCAGAGAGGGAGGAGGGATGAACCACAGAGCTAATGCTATGCTGGAGAAACCCACAGAAACACTTGCCCTGACCTAGTGACAACATAGAGAGTCTAGTTGTAAAGCTGGGGAATCACCATTGGACCAAACCAAGCCCTCTGAATGTGGGTGCCAGCTAGGAGGTCAAGACAGCCTGTGGGACCTCTAACAGTGGACCCAATGTTTATCCCTAGAGCACAAGTGAACTTTGGGAGCCCATTTCCTATGGAGAAATTCTATTGCAGCCCAGATACAGTAAGAAGGACCTAGGCCCTCCTCCCAGTGATATGACAGGCTTTGATGGTCCCCTATGGAGGGCCTCACTATCCCTAGGGAATGAGGTGGGGGAATGGGTTGGTGGGGTTGGGAGGAAACATGGGGGGATGGGAAGGCCAAGGAATGAGGGGAGATTTATTTAAATATGAGAGCCTCTAAAATAAAAAAGATTAGATTAGTTACAGAAAATATAAATAACTCCACCAATTCTCTACCAGAGATACTCACATTCATTATAGCAATCAAAAAACTGAAATTTTTCAGCCCAAACCTTGTGTACTTGGCATTTCCCATTTGTCCTAAACACAATATAACAAATAATAATCACTCTTTATTTAAAGAATCATCCCATGTATGTTTCTGACACAGTAGAATAAACTTGTTAAAAGTGATGCATGTTTACTGTCATGTGCCTGTTTTCTGTCATGGTATTCCATGGTTTTTAAATATTTTCATTGGGTGTGAACCAACTTTCTGTGCACACTGGGATGTGTGGATGAAAATGGGCCTTAGACCGGTAATTGAAAGGATTTCCCACATCACAAAAGTGACACCAGTAATCTTATTGATGCAATGGTAGATATGCAAATATCAGGATAGTTTTCAAGAAGAGGATCATTTTACATGGTCAAGTTATAAGCATGGCTTTTATAATACTTACTATCTCAAATTTTCCTTTACTTATATTTACATTTATTAATATGTTACTTAAGCAAACATTGTTTACTTTCCATGATGTGTTCTTTATTCCCCGAGTTCATATTTTTGATATTTTAATAGAAGGAAAAATTAAAATATCAACATGAATACTAAAGTTTTATGATATTTAGACACAGTGACACTGAATTCCAGATACCCTTGAATTACATCCACATTATCTTCCCATTTCTGAAATACATGGGGAATGCCAGGCACTGGTGGCACACACCCTTAATCCCAGCACTCAGGAGGCAGAGGCAGGTAGATCTAAGTGAGTTCAAGACCAGCCTAGTCTACAAGAGCTAGTTCCAGGACAGCCTTCAAAGCCACAGAGAAATCCTGTCTTGAAAAACCATCCTTCGAATCCCATTTCAAAAACTATTATTTACTTCTACTCGAATAAAATTTTCTTACCTAACATAGTATGTCATGCTCATGGATGTGTAATTCTGAAAATAATTCACTTCACGCATCAGCATCCTAAATTCACTATTTTCATCTGTCACACTCCCAAGTTTGGGTGCTAGGTATATGGTATTAAATTTCCCTGAAAGCTAAAAAAGAATATAAATTAGAATCAATCAGAGGATATGGGTTCAAGTCCCAGCACCCCATATTGGCTCACAATATGCTTAGGAATATTCATGACATTTGTGGGTGCTGCATATACAAAATACAATATGTAGACCAAACACCCAAACACATAAAATAAAAAATTACAATTAGCAAAATCTTGAAGGTAAAAAAATACAAAAAATAGTTAAGGTATAGATTTTCAACTTAAAAAAGACAGTATTTTTGTATTGTCATATAAAAACTTATAACAAATATATTGTAATAACATTAATATATATTTCTCTTCATTAAAATGCCTGACATATTATTTGAAAACATATATACATTTACTTAATAAAGGATAATAGTTTTATATCACACAAAACATGAATAAGGAAAGTGAATAAATTATAGATTATAGGTTCCTATTATAAAGTAACTTCAAAGCACAGAAATAATCTAAAAGGAAACATAATAAAATCCCCATACAAATTGCTTCTCATGCATGTATGGAAAATAAAACATCTTTGTATGCCAAGATATGAGTACCAAGTTTCCACAGAGAAATCACTCTGATCAGAGAAAGAAGGAGTTAAAACTGGCCCTGTTAAAATAACTTAGGCTCTGGTTTCTACATCTTCACTGCAATGTTTGGGAACCCATGATCAAGGACACACATTAACTCAAACACACACATACACACCACATGGAAACATCAAAAAATCAACTATTTATATTGAAAACATAAATGGATTATAATTCATATCAATATTTATCCCACACATTGACCACAGTAGGATGACCCTAAAACATGGAGAGATCCATGTCTCAAATACATCTTACACAATTTGTTTGTCAGGCAGCCATTCGATTGTTTTAAATTTTCTGTTATGTTTAACACAAATCATCCCTGATTTCCTGTAGCACAGTAAATTATTTTATGAAATGGTGCTCTAATTTTTAAATATGAACATATGGTCAATTAAGATAAAGTAGATAGAAAATTAAGAAAAGGAAACATGACAATTTTCTGTTTTATGAGACAGGGTTTCTCTGTGTAGCTTTGGCTGTCCTGGAACTCACTCTGTAGATGGGGCTGGCCTCAAACCCACAAGATCTGCCTACCTCTACCTTCCTAAGTGTTGCAATTAAAGCTTGTGCCATCACCGCCTGTCAGAAAAAATGCTATTAGGCAATTTAAGAAGCTCAAAAGATTATAACCTTAATACTAAAACAAATGATTTTTGAGGCGTGGGACTATACTACATTATACAAAGTGAGGGGACCAGTATTTTCATAGAATCACATTGATTGTCAAGTCAAAAATTATCAAATTAACCACAGTCATTTTTGCCCCTGCATAACATCCTGAAAGCCCATCCTCTTACCGGTAAGGGTTTCTTGGTGGCAGACACCCAACAGGCTAAAGCAGAGAGAAGAAGAACCTTCATTTTCTAGAATTTTCTCTTTCTTCAGGAGTGGAAATCCAGAGTTTCTCAACAGTCAGTGAAGTGATGAACTGAAGATGCATTCAAAGCATTTCAGTTAGCAAGATGTGGGGTGAGCCCCCTTTTAATGAACCTTTTATTTAATTGTTTGTTTTGGATTGTCAGAACAGTCTGCTGGTCAGTATTTGCATGTTTTCTGTATTGCTTCATTTAAATCCATGGCATAACAGGTCAGTGGAATATAATGTTCCTGAATATGAAAAGGAAAACAATTCAGTAACGTCCTGCTCCACTAAACTCCAATCCTATGATCTTTGCCAACTTTTTGGTAACATTATACACATGAAAGAACACAGTTGGCATTAAATGTCTCAAGAGTGGCAACACTGACTGATCAATATCCTGATTTATAAATGACAAAGATAAAGGAGCTACCTGTTAATTCCAAGTTTAATATGAATAATTGAATATATTGATATGAGCAAAATTATATTCCAACTCCAAAAGACATTCTTGATTATAAGAAGTTTAATTTGAATATCAATAGCTAAGATTAAGGTTAAAAATGAGTCCCACAAATGCATTTGTATGCATTTTATTGTGAACACTAAAACCCTCAGATATGGAGACAATTTATTGAGTTCTTGCCAGAGGATAATTTCTCTCACATTTTTTGAGACAGGGTTTCTCCGTATTGCCTTGGAGGTTGTCCTGTAACTCACTCTGTAGAACAAGGTAGCCTCAAATTCATGGATATCCACCTCACTCTGCCTCACATGTGCTGTGATTAAAGGCGTGAAATCACACCAGGTAATTTCTCTCACCTTGTATATCAGTATTGTATTTCTAGTGCACCTAGAAAAGTGTACCAGAACTCAAGATATATACTAGTGAACCACCATGTGGCTGCTGGAAATTGAACTCAACACATTTAGAAAGTTGGTAATTAATAAATGGGACCTCATGAAACTGAGAAGCTTTGGTATGGCAAAGGACACAGTCAACAAAACAAAGTAGCAGCCCACAGAATGGAAAAAGATCTTCAGTAACCCTGAATCTGACAGAGGGCTGAATTCCAAAATATACAAAGAACTCAAAAAACTAATCACCAAAATACCAAATAATACAATTTAAAAATAGGGTACAGAACTACAGATTTCTCAGTGGAGGAATCTAAAATATCTGAAAGACACTTACAAAAGTGATAGACATCCTTAACCATCAGAGAAATGCAAAACAAATCAACTAAGAGATACCATCTTTTTTTGTCCAGAATTTTTTATAATTTTAAATTTTTATTTAAATTAGAAACAATCTTATTTTACATATCAATGCCAGTTCCATCTCCTCCCATTCTCCCATGGCCCCCACTGATCCCCCCATCACATCCCCAATCCACTCCCCCACTCCCCAGGCAGGGTGAGACCTTCCATGGGAGATCATCAAAGTCTGTCAAGTCATTTGGGGCAGGGCCTATGCCCTCCCCTTCAAATCTCCCCCCCCCGGCGTGTATCTTGGATAAGAGAGTATACTTTCATGGGGAATGGACTCCTGAAATCTGTTCCTGCATTAGGGATACATCCTGGTTCCACTGCCAGAGGCCCCATAGACTGCCCCGTAATCTTAGTTGACACCTACACTCAGGGGGGCTGGTTTGATCCTATGTTGGTTCCCCAACTGTCAGAGTGAGGTCCATGAGTTCCCACTTGCTCAGGTCAGCTGTTTCTTTGGGTTTTCCCAGCATGGTCTTGACCCCTTTGTTAGTCACTCCTCTCTCTGTCTACAACTGGATTTCAGGAGTTTGGCTCAGTGCTTAGCTCTAGGTCTCTGCTTCTGCTTCCTTAAACTACTGGATGAAGGCTCTAGGATGGCATTTAAGGTAGTCAACATTCTCATTATAGGGGAGGGCATTTAACATAGCCTCTGCACTATTGCTTAGAATCCTAGTTGGTGTCATCTTTGTAGATCTCTGTACAATTCCCTAGTGACAGATTTATCTTTAAACCTATAATCACTCCCTCTATTGGTGTCTCTTTTCTTGCACTCCTCTATTCATCCCCCAACTCAATCTTCAGGATCCCTCATGTCCCCCTCCTTCCCTCCTTTGTTCCCTCCCTCCTCTACTCCACCCATGCTCCCAATTTGTTCAGCAGCTTATGTCCCTTTCCTCTTCACCATATGACCATGTATCTCTCTCTTAGTGTTCTCCTTATTTCCTAGCTTTTATGGAGATGTGGATTGTAGACTGATTTTTGATCTATGTCTTATATCCATATATGAGTGAGTACATATGATGTTTGTTTTATGTGATGGGGTTACCTCACTTAGGATAGTTTCTTCTAGTTCCATCCATGTGCCTTAGAGCTTCAAAATTTCATTGGTTTGTTTTTGTTTTGTTTTTTTTTTCTTTTTTCCACTGAGTAGTACTCCATGTGTAAAAGTACAATGTTTTCTCTATCCCTTCCTCAGATGAGGGCCATCTAGGCTGCTTCCAGATTCTGGCTATTGCAAATAATTCTGCTATAAACATCGTTGAACAGATGTCCTTGTTGTGTGAATGTGCTTCCTTAGTGTGGATCCTAATTGTGGATTCTGAGGTAGACTGATTCCCGTTTTCCTGAGAAACCTCCAAACTGTTACCAAAGTGGCTAAACAAGTCTCCACTTTTAGAGAAGGGTCCATGTGTCACTGAGAAGAAGGTATATTCTTTTGTGTTTGGATGTAATGTTCTATAGATGTCTGTTAATCCTAATTGGGTCATAATTTCTGTTAGTTCTTTTCTTTGTTAAGTTTCTGTCTGGTGGCCCTATCTATTGGTGAGGGTGGGGTGATGAAGTTTCACACTATAACTGTGTGAGATTTTATGTGTGTTTTGAGCTTTAGTAATGTTTCTTTTATGAATGTGGGTGCCTTCATATTTGGGACATAGATATTCAGAATTGAGACTTCATCTTGATGGATTTTTCCTGTGATGAATATGAAATGCTCTTATTCATCTCTTTTGATTGATTTTAGTTTGAAGTCTAATTTTTTAGATATTAGGATTGCTACCCCAACTTGTTTCTTGGATCCATTTGATTGGAAAATCTTATCCCAACACTTTACTTTGAGGTAACATCTGTGTTTGACTTTGTGATTTGTTTCTTTTATGCAGCAGAATAATGGATTCTGTTTTCATATCCATTGTTTTAGCCTTTGTCTTTTATAGGCAAGTCAAGACCATTGACGTTGAGGAATATTAATGACCGTTGATTTTTGATTCTTGTTTGTTTTGGATTTGTTGGTGGTGGTGAATTAGTTGTGTGAGGATTTCCCTCCATTTTTTCATTTGGTGTGGTAAAGTGTGATTATCTTTTGCCTATGTTTTGTGTGTGTGTGTGTGTGTGTGTGTGTGTGTGTGTGTGTGTGTGTGTGTGTAGTTATCCTTGTTGGTTTGGAGTTTTCCTTCCAGTACTTTCTGTAATGCTGGAATAGTGCATATGTATTGTTTAAATCTGTTTTTGTCATGGAATACCTTGTTTTCTCCATCTATAGTGACTGAAAGCTTTGCTGGGTAGAGTAGTCTGGCTGGCATCCATGTTCCTTTAGCATTTGTAGAACAGCTATCCAGGACCTTCTGGCTTTCAACGTTTCCATTGAGAAGTCGGGTGTAATTCAGGTAGATCTGCCTTTATATGTTACTTGGCCTTTTTCTTTTGCTGCTCATAGTATTTTTTCTTTAGTCTGTAAGTTTGGTGTTTTGATGATTATGTGGCAAGGGGACTTCTCTTTGTGGTGCAGTCTATTTGGTGTTCTGTAAGCTTCTTGTACTTTCATAGACATATCCTTCTGTAAGTTGGGGAAGTTTTCTTCTATGACTTTATTGAATATGTTTTCTGTGCCTTTGAGCTGAATTTCTTCACCTTCTTCTATACCTATTATTCTTAGGTTTGGCCTTTTCAAGGTGTTCCACATTCCTGGATATTTGGTACTAGGGAATTTTTGGACTTGAGATTTTCTTTGGTTTATGACTGTATTTTCTCTAGTGAGTTTTCAACACCTAAGATTTTCTCTTCAATCTCTTGTGTTCTATTGGTTATAATTTTTTGGAGGCTGTCCTGGAACTAGCTTTTGTAGACCAGGGTGGTCTCGAACTCACAGAGATCTGCCTGCTTTTGCCTCCGGAGTGCTGGAATTAAAGGTATGCACCACCAATGCCCGGTTCTATTTGTTATACTTACATCTGTAGTTCCTGATTGTTTACCCAGCTTTTCTATTTCCAGCATCCCCTCATTCTGTTTTTTCTTTATTGTTTCTATTTGAGCATTCAAGCCTTGAACTGTTTGAATGTTTCCTTCCTTTGTTTGGTTGTTTTTTCTTGGCTTTCTTTTTTTCCATTCATTTATTTAGCTCATAAATAAAGTCATGCACAATTATGATACACAATACAGTATGTTCACAATAGCATGGCTAAATTTAACCAATTAACATGTTATATCACACATATTCATCATTTTTGTTTTGAGAACACTTAAAGTATACTATCTCACAACTTTTAAAACATAGCATATTGTTATCAACCATATTTATCATGCTCTCAGTAGACCTCAAGACTTCAGAGAGTCCATGCCTCTTGTCCAACTGCAGTTTTATATCCTTAAACCAATTGTTTCCCCATTGTTAAAAGATCCACATTGAAGCCTAATAGCCACAATTCTGCTCTCTGTTCCAATAAGTTCATCATTTCTAGGTTACACATAAAATTGAAATTGTGTGACATTTGTCTTCCAGTGTGTCACTTTTTTTGGCAAGCATATAACATTACTACTTACTAAAGATGAAATCAAATTTGCATGCACAGGTGAGCACTCACTGAAAAACCTTGGATTCATCACATATTTGAGTTTCAATTAGCATATATATGTATGTGTATATATTTATATAAAGAGAGCAATAATGGCAATATGTTATGCATCAATAGCAGCAACAGCTTTTCTAGGTTCTGCAGTCATTTGAACAAAATTGTAGAGACATCCATTACACTCCATTTTTAAAAAAGCAAAGAAAAAAACAAAAACAAAATAAAAAACAAACAACAACAACAAAGTAAAAACAAAATCCCAGAAAACAGCACAGTTCTGTTACTCTTGTGGTTCTTGGCACCTTTTTTTTTTTTAATTAGCTTCTCAATCATCATCTGGAAGGAAACCATTCTGAGCAACATCATTAAAAACAGCTCTGATAAAGCAAAAATACCAATGACAGTTTATGCTGGAGAGGATGCGGAGAAAGAGGAACACTCCTCCACTGCTGGTGGGAGTGCCAACTTGTACAGCCACTGTGGAAATCAGTATGGCGACTCCTCAAGAAAATGGGAATGAGTCTACCACAAGATCCAGCAATTCCACTCCTAGGCATATACCCAAAAGAATCACATTCATAGAACAAGGACATCTGTTCAACCATGTTCATAGCAGCATTATTTGTAATAGCCAGAAACTGGAAGCAGCCTAGATGCCCCTCAACCGAAGAATGGATAGAGAAATTGTGGTACATTTACACAATGGAGTACTACTCAGCAGAAAAAAACAATGGAATCTTGAAATTTGCAGGAAAATGGATGGAACTCGAAGAAACTATTCTGAGCGAGGTAACCCAATCACAAAAGACAAACATGATATGTACTCACTCATATGTGGACCTGCTTTATGATACATAGTAGTGACCATGTTTTCTTGGCTTTCTTTAGGTTCTTTAAGAGATTTGTTTATTTCTTGAATTTTTTGGTTTATCTTTTCCTCCATTTTGTGTACTTTTTGCTGGGTTTTTTCTTTTATTTCTTTAAGGGATTTTCTCAGTTGCTCTTTAAGGATCTCTATCATCTTCATAAAATAGTTTTAAGGGCTTTCTGCTCTGCTTCATCAGCATTGGGCTCTTCAGGTCTTGCTGGAGTCCCTAGATTCTGGTGGTGTCATACTGGTCTTTCTACTGGTGAGTGTGTTGTATTCCTATCCCTTATTTGAGTGGGTACAATATGGGGTCTCTCCCTCTCCTGCAGTCTGCTGGTAGTGTAGGGGGGCCAAGACTCAAGTGGAGGGTAGGAAGGCAGAGGGTGGATGGTGGAGGGTGAATGGAGGCCAAGAGTGAAGTTTGGACAGAATCAAGCTGGTCTGTCTTGCTGGGGCGTGTCCACTCTATACATGGAGCAGGCCCAAGGTGGAGGGGATGGCAGGAGTTGGGCCCCAAGCAGAGCCCACATTCACCTTAAGCAGACAGTAGAGGGCAGAGGGTGGGCCAAGACTAAGGTGTGGCCAAATTCAGGGTGGTCTATCCTGCCAGGGCAGGTCCACTCTGGACCTGCATGGAGCAAGCCCAGGTAGATCCAAGCAGGATGGGGTAGTGTTAGTTAGGACCCAAGTAGAGCCCATACTTAACTCAAGCCTGAATGCATTCTTATACTTTACATATCTCTTCCTCTAGTGAGTTCAGGTGAGGTCTCTCTTCCTCCAATTAGTATAGTTGAGTCCTTTTGCTTAAGTAGTTGTTCTTTCTCTCCCAGTGGGGGTGGGGCCAAGGCTCCAATGGTGGAAGATACAGTGCTAGATAGTTTTTGGTGTGGGGAGGCTTCCCCCAAGTCTCTTGGGCTTTAGGAGGCAGGGTTGGGGACTACCCTGCCCAGAATGATTTCGTCCTAGAGATTAGGGGCCTCCATCCAGAAACCCAGGCATTCACCTCTCCAAGTGGGGGAGGGATCAATGCTCCAATGGCAACAGATGCAGGAAGGGATGGTTTGGGGTATGGTGAGACTGGCCCTTCAATGAGCAGGGGTGGGCAGCGTAATGTGCCCCAGACAATTGGGGCCTAGAGGATCAGTTCCCCAAATTTTAACTTCATTAAATATATTGTCTTCACTTTACAAATATTAGGTTGAGTATAATGTAGCTGGTGGGGCTGAGGGAGAATCAAATTGGGTATTTCTAAGGGTCATCACGATTCGACACATCCTAACTGGATCCATGCTCAGTCTCTCATTATCTTAACAGCCACCTCTTCTGCCTTTTGTTCTATGCACTGAAGGGAACATAGAGAGCCTGATCAAAGAAACATGGGCTTAAGAAAATGAACAAGGAACTCAATGTTCCAAAGAAGAATGGTCAGCACTTGGTGTCCACAGGTAATGCCATTGTGCATCACACAACAAACAAATGCATATGAAAATATTCAAAATAATCATTGACTGAGTCTGTTATTATTATTCAAAATCACTGGAAATATTAAAGAATTCAAATGAGATTTTTGTTTGTGTTTATTTCTCCCTCTCTTAAAACTCTCTTTCAGGGAAACCTGTGATCAATAAAGACCATATGATTGAGTGCAAACAGGGCTAGAAAGCCTACTCACGTTTTAATTTGCTAAAACTTTTTTTTTAGTCTATTAACGTTATTTGTTTAAAGGAAGAATTCTATTTATAATTCTACTCATATATATAATTAAAGCTATCAAATCTATGATTGATGTTAACCTTAATCTTTATAACATTGGGCAAAGTAGAGATTTCTTTTATCTTGGATGAAATGGGAATGAATTTTGTGAAACTATTGACAGTTAAAAATGAGTAATCTTTGTGGAAGTACAGAGTGTATCTTTCATTTGGAAGTGATGTAATGTAGTTAAACTTTCAAAAAGTCTTCCACACTACAACCTTTCACATTCTTCATTTTTGTGGTAGATAATCTGTATATGTTCCTGTAGGCAGAGACCCTGGATACCTGTACCACTGACCAAGCCCATTTGGGCGGGGTCACGGGTTCTTAGAAAGGTAGGATAAAGAGGCAGGAGAGGAGGCACTCCTTCTCTCTTGCAGTTCAGGCCAAGTCTGGGAGGCATCTGGGTCTGGAATTCTCAGAATGCCAAATCCAGTTATTGGCTCCTCATGTAATCAACCTTTCTTAATAAACTACCAGTTAATAACCTATCCTGTGTTTGATCTTGTTCCCTTTCAGCTAGTGTCAAAGTGAGGATTCACCCCCATGCGCCACACCCGTTTCCCCCATCAGAGCTGCTCCTCTGGTCCAGCCGACCCATCCTGCCCTTCTTCCACCGCCGCTTTGTAGCCACCCTGCTTGAGCCACTCGCTGCTGCTGCAAAAGACTCTTCCAGGAAGGAGAGCTGGCTTCAGCTACACACGGTCTCAAGGTCTTCCCTATCTGGCTACAGCCTCCCACCACCGCGTATCCGAGCGAAGCTGCAGCGCCACCTTCCTACGCGAACTGCGCACCCACTACCAAACGTGGCAGGCTCCAGCCACAGGCAGTATCAAAGTATCCAAAGTATCACAGTCTCAGGGTGGCAGCTGCACAACTCCTCTGCCTCCGTTCAGCCCGCCCAGCAGACAGCCAGTCCCTGGAGACGGTTGTCTCAATCCACCCAGCGACTGCAGCTCCCTTAGCCGACTGGTGCCCTGCTGGTTTCCAACCCCGTTTTAACAAAATCCCATCCCTTCCATCTATTCTAACTCGGTCTGAAAGTCATTCAGAATATTTTTCAGATTGTTTTGCGAAAAGAATCAACCATCTGGAGCTGACTCTGTTTTGCGGTACACCTCTACCACCTGCTGGCCACACTACAGCTGGGAGTCCTGGGAAATCAATATAGGTAAGCCTTGTACACTAGCAGACAGTCTTACGATGCAGACCATTAGAAATTTTTTTGCTTCCTGTGTGAATGGGACATTAGAGGAGGTTTATAATTATATATATATATATATATATATATATATATATATATATATATATATATGATATTAACGATCAGCTTTATGGTCAATGTAATATTCCTAAGGAGAGGATTTAAAAATAAAGCAAAGAACAAGGAACTTGTGCACTTGTGCAGACTAGTGATAACTTAGGAAGGGTAACTCAGGATATGAGGGACAACCAGGAGGTGAAGATCTTTAAAATGGAAGACAAAGAATGCTTACAAATAAAGGTTGAGGATATTGAATCTGGCCATGCTACATTAGCGACACAAATGGAACAGAATCATGGCCAAATAGAAAACAGAATTTGTTCTAGGTCTGCGGCTTTAATGACCAAAATAGGGAAAAATCAAGACAACATTAACAGAGTAGCAGAGACAACTAGTTCCATGTCTGATGTCTCTAATAGTATAAACCAAAAGCTGGAGTCTCAAATTGGGTTCCTGGAAGGCGATTTACATGCCATTCAGATACTATCTAAGGATGAGGATATTAAATGTTTAGAAACATTCGTAAATGAACAACACAAAAAATTACCGATTCTATGAAATCCTTAGAGATTTTTATGATCCAGGAAGTTCAAACGCTCAGGGAAACAATGGCAAACAGATTACAGGCCTTAGACAACCTTCAATCTGATACTTTGGAATCTGATAATCCTCAAATAAATATAACAGGCCATTAAAGAGGGTTAAAATCACCCACACCAATTAGACTTTGGGAAGACCTTCCTAAGGTTGTTATGCCCACTCCAATGTTTCTCCCAGCAACTATGTCCGAAAAACCGCCATCAAAGAAGCACCCAAATGGCTATGTCACATATCAGTGGGGACCGATACAGCTAAAACACCTAAAAAGAGAATCTCATACTCAAAGAAATAGGTTTGATAGATTTTGTGTCCATAATAGATGTAGTATTGTACAGGTTTCTGATTCACACCACTGTCAGATTTGTGGATCAACTGGGATCCCTTTGAAGATTTTTAAGAGATATTTTTTTCTATATTGTCATTTATCTTCTCCGTGTGTGCTTTCAGAATCTTCTTGGAATTGAAATATATGTGAATGTTATTGTTTTAATATAATTAATCAGTTATGAATTTTATGTGTATAGGTATCTGTTCTGTATATAAACATGTGAACCATGTGTATGTGCTTCAAGCCCTTAGAGAACAAAAGAGTGCATAAATAATCTTGGTATCAGATTTCCAGGTATTTGTGCATCATCATATTTTGTGCTGGGAATTGAACCCAGGTAACAATATCACACTGACAGTTTGTTTTTTTTTTTACCTCAAACTTTTCTGGAGATGATGATCTAATTACCATTTTAATATAGGATCCTCATTGTGGAGTAATGCACTGAAGAAAGGATCTTACATAATGCTCTGTGGTGATTTGAATAAGAATGGCTCCCATATGCTCATATATTTAAATGCTTAGGCACAATGCTTAATCACTATTGAAAGGATTAGAAGTATTGCTTGTTGAAGAATGTATGACACTGGGGTGGGCTTTAAGTTTTCAGAAGCCCATGTGAAGTTCAGCGTCTCTGTCTGTATCATTCTGTCTCTGCCTGTATCATTATGTCTCTCTCTCTCTCTCTCTCTCTCTCTCTCTCTCTCTCTCTCTCTCTCTCTCTCACTCTGCCTGAAAATCCAGATGTAGAATATTAAGCAACTTCTCTAGCACCAGGTCTGCTAGTGAGCTACCATGTTTCTCACCAAGATGAAAATGAACTAAATCTTTGAAACCGTAATAAAGCCACCAATTAAATGCTTTATTTTATGAGAATTTCCATGGGTATGGTGTCTCTTCACAGCAACAAAACAGTAACTAAAACTCTTTCCCAGGCTGTTTTGTTGAATTTATATTCCCCATATCTCCATTTTCAGAGCCACCTAAATACCTTCATCACACTGCTTACCCACTCTGTAAGTTTATTCAGAAATTCTTAAGAGCATCGAATTCATTCTGGGCATTCACAAACTGGATATAAATGAGGACACTAGGGCATTTTATTTTAGGAAGCAAGCAACACAGTGAAGTATTTAACAAAGATATTTGGAGAACACTGCACTCTTCAATCTCCATTTCACTAATTGGAGCAGGAAAATTAAAAAAGTTTCCTGAAAAACACAATGGAGGTTTGTTAATTGTACTGACTATAAATGTCAATTTCAGTTCACTTGTTCTTCAAACTGATCTCATCTGTAAATATCACAGTTCTAACAGCAATAATTCACTGCCAATAAAGATATGTGGAAAAGTTCAATCATGGTCCTGTGGTGCACAATGGCTTTATTATTTTCATGGCAAGTAATAGCAAGAAAAAAAAATAGAAAAGAAAGTGTTACCAATATGGACTTGGCTTTTTGGCCTAACACACACACACACACACACACACACACACACACACACACACACACACACACACACTGATGAAAGTGCAGCCAGTAGTGCAAAGTATAAATGAACTTAAAAACCCTGAGCATCCATGAAGACCATCCTCTCTATGCAGCATATTTCACAATGTCCAGTGCAATATGGAATTCAAGGAACAGGCATTAATGGTCTTACATTCTTGAAACCATGCAGTTCTAACAATTTTTTTAATTATCTGTGTCTGGGGAGCAATACTTTTGAGTATTGGTATCTTTATATTACATCTTCATGTACACTGAATTATTACATCATAATATGGGTGAGGTCAAAATATTAGGTGTTTACACAACTTAATAATAAATGACTGTCTTCCATGAGCTGTTTGAAGGGCATGGAATGTGTGTTTCCCATGTTATAAATGGGAAATATTTCATGCACTTTGACCTCAATGGTTTTTATCTTTGACTTAAGGAATTTAATCATGATGGGAGCCATGTTGTGGACAGGATAGCCTTGTTGAAGAAAAGTTTGAAAATACCATATGACAAATAAATCATTTCATATAGTACAGGAATTAATTAATTCCTAATTTTGAACAATTTCTTTTCAACATGTAGAGATATCCGAGGATGTCAAAATTCCATGCTCATTTTATATCTGTAAGAATCCAAAATATGATTAATTTGACTATTTGATAGTAATAGTACTTTCTCTGTTTACACAATCACTTACATATTAATGCCATTTATTTTTAACATTAATAAGAGTATATAATTGTTTTATTTGAGCAGATAAATGAAGTATAGAAATATATTCATATATGTTTCACATTTAATGACCTCTCATATCAACCATCAATCAAGAAAATGCCCCACAGTCTCTCCCATAGGCCAATGTGATGGAGAATTCTAATTTGAAGTTCCCACTTCTCAGATGACTTCAATTAGACATAAACCAGGATGTGCATCATTGGATAAGTTTTGCTACTAATGTCATTTTTGTAGCTCACAAGGTTCACAGCTTGAAAAACTCATGGGAAAAATATGAGACATCCATATTTTAAGAGTTTAAATGGAATTATTTTCTGTAGGACAACAACACCCCCAATGGAAACTACATGTCAACAAATTTAAAACTGAGTGACAGGAGTGATAGGCTTTGTTCTCAGTGGACAAAGTCTGTTCGTAATAATTAAGACACTCCCAAAGGCCAGTTCCATGTACATAACACTTCAGTGGGACTCTATTTACAAACAATTCTGGGTTGGTACAAGTTGACAGTTAAAACTAACTATAATTTGTCTGTATGTATGTCTGTCTGTCTATATGTCAACGATCAGTCAATCATCTATGGAACATCTTTCTGTGTGTCTAGCTATTTGTCTATCTATCCATCTATCCCTTTTTCTATTCCATACCTATCATCTATCTGTCATCTCTTGTTCTATCTATCTATCTACCTGCACACACACACACACATGCACACGTGCACACACAAAAAATAAATAAATTCATAAATGCCACCTACTGAGTCCATTTAGTGTTGCTCATATATCTCTTTTTAAGACTCACCACATTTTATTAAATTAACAGTGATGGGAGTCATTGCTGGGGAACAGTAATTTTCTCTTTCTCTTTCTCTATCCTTCATCAAACACTAATTGGTGATCTCACTTCTTTATTTAATGTAAAGTCTTATGAAATTCCCCCCATCCAAATTGACATGTCAACTAGGCCTGACATTATGAAAGTCTTGTTTAGGTAACCATGTTGTTGAGACTTCATTGGTGCAACTTCTCTGTCATATGAAAAAAAATGCATCCTCTGAGCAGGTGTCCTGGTCATTTCTCTCCTATGATCATTCTCCTCTCTATTCTGTGGGATTTCTTATGCCTTAGATGCAGTGATTGTGTTGTAAACATATTGTTTGGGATAAGACTCCTATGGTCACTTGTATTTATACATTTAGTCATACACACACACACACAGACACACACACACACAGACACACACACTAATATATATTTCTGCATGAATGTATGAGAGAATTACAATTATAGAAGAGGTTATGAACTTGAGGGGGAGTAGGGAGATTGAGGAGGAACTGAAGTGGGTTGTGGATGGGAATCATGTAAATAGATTACTCACTTATAAAATTCCCATTAAATAGATTATAAATCCAGTTGGACAGCTGTTGGTTTCCCAAAATATAAATGGTAGTATTGTACAGTTAAGTTTTATTTTTTGCCATTGTGATCATTGTGGTATCTCATTAACTTTAGAGCTGGGTGGGACTCAATTTTTTTTGTCTCACTTGAAGAATTTCATAGTACCTTAGGATACTAGGTGAGCCAGTCCTTAGGGAAGAAGCTTCTGGGTTGGTTCTGTGTAAAATGTGTTCTCAGCAAGAGGTTTACCTTTAAGTTCATAACCTAGGAATGGGAATGTAGCTCTTGGATACTGTAGGTAGAAGTTTCTGTCCTGCCCAGTCCCTCAGCCATTTAGTCCCAAATAAACACAGGGAAGCTTATATAAATTATAAACTGTTTTGCCAGTGGTTCAGGCTTCTTATTGGCTAGCTCTCTCTTCATTATTAGCCCATGTCTACTAAACTATGTATTGCCTTGAGGCTGTGCCTTACACATAATGGTCTGGCACATTTCTCCTTCTATGGCAGCATGGTGCCTCTCTGACATCACCTTTGCTTTCCTCTTCCCAGAATTCTCCCAGTCTGGTAGCCTTGCCTATACTACCTGCCTGGCTACATCCTGGCTATCCATTAGTTGAAACAGCTTTATTCATCAACCAATAAGAGAAACCTATATATACAGCATACAAAAGAACATTCCCCATCATCTCCTCTATTCTGTCTAAATAAAAGGGAAGGTTTAACTTTAACATAGTAAAATTATATATAACAAAATAGTTATCAAGCAAGAACTATCACTAACAATATTTAGTCCATAAACATTTGGTAAAATTTAAGGAAAATATTTTATCATCTAATCTTATCTTTGTGAGTCTAAAGTTTTATTTGTAACTTATCTTTTGTCATAACTTACGAAAAACATAACTATCTGTCTTCAATTCCATCAAAAACCTCACAAGCACAATATACAAACTCTATAATTGACAGAGACATCTCACTGCCTGGTCAGTCACCCAAAGTTTCTCTATAACATTGGGGACTCCTTCTTCAGTCATAGTGTCTGGCAAAGTTTTTAATGAAGTAAGAAATTTGAAAATTGGTTCTTTTTTGTAATGACAATGTTTGTCAGTTGCTTACTTCTGTAAAGAAGGGACCCTGAAGAACCTTGCTGTCCCTTGGCAAGTTAAGCAGTCACTTTCTTTTGTAACCTGCTTGTCCTGTTTAGACAGTGTGATTATTGTCAGCATTTGAGGTAGGGGCAGTTATTTGTCCAATGGGCCAGTTTTGCCACATTGAAGGCACACTACATAATGAGTTTATTCAATGCCATCTTCCTCTCTGATGTAATTGGTGTTCCCAGGAGCAGTTGTGTCTCATTGTCATGAAAAACCCTATTAAGCCATTTTAAATGTCATATTCTGTAAATTTATGGAAGGTTTTGAAGAATACCTATGTATTTGAAATATATCTCTGTACATCTAGAAAAAACCTAAGTTTTAACTATAATATTTAATTTAACTATTATATTATATTAACTAACATAATTTTTAAATTATACATTATATTTTTAAATGAGGTACATGAACAGAATACCTAAACAAGAGTAGAAATATACATATTACAAAACTAACCTTAAATTTGTATCAATAAACTCAAATCCATACCAAATCAAAGTAATTATTTCTATATCATATTCCCTTTTTTCTTTAGAAAGAGATTGACTGTAATCACTAAACATTTGTAATCAACTCCATTTAAATGAAAAGAAACATTGATAAACAATATTTGGAAATGTGGGCATAGTTCTATACAAACTGCTTCCTGATATTTGTGAGCACTGTCAATCCCATGGGAATTCTGATACATCCTAGAAACCTGTGTAAATACAGTTGGCAGTCCTGGAACTCACTCTGTTCACCAGTCTGGCCATGAAATCATAGAGATCTGCTGGCCTATGCCTCTGGGGTGCTGAGATTAAAGGTATGGGCTACCATATCCAGCTACTCTATTTCTTTTCTATGGACTTTCTCTACCCTTTGTTTTTTCTCTCCCAAGCCTACATATATTTTTAAACACACTGTAAAACATTTAGAGGTTTTTTTTTAATATTTCTTTAATGTATATATCTTTTTCTGACCTCATGTATCTTTAACAATATATCATGGCTAGTAGTAAAGTGGAGGTTGGCTGCGGTGTTCAGGACCTTTTTTAAGCTTTTGTAAGGTTTTACTGGAAATTCTTGACAAACATTTGGGCACCATTTGTGGACAGAAGTTTCTGTCCCACCTGGTCCATCAGCCATTTAGTCCCAAATAAACACAGAGAGGCTTATATAAATTATAAACTATTTGGCCAATGGATCAGGCTTCTTATTGGCTAGCTCTCTCTTAATTATTAACCCATTTCTATTCAACTATGTATTGCCAAAAGGCTATGGCTTACCCATAATTCATGTAAACCTTTGACGGCTGCATGGTGTCTCTATGGCAATAAATCTCTGTTTTCCTCTTCCCAGAATTTTCCTAGTCTGGTAGTTCTGCCTATACTTCCTGCCTAGCTACATCCCCCCCTTTGCATTGGCTGAAACAGCTTTATTCATCTATCAATAAGAAGCATATATTCACAGCACAAAGAAGGACATCCCCCAACAGGCTCCAGCTCCTGGCATGTAGCCATGCTCCCGCCATCATGATAGCTGACTAAACTCTAAAACTGTAAACATACCTCCAATTAAATACTTTCTCTTATAGTAGTTGCCTTGGTCATTGTGTCTCTTAACAGAAATACAGCAGTGACAAACAAGTGAACATAAAAAGATAATTAAGAACCAGTTAGAAAATCTCATTACAATAAATTGAGGAATCTATGAGGAATTTGCAAACTTCTACAGAGTTAGCAATGTCTTTTATAAAAGGGAGACTAGATATCTATATTTATGTAGATAGATAGACAGACAGACAGACAGACAGATAGATAGATAGATAGATTCAATTTTCATGAAGCTATATAGTCTGTCTTGGTCATGTCCACCCTAACCCTCTCCTTCCAGCTTTCCAAATATCTCCAATCTTCATCTCAACTTCGTGTTTTGTTTTGTTTTGTTCTCACCCACTAAATCCACTTAGTATGTGTCATATATGTGCATATGTAGGGTCATCATCCACCTGGCTATAGGCAACCTATAGCAATGGCTGTTGGCCTCAATGAAAAGTTAACCGCATCCCTCTTCCCCTCATTAATTTTGAACTAGAGATATGTCATAATACTAATCTCCTCAGTAAACATTTGCCAAGGCAACCTTAAGCCAAAGAGCCAGCCAGGATACAGGAGTGTAAACAATGGAGCCTCCTGAATGTTGAGCTAGTCAGGGCTTCCAAGCAGGAGGAATAGCAAGTCCAAGCAATGAGAAGATTCTGCTTTCAGCTGATGTTTATAGTGATGTGGGTTTGTCACTCAAATTAGAGCTGCCAAGGTTCTGTTCTGGTCTAATGTGATGGAAGACAAATACTGCACCTGTGATGTGGTGAGAAATTCTGCACATTCATTTATATTGCTTACTTCTGAATAAATTAAATGCAGAACTACATTTAATTTTAATCAGGAATATCTACATATGCCCATGTCTACCCAATAATAACCCAATTTCATCTCTGTCTTGTCTTTCCTTCAGATTTGATTCAAGGTATAAAAAGAGTTAACAGATCATAGTGAGAAACTGGGATTTTTCAAAGTACTAAAGGATATTAACTCATCTGTTTCCAAAATATAAATCTGGGTTATTTCCTTTTGTGATATTTAGAGAATAGAGCCATTTGTTGCTTATGAATAGGAGATTTGTTTTCTCTACTGGCCAAACTATCTACAGTGTTATAGGGCCAGTGTCGCTGAAGAAAAGGAAAGGTGATTGCATTTACTTTTTCTGAGAAATTTGTTTCATTCATAAGCAAAGAGAAGGGAAACAGTGAGGTAAGAGGACAAAAACATAGCCACAGACTTTCATGGTGAATATTAAATTAGGGGTTTTATATATAAAAGGAAGGATTCTTAGAGCTACACTCAGATATTTAGGCACATCCATACACTACAGCTATCTGGACATTTTAATGCCTTCAAGGTCACAAGATTGCTACCTCAAAAATTGTTTCACTTGTGATACACATTTTTGATTTCTTGAATTTTGGAGACTCTCCATTTCAGCTTAATTCACTTTGACAACTTCCTCTAACTAACAAACTATAAAAACCCTTTCCTCCTTTTGTTTTATTAGCATCTTTTAATTCTAAGGAGAAACACTTGTGGCACATGTTTTATTCAATGTTTTATTGCTGTGAAGACCATGACCATACCAAATCTCATAAAGTAAAGCATTTAATTGGGACTTGCTTGCAGTTTCAGAGGTTTAGTCTATTATCAGCATGGTGGGAAGCATGGTCACTTGCAGGCATATTGCTGGAGCAAGAGCTGAGAATTGTACATCCTGTTAATCAGGCAGCAACTAGAGACACAGCATGGCTTGCACATTTGGAACCCCAAAACACCCCCTCAGTGACATACTTCCTCCAACAAGGTCACATGTACCAACTTTCTAATCCCTCTCATGCAGCATCAATCCCTAATTCATGAGCCTTTTGAGGGCCATTCCTAATCAAACCACCACAGTACCATTATATGTCATATATACATATATAACATATTTAATATATTTGTTAACATATAAATATCAAACTATAAATATACTATATATTTTACATAAATAATAATCTGTTATTTAGACAAATATAAATGTATTGTGTAAAATATAAGATGTAACATAAAATACATATATAAAATATAAGTATGCTTTATAAAATTATATAATATATTCAAATAGTTACATCATTGTACACCACGCTCTTCTCTTTCTAACCTCTCATACTCTCCTAAACACCTTTTTCAAATTCACATACTTCTTTAATTATTACTGCTACATATATAATCATATGTCTGTTTAAAAATATAAAACATACATGCTGAGTTTGTTTCATGTTATTTGTGTATATATGATTTCAGGTCTGATCTTCTGGTACCAGGTAACCACTGAGAGATCTCATCCCTTATGCCTTCCACTCTCAGGGCTCTTTATTTGCCTGAAGTATCTTGTATATTGAAATACTATTTTAAATCAAAACCAGTATGGAAAAAATCTTGAAGTGTCAGTGCACATTATTACTTCATGAATGAGTGACACAGGAGTAGGGATGATGCTTCTATTCCTGACAATGGGTAGAGGGGACTCCATGAGATCCCCTTTCAAGCACCCATTTTCTAGTAACCACAGCTAATGCATGTTGTCATTTTCCCTCAACAAAAATAATGTGTTTCTAATAACAACTCAAAACAACAAAGCACTGTGGTGTATGGGTTTTTTATTTATTTATTAAAACATTAATTTGTATTCTAATGAGAAAGAAACAAAAAGTGTGTGAATTTGGGTAGGTGGAGAGGTGGGAAGGATCTGGGAAGAGTTTTGGGAGGGGACACTGTAAAAAGAATATATTTCATTTAAAAAAAACCTATTTGCAATGACATTTTTCAAAAAAGTGATGAAATTGTCAGAATTTCCTCATAGCGATGGGTATGCCTCCTCCGTAAACAGCATCACCTATGTAGTGATGACACCCTGACTCCGGTATGTGTGTGCATTAAACCATGTCTGTTGTTTGCATGCATATATATGTATCTGCAAACATTTAAGTGGGTTAGAGGTTGATTCTTTCATGACCCTACACCCTATTCATAAGACACAATCTCCCTGCACCTGATGGTGACTCTGAGCTGTGGGCTCTGAGCTGTGGTCTCTGAGCCATGGCCATGGTTACAAGCATGGTCGCCACCATTCTCTATCTAGTGACAGGATGGATGTCAGACAACTGAAGCTTCAAGCCTTTATAGTGAGTGTGGACAATAGTTTTTTCTTTTATTTTCAATAGTATAATATAATTATATTGTTTTCCCTCCCCCCACATCCCCCCACATGTCCTGCTCTTTTTCAATTGATTGGTGTGCATGCATTTATGTGTGAGCATATTTTGTGAAACAATTTCTCAATTTAGTAATAAAAATATTATTTTCAATAAAAACTGTTATATGAATATATATATATATATATCAATGTATATGCTTGATTGCCTTTTGTAAAACAACTCTACCATGATTTGTAATAAAGTCACTTCAGACTTATACATATGAGAGTCCATCATCTCAGGGACACTGTATATCGTGGACTCATTTCACATACCTTTGGAAATTTTCTGAAAAATAAATAACACAAAAAATACCTGATATCCCTGGGAATTTATAAATTTCTGGCTGCTACATTTTGAAATTCACAAACTATTCCCGCTCATGATGGAGTGATGAAGGCAGACACTATTTCAGCTCTTGGTAGAATCCACTGCATGATGCACATTAGGTACTTTATTGAAAACAATCTTGAAATATGTGAAATCAATGCATTCGATTATACATGAAGTCAGTAATGATTTTTGATAACAGAAGCTCCTGAGTGACAGCTACAAATTGTGTTTACATAACTGAATCAACCTCAAAATTATATTTCAATGAGTCAAGAATACCGTATAATACCATGTTTCTACTCACGGGATCAATGTTCCCATTTAGGGCATGCATCTGTGAGGTGCAACAGAAAAGGACAAAATTTAAAAATATTATTGGATGTCCTTCATGTTTTCCGAAATGATTTTTACATTGCTGAGATGAAAAGAAGAATCTTTGTGATTTGTTCTAATTTCATATCTGCTTACAGAAACTGGCTTACCTGCTTCATATACATTTATAATATTTTCAATAGGGATGTTGAGCTGACGCATCAGCTTTACATAGTCTTTCCACATTTTTTCAATGATATTTGTTCCCCTTGCTGCGTTTCATAGAGGAAACAAGAGGAGAGGTGTTCATTATAATCATACTTAAAATCTGAATTCAACAAATTGTCATCAGTTGGTAAACCCTGCTACCTCACCCCACCCTCCATAATGATGATGCCAGTCAGACAAATAACTCTGAAGTCAGGTCAAACATTCTTTATGTGGAAAAGTAAATAAATAAATTTCCATCCCATTATATATAAGATTATGTTTTAAAAATCAAGAATATTAAATTATTTTCCTGTACAATTCAACAAATTCAACAAAATTTCACAAAACACATAAGTGAACACCTTCCTACATCCATGAATCATGCCACAAAATGCAGGGATGCAAATATGTTGCAAGTAAAAAACAGAAAAAAAGTTTTCTTCCATGTGAGATTTACATACCCAGCGCTGCAGTCAGCCTCTGCATGTTCCCCAAATCATTAAGAAAGTAGGCTATAAGTAGGTTGGTGGTATTCGAGAAAAAAGGTATTGAAATATAAAATTCACTTGGGCCTGGGAAGAAATAATTTATCCTTCATTAGTACATGATAGATTCCCCGATTTACTTTTTTATTGTTTATTTTGGGATTATAATATAGTTATATCATTTCACCAATTCCCTTTCCTCTTTACAATTGTAGTGTATAACTCTCAACAACCTCTTTCAAAGTCATGCCTTTTTTTCACTGATTGTCATCATATGCTTATTTATATTCATTATATAATTATATAAATAAATTGTATCATGTATTATATGCAATAATAACTCATAAGATAAATTTAATATATATTTATTCAAAAGTATAACTCTTAGACTCTGTATGTTACTTTATGTAGCTGTTATTTATTTTTAATTCTATTATTTCTAAAACATGATTATCAAACAATTCTTTCATAATAATCCAACTATTGTTAGGAAACTGCAAATACATTGCCATTTTTGTATTAAAATATTGAGTCAGGGAACCATCCCCTTAACTTTCATCATAAAATAAAAATTCATAAACATGCCTATACTTGACCAATTTTAATGAGTAAAACGAATATTCATTTATTTGGGTTTTTGTTTGTTTTCAAACCACATAATAACATTCATCAGTGCATTTTTTTCTTCATGGTATAGAATGTTGATAATGAAAATTTTACTCACGTCTTCTTCTGCCCCCCTCTGGCTGAGGGTAATAGTATATTTGCGGGAAAACACGATTGGCATCACGCAACAGCCAGGTTCCAATGATGTTCTTAGAGCCCCTATTTTTGCAATCTACAACAGTGAAATTCCCTATAACATGGGCCACAATGGAACAGTTATACACAAAAGATGCTCCTGATAACGATTGAATTGGTTATAGAAAACATAAATAACCTCATGAGTACTCAGAGATACTCACATTTTCTAAAGCAAATCTTATATCTGGGTTTATCTGCCCAAACTGTGTGTAGCTGGCACTTCCCATTTTTCCTAAGCACAACATAGAAAAATATCACTCATTATTTAACATTTATCATCCCATGTGTTTTTCTACCTCTAGAAGAATAAACTTGCTGAAAGTGAGAAATGGTCATGGTCATGTCCCTGTCTTCTGTCTTGCTATTCTAGGATTTATAAATATTTTCCTTAGTAGAGTTTTTAATTGGTGATTCCCTTTGAGTGTGGACCAATTTTCTGTACATATGGGATGTGTACATGAAATGGGCTTCAGGCCCGTAATTGCCAGGACTTCCCACTACACAAAAGTGAAGCCAGTGAATACACCGATGCTATCTGGATGGTTATCAAAAGGCTTTTTTCATGGTGAAGGTATGAACACTGTTTTTTTTTTTAATATATACTATCTCAGATTTTCCTTTACTTTTATTCACCTTTATTTGAGTCAGACATGCTGCTGTTGCACCACAAGGCTAGCCCATATCACATTTATCAATATTTTACTTTCAGTAAATATTGATTTCTTTCCACAGCGTATTTTTTTACTCCCTGAGTTTGTATTTTCACTATTTTAATAGAAAGAAAAATTAAAGCATCAAGCTATGAATGCCAAATTTTAATAGTTTTAGATGCAGTCACTCTCAAATCCAGCCTTCCTTGAATTATTAGTATAGCCACATTATCTGCACATTTCTGAAATATATTCGAAACGCTTTGAGTCCCATTTCAATAAATCATTTCTTCTACTTGAATGAACTTTTGTTACCTAATATAGAAGGTCAAGCTCATGAGCGTGTAATCCTTAAAATACTTTACTTCACGCATCAATATCCTCTTGTCACTGTTTTCTTCCACCACACTCACATATTTGGATGCTAGACAGATGGTGTTAAAATACCCTGAAAACTAAAAATTAATATGAATAAATTTATTAGCCAGAGGACCTGGTTTTGGGACCCAGCACTCACATGTTGGCACACAACCTCCTGTAACTTCATTTCAGAGGGATATCTTATGGCCTTTATGAGTGCTGCAAATACATAATGCAACATGAAGACCAAACACCCACACACATAAAGTGACAAAATTAGTAAAATTTTAAGATAGAACAATGGTTAGAAAAACTAAGTAAATTATAGATTTTCAATTAAAGAAATAGAATTTTTATATTGTGATATAAAATTTTATCACGTATACAATGTGATAACAGCATTGTGTATTTCTACTTCTACATTAAAAGTGTGAGACATATTATTTGAAAACATATATACATTTACTTAATAAAAGATAGTAGTTTCATATCATGGGAAATATGATTGAGGAAAAAGTATTAAACATAGACTACAGGTTCTATTATAAAGCAACTTCAATGCAAATAAAGAATCTAAAAGAAAACAATAAAATCTACATACAAAATGCATCCAATGCTTTTAGAGATGATAAAATGTCTTTGCATGACAAAGCAATAGGATTGATTTTCCATGGAGAAATCGCTGTTATCCAAGGAGGAAGGAGTTAAAATTAAAACTATGCCTTTGAGTGGATTTGCTTCTGATTTGGACACATATGATAGAGTTTGTGAACCCGGGATCATGGACACTAACACACACACACACACACACACACACACACACACACACACACACACACGCATGCATATTTCAAAAAATAATCAAGTATTTTTGTGGAATACATAACTGGATTATAATTCATGTCAATATTTTCCACATTATCCATAGCAGGATGACTATAAAATATACAGAGATCCATGCCTCAAATACATCGTATGCAATGTTTTCCATGTAGGTATTAGACTGTTTTATATTTTCTGTTATAGTTATCAAAATTCATCCCTGAATTCTTATAGGACAGTAAAATATTTTATTCAACCATGTATTAAGTTGAAACTGTGAACATATGTTTAATTTTGCTAATGTGTATATAAAAATTAAGAAAAAGCATGTCATTTTTTAAAAGGTGATTTTTCACACCGTTTACACATGAAAAATGAAATCAGGCAATATAGGAAGGGCAAATGAGGTAATTATAACCTTAAAACTAAAACAAATAATTTTGAAGACATGAGACTATATTAAATACAAAAAAGTGGGGGGGGGGAAGCACCAATACTTTCATAGAATCACATTGACTGTCAAGTCAAAAAGTGACAAATTCACCACAGCCACTTTTGCCCCTGCATAACCCCATGAAAGTCCATCCTTGTACCAGTAAGGGTTCCTCGGTGGCAGACACCAAACAGGCTAGAGCAGTGAGCAGAAGAACCTTCATCTTCTAGAAGATACTGTTTCTTCTGGAGCAAAGACCAGAGTTTTTCGCTTGTCAGTGAAATGATGAACTGAAGATGAGTGCAAAGGCTTTTAGATTGCACAATGTGTAAAAGCCCGCTTTCACTCAGTGTTTTATTTAGTTCTTTGTTTGTTTTTAATTTTCAGAAGTCTGATTGCCAAAATTTGCATGTGTCTAGCAGTGCTTTGTTTAAACACATGGGGTAAGAATTCAATGGAGAATAATGTTCCTGAGTATGTCAAGGAGAACAACACAGGAACTTTATTCTCCACTGACTTCTAATCCTGTGATTATAACAAGCTAGTTTGGTGACATTGTATGCATGAAAGAACACAGACAGCATGAAATTTCTCAAGAACAGCAAGGACAACTGGTCATATTTCCTGATTTATACATGACCAAGATCTAAGATATGTTAATTCCCATTTTAATATTAAAAAATTCAATAAATAGGTCTCACTAAAATTATTTTCCAGGTCCAAAAAAATTTCTTGCTTATAAAAAGTATAAATTGAGTATTAATATATCAGATTCAGGTTTAATGAGTCCCACAGATGACTCTGTATTCACCTCGTTATGAGCACTGGAATGTTCAGATATGGACATGATTTTTTTAATTCTTGTCAGCAGATAATTTCTCCTACTTTGTATATAAGTAATCCTCAGACACATGGCTTTACTCATTTAAACCTCTGTGTGTAAGCAATTTTGTTTTACTCTACTCACCTTCCAAATAAATATTTTAAAAATATGTCAGACATAAAGGGTGTGTGTGTATTTGAGATTATATTGTTCCTGATGTATGATACTTATGTAGTTAATTGAGCTCAATGTCATATTTTGTTATATTGCATGAAAACCCTCAAGTACTGCTGTGTTGCATATTCCATGGAGGAAGTTTATACACACTGATAATAAAATATAGTTTATGCATCATGATGATGCTTGAAAACATATGAGTGAGTATATCTCTGTACCAGTGCAACTCATGCAAATAATGGTGAAAACGCTATTCTTCTATGAAACATAGAAAAATTTTTCTCATATAAAATTGAATATACAGAGTATTAAGAAACCCTGCTTAAAATAAGATTGTGTTTTTGATGCAGAATAAATTATAGTATCAACAAGGAAGAAACCATTTTTCCTTGAATCAACTGAAGTATGGATTCTAATATCGGAGATTTCTCATTTTTAGCACACTACTTCAAACAAATGATAATAGCCAATAAATTGCTATTGAACCTGGCAACATATTGTTATTTTTTTATAAAGTTAACACTTAGAGAACATCTTCTTCTATCTGATATAAAATATATGTGTGATGTATCTTCCCACATTTGCCAGACCACAACAAAACTTTTGTAGAGACTCCTTTAAAATATACAATGAGTCAATATTTATGTGAACATGAAATGGGGAAAGCTCCCTAGAAATTACATTGATTTGGGAAACTGAACAATTTCTTTTAATATTCACAATAGCAAAAGTTTAATATTTAATTTTAATATAATATTTGATAATCTGTTAAATATTTTATTTAATAATGATAAATGTATTTTAATATATTACATTAAAAGATGAATCACAGTTTTCATTTCCAGGAACATGTACATTGAATAGGATTAAACATATTTAATATAAAATTATTTCAGATCTTGCTTATTAACTCTCAAGGATAATACTGATGGAAATCACAGTAGAAGTTTTGGTATTAGAAGACACAGTATTAATTCACCATATAATTGCTGTATGATTTTAATGAAATTCCTACTGTAACATTTCAAATAATTCAAATTTCAGGACAACACTTGACAAAAGTGCATTCTTTTTTTTATTTTATTTGAGTTACAAACACGATTGAATTACATGACAATCCCAGTTCCCTTCTCTCTCCCCTTCTCCCCTACCATCCCCCCCAACTAAAACCCTACCTATCACATATCCTTTCTTCTAATCTACACCTGGCTCAACCTTTCTGCTCCCTCATGACCTCTGCATCCTTCCTTTTCTTCCCTTCTCATTCTTGTAGCTCCCTCTGCCCTCTTCCCATGCTCTCAATTTGCTCAGGGGATCGTGTCCCTTTCCCCTTCTCCAGGGGACAAAGTTTGACACTTTTAGGGTTCTCCTTGTTTACTAGTTTCTCTGGGAGCGTGTATTGTAGGCTGGTAATCCTTTACTCTATGTTTAAAATCCACATATGAGTGAGTGAATCTTGAAATTTGCAGGAAAATGGATGGAACTCAAAGAAACCATTCTGAGGGAGGTAACCCAATCACAAAAAGCTCATTCTTTATATTTGGTAAGTTATAACATACACAACCTAGATGTCACTCAACAAAAGAATGCACTTTTGTTCTTAAAAAATTTTTATTTTATATTATGTAGGACAAAATTTACAGTGAATTATGAATAGTATTTAGAATTGTGGTATTATTTTATTCAGTCTCCAACATTATAGGTTAGTTTTATCAGATATGCCCAGTTTTTTCTTTTTTTCATCATCTTTATTTAAATTAGAAACTAGATTGTTTTACATGTCAATCCCAGTTCCCTCTCCCTCCCCTCATTCCCTGCCCCACCCCCAACTAACACCCTACCTATCCCATACCCTTTCTGCTCCCCAGAGAGGGTGAGGCCTTCCATGGGGCATCTTCAGAGTCTGGCATATCCTTTAGAATAGGGCCTAGGCCCTCCCCCATGTATCTAGGCTCAGGGAGTATCCCTCTATGGGGCTCCTTGTAGTAGATCAGTACTTATCCCTAGCATAGGAATGCCCAGTTTTGTATGATGTAATTATTTGTGTTTTATATGCACTGGTGTTTTACCTGCACATATTTCCATGTGAGGGTGTTGGAGACAGAGGAACTGGAGTTATATACAGTGGTAAACTGTTATATGAATGCTGAGACTTGCGTCCTCTGGCAGAGCAGCTACTTTTTTTGCTTTTTTTTTTTTTTCCGAGACAGGGTTTCTCTGTGTAGCTTTGGAGCCTATCCTGGCACTCGCTCTGGAGACCAGGCTGGCCTCGAACTCACAGAGATCCGCCTGCCTCTGCCTCCAGAGTGCCGGGATTAAAGGCGTGCGTGCGCCACCAACGCCCGGCTTGCTTTTCTTAACTATTAAGCTATCTTTCCATCCCTTAGTTCCAGTTTTTTTTTTCCTTCAGGAATTGGCATTTATTATCAAAGTCATATTGGATGTCAACAAGGTGCTACAACTACAAAAATAAATGCACGTGTTGCAATCTCAATATAGTTCAATGGAGTCCTACTCATTAAAAAATAATTCAAATTACCCCCAAAAAACAACTATATATTTTAAAAATCTTTGTACATGCATCCAACAAGTTAAAATGGTTAACTAGAAAAAAATACAAATTCAGAGATCTGGTATTGACATTTAAAATGGGTAACCACTTAAGCATTTCTATCGATTCAAACATCAGTCTCTCAGTCAGTCAGCTTCATACCAATTGCCATTTGGCATGCTCTATCAGCCACTTCTGGAGACCCAAACTTAACCACACCCCACCACTTGGACTTTCTATTCTCCATCTTGATGCTGGCATACACCACATGACCACATTCTTTGAATTTGTCCTTTATCATCTTCCATGTAAAATCAAATGGGAGATTTCTTACAAATATCTAGCAGGCCTTCCTGGCTACTCCAGGTGCAAGGCCTCTAGTTCTGCCAAAGGAACCCGTGAAGCTTCCTTAAGTTGCCCTGCTCCATCTCAGTGGCTCTGTCAAAGCTAGCACCTCCAGCGCCACCCATGGCCAGGCTGATTCTCTCAATGCCAGCGCCTAAAGTGGAATGTAATGGAGTCAGAACTAGATTGACCACAGATAGTTTATTAAGAAAATACTCACAGGTGACAGAGCCAGTCCTGTTCAGCCAGGCCGGAGAGTGAAAAGAGGGCCACATGCACTCGTCCCTGATATTTAAAGCCTTCCTATGTCTTTCTGACCACGCCATCTTGGTGTGGTCAGCATTTCTCCCTACAAGCGCCCAATGACATGCCCATAACAGGGCCTATACACTCCAGACTGTTGGAGCCCAATTGTTGCAAGTCGACAGGCTCCATACTATTGGCTTCTAGGTCTTCCAGGCTGGTGCCTGTATGATCTATCACAGGCCCTATGTGCTCCAGACTGGCACCCATGCCAGTTTATGCTCTAATAAAGCCACCAGATATCAATTTGCAAAGCCAGACACACTAGATAGCTATAGAAAATAGATATTTGTGGCATATGTTTTTAATCCCAGGACTCAGGAGAAAAGGAGATGAATGTTTGATTCCAAAACCACCCTGGGTTACTGGAGAGTAAATCAGAACTCATACCTTTGATGCCAGGATTTGAGAGGTATAAAAGGTAGAGGCATTCAGTCCAAGAGTTAGTCTCAAACCACACTGAGGAGAGAGCATGGCAGTCTGAGTGAATCTGAGGAGCAGTTAGGTTGGGAGCAGTCTTAGGATTGCCCTTTTGGTCTGAGCATTGGTAGAGTTAAGAGCAAGTGGCTGCCTGTTTTGCTTTTCTGATCTTCAGCTTGAAGCTTGAACCCCAATTATCTGTCTCTGGGTCATTTATTAATTGTGTTATAATTAATGTGTTATAACCCATATGCCCAATAGTATGTGCTCTCTACACCAGAGTCCATGTGCTTAATATTTTGGCCCATTCAGTCAGTGGGTGCAGCCACGCTGGCACCCAAGTGCTCCATGCCAGAGCCAATTCACTACATGGTCTGATTCATGCTCAATACTGGAGACCATGTGCTCAAGACATACTTGGTAGATATGCTCAACTGAGCCCATGCAGTCCATGGCCAGGCCCATATGCTCAATCTCAGAGTCTACTTGATCCATGCACAGCCTAGGCTTGCACTCATGTGCTTCATGCCAGCACCACCAATGAGGTCAATACCAGGGTCCATCCTCTCAATCCCTGGGACACTGCCTCCAGCTCCACCTCCTCCCTGCTTTGAAATGATCTCATCTCATCAGTGCATTACTGAGGATTTCATTTATTTGGTCCATGTTCATCCCAGACCCAAATTGCCTCATGTTTCCTAGACTACCTTCCATGCCTCCGATTTTATTTATTCCAAATCCTATGCCTTCCATTCCCATTCCTGAAGGCCCTAGGTTTCCCATTCCAATGCCTTTGTTCAGGTGGTTGACATCAATAGGCTTCCTTCCAGGTCGAAACCCATGCCAATACCAACATTCTATGCTATGGTCATTCAGGATGGAAAACTCTCCATTTGGTAAGGCCCTCTCCTCCATTTTGATGTGCATTGGTCTATCAAACAACAGATAGTTATTAAACACAGATATACTTTGCACAGCTTCAGTTGATTGTGCAAAAGTCACAGTGCCTATTCCATGACATTTCCCATCTTTGTCATTCAGAATTTCATCTCAGAGCACCACACCAGCTATACTAAATACTTCCTCAGTTTCCTAAAGCCAACTTTACAATCCAGATGGACTACAAATACCATGCTTCCAAGTCTTCCAGCCTGTAATGCATGGATTTATATGTGGCTCAAAGAGATTGCTTCCTCTTCTTATGTTTTTCTCCTTCCTCTTCTCATTCTGAATAGGTTGTTCTCCTTCACCTTTTGGACCTAGAGCTCCATTGCTGCATGGCACACAGGACACACAGCTCTCTTCCTCCATTTTGGGCTCTGTCACTGCCATTTGGGCCACCACCTCAATCCCTGCCTCCATCAACTGAACTGACAAATCAGAAAGGGTCTTCCTGAACTGAGGAAATTCTGACAGCCTGAGCTATTTTTAAGAGTATGAGTAGGGGGAATGTTGACCATCATTGTTATGAAGTCATTGCCCCAAACTGTTCTCATTTGATCTAACGTGCTTATGTGATTCTATTCAGGATGTTTTGGGTACAGGGTCCATTAGTGTCTCTCTTTGTGTGCATAGTAGGACTTTTGACTGTTGAACTGGCCTCTAACCAGTAATAGCAAAGGGTTCTCACTTTTAACAGTTACACCAATGGCTTCTTTAACACAGGAATAGTTGAAGGTGCAGTTTGAAAGAAGTAACACTCTTTACAGGGAGGTCTTGAACACCATTTATTTGATATTTAAAATCTCATATTTTGCTTATTCTGGCTTAACTATTTCTCAGCATGTGTTATGACTACTTCTAAGAAATATAAATATAAGGTATTCAGCTACAGGTGGGCTGGAAGGGCAGTGTGACCTCTTGTATTTCCTCAGATATTAGGTATATACACTCTCACTCAATTTTCCTCATTTCGGAGACTGTTTCTCTACCTACTCTGTACCTACTAGAACATTGAATACTTATTTTTTCCCATTTTCCTCTTGACAATAGATACCTTTTCATATTTTGTAAGGTGTCACATTGTACTATCAAGGTTCAAATATCAGTGGATGCTCAATGTTAATAGACAGTCCCAAGCTATATGCAACATTACTTTGGATTGCATCTCTTGTGTATCAGAATTATATCATGGTCACAATTTGCTTACCAGCATTTTCGTTACACATAGAGAATTACATTCTATGAATTTCTGGATTCACATTAATAAACAAAACTATTTTTTAAATTAGTAATTGACTTTCCTTTGCAATATAAGCCTATCTTAAAATGCAAATTTCCCATGGAGTATATATGTATATATACATGCAATAAGTGTGTAACAGCAATTAATATAAAAGGGACTGAAATTGAAAGTGCACAAAGAGGATATATGGGAGGGTTTGACAAAGGAAAGGGAAAAGGAAATCATGTGATCATGTTATAATTTCAAGAAATAAGACAAATAATTAGAACAGAAACAAAGAAAATCTGCTTTCCATTTTGTTTTTCATAATTTATTCTCATGTGTCAGATCCTCTGGAGCTAGAGTTACAGATGATTATGCACTAACCAGTGGGAGCTGGGATTTGAACCAAGGTCCTCTGCAAGAGCAGCAAGTGCTCTTAAACTCTAAGTCATCTCTCCAGCCCCTTTTCTAGTTAATATTTTTATCTTTCACAATTTTTATTTGGTTTCCAGGTCTGTGTTCTGAAATTTCCTTCATGCGCATGACATACTGGAGAGAAGGTCTTTCTCGATCATGTATTTCTTAATAAATTTATAATATTGCACAAAAATTTCTATTTCTATCTGACTTGGGCCATAGAATAATAGCCCTCAAGCAACATAAAACTAAAAATCCCAGTGCAACATTGTAAATTTATTAAGAAAAAAATATCTGCAGCATTTCAGTGCTGTTAGAAGAACCACAAAGATAAATATATTTCTATAAATACATATATATAATCTATTTATTAATGAGGGATGCTATGGGGAAACGGCCTCATGCTTCTGGGACTAATGAAGCTGGGAACCAAACACATGCCTCCTGACCCACTTTTTACAGTCCAAAAGAGTGTGACCTCTGTCCCTCTCCTTTTAAGAAATCATGTCCATAGATAAGGAGCCACACCTTAAGATCAGTACCCCAAAGCTATTGCACAATGAATTTCCACACACTCCCCTTTTTCTTTAATTAGAAAGGACGATTTATGTTTAAAATAGCAAAATTACATATAAAAAACTTATCAAGAAATAATATATATATATATATATATATATATATATATATATATATATGTAGAGAGAGAGAGAATGTAACTAACCCAAACAAGAACTGGGAAAGAATTACTACAAGACATTTCTGTTATGTAATTACATTGCAAACATTCACAGCTTATGGAACCAAATGAATTAGATTAAATGAAAAAATAAAATAAAATTAAGGATATTTAATTTTTATTTTTTCAAATTTGATAAAATTTATTGCAATTTTATTAAAGACTTTCAGCTTAGTTGTCTATCTCTCCTCATCTTGACCTGGGGTTAATATGTCATTTGAGTCAAGTAAAGAATATGTAGGAGAGATGGTATTTCAACAAACAGTAAAATGGACAAATGAACAGTCTGCCTACATAAAAGTTAAATTTATGTATCTTGATATACTTAAATCATGTAAAAACTAAAAATGGTATGTACATTTCCATTGTTTTACTTGGGGCTTATTAGTGAACCTAAATGTAGTGAACAAAGTGTTAGGAATATCCGAAGGCTGCTTCTTGGGAGTTACGTTAAAAAATTCTAGTGAATAATTACCACCAATGAAACTCACCAAAGCTGCCTCCAAATATAACATTGTAGTTTTCAAGGAAATTTATTTCTTTTGTCTGCGACTATTAAAGATGCATTAACTGCCTCATTAAAAAAGCCCATATACAATACAAAAATACAAAACAAACACCCTGCAATACATAAATCTAAGAGTATATGTTATGATACTTCATAATGAAACTGCTTGAAGAAGCATTTTCAGTCATATCTCAGTCATTAAAGTGTGATTTTGAAATCGCTTGTCAGCTTGTATATACTTAAAATAAGCATAGAGATGTACAAATAAATCTGTGAATTCAATTCTAATCAGATCTAATATGTGAGTAACTTAAAAGTCACAGAGTGCACTGCCTTATCTGTTAGACTTTCTTTGGCATTTAAACAAATTAAAAATAAAAACCAGCCAAATACTTAAAAAAAAAAACTTATCAAGTAAGAATTATAGTTATAATATTTAGTTCATTTGTATTTGAAAAATTGAAGAAAATATTATATAGCCTACCTTTGTAAGTATAAAGTTATATATATAATTTATCTTTTATTATAACTAAGGAAAATACAATTATATCTGTCTTCAACTCCATCGAAGACCCCAGAAGGATATAATATTTACTAAGTAAATGTAAAGAAGTGTATTGTAAGCAACCTGCAAAACTCTAGAAATGATAGAGATACCCAGCTGTCTGGACAGTTACCCAAAGTTCTTTTGTTACATTAAAGCATTCATCTTCTGCCTATATGTCTACAGTATCTGGCAGATTTCCCAGTGAATCAGGCAATTTGAAGGACTGTCCCACATAGTTTGGCAAAATTTGTTAGTCAATTTCATCTGTGGGTTGCAGACTATGTGGCAGACTCTTTCATAAAACAGAAACTGTGAAGAACTGTCCCACCTTCCTTTGGCAAGTTCAGCAGTCATTTTTCTGTGAATCCTGCATGTCGAGTTTATATAGCATACTGTCAAGCAGTCCAGGCAAGAGAAGTTTCTTGCCCAAATAGCTAGCAAATTGCATAAAGAGTTTCTTAGGATGTCCATCATCCTCCTGAAGTAATTGGTGATGCCAGCAGCAGACATGTCTTACAGTCAAGAAAAGAGATCTGGCACTAGGGTGATTTCCAGAGATCTACAAGGATGACACAAACTGGCAATCTAAGCAATAGTGGAGAGGCTACCTTAAATGCCCTTCTCCGATAATGAGATTGATGAATACCTTATATGCCATCCTAGAGCCTTCATCCAGTAACTGATGGAAGCAGAAGCAGATACCCACAGCTAAACACTGAGATAAACTCTGGAATCCAGTTGCAGAGAAGGAGGAGTGATGAGCAAAGGGGTCAAGATCAGGCTAGAGAAACCCAGAGAAACAGCTTACCTGAACAATGGGGAACTTGATAGCTGGGAAACCAGCATAGGACTGATCCAGAACCCATGAATGAGGATGCCAGTTTGGAGGTCTGGGCAATCTATGGAGCCTTTGGTAGTGGGTAAGTATTTATTCCTTGTATATGAATGGACTTTTTGAGCCCACTCCACATAGAGGGATGCTCTCTCAGCCTAGACACATGGAAGAGGGTCTAGGCCCTGCTCCAAATGATGCGATGGACTTTGAGGATCCCCCATGGAGGGCCTCACCCTCCTTGGGGAGCAGAGGAGGGTTGGGACAGGGGCCAGTGGAGGTAAGGGGAGAGGGAGAGGGAACTGGGATTGACATGTAAAAGAAGCTTGTTTCTAATTTAAAGTTGGTCTAATTGCAATTATAAAAATGAAAAAAAAAAAGATGTGCCATTAGAAGAGAGATACACAAAAGGAAAGCCCATGGAAGATACAAAGCAAAGATGGTCACCTAAGATTTAGGGCAAGAGACCTCAGGATGAAGCCAACTCTACTGACACCATGAGTTTAGATATTTATCTTCCAGAACTATGAAGAAGTTGATTCTCTTTTTTTAATTCACCCAGTAAAGTGAAGAACCATTGTAGGGACCCACATTCTGTGCCTGCAGCTGGGTAGCTGCAGGATGCTGAGGCAACAGTATCAACACAAGTTGGAGGTCAGCCTGACCTACACAGTGAGTGTGTGGGTTGCAGGTTAGACCTTGTTTCCAAAAAAAACTTATAGAAAGATCTTTGTCTTCTGATTATCCCATATATTTTGTTGTGTTTCTTTCTTTAAAAAATTCACTCTTCTTTTGTCTTTCCTGCTTTCATTTGGCTCTATTGATTAGATTTTACTATTCTCTCTCTCTCTCTCTCTCTCTCTCTCTCTCTCTCATCTCTCATTTTCCCTCTCAGTTCTAATTCTGTCCTATGTTTTTGTAATTGTTCTATGGGCCTTTAATTTTTCACAGCCTACACAGAATTGGCATTATATTCTTCAAATAATATTTAAGATTCTTAAAACAGTATAAATATATTTTCTATTCTTATCATAGTTCCCTCATGTACTATAAAGATTATAATACAGTATTGTTATTGTTTATAACAGTTGTATCTGTTACTTTCATGTCACAGGACAAAATATCTGATAGAAACCCATTTCAAGGGTATAAGTTTAATTTTGACTCATGGTCTTTGAGGCTTCATCCATTGTGAAGGACTGACTGGACATGAATAATTAATGGTGGTTGGTGAAGCATATGGAGGAGGCTCCTTAGATATTGGAACCAAAATTTGAGTGAAGTACCAGGGACCAAGCTGTATCATTCAAATGCCTGTTCTTAGTGACTCACTTCTCTCAGCCAAGCCCTTCCTCTAAGAGTTCCTTTTACAATCTCCCAAAACAGGAACATGTGGAGAACATCCCAGATTCAAACCATAACAACAGTCAATAGTCTTAAGATACAAAGAAAGCAGACCATTTTAGCCTCGCACCTAAAACTTTATGAAATTTTTTCTTTCTTTTTTTCTTCTTTAGATTTGATGTTGTGTGGAACATTTGTTTTTAACCCAAAGAACTTCCTGTAGTGCTTCTTAAAATAAAATTCTGATTGCCAATTTTTTCTTAGTTTTTACTACCAGGTTAAATTATAAGTTTTCAAACAGTGTCCCTTAGAAATGGGTGCACAAACAAGACCTGAACAGTGGCAACATCAGTGGACAAGCTGATATAGAAGGGAGAAAAATCTAACTGGGTCCCACCCTTGGGCAAGGAACTATAGGCAACTAATGACTGCTGAGAGAAGGAGACTTAACCTCTGCCAGGGATGAGCCCTATAATTAATTGTCCAAAACTTAATGGTCAACCCTGAAACTATATATACACAATCAATGAAAATAAACTCAGTATGTTGTATTTATATAGCTGTCTTCACATGTGTGTGCATGTAACAATAATAATCAGGAAGAGGAAACAAACACAATACCTTAAACAAGAGTAGAATTATACACGTAGTGTAACAAAATTGATATTACATTTGTGTCAGTAAACCAAAATCAATACCAATGTAAAGTATTTATTTCTAAATCATATCACTTTTTCTTTAGAAAGATTAGCCATGACCATAAACCATTTATAATCAATACCCTTCAAGTGAAAAAAATCATTTATAAAAAAATATTTGGGAATTTGGACATACTTTTCTTTTTTAATTAAATTAGAAACAATTTTATATTGCATGTCAATCCCAGTTCCCTCTCCCTCCACTCCTTCCCTGCCCCCACCATCCCCCTATCCCATCCTTTCTGCTCTCTAGGGAGGGTGAGGTCTGCCATGGGGGGGTCTTCAAAGTCTGTCACACCATTTGGAGGAGGGCCTAGCCATCCAGCTTGTGTCTAGGCTGAGAGAGTATCCCTCTATGTGGAATGGGTTTTCAAAGTCCATTTGTATACTAGGGATAACTACTGATCCACTGCCAGAGGCCCCATAGATTTCCCAGGCCTCCTAACTGACACCCACATTCAGGGTACCTGGATCAGTCCTATGCTGGTTTCCCAGATATCAGTCTGGGGTCCATGAGCTCCCCCTTGTTTAGGTCAGCTATTTCTGTGTGTTTTTCCAGCCTGGTCTTGACCCCTTTGCTCATCACTTCTCTCTCTCTGCAATGGGATGCCAGGAGTTCAGTTCGGTGTTTAGCTGTGGGTATCTGCTTCTGCTTCCATCAGCTACTAGATGAAGGCTTTAAGATAGTATATAAGATAGTCATCAATTTCACTATGCGGGAAAGGCATTTAAGGTAACCCCTACACTGTTGCTTAGATTGTTAGTTGATGTCATCCTTGTGGATCTCTAAACATTTCCCTAGTGCCTGATTTCTCTTTAAACCTATAATGGCTCCCTCTATTATGGTATCTCTTTATCTTGCTCTCCTCTATTCTTCCCCCGACTCAATTTTCCTACTCCCTCATGTATTCCTCTCCCCTTCTTTTTTTCCCTTCTCTTTCTCCTAACTCCCTCTCCCCTCCCCACATGCTCCCAATTATCTCAGGAGATTTTGTCCCTTTCCCCTTCTCTGGAAGACCATGTATGTCTCTCTTAGCATCCTCCTTGTTTCCTAGCTTCTCTGGCGGTGAGGATTGTAGGCTGGTAATCTTTTGTTCTAAGTCTAAAATCCATATATAAGTGAGTACATACCATGTTTGTCTTTTTGTGACTGGGTTACCTCACTCAGGATGGTTTCTTCCAGTTCCATCCATTTGCCTGTAAATTTCAAGAATCTACTGGTTTTTTTTTTTTTTCTGCTGAGTAGTACTTTATTCTGTAAATGCACAATATTTTTTATTCAATCTTCAGTTGAGGGGCATCTAGTTTGCTTCCAGGTTCTGGCTATTACAAATAATGCTGCTGGAAACAGTTTTCTATACTATTTCCTGCTGATTGAGGATTCTGGTAATCTTATGAGCATCCTGAGACAATTTATAATTATGGTTAATTACTGACTGGGCTATATTGTATGGTTGGTCCATCTCAGCCAGCAGTCCTGAAGCTGTGTTGGATGTTGGATCACTTGGGCCATCATTTCTGGGTATCTTGCTTGATCAAACCATGTTAGCCTGGAAGGAATTAACAGGTTTTTTTTTCTTTTTCCTATGGAAACAAATACAGAACCTCAATAGAAGATGACAGCCATAGATTAAAAAAAATTTATGGACACTAAACAAAGGTCCTTAAAGGAGAAATAGAATAACACAACATTAGAGCTGTCTGTGTAAGGATAGCAAATATACAGAATAACTAAATTATGTATATAATTTTTTCCTTAATCTTTTTGATTGTTAACTAACTACAGAGAGACACTTTATTGAGTGGGCAGTCAAGCTAAATCAAGATATATTTTTAAAGGTATCTTAAATTTAAAATTTGGGTCTAGGATATGTTGCTGTGGAAAATATGTTCTGTTTTGTTTACAGAAGAAAAAAATCCTTTCTATAGTGGTCCTTTCTAATTAGGCAAAATGGTAAGTGTTATAGAATGTCCTTCTGTATGCTGTGAATATGTGTTGCCTTTTTTGGTTGATGAGTAAAGCTGATTCATCTATCAATGTGAATGTAGTATGATAAAATAGTACATTCGTTGGTTATAGTAAATGAATTGGCAAAGTTAACATTTAATGCATAAGTGACTTATAACTGTTCAAAGTTCTAAGAATGATCAAATATGGGTGCTCAGACAAAGATGCCAGTAAACATGTGTAACAATAAGTCTTTCTGCCAAGTCACAGGAGCCCTTCTGCCACATGGGTACTTTCTGCCAGGCGACCCAAGTTCTGCCTGCTGCCACGTTAAGGTCCCAAGTAACAGACAGAGACTTATATTTGTAACAATATTACAAATGTTGCTTACCCAATGACTAGGATATCTTCTCTCCTAGATCAGCCTTAATTATCATAAATCTATGTATTTTATGAGACTTATCTTATCGAGGACACCTTCCACTGGCACCCTCTCTTGCCGGTATATCATATGGTGACTCCAAAGCAGAAAGCAGAAGGGAGAGCAAGAGGAAAGGAACCAATTCCTGTTTGTCCCTGCTTATATATGAGTCTGCCTGCTATGTCACTTACTTCCTGTATCACAAGACTTCTTATCACAAGACTTTTACATTTCCCAGAATCCTCCTAGATTCCTAGTCCCACCTAACATGCTGCCTCATTGGCCAAACAGTATTTTATTCAACAATCAATAAGATGAACATACACAAAAGGACCTCCCCATCATCTCCTCTTTTCTGTCTAAATAAAAACAAGGGTAACATCTTTAATGATAACTAAAGAAAAGTATAACTGTGACTATCTTTCTTGAACTCCATCAAAGACCACAGAAGGATAATATATAAACTCTAGAATTGACAGAGACATCTTGCTACCTGCACAGTCACCCACAGTTCCTCCATAATGTTGGGGCATCCATCTTCAGCACATAGGCCACAGTGTGTCTGCCAGACCTCTCCATGAAGCAGGAACCCTTCAGGACTGTTCATCTTGATTAAGTTCATCAGTCAATTTCTTGTGGGTCCTGCATGTCCAGTTTATACAGCAACAAACAGTCCAGGCAAGAGCAGTTTCTTGCCCAAATGGCTAATCTTTCCATGTTGAAGGCAAAGTCCATAACTAGTTTCTTCAATGCCCATCCTCCTTTCTGACATAATTGGTGTGCCAGGAACAGTTGTGTCTCACTGTCAAGAAAATCCCCAAACCATTTAAATGCCATTTATTCTGTAGGTCTTTGAAAGGTTTGAAGAATATCTATCCATCTTAAATACTTCTCTGTGTATCTAGAAAATCTACTAAACTAATTATAAATTCTGACTATTATATATAACTCATATCATATCCCATATGGGTCTTCCAGGCCCACTAGTACAAGACAATGATAAGATTGATCATTTATTAATAGGAAGCATGCTAGAAGCATCAGAATTTCATAAGAAACATCATGTAAATAGCAAAGGTTTGAAAAAGAACTTCTCCATCACTTGGCAACAAGCCAAGGAGATAATGAGAAACTGCCCTACCTGTTCCTTTTATAATCAAGCTCCATTGCCAGCAGGCTGTAATCCTAAGGGCATTTGGAGAAATGAGGTTTGGCAGATGGATGTCTTTCACTTTCCAGAATTTGGAAATTTAAAATATGTGCATGATACTATAGATACATTTTCAGGGTTTCAATGGCCTACTGCTCTTAGCTCTGAAAAGGCCAATTCTGTTATAACACATCTGTTAGAGGTGATGACCATTTTGGGTATACCTGCACAAATAAAACCTGACCATGCTCCAGCATATGCACAGGACTGACTGTCATGTGAGTACTCTTCTATTAAAACATCTATTAGTCAAACTTGTTCTGACTCCTTAGCGATCTGCACTTTATTGCATCTCACTTTAAACAGGCCTATAGTAAACATCCCCACATCCTCCAAAGCTCATTGAACATTCTAGAAACTTTAAAAAGCAGAGAATAGAGATGAGTGTTGTGATATATGGCCTCTGGTCATGACATGGCAAGCATTCATAAGCCCTAAGTGCTTTCTGTTATGTAGACAAGGTCAAACCATTCAAATATACCAATATGGGTGGGGTAGAAATCATGAGGCCTACTCCTACATCAGAAGTTATAGGAGATTAACAGCTGTTGCAAGCACATGACTAAGCCACTTACCCAACTCCATGATTTTTTTTATTAAAATTCTCCTGTTAGACAAAAACACTAATCATTTTAATGGCTGTTCATTGTTAAATATTTCTAAGCATTGAATGTTTTAAGAGCATGTTTCCAAGCAATGTATATTTATATGGTAACAATTTAATTAGGAAGCAAGGAACATCACATAGGGAATACATGCAGATGACAAAGAAAGCAAAGACTCAGGGATTATGTCTTCATAGAATGGGGAAAACACAATTAGGAAAAAACATAATATTTCACCTTTATGCAGATGAGTCAATTCCCAAGGAGAAGTTACTATTGCAAATATTCATGATCTGGTCTTTTTCTGTGGAGTCAAAAAAGAAAAAAGTTCAGGTTTCTTGGGCTGTTCCTAACAGTATCATGTTATTTTCAAATGAAGGAAGATCTGAACTGCATTAGATTAGTCACTATTCCCTAGTGGAGTAGATGGGGATAATGGGGCACCAGGACATCCGAGGGTTTATAGACAATAAAAGTTTCTGGGCATTTGGAGACATTCACGCACCAAGTCCCACCTATTCACAAGAATCTATAAGCAGTTAATGGTTGGGAGGAGAGATGATTTTCAGTGGTGTGATTGCTGATATGGTACCTAGGTTCTTGTAAATAATTCTGCACACGTGCTTATAGAAACAATCCTAATTAAACATATAGGGTCACTGGAATATATATATATATATATATATATATATATATATATATATAGTGTGTGTATGTATATTTGTATATATATGTATATATGTATGTAATATACATAATACTAAAACTCTATATTACTACAATTATGTACACTTTATACATATGTAGGAATGACTGGAGGTTATTTTGAAATTATCAAGGTAAACTATATTAATTTTGTGAAATTTCTTGAAAAAACTGAATTTATATATTTCCAAAGCAAACACTGAGGTCTGTACCACAGAGAAAAGGACATAGATAAATAAATCCCTAAAGCTGCAAAATATTTGGTACTTAAAATTTACCCTAAAATTCAGTATTTCATAGTTCAAGGATTCCTTTGTCTCCAAAGTTAAAATTTTTCACTGTTGATATTGAGATCTCAAGTGAGTGAAACATGTAAAAAAAAGTTAGTATGAAGGTTAACAGGCAAGAACTCAGTGGGTAAGAGTTATTCCTGCTTTTTCACAGTACCTGAATCTCATAGCATTATGTGACTCTGTGTCAGCTGGTGCCATCTTCTGTCTGCCAAGGATATTGCACCTATACCATACTTGCACCCACACATTTATATGCCAATTTTTGTAACTTTTAAGCTCAGGTTGATATTTTTATAAAAATAAAATATGTTTTTATAAATCCAAGATCTTGATGTCTTCATTTATGACAAATATCCACAAAATAGGGGACAAAACAAACATTTAAGAACATACATTCTTTAGTGTTTTTCACTAGGTGTAAGGATTTTAACTTTGAAAAATAGTTTGTGAATAGTAAATTTGAATCAAATAAAATATTGCTGTCTAATCTTTCTTTAAGTTATTTCTTTTTTATTTTATGTGCAATAGTGTTTTGCCATGGGTGTCAGGCTCCAAGAAACAGGGTTACAGACAAATATGACGTGTGGTGCAATTGCTGGAAATTGTACCTGCATCCTCTTGAAGAGCACCCATGCTCTTAACTGCTGAGCCATCACTCCAACACCTGCTTTATTACTTTTCATTTCATATAAATTCTCATGGGACAGCTAGTGCCCTCTCTATGACCATTTCCTTTCCTTTCTTAAGTACATATCTTATCCCTTATTTTGGAATGATCACACAACTCTGTAAACTTCTGTTGTTTGTTTCCATTCATACTGTCTTGTCTTCCTTCATTGTGTGGGGAAAAATAAGAAAAGCCTGCGGAATATTCTGCACCATGGAACACATCACTCATGCTGTTCTATTGTGTATCCCACCTTGCCCACAGTACCAGCTGTGCTTGAAAATTTATCTCAGATACGATGGTGAGTTCTATGCAGGGAGGAAGTAAAACCCCCGAGCTTCAAGGCATAAAGAAAGGTTATGAAGCTAACCAAGAAAAGATTATTGGTGAGTATCTTTATGCTAACCCACAGGTTCAGGCTGAATATGATGATCATATATTGTCCTTATGAAGGACAGCAGTCTTGAATGCCTGGAACAAGATTAATGAACCAGGAGAAAGAGTGGAGACCTATACTAAGACAGAAGAGGGACTCACAGAACAGTTCACTGACTTTTTACAAAGGCTATCCAGGGCATTAGAGTTACAGGCAGCAAATCCAGAACCTAGGAAAATGATCATATACTCTCTGGCTTATGAAAATGCAAATCCAACATAAAAAAGAATACTTTTGCCTTTAAAGATCATATCAGAATTGTTGGAAGAATGGGCTTATTTCGACTATAATGTTCAAATTACAGGAGCTTGGATAGGAGAGGCAATCTCAAAAGGTTTAAAAAGGTTTAAAATGTTCTAAAGGTGATGACCCAGAAGCTTGGGAAGAAGAAGCAACTTCCAGAGGTCAAAAAGGCACCAAGAGGGCAGATGCTATCACTGTAATGGAACAGTAACTTAGGTAGGAAGAGCAATCCCCAAAGGGCCGAGAAGGCGCCAGGAACCTAAATGCCTCAACTGTGGCAGAATAGAACATATTAGGAGAAATTGTAGGCAAGGAAATTCCAACAATGCCTCATATAAAAGGCCCCCACTTTCTAGATTATGTAGGAGATTATGTAGGATTATGTGTTAAGGGTAGGCACTGGGCCAATGAATATAGATCGACCACAGACATACAAGGAAACACATTATAATTGGGAAACTCCTTGAGGGGGCCTCTCAAAGTGCCCCCACGTTGAGAAAGATCCGGTCATTCCCAGTCACTGTGGAGGACAATCTCTCACAAGACAAATAGATAGTACATTGCCTATTGTAAAGAATGATACTACTCTAGATGGTAGTTTGGCTAGTGATGAAGAATCAAACATGACTGGAGGAAACAAATAATGCATATTTTGGCAAATTTCTATAAATGATCAGAGGCCTCAATTCAAAGTAAGAATAAATAATAAAGTTATTACTGGTTTGGTGGACACTGGGGAACACGTGCATATTATAACCCAAAAGTACTGACCTCAGAGATGGCCTCTAAAAGAGGTGAATGTTCAATTTTTAGGGATTGGAACTCTATCTAGAGTATGGCAGAGTGTTAGGTGGGTTGTCTGCATTGGACCGGAAGGACAGAGAGGAAGGTTGAAACCATATGTAGCAGACATAACAATAAATCTCTGGGGTCATGATCTTTTAAAGCAATGGAATACCCAGATTAACATTCCACCAGTATCAGATGCAAATCATATACAACCTCTAGATAGTAGACAAAATATAGTAAGGCACTATGGAAAACAGATACCAACCATCCAGCCTGTACATAAACAAAATACTAATATTAAACCTTCAGAGGAACCAAAAGCTCTATCTTTAGAATGGCTTACAGATGAACCTGTCTGGGTTGGACAATGGCCTATGACCTCTGAGAAGCTAGAGGCTTTAGAAAAGCTAGTATAAGGAGAGCTATATGCTGTGCATATAGAAGTATCTACCAGCCCTTGGAATTCTCCTGTATTTGTTATGAAAAAGAAGTCAGGCAAGTGAAAAATGCTGACAGACTTGAGAGCCATCAATAAAATAATTCAGCCTATGGGCTCTCTACAGCCTGGATTGCCTTTGCCTTCCTTAATTCCTAAAGAATGGCCTATAATAGTCATTGATCTGAAAGATTGTTTCTTCACTATACTGTTAACAAGGAAATTATAGGAGAAAAATATGTTTACTGTAACAACTCTTAATAATTCACAGTCAGTAAAGAAATTTCAGTGTTTTGCCACAAAGAATATTAAATAGTCCTACCTTTTACCAGCACTTTGTACAAAAACCTTTGGAGATAATTCATAAGAAATTTCCATAATCCATACTTTATCATTATATGGATGATATTTTATTGTCATCTTCTAAGTAGGAAACATTAGAACAGATGTTTGAAACAGTGCAGGAATTTCTAACTCATTGGTGATTACAGATTGCCCCAGACAAGATGCAGAGAGGAGATTCTATTAATTATTTAGGTTACAAAATAGACTTACAAAAAATCAGTCCTCAAAAACGTACAAAGTAGAAGAGATTGCTATCAAAAACTTAATAGTCTTCAGAATTGCTAGGGGAAATTTTTCAACTACAGACAATAATTGGAGTGGAAGGAAATGACTTAATGCATTTAAAAATGGTCCTTAAAGGGTCCATTTTTAAATGGTCCACAAATATTATCTAATGAATCATAAAAAGAATTGCAATGGGTGGAAAGCAGAATATTGGATGCACATGTAGACCATGTGTACCCTAATTTAGACTGTATTCTGGTTATTTTACCATCCAGAGAATACTCTTCAGGGATTCTGATGCAGAGGGAAGACATTATATTGGATTGGTTATTTCTGTTACATAAACAGAATAAAAAGCTAAAGACAAACATAGAAAAGATTTCTGATTTGATTTTAAAGGGCAAATTAAGACTTTGTCAACTGACGGGAAAAGACCCAGCAGAAATTATAGTACCTTTAACTAATGAGGGAATTTCTTCCTTATGGAAGGACAATGAATACTGGCAGATAGCTTTTACTGAGTTTTGTGCAACAATTAGCAACAATTATCCCAAAACTTATCGAATTAAATTCATAAAAAAGACAATCTGTATCCTTCCACTTATTGTAAGTAAAAGTCCTATTTCTGGAGTCCTCACCTTCTACACTGATAAGAACAAATCAGGTAAGGCAGGATATAAGTCAGGAGAGATAAGTAAAGTAGTTCAAAGTCCATATAACTTTGTACAGAAGGCAGAATTATATGCAATTCTTATGGTACTTAATAAGAAGCTAATAAGAGAAAAATTGGGGACTGTTATTTGTCTTTTCTTGGCTCTTTCTCTCAAAGTATACATTTCCTCATAATTGTTATTTTCCCATTGTTGCCTTTCCTGGTATGCATACATAGAAAAGTCAAAATTTCTCTGCTAGCAGTTATGTTTGAGTTGCACACAGCCAATGAAGAACCGCCTAATAGCAATCTTTGAACTCTCCAGAGAACTCAAGTGGGCCACACTTCCTTGAGTCCACTGGATCCAATTTGATTCATTTGAACTGACACTCTGGCCAGAACTTCAGGTACTGGCTCCAATCAATACTAGTACTTCAATCAAGATAAGGACTTCAACCTAGATCTTCAATCAAGCATCTTCCACCAAACACGGACTGGATATAATCTACTCAAGACATTCACTACACTAACATTTTCTTCCTAAAGAACTCATGAGGCTATTGTTGTGCTATCTCAGCAGGAAGTAACTTGGAGAATACAACCCCCTTCCCCACTGTTGTCACTAAGGACAATGTACACCTAGTTAGGGCTAGTTTCCTATGTTTTAGGGTTGGGATTGGAAGGAGGTGTTCAGGCTTGGACATCTCTTTCAGATGACTTTAGAATTTAGTTGGAATAGACATATTTAGGATGTGATATTAGTAGATTATTATATCTTCTTGTAATTCACCTTTATGATTGTTAATTATAAATAATTTACACTGTTAAGTTTTAATTCTCTTTAGACTAAAAGGGGATTTTTAGGGAGAAAGCATGATTAGAGGTACCGCTGACCTTGGCAGCTTGGGTGTGGTCAGAGTGACACAGGAAAAGTTTAAGTAGTTAGAGGTGCTCACACAGGACCCCTTCTCTCACTCCCTGCCACCTGGCTAAGCAGACTTTCGTGAGTACATTTCTTAATAAACTACCTGTTATTCAATCTAGATCTGACTCCACATTGTGCTCGGCAATAGAGGCTGGTAGATCTTTGAGACTGAGGCCAGTCTGGCCTATGAAGCAAGTTTCAGGATAACCAACCTTAGGCACTGATGGAAATAAAACAAACTACTGGGTTGCTATAACAGCTGTGATATGAATGTTTGTGTCCAGTCTTATTGTATCTTCTTAGGAGTTGTGTGATAGATAACCCTGAAAGATCCCTGAAAGGCCTGCTCTTTTTGCTTGGGGTAACAGAGAATGAGTTGACTGTTGCAGGATATTTGATCACACTGTGAGAAAGGCACCTTCTAATTGGTTTAATAACATGTTGAATGGCCAGTAGAGAGAGGCAGGAGATAGGAACTCTGGGAGAAATCTGAGACACAGGGATTTACCAGTCAGGCATGGAAGAAGTGGGGTGCATTGTACTGAGAAGAGGCAATGAGCAACATGGCAGAGTGTAAATTAATATAAATGGGTTAATTTAAGTTTTAAGAACTAGTTGGGAACTATGCTAAGGTCAAACTTTCGTAAATAATAAGGCTCCATGTCATTATTTTGTGGCGAGCAGTCTAAAAATTTTCAGGTATGGGAGCAAGGAAGTGGTGGGAGGGACTGGGAGGAGTGGAAGGAGAGGAAATGTGGACAGGATGAACGGATGAGAGAAGAATAAAATGTTTAAAAAAGAAGAAAGAAGAATTCTGTCGAGAGAAAAACTTTCTGCATTCTTGTTTTAATCAAGGAGAATGTTGAACCCTCTATGTGGACACATGCATGAGTCCATTATTTAAATAATGAATGTGCATGTTTTTCCTTAATGAATAGCACACATGGTGTAGCTATGTTCTGTCCTGTAGGAAAAGACATACAAAGGGCTGGAAAGATGATTTCCTGTTAAGAGTATTGGCCATTCTTTAGAGTACCTGTGTTCAATTCCCAGCATCCACAAGTCAACCTGGGGTAACTCCTTCTGAGTCAGGAAAAAGTATCATGGGCAATCCCGGAGCCTTGCAGAGTTGGGGGGTTGAGTACTATTATGGTGAGCTAATGTATGGTATGGGAGAGAGAGAGGCAGAGTGACTCAGATCCTGTAGAGAGAGGCATATCTGAAGAATCATGTATTGTAAGTTCCAGGATGACATGAGAAACCTGCTTGCCTCCTGGGGCAATGTTCATGTCTGGGCCTAGTCTGTTGCCAAGAGCCTTGGCTGGGTCTGTAACACTGTCACAGCCACAGTCTGCATTGATAACCATGGCACCTTTTACTACTGAGGACCATGAAGATGCCTGGGGTCTGGGTTGAAATTGGAGCCTTGTCAGTGTCCAATAGCCACCTTGTATCTAGGGTAATGCTGAACTGAGTGGCCTTCACCACCACCCATAGTCATGGTGACATCCAGGCCTAGCTGCTACCAAGGACCAGGTCTGTGCCTCTAGTCCCTCAACAGCCAGGGTTTGTTTGGATGTCCAAAATCTTTGCTGCCACCAAAAGCTACAAGGATGCCCAGGTTCTAGGCCACCACCTGCAGTCATGTTGCTGTTTGATAGACATTCAGCAGTCTGGGCCATTTCAATCCTAGTAGCCTGTAAATCTATCCAGGGCCTGGGTTTGCCTGGCCCAAGTTGCCTCTGAGGGTCATATCTGGGTCTGTAGCCATATTGGCAACCAGGGTCTGTATCGATGCCTGTACCTCTGGTTACCACCAAAGGCTGTGCAGATGTCAGAAGTCTGTGCTGACACCTGGGGTCATGTTTGTGCCCAAGGGTCATGCTTCCACTGGAGTCACACAGATCTGAGTGTCCTGTGCTGCCACCCAGGTCCATGGTGTCATCCAGGCCTGAGTTACTGCCTAGAGACATGTCTGAGTCTATAGTCCTACTGTAGCTGAGACCTGTGTTGATGTCAATGGCCTGTGTTCCTAACAAAGGCCACAAGGATGCTTGGTTCTAGCCCATCACATTAGCGATGATGGGGTCCAAGGGATTTGGCATTATGGGTCCATTCCAATCTGGATGGTCTATGCTACCAGCCTTAGTCATGGTGTCATCTGGACCCATGTTACTGCAAAGAGAAGAAATGATATATTACAGTATAATCTCAAAAATAAAAGAAATGTTTAAAAAAAGATATGTTTGTTCACCTGCTGTTCATTGACCTGTGTGGGTAAAGGAAACCATGGGCCTCCCCAGTCCCAGTAGCATCAGGCAGATGAAGGACACCCACAAAACTACCTGGTGCTGCTTGGCCTGGACAGGTAGAAGAAACCATGGGCCTGCCCAGTACCATAATCTAATCCACCTGGAAGTTGGGCACCATTACGGTGAGGAGATATATGGTGAGATGGGATACAGAGAGAGGTAGAACTGTTTATGTCCAGTGGAAGAGGCAGATCTGAAAAGGCATAGGAGCTGATGAATGGGCTACTGTGGGTATTCTGCTGACCACTCCTTTGGGCCATGGTGACATGTGGCTGGGGCTTCTGCCAAAGGCCATGTCTGGGTCCATGGCACTGCTGTAACTACTGAAAGCTGTGTCTTAGTGGTGTTTCTATTTCTGTGAAGAGACACCATGACCATGGTAACTCTTATAAAATAAAACATTTAATTGAAGTGGCAGCTTATACTTTCAGAGGTCTCAGTACATTATCATCATGGCAGGGAGCATGGCAGCATGTAGACAGACATGGTGCTGGAGGAGGTGTAAAGTCGTACATCTTGCAAGCAACAGGAAGCTGATTGAGACACTGGGCAGTATCCAGAGCATAAAACATCAAAACCAGACCCCACAATAACACACTTTCTCCAACAAAGCCATATCCACTGCAACAAAGCCATACCTCCTAATAGTGCTAATCTCTATGATATTACGGAGGCCAATCACATTCAAACTAGCATAGGCCATGATGATGCCTGGGGTGTGGGCCACCACCTGTGTCCATGTTGGTGCCCGAAGCCCATGCCACTAAAGGGGTCATCACAATCTGAGTGGACTGTGCTGCCACTCAGGCCATTGGAGATGTTTGGGCCCCAAGCTGTGGGCTGGGGCTGTGTCTGGGAACATGGCCCTACAACAGCCAAGTCTGTATTGATGTCCATGACTTTTATTACCACCAAAGGCTGTATGGATGTCTGGAGTCTGAGCTGACACCTAAGAGCATGATTGTATCCGAGGATCATGATACCACCAAGGTCATACAGATCTGAGTGTCCTGTACTGTCACCCAGGACCAAAGTAAAAGCCAGGCCCAGGCTGCTCCCAAGGACGGAGTCTAGGTCTGTGGCCCCATTGCAACTGAGTTCTATGTCAATGTCCATGACCCATGTTGCCACCAAGGGCCACATAGATGTCTAGGTTCTAGGCTGCCAACTGAAGCCAGATGGAGGACCACAGGATGTGCTAATTCTGGGTCCATTCAGATCTGAGTGTCCTGCACTGCCACCTAGAGCCATAGTTTCATCCAGACCCAAAGTGCTGATGGCCATGTCTGGAACCATGGTACAGATGCATCTGGGGTCTGTATTGATTTACATTGCCTGGGCTACCACAGGAACCCACTTTAGTCATATGTTTAGCCATGTGTTGAAGTAGCAGGGCTGTGCTGAGCTGGCCCTACCCATCACTGGTACAGGGAAAGACATCACCCCTTACCAGAGAGATGAGCCTGACCCTCATTGGTCCTGCCCTTCACACTTGGGAAAGCTATTTCCACCCCTATCACCCCGGACCTGGAAAAGCTGGCTCCACCCACCTCCTGAAAGTGATGGTACCAGCAGCCCAAACTGAACAACTCGGCTCCCTATCAGGTACAAATCCAGGGTTTTTTTAGTTGGCACTCCCGAATGTCTACCCAGTCTATGACCTGCTAGAGCATGTGAAGGGCTGGCCTTGCAGATTCATAGGCTCAGGATCTCCAGGAATCAGGACAACAGCAGGATAGCCAAGAGGAGACATAGTGGGAATACAGTATTGATGATGTACCATACGCCAGAGGTCTTGAACTTGAGCAACAACACATTACACAATGAACAATTGCAAGTAAAGCCATAATGATACATTCTTCATGATTTATTAAAGTTTGACTGAGGATTCAAAAAAAGTCAGCCACAAGCCATAGAAGGCAGGCACACACCTTTAACCCCAGTAGCCAGAAGCTAAGAGGTGGAAATACACACCTTTAATCCTAGCACACAGAGATAAATGGATCTCTGTGAGTCCAAGGCCACCCAGATCTACACAAGAGTAAATCAGTCTAAAAGAGAATTATAGCTCATACCTTTAATACCAACATTAGGGAAGTATACAATACAGAAGCAAGGTCTCAGAGAGGCATTTGTTCTCCAGCCACGCTGAGGAAAGGTTGCAGTCTGAGACTTGGTAAAGAGCTCTTGTGTGAATCAGACCTTTCAGCCTGAGCTAGAGGCGAGAAGTACTGGCCAGATGCTTTGTTTTTCTGATATTCAGCTTGAAACTTGATGCCCAATATCAGTCTCTTCATCATTAATTAATTCCTGTTATGTAAAGCTGTTTGGACAAAAGTATATAATGCCTGAAACACAGAAGCATCCTATGCCACTAAGATTAAAGAAATGAAGGATAGGTGGGAAAGAGGGGGAAATGAAGTGGATTTTTTTTAATTATTTTGTTTTGTTTTGTTGTTTTTGTTTTTTATTTTTATTTGTTTTTAAATTAATATTATTATTAGCATATTTAATTTTTATTTTATTTTTGTTATTTCTTTTCAAGTTGTCCTTGGGGGGACACCACAAGCAAGACAGACAGACACAGAGGAAATAGGAAGTGCATGGGAATAGCATACTTGATGGGAAACTACCAAAGAATGGAAAAAAATGTAAAGCACATTAACATTTTTGAAATAGTTCACTTCATTTTATCAGATTTAATTCAAGAACCACACAGTTATGTCCTCTTCCTTTATCAATATCAATGATTGCTTAACTCTCAGCATGACAGATTAGAAAAATTTGTCAATCACATTTAAGGTAAAAATAGACATTTCTCCAGGTGGGATGAGAATAATATATTGTATATTTTCTGCACAAAATTAATAAATTGAGTATCTGGTTACTTCATTCTATAGACTGATGATTGCAAATGAAAACCTATAACTTTGTTCTCATTGGAATTGATATTTAAGTGAAGAATATTTTAGCATTCATATTTTGTTTTGTTTTTTCAGTGCTTTTTTCTATTTTTTAATTTAAATTAGAAATAAGCTTCTTTTACATATCAATCCCTGTTCTCTCTCCCTCCCCTCCTCACCTGCCCCCCCCACCAACTCCCTATTCCTTCCCCTTTCTGCTCCACAGGGAGGGTGAGCAATTCCATGGGGGATCTTCAAAGTCTGTCATATCATTTCGAGAAGGGCCTAGGCCCTCCCCCATGTGTCTAGGATGAGAGAGTATCCCTCTATGTGGAATGGGATCCCAAAGTCCATTCATATGCTAGGGATAAATACTGATCTATTACCAGAGGCCCCATAGATTGCCGAGGCCTCCTCACTGACACCCACATTCAGGGGGTCTGGAAGAGTCCTATGCTGGTTTCCCAGCTATCAGTCTGGGGACTATGAGCTCCCCCTTGCTCAGGTCAGCTGTTTCTGAGGTTTTCACCAGACTGGTTTTGACCCCTTTGCTCATCATTCCTCCATCTCTACAAATGGATTCCAGGAGTTAACTTCAGTGTTTAGCTGTAGGTGTCTGCTTCTGCTTCCATCAGAGACTAGATGAAGGTTCTAGGATGGCATCAAAGGTAGTCATCAATCTCGTTATTGGGGAAGGGATTTAAAAAAGCCTCTTCACTATTGCTTAGATCGCTAGATGGTGCCATCCTTGTAGATCTCTGGACATTTCCCTAGTGTCAGATTCCTCTTTAAACCTATAATCTCCCTCTATTATAGTATCTCTTATTTTGCTCTCTTCTACTCTTCACCTGAATCAACCTTCCTGCTCCCTCCTGTCCTTCTCACCCCTCCTCTTCTCCCCTTCTCTTTCACCTAACTCCCTCTCCCCTCCCTCTGCAAGTTCCCACTTTACTCAGGAGATCTTGTCCCTTTTCCCCTCTCTGGGAGACCATGTATGTCACTCTTAGTGTCCTCCTTGTTTCCCAGCTTCTCTGGTGGTGTTACTGTACACTGGTAATCCTTTGCTCTATGTCTAGAATCCATATATGTGTGAGTACATACTATGTTTGTCTTTTTGTGACTAGGTTACCTCACTCACGATGGTTTCTTCTGGTTCCATCCATTTGCCCATGAATTTCAAGATTCTATTGGTTTTTGTGTTGTTGTTTTGTTTTATGCTGAACAGTACTCCATTGTGTAAATGTACCACATTTTCTGTATCTATTCTTCAGTTGAGGGGCATCTAGGTTGCTTCCAAATTCTGGCTATTACAAATAATGCTGCTATGAACATAGTTAAACACATATCCTTGTTGTATGAATGTGCTTCTTTTGGGTATATTCCTAGGAGTGGAATTGCTGGATCTTGTGGTAGACTCATTCCCATTTTCCTGAGTAGTCTCCATACTGATTTCCAAAGTGGCTGTATGAGTTGGCACTCCCACCAGCAATGGAAGAGTGTTCCCCTTTCTCCACATCTGCTCCAGGATAAACTGTCATTGGTGTTTTTGATTTTAGCCATTCTGACAGGAGTAAGATGGTATCTCAGAGTTGTTTTGAGTTGCATTTCTCTGATGGCTAAGGATGTTGAGCACTTTCTCAAGTGTCTATTAGCCAGTTTAGACTCTTCTTTTGAGAATTCTCTATTTAATTCTGTACCCCACTTTCTAATTGGATTGTTTGGTGGTCTTGGAGACTAGCTTCTTGAGTTCTTTAAAATTTTGGAGATCAGCCCTCTGTCAGATGTGAGGTTGGTGAATCTTTTCCCATTCTGTGGGCTAGCATTTTATCTTGTTGATTGTGTCCTTTGCCTTACAGAAACTTCTCAGTTTCATAGAGTCACATTTATTAATTGTCAATCTCAGTGTCTGGCTACTGGTGTTATGTTCAGGAAGCAGTCTCCTTTACTAATTCCTTCAAGGGTACTTCCCAGTTTCTCTTCTAAGATCTTCAGTGTGGCGGGATTTATATTGAGGTCTTTGATCCATTTGGATTTAAGTTTTGTGCATGGTGAAAGATATGTATCTATCTGCAGTCTTCTATATGTCAGCATCCAGTTATGCCAGCAACTTTTGTTGAAGATGCTTTCTATTTTCCATTGTATAATTTTAGAGTCTTTGTCAAAAATCAGGTGTTCATAGGTGTGTGTGTTCAATTCTATTCCATTGGGCTACCTGTCTATTTTTGTACCAATACCAACCTGTTTTTCAGGACTATAGTTTTATAATAGAGCTTGAAGTCAGGGATGGTGATGCCTCTGTAATTTCCTTTATTGTACAGGGTTGTTTTGGCTATCCTGGATTTATTGTTTTTCCATATAAAGTTGAGAATTGTCCTTTCAAGTTCTGTGAAGAATTGTGTTGGGATTTTGATGGGGATTGCATTGAATCTATAGATTGCTTTTGGCAAGATTGCCATTTGTACTAGGTTGATCTTACCTATACAAGAGCATGAGAGATCTTTCCGTTCTCTGGTATCTTCTTTAATTTCTTTCTTTAAGGACTCAAATTTCTTGCTATACAGGTATTTCACTTGTTTAATTAGCATCATCCCCAAGATATTTTATGTTGTTTGTGGATATTGTGAATGGTGATTTTTCTCTGATTTCTTTCTCAGACCATATATCTTCTGTATATAGTAGGGCTACTGATTTTTTGAGTTAATTGTGTATCCCTCCACTTTGCTGAAAGTGTTTATCAACTGTGAGAGTTCCCTGGTATAGTTTTTCGAGTCACTTGTATAAACTATAATATCATTTGCAAATAGTGAAAGTCTGACTTCTTCCTTTCTAATTTGTATCCTCTTGATCTTTTTTTGTTGTCTTATTGCTCTAGCTAGAACTTCAAGTACAATATTGAAGAGATATGGAGAGAGTGGGCAGCCTTGTCTTGTTTCTGATTTTATAGGAATCACCTTGAGTTTCTCTCCATTTAGTTTGATGTTGGCTCTTGGTTCACTGTATATTGATTGTTACTATGTTTAATTAGGTTCCTATTATCCCTGATATCTCCAAGACCTTTATCATGATAGTGTATTGAATTTTGTCAAAGTTTTTTCAGCATCTAGTAAGATGATAATGTGATTTTTCTTTTATAGTTTGTTTATATGGTGGATTACATTGATGGATTTTCATATGTTGAACCATACCTGCATCCCTGGGATGAAGCCTCCTTGATCATGGTGGATGATTTTTCTGATGTGTCTTGGATTTGATTTGCCAGTATTTTATTAAGTATTTTTGCATCAATGTCCATGAGGGATATTGGTCTGTAGTTCTCTTTCTTAATTGTGTGTTTGTGTAATATCACTATCTTAATCTCTTATTTTAATCACTGTCATCCTCATTTGGGGGGGGGGCGGATTTCACCTAACCAGAATATACTCACTAAATTCTTAATTAAATGTCCTTTTAAACACTTGAATATTATATCAATATTGATTTTATTTTCATGTGCATGTGTGTTTTTATCCATGTGATGGAGTGCTCTCAGAGTACAGAAGAAATCATTGGATCCCCTGGAGCTGGAGTTACAGATGGTTGTGCACTGTCAGATGTAGGTTCTGTAGTCAGGGTTGGAATCTTCTGGAATGCAATGAACTCTCTTAACAGCTGATCCTCTTTCCTGCCCCTTTTTTTAGTTGACAAACCTGACTATTTGCTGAATAGTCAAAATAATATTTACAATGTAAACAAGATTTAAATTATTCTCTGGAATATATATATATATATATATATATATATATATATTTAAATGTGAACATCCCACAATGAGACCTGACTTGTTTTACAATTTAATGTAACATGTGTGATGATATCATGTGACTTCTTCAAAGACCAGGTGTAAGTCCTGATGGAAAACTGGAAGAAATTCTTCCAGGCTCAAGTTATGTGATGAATCTAGCACTAAGGAATTTACTTCATGCTCTAGTTTAGGTGATAAAATCTTCCAGAAAGGTCACATATGTTCATAGATAAAAGAAAAAGTAGTTCGATATTTATTTGCACTTTGACTTTAACTTTTCACATTATTATCCACCCTAAAAGACACAGGAAGATACATCATGTGTCTCTCATTGGTCCTGTGTAAGCTGAATAAAACCATGATGCTCATCTTCACTTTCAGTTCACCTTACACTGGCACACTGTTGCCATAGAAACCAAGATTTCCTTTTCACTGAGGGTGAATCACAACCCACTGGTTCAGAAAAAGTTGTCAACAGACTTTGCCTTTTAGATTCCTACGGTAAAATAAAAATTCTTAATCTATTCATTTGATATGGATAAACTTCTTGAACTCTATTTACTTATTTGATAGTTCCTCTCCTACAAATACTTCTGTTTCTAGAGACAATAAATTCATCATTGTTTAACTCATACTTTGACTTCTGCTAATTATGCTTGAATTCACTCAGCAAGGAAATTAATATAGACATCAATGATGGCAGACTTGAATGGATGTACATACCTGTGTGGTGGACATGTGGATGGAAATTTCTGGCCCATTGGCCAAAATATCTTTATGCACCAATAAGAGAAACATATATTTACAGCATACAGAAAGACATTACCCAACATCTCCTCTTATCTGTCTAAATAAAAAGGAAGGAATTAACTTTAACATAGTAAAATTACATATAAGAAAACAGTTAGCAAGCAAGAACTCTAATTAAGAATGTTTAGTCCAGTCCTGTGTTGGGTACCTGAGCTTCAGGAGAGTCTGGGTGCTGCACTTCCTCCAAACCTCCCCCATCAAACCCCTGCTTGCTTCTGCCTGAGCCCACCTGGACAAGAGTGGACATACCCAGACCACAAAGCCCACCCTTAGTCTGGACACACCACACCCTTGTCCATCCACCGCCCTCTGCCATCCAGCTCCCACAAGAGCCTGAGCCCTCTGCCTGCCACCTGAGAGGGAGAGACCCCACCTGCACCCACTGGAAGAAGGGATGGAAGAAGACAGAGTAAGAACACACTCAACAACAGAAATACCAATATGACACAACCAGAATCTAGGGACTCCATACCAGCAAGAACTGAAAAGCCCAATGCAGAGGATGAAAAAGAGATAGACCTTAAAAATTATCTTATGGAGATGATAGAGACCATTAAAGAAGAAAAAAGAAAACCCATTAAAGAAATAGAGGAAAAAACAAGCAAAAAATTACATGAAATGGAGGAAAATACAAACCAAAAAATTCAAGAAATAAACAAATCCCTTAAAGAATCTAAAGAAAACCAAGAAAAAAACAACCAAACAATGAAGGAAACAATTCAAACAGTTCACAGTTTGAAAGCACAAGTAGAATCAATAAAGAAAACACAGAATGAGGGGATTCTGGAAATAGAAAAGCTGGGTAAATGATCAGGAACCACTGATGTAAGCATAACCAATAGAATACAAGAGATGGAAGAGAGAATCTCAGGTGTTGAAGACTCATTAGAGGATATACAGTCATCAACCAAAGAAAATCTCAAGTCCAACAAATCCATAACACAAAATATCCAAGAAATATGGGACACCTTGATGAGGTGAAGATAACTACACTCAAAAAACCATAGGCAATAGATAATCCCACTTTACCAAATGCCAAAAAAGTGGGGAAATCTACACACAATAACACCACCAACTACAAATCAAAAACAAATAAGAATCAACAATCAATGGTCATTAATATCCCTCAATATTAATTGTATTAACTCACCTATAAAAAGATAAAGGCTAACAGAATGGATAGGAAGACAGAATCTATCCTTCTGCTGCATACAAGAAACAAACACATCACAACTTCAAAGACAAACAGTACCTAAGAATAAAGGGTTGGGAAATGATTTTCCAATCAAATGGACCTAAGAAACAAGCTGGGGTAGCAATCCTAATATCTAACAAATTAGACTTCAAACTAAAATCAATCAAAGAGATGAGGAAGGGCATTTCACACTTATCACAGGAAAAGTCCATCAAGATGAAGTCTCAATCCTGAGACTTCCTATGCCCAAAATAGAAAGGCACCAACATTTGTAAAAGAAACATTACTAAAGCTCAAATCACACATAAAACTTCAGGCACTTATAGTAGGAAATTTCAACACCTCGCTCTCACCACTAGATAGGACCACCACACAGAAACATAACAAAGAAACAAAAGAACTAACAGATGTTATTACCCAATTGGGTTTAACAGATATCTATAGAACATTCCATCCAAACACAAAAGAATATACCTTGTTCTCAGTGCCACATGGAACTTTCTCTAAAATTAACCACATACTTGGCAACATAGCAAACCTACACAGATACAAAAAATAAATGGAATAACCCCTTGTATCTTATCAGACCACCATGCTTTAAAGTTAGAACTCAACAACAACACAAATTGCAGAAACCATACAAACAGATGGAAATTAAATAATGAGCAATTGAACCATTCCTGGGTCAAGGAAGAAATAAAAAAAGAAATTAAAGACTTCCTGGAATTCAATGACAATGAAGACACAGCATACCCAAAACTATGGGACACTTTGAAAGCAGTGCTAAGAGGAAAGTTCATAGCACTAAATGCCCACATGAAGAAACTAGAGAAGAGTCACACAGCAAACCGAAAACTCTAAACAAAAGGAAGCAAACACTCCCCATAGAAGTAGATGCCAGGAAATAATCAAACTGAGGGATGAAATCAATAAAGTAGAAACTAGGAAAACAAAGACTCAATGAAACAAAGAGTTGGTTCTTTGAGAAAGTCAACAAGATAGACAAACCTTTATCCAAGCTAACCAAAAGGTAGAAAGAGAGCATGCTAATTACAAAATCAGAAATGAAAGGGGGGACATAACAATGGACACTGAAGAAATCCAGAGAATCATCAGGTCATACTTTGAAAATTTGTACTCCACAAAATTGGAAAAGGAAATTTCTAAAGGAAATTAACAATTTTCTGGATAAAAATCACTTACCAAAATTAAATCAAGAACAGATAAACAAGTTAAACAGACCTAATAACCCCAATGAAATAGAAGCAATCATCAAAAATCTACCAACCAAAAAAAGCCAGATGGATTCACTGCAGAATTCTACCAGAAATTCAAAGGAGAGCTAATACCAGTACTCCTCAAATTGTTCCACACAATAGAAGCAGAAGCAACATTGCCAAGCTCTTTCTATGAGGCTACAATTACCTTGTTACACACGCCACACAAAGACAGAACAAAAAAAGAGAATTACAGACCAATATCCCTCATGAATATCAACACAATGATATTCAACAAAATACTGGCAAATTGAATCCAAAAACACATCAGAGAAATCATCCACCATGATCAAATTGGCTTGATTCCAAGAATGCAGGGATGGTTCAACATCGAAAAATCCATTTATGTAATCCACCATACACACCAACTGAAGAAGAAAAAACACATGATCATCTCTCTAGATGCTGAAAAGGCCTTTGAAAAAAATCCAACATCCCTTCATGATCAAGGATTGATCTTGGAGAGATCAAGGATTACAGGAACATACCTATAGATGATAAAAGCAATATACAGCAAACCAATAGCCAACATCAAACTAAATGGATGGTTAGGCCATTCCTCTAAAATCGGGGACAAACCAAGGCTGTCTGCTTTCTCCATATCTCTTCAGTATAGTACTTGAAGTTCTACCTAGAGTAATAAGACAACAAAAGGAGATCAAGGGGATACAAATTGGAAAGGAAGAAGTCAAATTTTCACTACTTGCAGATGATATGATAGTTTACATAAGTGACCCTAAAAGCTCTACCAGGGAACTGCTACAGCTGATAAACACCTTCAGCAATGTGGCAGGATACAAGATTAACTAAAAAAAAAAATCAGTAGCCTACTATATTCAGAAGATAAATGTGCTGAAAAAGAAATCAGAGAAACATCACCCTTTACAATAGCAACTAACAAAAAAAAATATCGTGGGGTATCACTAACCAAAAACAAGAAAGATCTGTATAGTAAGAACTTTGAGTCTTTAATGAAAGAAATTAAAGAATATGCCAGAAAATAGGAAGATCTCCCATGCTATTGGATAGGTAGGGTCAACCTAGTACAAATGGTAATCTTGCCAAAAGCAATCTACAGATTCAATGCAATTCCCATCAAAGTCCCAACACAATTCTTCACAAAACTTGAAAGAACAGTACTCAACTTCATATGGAAAAACAAAAAACCCAGGATAGCCAACACAATCCTGTACAATAGAGAAACTTCCAGAGGCATCACCATCCCTGACTTCAAGCTCTATTATAGAGCCATACTCCTGAAAACATCTTGGTATTGGCACAAAAATAGACAGGTTGACCAATAGGATCGAATTAAAAACCCTGATATTAACCCACACACTTCTGTAAACCTGATTTTTGACAAAGAAGCTAAATTTATACAATGGAAAAACGAAAGCGTCTTCAACAAATGGTGCTGGCGTAACTGGATTAGAACATGTAGAAAATTGCAGATTGATCCATATCTATTGCCATGAACTAAACTTAAATCCAAATAGATCAAAGAACTCAACATAAATTCAGCCACAATAGAAGAGAAGTTAGATGGCACCCTTGAACAAATTGGTACAAGACACAGTTTCTCAAACATTGAGATTGATAATTAATAAATGGGACCTCTTGAAACTGAGCAGCTTCTGTAAAGCAAAGGACACTGTCAACAAGACAAAACACCAGCCCACAGAATGGGAAAAGATATTCACCAACCCCACATCTGACAAAGGGCTGATTTCCAAAATATACAATGAACTCAAGAAGCTAGCCACCAAAACACCAAACAACACAATTAAAAGATGGAGTGCAGAACTAAATAGAGAATTCTCAAGAGAGTAATTCAAAATGGCTGAAAGACACTTGAGAAAATGCTCAACATCCTTAGCCATCAGGGAAACGCAACTCAAAACAACTCTGAGATACCATCTTACTCCTGTCCCAATGGCTAAAATCAATAACACCAATGACAATCTATGCTCGAGAGTATGTGGAGAAAGAGGACCTCTCCTCCATTGCTGGTAGGAGTGCAAATTTGTACAACCACCTTGAAAATCAGTATTGCAGTTTCTCAGGAAAATGGGAATCAGTTTACCTCAAGACCCAGCAATCCCTCTCTTGGGCATATATCTAAAGAATGCATACTCAGACAATAAGGACATATGTTCAACTATGTTCATAGAAGAATTATTTGTAATAGCCAGAACCTGGAAACAACCTAAATGCCCCTCAATTGAAGAATGGATAGAGAAAATGTGGTATATTTACACAATGGAGTACTACTCAGCGGAAAAGAACAATGGAATCTTTAAATTCGCAGGCAATTGGATGAAACTAGAAGAAACCATCCTCAGTAAGGTAACCCAGTCACAATAAGATAAACATGGGATGTAATCACTCATTTTAGATTTTAGACATAGAGCAAAGGATCACTCACTAGTCTACATTCCACACTGCCAGAGGAGCTAGGAAACAAGGAAGACCCCAAGAGAAGATTGCATAGTCCCTCGAAGAAGAGGATGGGGACAAGAACCCCTGACCAAATTGGAGCCTGCGGGCAGGGAGAGGAAGGAGAGTCTTCATCCAGTTGCTGTTCGAAGCAGAAACAGACACCCATAACTAAGCACTGAACCATACTACTGGAATTCCATTGTGGAGAGGGAGGAGGGTTGAGCAAAGGAGCCAAGACAGGGATGGAGAGACCTGCAGAAACAGTGGACCTGACCTACTGATAGAATGGAGACCCTAATCATAAAGCTGGGGAAACAGCATTGGACCAAACCAAACCCTCTGAATGTGGGTACCAGCTAGGAGCCTAAGAGTCTATGGCTCCTCTGTCAGTGGAGTCAGTCTTTATCCCTAGAGCACAAATGGACTTTGGGAGCCCATTCCTTATGGAGGGATACTATTGCAGCCCAGATACAGCAAGGAGGGTATAGACCCTCCCCCAAACAATATGACAGACTTTCTAGGTCCTTGGAAGAGGGCTTCACTATCCCTGGTGGGGTGGGGGGGAGGGTTTGGGTGGGAAGCATGGGAGGAGGGGAGGGCAAGGGAATGGGGGGATAGATATGTAAATATGAGTAATTAAAAATAATGAAAAAATAAAATAATAATAATAATAAAATTTACTTTAAAAAATAATATTTAGTCCACTAACATCAGGGACATGCAAATGAGGAATTGTATTCACGTATCAAGTACAGACCTGAAGATGTGAAGCTGTATAAACTTCTGCATAATCTCCATAGTGCACTGCATCTCCCAAGGCCAGATTCCTGAATCAGCTTTTTGACAGTACATTCAGCCTTGCATGGGCTTGATGGCGTAGCATGTGCTCTTTCCCCATCTCAAAATTTGCAAGCTGCTCTCCATCTGTCTATTTCCCCCAAATAACTGTATGTTTCACAGGATCAGCATAGCCAGTTCCAATCTGTGCCCATCTCTACCATCATGGCTGGATTTGACTCTCTTTTTGTGTGTACTAACATTTCACTTGTTACTTAACTTCATATGCTTCCATTTTCTTCTGAATTTTTTTTAGTTTTTACATAAATACATCCTCCAAACCCATTGAGGGTCATTTTTTCCTTCCTCATATTAAATTATCTGACTTTAGTTTACTTATTTATTCATTCAATAGAGCACTGTTGAGAGCTAATGGTAAAAACACAGTGAGCCTCTACTGCCACACAGGTGGGGAATTATATCTTTGTGAGAAGATGAACAATTGAACACATAGAATAATTTCAAAGAGTTATATACATTATATAAAATACACAACTGAGATCTGGAGGACTCATTTATAAAACCATATTAACAAGGTTAGGAAGGTTACCCTGAGATGGTGTCCTGGGAGGTCAGTGGGGAGAAGCAGCAGTGGGGAATATTCTTTCACACTATGTGAATATGTTTCACTGTGACAGGGTTAATAAAGAAGCTAACTGGCCAATAAATAGACAGGTAGAAGTTAACAGAGGTCTTCAGGGAAAAAAGATAGTATGAAGAAGGGCAGAGTCTGGGTAATTGTAACAGATGCAGAGAAAAGCAAGTTGGATGTGTCATGCTGAAATGAGTTAATGCCACATGGCAGTTCATAAATAAGAAATATGGGTTAATTTAAAATATGAGATAGATAGTAATGAGTCTAAGCTATTGGTTGAACATTTATAATTGCTGTAAAGTCTCTGTTTGGGAATGGTTGTCAGGACAGAATGTCCTCTTACAAGGCAATGCCCTGAAAGGAGGGCACTTTGAGGAGGGAAGAGGCAGGAAAGTGGTGGGAAAGCAGAGGAGCAGACAAAGCTTGGTGTGGCTGAATCTAGAAGAAACGAGGAAGCAGATGAGGTCAACCAGAGTTCATGTAAGTCCAAGAAGATGTTTGCAGAAAGGAGGTATAGGTTTTCTTGCAACTACTATAAGAAGTCCAAGTTTGCAAGGAGACTTTGTAAGTTACTATTGAAGATGGGAGATTGAACCATGGTGGTGTTGATGGGTTTCTTAAAGTATCTTTAGATTTTTCCTTCTTGTCAAGTCATTTTCCTATGATGCCTTGATTCTGCATTCACTACTAAAGAGGTACTTCTCCCTAGAAGTACAGGATGCTTAGTCCACAAGACAAAGTAGGGAAGGCTAGGTTTTGAGGAGTTCACATTTCTCTGTATTTGAAGGAATAAATTATTGCATTTCCTTACATGTGATTTATTAAAAAGCTACCACTATATATATTATGAAGAAAAAAATACTCCCAACTGAGCTATGACATCAAACTTCCATATAATATAGAAAATGTTCATGTTCATTGAAATGTTGCTTTTAGAATTATTTATACATTACAGTTTGGTTTCACTTTTGTCTACATGCAATAAAATTTAATTATAAAACTGAGGCATGAATCTTTGTAATCGTTATAAAGATATTAAAATCATAAATAAATATCAGCTTGTGTATTATCAATAGGGTACAATATTCAATTGAAATAAACTTAAAATGGTAGAGCTTTTCTGATGTCTATGCATTCTAATCAATGACAACTTATTCTAGCTGCTCTCTGGCCATCAATAGTGAAAGAAATCATTTGGAAGATACACACTGACATTATTGTTAACAAAGTGTAACTAAGATATATATCTTATGGTGATAACACAGTAGCAGTGATAAAATGTCTTCATAAATAAAGCTGCAAATTTGAATAGGGTTGACTCACTTGATTCTTGTCTTCCTCACTCTACAATTTATCTTCCAAATAACCAAGAAAGTTGTGTCTACCACAAATCAAATCTCCTTATTGACCATGAATACACATTATACTCCTTATATAACATACAACTCATCATGTATATACACAATACATAGTAAAAATATATTATATATCACACACATTATATAGCACAGACACATGACATCACTAGATATCACTATATATTACACCTACTATACATCAGAAACACGTACATCACTCACACACTCCCTGTAATACATACGATATATCACACACATACTGTACAACATACATATAATATACATCATACACATACTATACAATATAACACACTATATATCAGACTTCAATATCTACCATATATACACTAGACATCACAAGCACAGTAGACATTGAGGAAATGCAAAGAACACAACACACAACCTAGGCATCACACACATACACTATAAATTATACGGCTGAAGACTGGTTTCCAAACAGAATGAATTAAACCTAGGGTCAGAGGAAATGATATGTGACTTCAGAGGCAGAAATGGGAGTGACTCTATAAATAAGGGTTATTTGATCTATAAAAAGTCTCATATTTGCCTGTTTGCTAGTGCTGTGCCTTAGCAAGTGAAGAGTCTTGGATATTTGAGCTCAAGTTTAGATGATTCCCAAGATTCCTGAAATGCCTGTGGTCAGAATGAATCTAGGACCAGGCTTTGAAGATCTCTCTCTCTCTCTCTCTCTCTCTCTCTCTCTCTCTCTCTCTCTCTGTCTGTCTCTCTCTCTCTTACACACACACACACACACACACACACACACACACACACACACACACGCACACACGCACACGCACACAAAATGGATTTTATTCTGCAGTAAGGGCTGAGCTGGAGTGAGTAATACCTTGGATGCTGCAAAGAGGAGGGAAGGCTCTTGAGGATGATACATTGAGGTACAAAATATTGCTATTTCACTTGATATTTTCTTCTGTTACCTCAAAGTATGTGTAGAATTTAAGAGGAACCAGAATGTGGAAGAATTTTCAAGCAACGAAATGAAAATATGGCTTCTAGTTATGGGATTTCTGTATGAAAATGAGTGGGTCTAAGATTCTTGTGCCTTCCTTGGGCTCTTTTACTTCTGTTGGTTTGTCTTGTTCAGTTTTGATGTGATAGTATTTATCTTACTATATTTTAGTTTGTTGCCATTATTATCTCTTAGAAGCTTGGTCTTTTCTAATGAGAGATAGGAAGTAGATTCATGTGAGATGGGGTTGGAGGAGACGAGGTGGAAAGGAACTGGGAGGATTAGAGGGACAGGAAACCATTGTCAGGATATACTATGTGAAAAACTAAGAAGATAGGCAAAAGAAAGAATAGGAAAGGTAGAAATCAGAGAGTACATGACAGGTAAAGGCCCACAAGAATACCTTTATAGAAACACCACAAATGAAGGGTGACAGGAGGTTCTATGAAACATGATTTAGTTCAACACAGCCTATATGACAAAGATGATGGAGAAAACATGTAATGGGGTAGAACTATAAACAAGGGGCTATAAAAACCACAGCAAAGTGTGATCTCTTAACTCTGTTACAGAAAGAAAAGTAGAGAGGGTGAGGACTGAATTCTTCAGACAATGAGATCTGGCCAGGTTATAATGACCAGAGACTTGAAGATGCAATTGTGCATGATCTAATAACATGGTAAGGGTCTTACTATATACTCAATTTATCATCCACTGTATTTTAGAGATAATTAGAAGTGTGTACTTCAGAATAGCTTATTTCCAACTTTAATAATGATTAAAACATCACAGATGCAGTGACTTCACTGGAAGGAAACATTTTTTGTTTTTATTTATGCCTTGAGAATTTCATACAATATATTTTGATCAAATTTAATAGGCCAGTGTGTCAGAGGGTAATGAATGAGTAGAATATGCAAACTCAAAAGAAATGTTAATCTTCAAATACAAATGAAGAAGAAATAAAGTTAACCAATGACCTAGCTCTGTATGCATAAGCCCCAATACAAAAACAAAAAGTACATGAAAAGCCAAGGTAATTTATAGCAACCAAAAACTGTTAATTGTAAAACAATGACCCCAAGTTAAAGTGAATTGGATGAAATCCCAGAAAAAAACAAAACAAAAAAACTTCAAATTAAGATATAAGGATTTTATCTGAACACAAATAAGAAAATAAATTATTGGACTAAGCACAAGACAATATAAAAAATGCTAAATAAAATGAAAATGTCTGTTGTTTTATCATTGGCACAGTGGCTGCACCCTAATCTACTGCTGTTTCAGCTACTGGCTGTGGCTCCACAATCACTGCCCTTCTGCTCAGGTGGAGGCTCAGAGGGGCTTCTGTGTCCTGCCAGAACTGCCACTGCCTCTGTAGCCAAATGTAGTTCTTAAGTCTGTATTGTTCAATTTTACCAGTAAAGACTCAGGAGTTAGATGCTGGGGTGAAACCCTGCTAGCGCAGAGAGGCTGAGAAGCAACCATTTGACATTTCTACTTAGCCAGTCACCCAGCAAGAGAGAGTCTCTTCCTCCATCCCAAACAAACAACAAAAAGACTACTAAACCGAAGTTCCTCCCTACTACTTCCTATGCTTTTCTCTACCCATTTTTCTGGTCACTCTCTAACTCTTTATGGCTACTTTCTGCCAACTAGTTTCTGGCTCTGACTCCTGATCCAAGGTATTATTTAATTAATACAAACTCAGGGTTCACAGTGTGATCAAATATCCCACAGAAAATATCAGCTCATTGTATAAGAATTCAATAATTAGAAATACTGGATGGAAACCAAATAGAAATTTCCAGTGGGAAACAAACAATAAAATAAACAACAATAAAATAAAACCTAAGTCAAAATCCATAGAAAGTCTCAACAATAGGGATGAAGGGAAGGACATGATGAAGGAGAGGATGAAAATAATGGAAGAATTGGAACTTTTCTGAGAGGATAAAGGTAATTTGATAAGAAAGTTTGAGTGGACCATATTCTAAATTTCTAGTGTGATTCCCACAAACAGTACTAAATTTTCAAAACTATTGTTCCAATGTAACGAATTATAGGAGTTAATATCAGTTAACTAAGAACAAGTTTAAGAGATGAAATTTAATTGTTCTGAAGGAAAACAAGGTTATATATCACTAAAATACTTAAGGGTGACAGAACTGAAGAAATTTAAAATTCGGAGGCACTTCTGCCCTTCCTCTCTTTTGCCTTAAAGGTGGGATATAAACCTCCTCTGTGGAGACAACCACATACCAGCCCAGAGAAAGGAGATGAGAGAGGAATCAACAAGCAGACTGCTTCATCTCCGTCCCCTTGCTTCTGGAATTGCTTGTTTCTTCCTTTGTTTGTCACTATCTAAGTTTGTTTTCTTTCTTCCTTTCTTCTTCCTTCCTTTATTCCTTCCTTCCTTCTTTCCTTTCTTTCTTTGTTAAAATGATATTTGAGAAGGCTTTTTAAATTAAACGTTCTACTCTCTGGAGAGAGTTTCTTCCTGACTATAAAATGGAATGAGCTCACATTAATGAGGTTAATTTTCTTGTGTTAGTCTGCCTTCTATTACAGTAGTGTCTCACCTATGGGTTTACAAAGGCTGTAAAGAAACATTATGTACTTGTCCCTTTAATCCTTTTTATAACATGTTTACCATAGCAAAGAAGGAAAGTATAGTTCATGCAGTTTAAAAATGCATTTGGAATGTCTTCTCAAACTGAGTAAAAGCTGGGATTCCTGAACACTAACTTGCTTTGCTTGAGGAGAGAACTCAAGATGTTTTTAAATGTATCCTAGCATTAGCCCCACTAATGATAATAAATTACTGCTAACAAATGATTTATAGCACTACAAAGTTGTCTTTTACAGGGCTTTCTGCTGTGTAGAGTCTTGGACTTGGGTTCTATTTGATGATATGTAGTTTATCTCATCTGTGTGATTTTGTAAGCAAAGGGTTTTTGTTTGGAGATAAAGAAGAGTAGAGTAGTCAGAGAAGCAATGAGGAAAGATGAGGATGCAAAGCTGGGTAAGGTGATTATGGCATAAAGCTGCCTCTAAGTTGCTGAAGAAACAAAGTTCCAAGCCTGAAAATCAGTAGCCTGAAGGTCAGAGGAGATAGAAGATGGGTTTACAAAAGGCATTTCAAATGGATGTGAGCACAAACATTATGCCTTGACATTGGGTCCACCTTGACCTTGTCATTGACCACAGAGGAGCTTTAGGAGTTCAAGACTCAGAGGATCCAGTGGGGACCATCTACAAAGAACAATGACAACACAGATTGTGAAGGTGATTCATTAAATAAAGCAAATAGCCAATAAATTACAGCAGTGAAGAATCACAAGATAACAGTAGCAACTTTGACAGGGGACTTAAGTGTTTGGTATCAAAGACAGAGGCCAAGTCCTTATGAATTAGAAATTAACATTATTTCACTTTAATATGCTATTGAGGCTGAGGAAATTTTATAATGCCTAAATGACAAATGTCCATATATAAGAGCACTGAATTCTGAAATCTCCATCAATCCAGATTCTTTATGTGTAATTTTAATTTAATTTTAAATCCTAGTAAGTTTTATTAACAATATTTAATTTGGTTTGCCCAACTTCTTTTCTGGATAAATTTGAAACATTTGGGAAACTATTGTTTCTTAAAACCATTTGAATTTTTTTCCATTCCGGGAACTGAATTTAGTAACTTGCACATGTTAGGCAAGCTCTCTGCCACTAGGCTCTATTTACAGGCCTAATTGTAGATATTTTTTCATACCTATTTACTTAAGCATAAGTACCATTATCATAATGAGACTTAGTAGAAGGCATGAGACTCCAGAGACCTTAGAGACATCTCATTTATTGAATAAGTGGGTTGCTTCATATTAGCCCTGAGAGACTTGAAAAGGTTATTTCTAACTTATGTAATGCACCTAGCTAATACTGTGAATGAAATATGATAGTATTAAATTTTGTAAGCTGGGTAGTGGTGGTGTACACCTTTAATCCCAGCACTTGGGAGGCAGAGGCAGAGGCAGAGGCAGACAGATCTCTGTGAGTTTTAGGTCAGCCAGGTCTACAGTGATTTCCAGGACAGGCTCCAAAGCTACACAGAGAAACTCTGTCTCAAAAAGCCAAAAAAAAAATGTTAACAGGAATTTCTGAGATCTTCCCAGACCATCCCCCTCCCCTTGTGTCTTGTTACCACATATGAGAACACACCATGTTCATCAAGTTATTCCTCTACCACTATCCTCAGTCGTTACACCCAGCCCATCTTCACTCTATGTCAACCTCAGACCCACACATTCCAGGGATCCCACAACCACAACCATTGTAAGGGACTCAGATAGGTTACCTGTGTCCTCTTTTCCCTACTACATTTTGGTTTCTCTAGGATACCCCTTGACCTGGTGCAACTACCTATGGGAAGCCCCTCCTGCCAGACTAAATCTATTCCCTTGAGACTTGCTGCCTTTTTTGCCAACCCAGGATAACCATAGTTCTGTTTACATTGCCCTCCAAAGATGCCTGATCATGCTACTATACTGAGCAAGACTGTGAGTTGTGATGATCAAAAAAAAATTAAAAATAAATAATTTAAATGATTTTTTTCTACACTCAGGAACGAATAATCACAAAACAGTTAACCAAATGGACAAAAGTTTTACAAAGCAACAATAAAAGAACAACACTTAACAGAAATGAATAAAATATTGTTTACTTATTGTTTACTAATAGCGTTCAATATTGACAGTCTCAATTCCCCATAAAAAAGACAAAGACTAACAACTTGGACTAGAAAACAGTATCCATCTTGCTGCTATTTCATAAAAACAAAATCCTACTAATCAAAAAAATCACATATTTCCCCTAACATAGTGTATTTGTTATGTTTTTTATTGCTGTAAGGAGATACCATGACTACAGTACCTCTTACAAAGAAAAATATTTAGTTGGATCTGACTTACAGTTCAAACATTTACTCCATTATTGTCATGGTGGGAAGCATGGTGACATGAAGACAGACATGATTCTGGAGAGATAGCTGAGCATTCTATATCTGGATCCTAGGGCAGCAGAAAAAGAGACACTGAGCCTGGCTTGATCTTTTGAAACCTCAAATTCTACACCCAGTAACATACTCCTGCCAAAAGGCCATACCTACTCCAACAAAGCCATACATCCTAATTCTTTCAATTAATGTCACTCCTTAAAAGCCTTTGGGGGCCATTTTCATTAAAACCACCCCACACAGTAACAGTGGAATGCTTCAATACCTCACTCTTACCAATAGGCAGAATATCCAGGCAAACCTAGAAATTCTGGAGTTAAATAACCTAAATCAAATGAACCTAGCAGACATCTTCAGACCATTTAACCCAAATACTTCAGAATTCACTTTATATGCAGCCAAATGAAATTTCTCTAAAATGAACCACATATTAGAACACAAACCTATTTTAACAAATATAGGAAAGTTGAAATATCCTGCATTCTGTCTGACAAGTGTGAATTAAATGTAGATATCAAGAATGAGAATGTCAGGAATTACACAAACTAATGTAAGCTAAACAACTCACTAATGAATGCAAATTCAATCAATACAGAAATCAAGAAGTAAACTAAAAACTTTTTAAAAATGAATGAAAATGAAAAGACAACATAACAAAGTCTGTGGGGCACAACAAAGGCAGGTCTAAGAGAAAAGTTCACAGCACTAAGTGCCTATATCAGAAAAACTGGAGAGATCTCATATTAATAATTTAAATATATACTTACAAGCTGTAGAAAACAAGAAGAAAAACTCCACAAAAAGGTAAACAGGAAAAAGTAATCAAAATCCAGCCTCAAATTATTAACAAATTTCAAAAGACTAAATATCAGAGTAAAGGAAGGTAGCTTCAAAAATTCAACAATATTGACAAACCTTTCATCAATTCAACAAAAAAAGAGAATCTTTGAATTAATAAAATTAGAAATGAAAAGGAAATATTACAATAAATACTGAGGAAATTCAGAGGATCATAATGACATATTAAATAAAAACCTAAAAATGAGTGAGTCTCTCTCTCCTCTCTCTCTCTCTCTCTCTCTCTCTCTCTCTCTCTCTCTCTCTCTGGATACATAGATGTATATATGTTAACCAAAGTTAAATCAGGATAAAATAAAGAATTTAAACAGACTCATAATACTTACTGAAACAGAATCAATAATTAAAAATCTTACATCTAAAAGATTCCAGGACCAAATTGATTCAGTGTAGAACTCTGCCAGACATTCAAATAATTAATGCCAGTGCCCTCCCCAAACTGGTCTTTAAAATAGAAAATGAAGGAAAATTTCCAAATTATTTTTATAAAGCCACAATTTCTCAAATCACACAAGACTTAAAGCAAATTATAAACCAATATTACATATCAATGTAGACGCAAAAAATTCTCAATGAAATACTTGCAAACCAAATTTAAGAACACATAAAAAAGATTATTCTTCATAATCAAGTAGGATTTATCCCAGAGATTTAGGAATAGTTCAGCCAATATAAATCAGTAAACACAATCCACCACATAAACAAATTAAATAACAGAAACCACATTATCATCTCATTAGATGTAGAAAAAGACTTTGACAAAATCAAGCATCCCTTTGTGATAAAAGACCTGGGGAGACTAGGAATATGAAGGACATATTTCAATTTAATGAAGGTAATTTACAACAAACCCACTGCCAACACTATTCTAAAATTAGAAAATCTCAAGTTATTTCTATTAAAAACAAGACAAATGCACTCTCTTAATATCTGTTCAATAATAATGATTAAAGTCATAGCTAAAGTAGTAAGTAAAAGACATCCAGGGGACACAAACAGGAAAAGAAGAAATCAAAGAACTCTCATTTTAAGGTGATTTGGTTTTATGCCTACAAAGACCCTAAATAATCTTCCAAGAATTGTCTACAGTTGATATCAATGAGGTAGCATGTTACAAAATTAACAAAGAAAAATCAGTCCCCTTCTTGTGTACAATGACAAATGTACTGCGAAAAAATTGGGACATAATGCCTTTCACAATAGCCTCAGAAAAATAAACTATATTGGAATAAATAATCAAGCAAATGAAAGACTTTTATAATAAAAATTTTAAGAGGTTGAAGAAAGAAATTGAAAAAATTCAGAAGAAGGAAAAACTTCCATGCTCATGAATAAGTATGAATATTTTGGAAATGACCTTTTTACAAAAAGCTATATACAAACAATGGAATCACCATCAAAATCCCAACACAATTATTCACAGAAATTTCAAAAAATAATTTCAAACTTCATATAAAACACACAAAAAACAGGACATGTAAAACAATACTCTATAATAAAAAGAACTGGTGAAGATATCATAATTCCAGGTTTCAAGTTAAAAAGGTATCACATAGAACTGAAGATCCAGACATAACTGTGCACACCCATGAGCACCATAGTTTAAGGGAGGAAGAAGATGAGGAGGAAAAGAGGAGGAAGAAGAAGAAGAAGAAGAAGAAGAAGAAGAAGAAGAAGAAGAAGAAGAAGAAGAAGAAGAAGAAGAAGAAGAAGAAGAAGAAGACAACCCCACAAAACACTGGAGAAAAGCCAACATCTTCAGAAAATGTATGGGGCTGGTTGAACTGGATAGCTTCATGCAGATGAACAAAAACAGACTATCACCTTGCACAAATCTCAATTTCAAATGGATTAAGACCTCAAAGTAAAACCAGATACCAGAATATGATAGTAGAGAAAGTGTGAAATACAGTTGAACTTATTGGTAAAAGAAAATATTTTATGAGCAGGAACCTGAGAGTACAAGCTTCAAGACCAACAAGACCTTGAGTTTGATGTTTAGCAATGATTTCATGTTATCCAAAGCAATGAGCTCACATGTTTGATGTCTTTGTTTTTCCATTTTGAAATGAAATCAAAGATTGTTGTCAACTGAATAGTCTTATGTCAACTTGACACACAAACTAAAATAATCTGAAAGGAGAGATCTTCAATTGAAAAAATGTCCATAAGATCTGGCTATAAGGTATTTTCTTAATTAGTGATTGATGAGGGAGGGCCCAGTCTATTGTGGGTGATGTATTCCCTGGTCTAATGGTAGAAGAAAGTAGTCTGAGAAAGCCACAGGTAGCCAGGCAGTAAGCAGTACCCTTCCAAGGCCTCTGCATCAGCTTCTGCCTCCGAGTACCAGCCCTGTTCGGGTTGCTGTCTTGACTTCTTTCAATGCTGAACAGGAATATGGATGTGTAAGCAAAAAAGCAAAAAAGCCCTTTTCTCCCCAACTTACATTTTGGTCATGGTGGTCATTATAGTAGAAACCCTACCTAAAACATCACCTGTGAGGTGATCCTCACAGGCATAATCAATTTCATTCATTTGGTGTATTAGTCAGGGTTCTCTAGAGTAAGAGAATTTAAAGAATCTCTCTCTCTCTTTCTCATATATATATGCTCCAAGAATCCAGTAGTTGCTCAGTTCATGTGGCTGGATGTCTCAGTTGGTCTTCAGTATACCTATAATTCCAAAGAACTAGGGTTTAATGCCAGTGAAGGAATGAACTTGCTAGAAGGCAAGAGTAAGCAGGAAAGAGCTAAAGCTTCCTTCTACCATGCCCTTACATAGGCTTCAAGCAGAAGGTGTTGCCCAAAGTATAAGTGAGTTTTCCCAGTTCAAAAAGTCTTGATTAAAGGTGTGTCTTCCTACATCAAAGATCCAAATTAGATGTTGATTTTCTTACTTCAAATTAAGCAAAATCCTTCACAGGTGTATCTTCTATTTTGAAGTTTTAGTTAATTTAGTTAATTTAGATATAGTCAAGTTTGCAACCAAAAATACCCATTACAAGTCCACCCTTTGTCAACTTGACACATAATCACATCTCCTTATGCCATGTTTAATTTCCAAATGAAAACAATAAACACCTAAATATGATATAGCTGTCCCACATATAGCCTCAAACACATTATAAATTTAGAATAAGTGACAATGTCCCCTGAGGGACATTCTTTTAGTGTCTCAAACTTAAATATTGAAAAAATGAAGAAAGAAAACACAAATATCAGCACAAATGCATTCTTAATAAAATATGACAGAAGCACTCAAATCAATTATAACCTTTTTTTTCTGTAACTGGTCACATGGCTTTAGCTGGTATTTATTATTACCTTTATCTACTACCCATTCTATATTTCTTCATGCTCTGCAGGCACCTCTATAAGTCTTGGCTCTCTTTCTGGAATAATGACCCATACCTTCATTCTTGATAGGTCCATGCCCTTTGTCATCTTTCAAGGATTAGGCCATTGTAGTTTCCCATTGACTGTAATCACAGGACATGGTAGTGAAGGAACCGGCTTCCCTTTTGGCAGCCATAATGGTCGAACATGTGCTTCTATGACCTTGACCTAGACACTAGAAAGTCAGATGCCTGTCTCGTGACAGGGAGCCAATCAGAAGTTACCTGGTGGCGCTATGCTTTACGACCTTAGGTGTGCTTTACGGACAAACGCACGCACGACAATGATGTAGAGAGCATAGCAACCACCCTGGGAGGGCCTATGGACCATAACAACCAGTTGACCAATCAACACAGGGCAAGCCCTTCAAGCCTGGAGGCACACCAATCGTGAGCCTGTGCGTACCCCTAGACACTCCCCTTACGCTGCCCTATAAGATCTTTTGGGAGACCCAAGGAGCCGTCTTTTCTCGCCATCCGCCATGGCGGGTGGGTGAAAGACCCGAGCTAACATGGGGTTAGCTCGTTAAACTACAATAAAGCCTCATGCAGTTTGCATCAAGCTTTCTCCTTCATTCTGTGTTTGGGGTGGCCGCCGTCCTGGGCGAAGATTCTGGAAGCCTCAGCTTTCTGAGGGTCTTACAGTAGCACCAAAAGATGCCCCAAAGGATCTTCTGCACCCCAATTAATAATCTTTACCTATATTATGTAGCAGCAATACAAATTCCCTATAGTATTCTGCATCAGTCACCCCTACAAACACTGTTAATCCTTTCTTAGCCTGATGGTTTATGCCCAAAGTGACTAGGAGTCTGAGTACCAGTTCAATGGATTGTTTATTCTGGTTCCTGGCAGGAGTGCCTGTCGTGGCCAGAGCTATCTCAGCCCTAAGCTACCACCGCCATGAGGTTCTGCCTGAGTGGGGGAGCATGGGCTTGGAACCTCCCAGCAACCCAGTGGCGATAAAGACCAAACACAGGCATCTTGTCATCTTTAGAGAGCTCTCAGTTCCATGTTGTAAAACTAGAGTCTCTTATTTATTTAGCATCTTCTTGGCTGTTTCTTAACCATGCTTCTATGGCTATGAGGAGGCCATTTCTGTCCTTCTGTTGACTCCTCTCCCCAGATGGCTCCTAACTCCCTGTCCTCACTTGTTAGTTACACACCTAGCACCTCCACCCAGGTGCAGGCCTATTCAGATGCTTAGGCCCATAGAGATGCAAACTAGGAGGCATTCTACCCTGAGGCCATGGTAAACAATAGTAGACCTGCTGGCATTAGCAATACAATATTCGGCTGGAGCTCCTGGTTGAGAGGCTGGACCTCAAGACATTCCATAATGGAACTATTTTGGTCCCCGACAAGTGCCCCCCTCCCTGGAAGCAGAACTTCTAGCCAACACAACTCAAGGTTGTGGGAACAGGAAGCAAAACTTTTCCTAGGGGATCACTAGGGGTGGTAACGAGTGGAAATATTCCTCTTTCCACCACTTGATTCCTGGACTTGTAGATCCTGGCTATGGGATAAATTATACCATATGCTGATTCAATGCATATACTGCCTTCTGTAGAACTCTGCCCCAGCCTTCCAGGCTCTGTAACTGTATCTTCAAAAGGCCATGCTATCTTTCTGAATGGTATCAATGTAAGACCCCCGGAAGCTCAGGCCTCCAGAATCTTTTCCCAGGACTTCGGCCACCCCAACCACCATGAGGAGGCAGAAACTTGATGCAAACAGCAAGAGGCTTTAATGAAAGTTAGACGTTTGTACAAACGGGCTCTCTCAGCATGCAGGCTAGAGAGCAGCCCTGTCCCAGGCACAGGCGTTTTTAAAGGCAAAAACCATAAGCTTAGGGAGGGGCCTCGACTCTCTGTCCATTGAATACATGACCAGAGTCATGGGTTCCTAGGAAGCCCTTTGTCTTGAGGGGAGGCCTGGGAATCAGATAGCTTCCTGACCCCACCTGCAGACCTCAGGATGCGCTAACTAATGGTAGCTATCTCCTTGTTTCACAGGGATCCTTAATTGTTAATGATTGACACATTGGTCAGTGGGGCAATCTGTTTCCTTCATGAGCCCCTCGGGGAGGGTGGCCATCTGGGAATTCTTAGTACCCAGTTATCTTATGGCCTTGTAAGGGAGTAATTGCTGGTGGCTGGTAAATTCCAGGCACTAAGTCATAGTAGTAGCCTTGGTCAGTTTCTGGGCTATATTTCTTTGCTAATTTTTAAGTCTTTCAATCAACACTGTTTTTGTAAGGAATTTGTGATTAAAGGTAACACGAATGGTTTCTAGAAACAAAATACAAACAAAATAACAAGTTTTAAGAGAGAATTTTTCCATGAGGATAGATTGTATCCCTGAAATAAGGGCCATGTAGTGTCAGGATTCACTGGAAGTGGGAACTTAACTAGAGTTGACTCTGCACAATCACAGGAAGATGTTAGACTTGAAGACTAGCCAACATCAAGACCCCAGTTACAAAGAGGCTGTTTCAACATGGGAGAATGGTTCCTGGAAAGTACTCTACACAACAGGCAAGCTTCCAGGTGTTGGGATCTCCTTATGGAAAACAAACAAACAAATATAAAATCATCAGTCAGACACTTTTCCATCAGAGAACTAAATTCTAGAAAGGAGAAGTTGGGGTGCCAGGTGTAATGGGTAAAGAGAATGTGTCTTTTGAGTTAAACTGCAAGTTACTAACCTTGCCTCCTCCATCACATTAATACTCAGGAATGTAACTTAAAAATGCAAATCTAAATTGACTGATCATTACAAGTGTGTTTCCATAGCTGTGTTGCCAGGCTGTTGCATTATCTCTGAGCCTCTGCTTTGAGTACTATTCACAACTCTAGTTTTCTTTTAAGGTAACAAAACTAGTCTTACATGAACTCAACAGTTCTCAAGCCCCAGGAGTCCCATTTCACTGTGTCTTTCACCAGTAACACCTCTACTCCTACACACAGAAAGACAACAGTCCCTATACTGGAGTAATGGACATCTGAAAGAGGTTGCCGTGATTTAAACATTTACTCTCGTCTGGATCCAGGGATTTATTTGTTTTCCTCCTTACAGTTTTTAATATGAAAATTAGAGCCTAACATATTCACATGCTAGGCAAGCCCTCTACTAGTCAGCTATATCACCAGCCCAAGAATTAGGCATTTTGATTTAGATTTTTGAGACTGGATTTTGATTTGACCTAGCAATTCAAAGGTTTATATTTCTCAGGTACAGAATGACTGGTTACAAGATGTTACCTGGCAAGACAATTAAGAACTTGTCTTCCAAACTTGTCTTGCAGCTACGGGGAAACAGAGTTTCTCTTTCCTATGAGATATAAAATGGTGAAGGAAAAGCATAAAGACAGACTGACTGAGTCTGAAACTGGCAGAGAGGAAAATGTACCAAATAATGAAGAGAGGCAATCCCTGAAGATGTTTGAATTCCCGGCTCCACCACCCCATGATGTTGTCTGGACTTCTCTGTTTAATGACCTACTAAATATCTTTCTTTTCTTATTTGACTTTATAATCAAAATACACCTAATACATCTCCCTCTGCAGTCTTTTTGAATACAGAAAGTGTCACTGTATGACCCCAGCTGGTTTAGGACTCATTAGCTAACTAGACTGGGCTGACCGTGAGTTCATCTCCCTCCTTCCTCAGACTCCTGAGTGATGGAATTTATCCCTGTGCCAAGTGTTCCCTCTGTAAATTCCCACTAGGTGCCAGTCATAGGTTTTTTAGAAACATTAAGTCAATGAAGATTAGAGACGATTCTACAGTAGACACAACAATTTGGCCCAAAGAGTTCTACATTCTAATCATTAGAGCCTGTGAGTATATTGTCTTTCATGGAAACAATTTCTTTGTAAATGTGATTAAGGATAAAGGCTTGAGATTCGGGAGATCAATGTAATCAAATGAGTTCTTGAACGAGGAACACAACACAAGATAGGGTCAATGATGAGATGAGCCAGGTGATACAGGACACCAGCAATCCTAACAGTCGCCAGCAGAGGGAGGATTGTTGACAGTTTACAGCTAGCCAGTGGCACATAATGAGATTTAAGGCATGGATAAAGAAAATGGAGATGGGAGAAAAAAAAGAGATTGTGAGTCTCAACCTGAAAGGAAATGTTTACTTGAGAAGGTGTTCCCTGTAGAAAATAGGTATGGCCTTAGCAGGCAGCAAGAAATTAGAGACCACAGTCTCACAAGTACCAGGAACTGAGTTCTGCCAAACACCTGAATAAGCAGGAAGCATATTTTTGTCTGTACCTCACCACCTAAAGCTTCATTCCACTAACACTATGTCTTCTCTCAAGACCACAGTAAGATCTGACAAAGGTAAAACCCTTTCAAGTGGTTGTTGTCATCTCAGAAATAAAAAAAAAAAAATTGGATATTCAACACTACATTTACCTGAAAAATCAGATAATACCACCCAAAGTCTTTTAGAAAATATCCAGGGTGAATATGTACGCACATCCACACTAAAGGGAGGATAGAAGAGTAGCCCACTGTTTGCAGACTTTTCTGTTTCTCCTGCCAGTTCACAAATCAAGACAAGACTTATTAATTATAAAAGCTCAGCCATTAGTTTAGGCTTCTTTTTAATTAGCTCTTATAACTTATATTAACTCATTTCTATTAATGCAAATGCTGCCACGTGACTCGTGGCTTGTTACATCATCCCATGCAAGTCCTGCTTCCTCTGCATCTCTGGCTGGACATTCTCCATGTCTCTGCCCTTCTTCTTCTTCTTCTTCTTCTTCTTCTTCTTCTTCTTCTTCTTCTTCTTCTTCTTCTTCTTCTTCTTCTTCTCTGCTCTGAAAATCCTGCCAAGCTATTGGACATTCAGGTTTCATTAAACCAATCCGAGTGACAAATCTTCACAGTCCAGAGAAGTCAGTCTCAAAGAGGATCTCTGGCTGACAAAGTAGAGAAAGCATGTTTTTTGTGCCACAAGCAATCACCGGCAAGGAACATGTTACCTGTGCTAGCTTTTTGCACTGATCCAAATACAACACTAGTGTGCTGGTTAGGTTTTTCAAATTGACTAAACCTACACAGATCTGCAATAAGGGAATTTTTTTAAAAGAATTATCTCCATCAGATCAATCAGTAGTCAAGTGTGTGTAGATATTTTCTTGGTTAATAACTGTAGTGGGGCCCACCCACTGTAAGCAGTAACAACCCCTGGGGAGGTGTTTCTAGGTTGTATAAGAAAGAAGGCTGGCCGGGCGTTAGTGGCGCATGCCTTTAATCCCAGCACTGGGGAGGCAGAGGCAGGCGGATCTCTGTGAGTTCGAGGCCAGCCTGGTCTCCAGAGCGAGTGCTAGGATAGGCTCCAAAGCTACACAGAGAAACCCTGTCTCGAAAACCCAAACAAAAAGAAAGAAAGAAAGAAAGAAAGAAAGAAAGAAAGAAAGAAAGAAAGAAAGAAAGAAGGCTGAAATAGCCAGAAGGAACAAGCCAGTTATCAGTATTTGTCCATGGCCTCCATTTCAGTTCTTCACTCCAGACTACTATGTTGACCTTCTGCCCTGACTTCTCTTCATGATTGATGATAACCTATAAACTAAAATTAACACATCCCTCTACAAACTACTTTTGGCCCTGGTCATTATCAGAGTAATAGAAAGCAAACTAAGACAACTAGTAAAGAAAAAGCAGGGTTGAGCCTAGAGGTTCAGCAGCATTAACTGGTGTTGGAGGTGCTTTTCTCTACACACAGGTACCAGAAGCAAGAGTCAGAAGGCAAGGGCAGATATTGAAAAAACAAACAAGGGTGGCTTACTTGGGATGATGTGGATATTAGCATCAGCAAAGTTATAATATGAAGTTCCCAGACAGTAACAGTGAAGAATACTCAGTGAACACTGGGGGGTGTGGAGGGAGGCAGTGTGGTGGTTTGAACAAGAATGGCACCCATGAATTCATAGATTTAATGCTTAGTCAACAGGGAGTGGTACTATTTAAAAGAATAGAGGTGTGGCCTTGTTGGATGAAGTATCACTGTTGGTGTCCTTCAAAGCTTCAAAATCCCAGTCCAGATCCCAGTGGTCCTCTCTTCCTGCTGTTTGTGGATCCAGTTGTAAAACCCTCAGCCACTTCTCTAGCACCTTGACTGCCTACATGCTCCATATTCCCCACCATCACAATAATGGACTAAATGTCTGAAACTGTCAACAAGCCCAGATTAAATGCTTTCTTTTATAAGACTTGCTGTAGTCATAATGTTCCTTCATAGCAATAGACTAAGACAGACAGGAAAATTAAAGCAGTATGATTGCAATTATTACACAAATCCTAGTGTGGCCATGGCCCTACAGTCTAACTGTAGGACAGGTTCACTCCAGTTCCTGTTTGCACAACTGGCAGGAGGTTCAAAGTGAGCTCATTCCCATTTCTTCACTCTGTCCCTGCCTTCAGGATGGTGTTTTGGAGGACATTTTCGAAACTATTCATCAACCCTAATAATGAGTCTAATACCAGGGATTTTATTTTGTGATCATGGGTACATTGAAGACTTTCAACTCATTATGTGGATTGGACACAGTGAAGGAAAACCCTAGGGCCTTCAGGAAGAAAAGTATTTATCTCAATGTATCTGTGAATTACAGGGCTATCCTCTGATCCGAACTGCGATCATCTTCAAGAATTCTGGGCCTGCTTGCAAAAATACCATCACAACTGAGCCTGTTGGCTGTTTACCTATCCTCATAGAAGGAGGGGACAGTGAGGGTCATGGGGTCCTTTAGACCTCACTCACAATTCTTCTCCAATTACATGTAGTCGTGTAGTAAGGTAGGAAGACAAAGGAAGAAAGCTTCATCTATGTGCCTTGGGAAGCCATCATCCCTGCTGTAAGTGGACTTTCCAGTGTGGTGACTTTAAGGTCACCTGCACTCCTTTCTATAACACCACACCCATTGTACTATATGTGATACTAAAACATCATAGATTTCCTGGGTTAAATTACTGGAATTGCATCTCGATTCCACGTTGAGACCTTAGGAAGAGGGGTAGATGTTGTTTCCATCTCTCCCAGGGAAGAAATTTTAGCAACAACCAGAATGTCTGCTGTGTAAGAGTATAAGAATATCCACGAGGACCGTGCCAGTTAGTTCCATGTGCCTGAACAATGACCTCACGAAAAGGAGATAAAGCTTATGAAGCAGAACTGCTGAGGAAAATACCCTTGTTTTCATTCAAGGGTAGCATGCACTGCACCATCATTCAGGCCAGCTTTTTTCCTCTTTTTCTTTCTTTGTTGTAATGGGCTAACTTTGCATTCATAGAAAGACGGTTATATCTCATCTGAAAAATTACATTTGAAAAATCCTAGAACATCTGAATTATTCATTAAGCTTTTAACAAGTATCAGAATTCTATTTAAAGACACTTCTTGAACTTTGATATTAAGTTGGTCAAACTGGAAAAGCATACAAAACCCTTGAATATTATGAATAATAAAAATAATTCATCAGGGCCTCAACTTTCTGTACACTGGGGAATAATTAGGAATCAATACCATATTTTAAAATGTCATAGTCTAATGAAACTTCTTTTCCTGTAAATTATTCCATAAAGCTGATCACCATACATGGTCTTTTACACAGAGCCAGGAACCACTCCATACACAACTCGAAAGAAAAGCTTCCAGCTAGTACTTCTCCTGGGAGGCAGAGCTTGGGAATTTTTTGCAGAGGAACCCAGGATTTTTGGTTTTGTTTTGTTTTCCTGTGAAACTATCTTTAGTTTTATTTGTTTATCTTCCTTGCTGCTTAATTGAGATGTGAACAAAGATAATTTGATTTCTTATCTAGGAATCTGCATTTACTAAACAGAAAACATTGGCATGTTCCTTCAAGCCCCCAGGGGTCCCTGAGCTTAAGTGCAGTTTCCTACAAATTATTCAGTGGTGAATGGCAGTGCAGTGCCTTTCTTTGATCATTAAGATTAATTGTTATTCATAATTCTGAGAAATATCAATAAGTGAGGTTATTAGTATACAGTAACACTGAGTGGGGTTTTCTACTGTTTGTTTATCTTAACAAATTAGGGCAAAAGTCTAAAGAACATTAAGCAAGTATTATTAAACACAAGGCACACTAAAACAAAAAAAATGTGACTAATTTCTGTTTTTCTGCAAGTGCTTTTGATTCTTGGATTTCTGGGAAATTCTTGTATAACAAGTCTAATTTTGTATAGTATCAGCTTCTCCCAAAACAAACAAGTCCTGGAAAACACAGTAAGTAAAAAGAAAAAAGAAAAAAGTAAAAAAACAAAAACAGGAATTTAGATTCTATTAAATCCTTTCACTTCAGCACTGGATGAGTAATAGTAGACAGTGCCCTAAAATAATTCAGGGAATTTAGGGGTAGAAATAATCCTTCATTTGATTAGTTCCTCCTTTTCTCATATATTGAAGCCCTGCCCCCAGACTGGAGTATGTCTCTGTGTGGAGGCCTATGTATGCATCTCTGTGTGTGTGTGTGTGTGTGTGTGTGTGTGTGTGTGTGTGTATGTCTGTTTGAGTGCCTGTGTGTGAATCTGTGTATGTGCCTATGTGTATATCTGTGTGTCACTGCCATTAAGAGATCCCAACTCCCAAATTCCTGACCAGTTTTCACTTCTGGTATCCTTTGTCCCTCTAAGATATGAAGGATCATAACAATAGTCCCCTTATTGCTACTGATAGAACTTTGGTGCAAGAAGGAATGTAGCCACCTAGACCATGAAAACTATGAGACCCAGTTAGATTGTAATTGTCAAGGCTAGACACATATCAAAGGAAAATGAGATCCCAGATATGTGGTCCCCACCCCCACAACTAGAAATCAGCATGCTTTCTATAGTGAGATCTGAAAATATGTGGCCAGCATCTGAAATGCATCAGCTCATTATTTTCTTTCTTTAACACAGGAGATCTATGTAGGTATCTTTCAAATACTGACTAACTTCCTCATCCTTCTACTTCTCCCTCTTTTCTTCCTTCCCCCTCTGTCCTTCCCTTTCCTGTCCTTCTCTATTTTAATTGAAGGAATGGAACCATCTTCACTAACTAGGAGCTGAACATCGTAATTATTTCCCAAAGAAGCAAAATTTAATGAGGAGGTATGCAGTAACATTGAGCATGGCCCACTAGGCCATGTTTTAGTGCAAAAAGAGAAAGAGGGGGGGGAAGGAAGGAAGGCCATTAGTTGAGAGTTGCTACATTAAAGATGAAATAGGATGTTTTCAGGGAGTCAGGGGAGTAGGCCAATTACCCAAGAGTACAGCTACTTCGGGAGTGGACAAAAATTGAATATCCAAGGAAAAAAAGATGAAGAAAAGATGAAAATGGGTATTTGTTGAAGCAAATGAAGAGCAAACAGCAGAAAGTTCCCTTTGAGAAGAGTAGGGTCCCCAAGTGGTCTGTAGGCTGGCCCTTTTATAGGGCCTCTACACTTTTCTTTCTTTCTTTCTTTCTTTCTTTCTTTCTTTCTTTCTTTCTTTCTTTCCCCATACTCTATCCCTTGACTAAATGGCCCTATTACAGATAATAATGGCTAAGACTTGTAGCGTTATAAGACTGATGACTTTGTTAGAAACCTATACAGAAAAAAAGTAAAAGAAAGCTATGCAGTTAGGAAAGAGAATGCTGTATTACATATATGAGTAGCTATTTCTAGAGGAAAAGTGTTCCATAAGAAGCAAAGATGTGATTATATTTTCTTCAGCATTTGGGAGGGTGGTCCATTGACTCAAGGACAACATTGATCCCATTTGGATTAAGATGCCTAACTGAACATTCTAGGCACTCTTCCAAGTTACAGTGGAGGCATGCTATTGAAAAATGCATTCCAATGTTATTAATCATTCTTTTTGAAAAAATAAGTCAAGTTGGAGGATGTTCTTATAATTGAGGCTGCCCTGCCATGTCCATTTTTTCAGCATATGCCAAGGGCCATATCTCCTGTCAGAAAAATATTTGATTAGTTTTTCTTAAGACTTTTGGGTCCAATTCTAGATATTATAGCCAGGCTGTCATATCAGTAATGAGATTGAGGAGGAAGGACAGGGAAGTCATAGGTTAGATATGATCTCTCCCTTCAAGCATTCTATAGTTTACCAGGAGGTATCTCCATTCTGCTATTGGGAGAACAATGGTCTAGCATGTCCCAGAAAGGTTCTATCTAGCTTGAATGGTGATATTTCTGAACTGACCTGTGTCTCAGTGCCAGATTTCTCTTTCTGCATTTCCTCCTGTTTCTGAACTAATTCACAGGATCATATTTAACATCCTTCTTTCCCACTTGTAGGAAAATGGAACAAGATCCCTGGTCCCTTTTCTTATAACTTTTGTATTTATAAAATTATCAGTCTTCAAAAGAACTTATTTCCCATTTGACTTACTGAAACCAGGTTACAATGAGACAACAAAAAGCTAGTAAATGATGGAAAGTAAAAGTATCTTGTGTTAAGGGATTAAAACCTACTGTTTGGGTCATGTTCAGGCAAGAAAAGAAATGGCTATTGTCTGAGTGCCCATAGTGTAGAGTGGGGCTAGAGAAGAGGGGCTCAAACAGACAATGTGGTTGTCTGCAAGAATTATATTAGCTACTATAATAGTTAAGTTTCCCTTATATCTTAGTTTGCATGTTTATGCCTGACAAATATAGGACAATGTCTGAGAGTGGTATCCAAAGAGGTAGATGTAGGCCAGGAAAAAAAGAGCCTTTTGCATTTAAGGGCAATTATGCATTGGGAAGATGAGGTACAGTGGAGACAAACTGATGGGAAAATTTAGAAAATAAGATGTCACAGAAAAGGAGTACTACTTTACAGTATAGTGTCTGTAGTGGTTGATGAAATGCCCCCATTCTATTTACAGAAAGAAGTAATACCCAGAAATGGTGAAAACTAGAATTTACCTACACATCTTGTGTTTATGAGTTGTACTACCAAGATTTATCTATCTCAAAGAAAACAATTGAGTAAAGAAAAACTGCACAGAATGGGAGAGAAATTTTGCTAGATATACAACTGACAAAGGAATGATGTCCAGAACACACAAAGAACAACCAAACAAACCAGTTTGGGGGAAAAATGACTCAAGTAAGAAATGGCCCAGGGTCCTCTCTAATTCTTTTGGTGTTAGCCCACCCTGTCCCCAGTCCCACACCCTCCTAGTTGCCTTATCTCATCTACAAGACTGGCAAAAAACAACTTCTTAATCGCAGGCCACACTGACCAGAAGGAAAAAAAAAAGGTATAGAAGAAGATGAAGAAATACTACAGCTCAAAGGTACAGAAGACATACTCAACAAAATTATAGAAGAAAACTTCCCCAACCTAAAGAAGGATATGCCTATGAAAATAAAAGAAGCTTACAGAACACCAAATAGACTGGACCACAAAAAGAATTCCCCTGCCACATAATAATCAAAACACCAAACTTAGAGAATAAAGAAAAAATATTAAGAGTGAAGAAGAAAAAGACCAAGAAAGATATAAAGGCAGACCTATCAGAATTACCCCCGACTTCTCAAAGGAAACTTTGAAAGCCAGAAGGTCCTGGATACATGTTCTAACAACACTAAGGAAACATTGATGCCAACCCAGACTACTGTACCCAGCAAAGCTTTCAATCACTATGGACCGAGAAGACAAGATATTCCATGTCAAAACTAGATTTAACAATACATATTCACAAACCCAGCCCTACAAAATGTACTGGAAGGAAAACTCCAACCCAATGGAATAACTATACTCACAAAAACATAGACAATAGATAATCCCACTTTATCAAACACCAAAAGAAACAGCAGGGTAAATCCACACATATTACCACCACCAAAAACAAATGAAAAACAAACAAGAATGCGCACTCAATGTTCCTTATTTCCCTCCATATTAATGGTCTTAACTCCCCTATAAAAAGACACAGGCTTACTGAATTGATATGAAGACAGAATGCATCTTTCTGCTCCATACAAGAAACACACCTCAACTTCAAAGACAGACATTACCTCAGAGTAAAGGGTTGGGATAAATTATTCCAATCAAATGGACCCAAGAAACAAGCTGGGGTAGCTATCTGTTACAATAAATCTTTCCACCAAAAGCCACCCGAGCCCTACCACCATGTGGGCAGCCTCTACCAGCTGCCCAAGTTCTGCCTGCCACATGGATGGACAAAATAATACAGAGACATATTAGTTACAAATGCTGCTTGGCCAATGACTAGGATTCTCATCTGTTAGCTCAGTCTTAATTATCATAAATCTATATATTTTATAAGACTTATGTTATAGAGGATGCCTTTCGCTGGCGCCCTCTCTTGCCAGTGGCTCACATGGTGCTGCTGAAGAATGAGAAGGGGAAAAGGGATGCTTCCTGTTTCTCCTTGCTTAAATATGAGTCTCCTTGCTATGTCACTTCCTGCCTGGATCACCACTTCTCTACTACATTTCCCAGAATCCTCTTTGACTCCTAGTCCCATCTAATTTGCTGCCTCATTGGCCAAATAGAACTTTATTCAACAATCAATGAGATAAACATACACAGAAGTACTTCTCCCATCAGCTATCCTAGTATCTAACAACTTAGACTTCAAACTAATTTCAAGCAAAAGAGATGAAGAAAGTCATTTCATATTCATCACAGGAAAAATCCATCAGGAAGAAGTCTCAATTCTAAACATCTATGCCCCAAATATAAAGGCACCAACATTTGTAAAAGAAACATTATTAAAACTCAAATCACAAAAAGACCTCAAGACCTCACACAGTTATAGTGGGAGACTTCAACACCCCACATTCACCACTGGACAGGACCACTAGACAGAAACTTAACAAAGAGACAAAGGAACTAACAGAAGTTATGACCCAATTGGGATTAACAGACATCTATAGAATATTCCATCCAAACACAAAGGAGTATACTTTCTTTTCAGTACCACATGGAACCTTCTGTAAAAATTGACAACATACATGGCAACATAGCAAACATCAACAGGTACAAAAAAATTGGAATAACCTCCTGTGTCTTATCAGATCACCATGCATTAATGTTAGAATTCAAGAATAACACAAATTAAGGAAAACCTACCAACACATGGAAATTGAACAACATGCAATTGCAGCATTCCTGGGTCAAGGAAGAAATAAAGAAACAAATTAAAGACTTCCTAGAATTCAATGAAAATGAAGACACAACATACCAAACTTATGGGATACTTTAAAAGCAGTACTAAGAGGAAAGATTATAGATCTAAGTGCTCACATGAAGAAACTAGAGAATAGTTACACTTGAGAATTGATATCACAACTGAAAGCTCTAGAACAAATGGAAGCAAATTCTCCCCAGAGGAGTAGATGCCAGGAAATAATAAAAATGAGGACAGTAATCAATAAAGTCGAAACAAAGAAAACACTTCAAAGAATAAATATAACAGAGTTAGTTCTTTGATAAAATCAACAAGATAGAAAAAAATTATCCAAACTAAACAAAAGGCAAAGAGAGAACATGAATATTAACAAAATCAGAAATGAAATGGGGAATATAACAACAGACAATGGGGAAATCCAGAGAATCTTCAGGTCATACTTTGAAAACCTGTACCCCACAAAATTCAAAAATTTACAGAAAATGGATAATTTTCTGGATAGTTATCACTAACCCCTAAGGAAGCAGAAGCAGTCATCAAAAGTCTCCCAAACAAAAAAAGCCCAGGGCCAGATGGATTCACTGCAGAATTCTACCAGAAATTCAAAGAAGACCTAATACTAGTACTCCTCAAATTGTGCCAACAGAAGCAGAAGGTTCATTGCCAAATTCTTTTTACAATGCTGCAATTACTTTGGTATCCAAGCCACACAAAGACACAACCAAGAAGAACTATAGACCAATATCCCTCATGAACATTGATGTAAATATAATCAATAAAATACTGGCAAACCTAATCCAAGATAATATCAGAAAAATCATCCACCATGATCAAGTAGGCTACATCCCCAGGATGCAGGGATGGTTCAACTTATGAAAAATCCATCAATGTAATCCACCATATAAACAATCTGAAAAAGAAAGAACACATCATCATCTCACTAGATACTGAACACCCCTTTGACAAAATCCAACACCCCTTCAGGATAAAGGTCCTGGAGAGATCAGGGATAACATGAACATACCTGAACATAATAAGAACAATATACAGCAAACCAACCACCAACATCAATCTAAATGGAGAGAAACTCAAAGTGTTTCCTCTAAAATCAGAAACAAGACAAGACTGCCCACTCTTTACATATCTCTACAATATTGTACTTTAAGTTCTAGCTAGAGCAATAAGACAATAAAAGGAGATCAAGGGGATATAAATTGGAAAGGAAGAAGTCAAACTTTCACTGTTTGCAGATGGTATGATAGTTTACATAAGTGACCTGAAAAACTCTACCAGGGAACGCCTACAGCTGATAAACACATTCAGCAAAGTGGCAGGATACAATATTAACACAAATCACTACCCTACTATATACAGATGATAAGATAGCTGACAAAGAAATCAGAAAATTATCACCCTTTACAATAGCCACAAGCAACATAAAATATCTTGAGTTATCACTAACCAAACAAGTGAAAGAACTGTATAGAAAGAATTTTGAATCTTTAAAGAAATAATTAAAAAAGATACCAGGAAATGGAAAGATCTCCCATGCTCTTGGATAGGAAGGATCAACATAGTAAAAATCATTCCAAAAGCAACCTACAGATTCAATGGAATCCCCATCAAAATACCATCACAAATCTTCACAAACCTTGGAGGAAAAATACTCAACTTTATATGGAGAAACAAAAAACCCAGGAGAGCCAAAACAAACCTGTACATTAAAGGAACTTCTAGAGGCATCACCATTCCTGACTTCAAGCTCTCTTATAGACCTATAGTCCTGAAAACAGCTGGGGATTGGCACAAAAATACACAGGTAGACCAATGTAATCAAATTGAAAACACTGATATTAACCCACACACCTAGGAAAAACTGATTTTTGGCAATGAAGCTAAAATTATACAATGGGAAAAAGAAAGCATCTTCAACAATTGGTTCTGGCACAACTGGATTCTGACATGCAGAGGATTGCAGGAAGATCCATATCTGTCACGATGCACAAAACATAAGTTCAAATGGATCAAAGACCTCAACATAAATCCAGACACACTGAAACTATTAGAAGAGAAAGTATGTGGTACCCTTGAACGAATCAGTACAGGAGACTGCTTCCTGAACATAGCACCAGTAGCACAGACACTGAGATCGACAATTAATAAATGGGACCTCCTGAAACTGAGAAGCTTCTGTAAGGCAAAGGACACAGTCAACAAGACAAAGTAGGAGCAGCCCAGCCCACAGAATGGAAAAAGATTTTCACCAACCCCACATCTGGCAGAAGGCATATCTCTAAAATTTACAAAGAACTCAAGAAGCTAGTCTCCAAGACAGCAAATAATCCAATTAAAAAGTGGGGGTACAGAACTAAATAGAGAATTCTCAATAGAGGAGTCTAAAATGGCTGAAAGACACTTAAGAAAGTTCTCCATATTCTTAGCCCTCAGGGAAATGCAAATCTGAGATATGATCTTATTCATGTCAGAATGGCAAAAAAAAACAAGGGCAGTTTATGCTGGAGAGGATGTGGAGAAAGGGGAACACTCCTCCACTGCTGGTGGGAGTGCCAACTGGTATAGCCACTTTGGAGATCAGTATGGAGATTCCTCAGGAAAATGAGAATCAGTCTACCACAAGATCCACTCTTAGGCATATACCCCAAAATGCACATTCATACAACAAGGAAATCTGTTCAACTATGTTCATAGCAAAATTATTTGTAAGAGCCAGAACCTGTAAGCAACCTAGATGCCCCTCAACTTTAGAATGAATGGAGAAAATGTTGTACATTTACACAATGGAATATTGCTTAGCAGAAAAAAAACAAAGGAATCTTGAAATTCTCAGGCAAAGGATGGAACTAGAAGAAACCATCCTGAGTGAGGTAACCCAGTCACAAAAAGACAAACATGGTATATACTCACTCATATATGGAGTTTAGACATACAGTAAAGGATTACCAGCCTACAATCCACATCACCAGAGAAGCTAGGAAACAATGAGGACCCTAAGAGAGACATACTTGGTCTCCAGGAAAAGGGGGAAGGTTCAAGATCTCCTGAGCAAATTGGGAGCATGGGGTAGAAGAGAGGGAGGGAGGAGAATGAGAAGGGGAGAGGAGGAGGGGAGAGGACAACGTGAGAAAGCAGGAAGTCTGAGTCGGGAGAAGAATAGAGGAGAGCAAGATAAGAGATACCATAATAGAGGGAGCCATAATAGGTTTAAAGAGAAATATGACATTAGGGAAATGTCCAGAGATCTACAAGGATGACACCAACTAACAATCTAAGCAATAGTGGAAAGGCTACTTTAAATGTCCTTCCCTGATACTGAGATTGATGACTATGTTATATGCCATCGTAGAGCCTTCATCCAGTAGCTGTTGGAAGCAGAAGCAGACACCCACAGCTAAACACTGAAATGAACTCCTGGAATCCAGTTGCAGAGAGGGAGGCGTGATCAGCAAAGGGGTCAAGACCAGGCTGGGGAAACCCACAGAAACAGCTGACCTGAACCAGAGGGAGCTCATGGACCCCAGACTGATAGCTGGGAAACCAGCATAAGACTAATCTAGACACCCTGAACGTGGGTATCCGTGGGGAGGCCACAGGAATTTATGGGGCCTCTGGTAGTAGATCAGTATTTATCTCTAGTACAGGAATGGACTTTGGAAGTCCATTCCACATAGAGGTATATTCTCTCAGCCTAGACACATGAGGGAGGGCCTAGGCCCTGTTCCAGATGATATGACAGACTGAAGATCCCATATGGAAGGCCTCGCCCTCCCTGGGAAGAAGAAAGGGGAGGGGATAGGGGGTTAGTGAGGGGGCAGGGGAAGGAGAGGGAACTGGGATTGACATGTAAAACAAGCTTGTTTCTAATTTAAATTAAAAATAGGAAAAAATAAAATATAATGACTTTAGGCATTTAACAAATATATTAACCCTTAAAAATGTATGAAAAAATAGAGATCATATTCACCCCCCAAATACTCTCATATATACAAACAAAACTGCATGGAAACCCGGAAGAGCAAAGGTCTATCAGAGCCTGCATCTGAATTCCCTGCAAGTCTGAGTATGACAAGTTAGGAGTGATCTACTAAAGGGAGACTAGAGAAGCAGACTTGATTCACCGCCATTGGTGTCATTTCTGATCTGACCCCACACATGCAAGAGAACACACTGTTTTGTTCCAAACCAATAACGTGTCACAATTTCTTACCTCTGGTGAACAGAACCTCATTTAAAGAATACAGCCAAGTTAAATGAAAGTAAAAGCAAAATTTCTGTTTTCTTTTTTGGAAAATGTTTATGTAAATCACTTTTATTATCCCCTGTCTTACAACTTAATATTCTAATAGTAAATAGACTCTGGAGTTGAGAATTGGATTACAGTAAAGGGAGGGCGCTTGCCTTGATTTTGTGCTACTTTAGTTAATTTTGATTATTATTTCAATTGGTAATAGGGGGTAATGCTCACTAAAACTAAAAACTAACTAAATAATTTGTGAAACACAAGTAAAGACCCTTTTCAGATATCTAGTCAGGGCTAGACATGCTAGTGTCCTTTGCCATGGCCAGACTCTGCTGATGGGCATAGTCTCTAGAAGGCTTATATAAGGGATGCCTCTCTCTAGTAGAGGTATTTCCCAAGCCATGTTTCTCAGATTCAGGACATCTATGATTTATTTTGTAACCCAACAAGGCCAAACATTATTGTTTTAAGCATTATACACAAAATAGTAAATGTGAAATGTTCATGTAATAGAGCCACTAGTAGGGTTTTTATATACAGAAAACATAGCCTGAGCCAAAACTGCGAAGCAGTTCTCTGGTCTTCGTGCATTGGTTTTTAAGATTTCTAAACCTCATGATAGCAGGGAAATTTTGAGTTTCCAGCACTTAAGACACTTCCAGAAAAATATTAGATGTTGTATTATATAAATAAATAAATAAATAAACCAATGCTCACTGTAGTAACATGACACCTTTCAAAGAGCAGAAAGAAGCTGGAGTAACATTTCCATGATGAAATGTTAAACTCTCATTGGCAACTATAATTACATCTGTAATTCACAGTTACAGAAATGGTGAGAATGTATTGAAAATATTAGCCAAATTTTCAGATGAAATTATGACAAATGAGCTTGCCTATGGGCCAATCTGATGGGGATATTTTCTGAATTAAGGCCCCTTTTCCCAGATGGCCCTAGCTTGTGTCAAATGGACACACACAGGATATAAAGAAACAGAATGGAGGGAGGGAGGGAGGACGGGAGGGAGGCAAAGAGGGAAAGGAAGAGGCTTTGAATGTTACTTTTCAGTGTATGTTAGAGCTTGCATGATTCTGGAGAGCCTTGAGTTCCTGCCTATCATCTTTAGTATCACCAAGACAAAGCAGGTGACTCTCGTATTTCAAAGAAAAATATAGCTTATATCCTAGGACCATATTAACTCTTTGAAGTTTACCAAAAATTGAAAAGAAGAAAAGGATTTAAAATATCAAGTTTGCTAACTAAATCTTCTAAACTAGCCACTAGTGTAATTTATTGTTAGACTCTGGCTATTATAATAAATTCCCAAAACTTGGTGTGTTGGCATAATTCACTGCATTAATGCTTATAAAAATTTATTGTAAATGCTTAGACTTAGTAATCAGTCTTTCATGTGGTCAGCAAGAGAACTATGGTTCCGCAGGGCCTTGAATCTGATGAACACAGAGATAGCCAGGTAGATAATTAACACGGGTAAGTTTGAAGAGTTTTACACACCTCCACTTTATGGCAAGGGCATTCATATAATTACACATCTCACTTCTAAGAATGCTGGGAAATTTCATTTGTGTGGTAATATATTATTTATGATTTATGAAAGCTTGCCTGAGGATTCAGAAAGCAAAGTCAGACATAAGCCATAGAAGTCAGGCATACACCTTTAATCCCAGGACTCAGGATTAAGAGCTAGTCTGTTAGTTCAAGGCTACACTGAGATACAAGAAATATATCCCAAAATAAAGGCAAACAGCACACACAAAGATGATCTCAGCACTTGGGATCACACGCCTTTAATTCCAAGACTCATGAGAGGTATTTAAGACAGGAAAAGGGTCTAAGAGAGGACATTCATTCTCCAGCCACATTTAGGATAGAAGGGCATTCAGTCACAAATTCTCCAACCATGTTGAGGAGAGCATAGCAGTCTGGAATTATAGTCTGAGGTTTGGTGGAGCCAGGATTGTCTTTCAGTCTGAGGTAAAGGTAAGAGCTGGTGGCTGGCTGCTTTATTTTTCTGGTCTTCTTGAAGCTTGAACTCCAATATCAGTCTCTGGTTCTGATCATTTTTGGCTCCTTGATGGGTTTGAAACATATCTAGGACTTTGCCCTAAAAGGCTAATGTAGCAGCTAGCTTTCCCATCATTAACAAAATACCTGCCAAAACAAGGTGAGAGGAAGGCTTGTTTCTACTGAAGGACTTAGGAGACAAGAGAGTCTATGGGGTGGGTGATAATGGGAAACTACAGCCAACTCACAACATAGCATAGTGTCAGGGAAGCAAAGAAACCTGTATTCTCTGCCTTTTTCCTGTTTCATTTTTCCCCACCTATACCCCATGTGTAGCATGTGTAGTTATGCTACTAATACCCTAGGAATTCTGTTATCTTTGTTAATCCTTTTTGCAAATGACCATGTGGGTACACTCATGAATGTCCTTCACTAACCTCCTGAGCGCTCCTCAAACTCATCAAATTTACAACCAAGATTAGACATTATAGGCCATGAATTAGAGATTTGGTCTCAACTCTAACAATGTGAAGAGCATTTAGATCTCTATAAGTTGGAGCAGAGTGGAAGGTGAACACATCTCAGGGTTATCTCCCTCAGAAGGGATTGGTGCAGTTCTCACAGGATCTGTTTAGTTCAGAAAGCTATGGGTTGTTACAAAAGAGAGATCTCCAGCCCTCCCTGTTCTTTCTTGACAAGAGATGTGGAATTCTCTCATTTCCATAATATTCTTGACATGAGTGACACAGAGATGTCATAGGAGACACATTAGGTGTAGCCACTTTATCTTAAGACCCTTCCTCCAAAATTTCTATTTATTCATTCACTCATTGATTTATTTATTTATTTTGGTTTTTTGAGACAAGGTTTCTCTGTGTAGCCCTAGCTGTCCTGAAACTTGCTCTGTAGACTAGGCTGGCCTTGACCTCACAGAGATCTGCCTGCCTTTGCTTCCCAAGTGTTGGGATTAAAGACATGCACCACCATTGTCCAGCCAAAATGTCTTTATATCAAATAAAATACCCACTCTTGGGTGTTTTGTGATAACACTATATATATATATATATATATATATGTATGTATGTATGTATGTATGTATGTATGTATATGTATATATTTGACCCCAAAGCATCTGTACCAGCTTCTGCAAGTATCTACAATGCCGTTTTGTCACTGAGAAACCCTAAGACTTCCTCCATCATTCAGAAAGGCACACCCCGACTCCCACCCGATCCTCATTAGCACTCTACACTCTCTATCTCCTCCCCTGCCATTTTCTTTCATTGCATCCATGTCTAACATCAAAGCACACGTTTGTGCATCCAATATTCATGCTTGCTGCATTAAAATTAAGATCCTAAAGTTCCAGGCTTTTGTCAGTTCCTTTATTCACTATGTAAACTACACCTAGAATGCTACCCAGGAAGTATTCTATCAAGTTGATTGAGTTTCTTAATAAGCACTTCAAATATGTAAGTACTGTCTGCTGTCCCAATCCTGAGATCAGGCTGGTTATACTCCCTCTAAAACATCTCCTGTTTCCACTTCCTCCTTCCACTAACTCCTGTCATTGTAAATACTCATTGCAAAGAGCCTCTTTCCTCCAAACATCAGGTACTTATGCCCTACTGATGCATAGCTGGTTCATGTCTCTTTGAAAACCAGCTCCTTACTTGGCTAGTAATAAACCTGAGAATTGCAAGAAGAAAGAACAAATCTATGACTGTCCAATTACAGCAAGCTTTATTAAATACTGGTCAGGAAAATGAACACAGGCCAGGATCAGACCAGGGATTCCCACAGAGAATGGCCATGAGCTTCATTGGCCTGATGCTTATAAAGGCAAACCTAAAAGGTTACATACTTCTCTCCCTCATCCAATCAGGGCCCAGAATATATCCTGACATGCTTTCTGTATACCTGTCTCCAGCCTACCTGTGATCAAGAAAATCTGATGCAGTTGAGACAACCAACCTTATTTACTGAAGTGAAAACACGGGACCTGTTATTTTACATGAACAACAGTTGTCTGTCTTTGAGTAAGTAGGGCTTATAGGTTAACTTGAGCTAGCTACCTTTTCATATCAGGACAGGACTAGGCATTACAGCATTCAGCTCAATTTTGTTTTGGAATACAATGTAAGAAATGTCTTTTCCAGTTAAACTTTCTCACATAGTTTTAGTAATAATCTAGTAAGATATAATTTCTTCTAAATTCTTTAGAATCATAAGAAGGCAAACAAAATTATTTCCTGAATCATGTATAATTAATTCAATAGCTAATAGAACTATATAGTATTTGATTTAAATAAGTCATACTATTCAGTACAGTTCAAATTGCTCAGAGTTATATTTGTTATATAGTACATGGGGAATCCTTAAATAATTTATCTATACATCTTTTCATATTGTTTTACAGAATTTTAAACATAATCCTATTTTAAATGAAGGCAAATGTTTTATTACTTGTTTCTATATGTCATTAATTTTTAAACTGAAGCATTTTCATTATTGATTTCATAATCAGAGAACTTTACATACTTCTTTATTTCTACAGGGAAAAAATAGTATGCTCTTTTTACAGAAGGACCTGGTAAATTTTCATGGTAAGTGGATAATCTAACAAGTTACTTGCAGAAATAAATAATTTGAAATGATCACCTGAGAGATGATTGGGAAAATTAAATGTTTTTGTTAAACAAAAAGGATTTTTTTATATTCGTGTGTGTGTGTGTGTGTGTGTGTGTGTACGAGCTCTTGAACAAAGGCTACAGAAACATTTCAGATCCTCTAAATGGGGAGTTGAGGATGATTGCAAGTCACCTGATGTGAGTGATGGGAACCAAATTCAGGCCCTGTAGAAGAGTAGCAATTACTCTGAACTGCTAAGCTCTCCAGTCTAAGGACAAGACTTTTATTCACTGATTTTTCATATATATGGCATTTTCATAAAACCTGGCCATATTTTGATAAATTTTACTTTATCAGAATAATTTCAATCTCTAAAACTAAAACACTACCCTTTATTTAGATATTGTAGTTCCCTGTATGAATGCATATATTCTGTGTAGTCAGCAATTTGAAGGACGATATATGAAGAACCTTACTTATTCTTCACACTCCAGAATTCCCAGCCCTTTTAAAATAGCCACTGGCTACATCAGATTCTCCATTTTATACAACATAGAAGGCACTATCTAACAAGAGTACAGTTGAAGTTGTTCTACTGAGTTAAACAGTTTCAGTAGAAACTAGCTGAACTTAACCAACCTGCAACAAATACAATTTCCATCAATCCATAAACCCTGTGAATAGGGAGCAAATTCACTCATAATTTAATATTTACTAACACTGATGTGGACAGGGAATGCCTACATCTTTCTTTTTACAACCATTACAGAAAACAAAATCTAAAACTGTATCTTACTAGCATTTTATTTCTGGTTTATCTTGTTTTATGATGTGATATCACACAATTCTGTCAGAAACTTCCATAGCTCTACATCGAAACAAGTTCTATCTGGTATACTTTAAGTTAGGCCTGTCAAAACAAAGGGCAAGGGCCAGCTGCTTGGATGGCTGGCTATTTTAAGCAGGGTCCCTTGGGGAATGTAATACTTGTGTGAGCTTACCATAGGCCTGCATTTAGCTTTGTAGTTTGCTGTCAGTTCTGTTGGCTAACTACGGTGCAATCAAATGGAAAAATATATATGACATAGACGAGAAAACTAGAGTATCACCAAAGATTGACATATTTAGCAGGATAAGACATACATTGGTCAGATAATGCATCAAGTAAATAGAGTTAAGTATCAAAAATTGGTCTGCCTTAGAACAATGGGAGTTAAGGGTTTATAACACTATTACATAAAACTAAACTATTTCTCCAAATAGTATTTGCAAAGAGATTTATTGAGATATAATTTGCAAATCAGACAATTCACCCCTTTGAAATGCACATCTCAGTAATTTTAGTTCATACACTGGGTTATGTAATCATCACTATTAACTAGTTGTAGAATATTTTCATTACTTCAGAGAGATATTCTATGTACATTAGATGCCCCTTCCTTTCTCTCTCCCCCATTGCAACTGCTTAACTACATTGTCTGTATAGATCTTCTTAGTTCTGTAATATGTAATATTTTGTGGTTGACTTTTTCCATTTGTCATATTAATTCCCAGTCACACCCATTCTGTAACACCTCTCAACATTTTGTTCTTTTTATTTATAGATACAATTCTATATTATGAATCTATTACATTATATTTATCTGTTGGGGTAATTTGTACCATTTGGCTATTATGAATAATGTTTGTGTTATTATCCATATTCTTACATATAATGGGCCATTTGATAACAAGGCTTAACTTCTTGGAAAACAGTCCATGTTTTCCCTGCCCATGGTTCAATACAGGTGATCTAGCTTTCCATACCCACACCAGAAATTTTTCCTTTCCATTTTCTGATCCCAGGCTATCTTTGTCACTGCCTTATTGCTGTGAAGAGATACCCTGACCATATAAACTGCTCTTATAAGAGAAAGCATTATTTGGGAGCTTGCTTACAGTTTCAAAGGCTTGGCTCATTATCATCATGACAGGGAGCATGGTGGCAGGCATGGCGAGCATAGAAGGCATGGTGCTGGAGGTAGTTAAGAGTTACACACTTATTCTCAGGCAGAGAGAGAAAGAGAAAGAGAGAGACTGGCTCTATAAATCATGGGCTTTTGAAACCTCAGTGACACCTCCTCCAATAAGACCACAGTTCCTAATCCTTTTAATTCTATCAGAATTCCACTCTCTGATAATTAAACATTCCAAATATACAAATATACCCATGTATAGGGGCTATTCTTATTCAAACCACCAAACAGGCATTCTGGTGGATGGAGACAATGTTTCACTATGGTTTGGCTTTACACTTCCCTGGATGATTATTGGGTCAAACATCTTTTTTACAGACATATTGGTAATTTACATATTTTCTATAGAGAAATGTTTGTGGTTTTGTCTAGTTTTCGTTTAGAGTATGTATTAGCAGTTCATTTTTTTGTGCTAGCCATTAACCTTACATAAATTAACCTAGTGTGCTATACTATGCTTCCTTATCTATTTTTCAGTTTGCATCCAAAATAGAACAAGAGAACAATAAAGGGCATGTCCTAATCTGGGACTCCCTGGTACTTTAGCTGTCTGGCTCCCAGTCTCTTGGAGTTGGGTTGCAATTGAACCTGTAGATTTCCTGGGGCTTTTCCTTGCAGATGGCAGTTTGTGGGGTTTCTTCACCTCGACAATCACAAAGCCAGTTCCTCAGAGTAAATCTCTTTCCTATATTCCAATAAATAATCTTGAGAATTTCTCTAGAAATTCCTAACACAAATCACCATGACAAAAGGCCATTTCTGAGAGAAGACTTGGAACAACTAAAAGTTTTTATGTGGCATCATAGAACAACATACTAATGCGCTATCGACATCAGTGTTGCAAGAATAATAAATGTGAGTTAGAAAAAGCAAGGCAGAAGGTGGTAGAAGAAGCAGCACACTGAGTTTCAGGTTTCCAATCAGTTGAAAGAGCCCACCTCAAGACTGTTGCAATAGCAATAGGGCATTGACAAAATAAATAACAGAAGGCTGAGCCCCAGAAAAACATGTACTGGGAGAGGTTATTTAGTATCACAGGAAGTAGAGCATTGAGGCAACTGTTAAATTGGATAGTAACAACCAGAACTGCATGTGTAAAAGTCATAGCTTCCAGGGTTCAAGTCTGAGAAGAAAACAGGATATTTGGGAGGTGGGGTAATGAGACAGGAACAAAGAGCTGTCCCCAAGGAAGCCTGCCCCATCCTCTCTTTCTCTGCTGCTTCACTGGGGATGAAATCACTTGCTCCGACATCTGCTCCTGCCGTTACTACCTGCTCCCATCACCAAAGTTATTTGATTTGAGCCTTCAGTTGTTGGCAAAATAAACATTTTCTCTTGATGAGTTAATTGTTTCATGTATATCCTTGTAGTGGTGCAAAGCTAGAAAGTAGGAAAAGGAGAGGAGAAAAAGTGGGAGGGGAAGGAGGAAAGAAGTGGAAAGGGTAAGAGAGGGACAGAAGAAAAAAATAAGCAGAAAGACTGATTTATATACTTGTTATGGTCTTCTAAAAATCCCAAATTTATTTGTCTTTGTTTGTTTTCTGTTTCTGTGATAAAACACTGACCAAAACTAATTTGGGGGTAGAATAGAATATATGGCTTATATCTCTGTGCCAAAGCCCATCACTAAGTAAAGTTAAGGCAGGAACTCAAAAAGGAACCCAAGAATAACTGTCAAAGAATGGCACCACATACAGTGGGCTGGGTCCTCTCACATGAATCATTAATCAAAAAAAAAATGCCCCCAAAGACAAACTGACCCCTTTTTAACTTGACTCAAAAACACATCACTATTAAACTCAATTTTTTCTTTGTCCCCAAGATCTCATATTACTATGACAACACAAAATACAATTCAACTTTTAAAAGTCCCACAAACTTTTAAAAATTCAACATTTAAAAAGTCTAGGGTCTTTTTAAACATCCAATCTCTAAACATCCAATCTCTAAAGCCTCCTATAAAATATAAGAAACAAATTTTCTTGCTCTCCTCTATTCATCCCTGACTCAATCTTCCTTATCCCTCATGTTTTCCTTCCCTTTCTCCTTTACCCTCCTCTTTCTCCTCTATCCCTGCCCCTCCCCTCACATGCTCCCAATTTGTTCAGGAACTCTTGTCCCTTTCACCTTCTCTGGGGGAAGATGTATGTCTCTCTTAGTGTCTTCCTTGTTTTTTAGCTTCTCTGGAGGTGTGGATTGTAGGCTGGTAGGCTGTTAATCCTTTGCTCTATGTCTAATATCCATATTTGAGTGAGTACATACCATGTTTGTCTTACTGTGACTGGGTTACCTCACTCAGGATGGTTTCTTCTAGTTCCATCCATTTGCCTGCAAATTTCAAGATTTCATTGTTTACTTCCGATGAGTACTACTCCACTGTGTATATGCACCACATTTTCTTTATCCATTCTTTGAGGGAGCCATTATAGGTTTTAAGAGAAATCTGGCACTAGGGAAATGTCCAGAGATCCACAAGGATGACCCCAACTAAGTATCTAAGCAATAGTGGAAAGGCTACCTTAAATACCCTTCCCCTATAATGAGATTGATGACTACCTTAAGTGCCATCTTAGAGCCTTTATCCAGTAGCTGATGGAAGCAGAAGCAGAGATCCACAGCTAAGCACTGAGCCAAACTCTTGGAATCCAGTTGTAGAGAGGGAGGAGTGATGAACAAAGGGGTCAAGCCCATGCTGGGGAAACCCACAGAAACAACTAACCTGAACAAGTGGGAGCTCATGGACCCCAGTCTGACATCTGGGGAACCAACATAGGACCAAACCAGTCCCCTGAATGTGGGTGTCAGCTAGGAGGCTTGGGCAGTTTGTAGCACCTCTGGCAGAGGAATCGGTATTTATCCCTAGTGCAGGAACAGATTTGGGGAGCCCATTCCCCATGAAAGGATACTCTCCCAGCCTAGATACACAGGGGAGGGCATAGGCCCTGTACCAATTGACTTGACCGACTTTGATGATTCCTCATGGAAGGACTCACCCTCCCTGGGGAGTGAATGTGGGGTGGGATGGGAGTGTCGGTGGAGGGCATGGGAGGATGGGAGGGAGAGGAAACTGGGATTGATATGTAAAATAAGACTGTTTCTAATTTAAATAAAATTTATTTATGGTGGCGCACGCCTTTAATCCCAGCACTCGAGAGGCAGAGGCAGATGGATCTCTGTGAGTTAGAGACCAGCCTGGTCTACAAGAGCTAGTTCCAGGACAGCCTCCAAAGCCACAGAGAAACCCTGGCTCGAAAAAACAAACAAACAAAAATTTATTTAAAAAAAGAAGCAAGTTTCATATTGTCTTATTCCAAGAAAGAAAGAAAAATTACAATCAGTTAAAAGCAAAATCCAAATTCTAGGAGCATAAAACCATATACTGTAGTGTACACACACACACACACACACCTTATCTCGTAAGCTCGGGCCATTTCTCTCCACTCCCACTGTGTCCTTGGTGATCCACCCCACGCTCCTGGTCTATCAAATATGCTGGGGTCTCCACTGAACATGAGGCTGCACCTTTACCAGTAGTCTCTCTCCTGGCTGCTCACGGTGTTAAGCTTTGGCTCTACTTCATAAATCTCCCATGGCATCAAAACCAGTGCCATGTGGAACACTCTTATGTGTTACTTGCCAAGTTCTTCTGCCAATTTGATGTGACACTTAGCCGTCTGCTGGACCATAGCTTCTGTATGCTGGCCCTGAGGAAATACTTTCAAGAAGACTTTACCTCAGTGATGTCGACCTCCTCTAAATCACAGCTGATTCATTATCCTCAGCTGAAACACATCTATTATCCTAAAGAAGCACAGGTTTCACTTCCCAAGATTCTTAGCTCAAATATACCACATTATTGTTTTTGAAAGACTCACAAATTTTCCTCTGAAACTTTACAAGTCTGGACTTCATTGTCTAAACATCTCTCAACATTCTTATCTTTCAAATTCTTACAATAACTCATTAATCTCTGAGCACCCAATGAACATTTCTTGCCAAAATCTTTAAAATTCACACACACACACACACACACACACACACACACACACACACAGAGGCACACCCCTCAACCCCCTCTACTAAAGTCATTACGATCATGCCTTACTCTTGGTCTCAATTTCTGTCTCAGATTACTTTCTGTTGCTTTTATAAAACATGCACCAAATCAACTCAGGGAAGGATAGGTTATTTGGCTTATTGTTCCATGTCATAATCCATCACTGGGGGAAGGTAATATAGGAACTTGAGGAGAAACCTGGAAGCAGGAGCTAATGCAGATACCATAGAGGAATACTGATAGCTGATTTGTTTTTCATGGTTTCCTTAGCTGGCTTTCTTCTACAACCCAGGATCTTCTGCCCAGGGATGTTACCTCCCACACTGGGCTGGGACCTCCCATTTCAATCATTAATTAAGAAAATGCCCCCCCACAGGCCAGCTTCGTGGAGACAATTCCTCAACTGAGGTTCCCTCTTCCCAGATGACCCCAGTTTATGCCAAATTGTTAAAAGCAGAAAGAAAGAAAGAAAGAAAGAAAGAAAGAAAGAAAGAAAGAAAGAAAGAGAGAGAGGGGGAGAGGGAGGGGGGAGGGGAGGAGGGAGGGAGGGAGGGAAGGGAGGGGAGGGAAGGGAGGGAGGAAGGGAGAGAGAGAGAGAGAGCCTAGCAAGCACTCAAACAATAGCTAGACTGTCTTTAACTTAAGTCTTCAGTGTGCCTGCTGATTCCTGTGACCACCGCTTCATTATTTCGTATTAATGGCAGGAACGTTTCTTTTGAAACAATAAGAGATCAAAGCAAGCCCATCCCTCCTGTACCTTCACAGACTTCATTAACAATCTAATGACCAAATTCCAGAAAATGACTTGGAGGAAGGACAGTTAATTCTAGAAAATAATGTTTTCTTTTATGAACAAAAAGCAGAAGGCCTCTTCTCTATTGGTATTCTCTTCTTGTCTTGAGCATGATTTGTAACATGATTTTGGAAGAGATGCAGCCATCTTATACACATGACAATAATTCTATCCAGAGCCCAGTAAGAAGAAGAATATAGGGATATAAAAGGTAGAGAAACTCTGCCCACAGAGCCAGAGAAATCCAAAGGGTAGAAACATATCCATGGATTATCTGGCAAACAACACTGATGCCTTTGCTCAATGATAAATTGCATATGTGTTTGTTTATTTGTGGACGTGCATGCTATTCATCATGTGTGTTTACATGTTGTATGTGCACGTGTTTATGTGTGTAATGAATGTGTGTTTACATGGTGTGGCTTGTGTGTCTGTATGTATTGCCAGTACTTCCTGTCAGTATAGCTATAATGAATGTACCTAATGAAAGACATGGTGTTTTTTAAAAAAATTCCTAATATAAAATTCTTAAATATTTTAAATGTATTGTGACCCTTGTACATCATTAATGACTTTCACTTCAAAAACATGGTATCAAAAAAGTTATTGGGTTGGACAGTGAATTTTAGTCATGGTAAAGACAATAAATAGCTGTGGGACAGTGTACAGGTCATTTGGATATTTCAGAATTTGGATTACTAATTAGTAAGGTGACAATAAGGATTCACTGAAAAAAATAATTTCAGAGAACTTTGGTTTTGGGCAGTGTTTTTGTGATAGGGACAAAGCAATAAACACACACACAGACACACACACTCTCTCACACACACACAGACACTCACAGACACTCTCTCACACACACAAACACACACACGCGCGCGCCATTACATCATACAAGGCAGACATGCAGCAAACAGCTGTGCAACGTGCACTAGACTAGTGACTTTGCTTGTCCACAGGATCACAGTAGGGTAAGGCAGGAGAGGTTGATTCGGCTTACAGGTTAGAGGATGTAGTTTCCGGTGGCTAGGAAAGGCAAGGCAGTTGGGACATTTCAGCCTTAGGTAATAGCAGCTTGGAGTACAGCATGAACAAAACGTGGTGGGTTAGGACAGAATCAGAGATCAATGAAAACAGGGACAGGCTGTCACCTTCAGTGACGCCTGCCCACAAGGATCTGTGTTCCAAATGATCAACTCACTCTCTAAACAGTGCCACCAGCTGGAAGCCAAAGTCATCACCTATCACTCTTGTTTCTTCTCTCCATATCCAGTAGCATCCACTTTTCACAAATTCTGCATCCTCAAAAATATCAACGAGCTCCTGTCTATAAATGTCTTGAGTGTAAAACCATTCAGTAATGCTTATTCTTCTGTCTGGTGTTTTGGTTTATCATTAGTCTGAAAATTTTCTCTAGTGGAATTTGCATCATACTGAGTGATTAGTTAGAGTTTCTATTGTTGTGAAGAGACACCAAGATCATGGCAACTCTTATAAATGAAAACATTTCATTGGGGTGGCTTCCTCACAGTTTCAGACGTTCAGTCCATATCATCACGGCAGGAATCATGGAGGCATGCCAACAGACATGGTGCTGAAGAAGTAGAGTCCTACATCTTGTAGGCAACAGGAACTCAACTGAGACACTGGGCAGTATCCTGAGCATAGGAAACCTCAAAGCCTGCCCCCCCCACACACAATGACGCACTTCCTCCAACAAAGCCATACCCACTCCAACAAGGCCACACGTCCTAATAGTGCCACTCTCTATGAGATTAAGGGAGCCAATTACACTCTAACCACCATACTTGGTTTTTGTTTGAGTTTGTAACCTCTTGCATCTGTGTGCTGTTGAGGACAGAGCTGTTAGAAGTTCTGTGTCACTGAAGAAGCCATTCCAGCTGTATCAGAGTGTTACTAAAGAATCACTATAGAACTGACTTTTTCTTTTTAATGAGACACATTCTCATGAAGCCCAGATAGCCTTGAACTCACTATAAATCCATGGCTGGCATCAAGTTCCTGATTCTCCTGCCTTTACTTCTTACATACTGGGATTACAGGCCTGTGCCAAGCAGCCCAGCTGTGGAATCTACACTTCAGGGATTTGTCAATTGTGTTCTTTGTTGGTCCTTTAAATACAATGGATCTCAACAAATAGTTGACAGACAAATGAGTTAACCCCTGAATGGTGGTGGTGCACACCATTAATCCCAGCACTTGGGAGGCAGAGGCAGGCAGATCTCAATGAGTTTGAGGCCAGCCTGGTCTATAAAGTAAGTTTCAGGACAGCCAAGACAGTTGCATAGAGAAATCCTGTCAAAAAATAAATAAATAAAAAAACAAGCAAACAAACAAAAAAACCCAAAGAATTACGGCAATGTCCAGCTTATCTGAAACAGGTTAGATCCTATGTGTCCTGTCCTGACTATAGTCCTATATGTCCTCTGCATGACATTGGAAGTATTTTTGCCAATACTCATTTGTTGATATCATTTCTTGAATGATTTTCATGTGAGTGCTTAAGTTGAAGGAACTTCCCAACAGTTTGAAACATCAGCACAAGAAAGGTGTAAGCAAAACTCAACAGAAGCTTGGAACTCACTCTGTGCAAAGTGAAAGCAGAATAGAGATCCCATGTGTGCCCTGACCTTAGGGACCTGTGAAGATGTCTTCCTTTATATTGCAGAAGAGATTTTGCCTATACATTAACAGGGTGTGTATGTGATTGAAATAATTACAGGAATAAATAATTATTGGAAGAGACTCGTGTAGAAGTGAATATGCAGCCTATTTATCAATCGAAATAGAGAACCACCCAAATTATGCCCCTTAGTCCACATCTTCCTTCTGTTGTACCCACAAAAGGCCTAAACAATAATTAGGCTTTGACAACTGTCACTCATGTGGTCTGCTGTCCTATCTGTCTTGACAGTGTAACCTCTAGGACTCTGAACTGCCACTTCCGTCTGAGTAAAGTCATCTTGCTCTGTTTGCAAATCAGTATGAGCCCTTACTTTCAATTCTTTGGTTAAGAGGCCATGAGCCTGGAAAGAGCAAACCACACTCTAGCCATTCTTGTGAGAAAGCTATTTCAGGAGTGACCTGGGGCCACTGCAACCTTTGGACTCCCTCCCTCCTTCAACCAAAGGGAGGCTTGAGAATTGCTTTCCACTTCTTTGCTCAAGAGCTAAGATATAACTTCTGAAAATCCATCTTAATCCACTTTCAGGAAGTCGCTAAAACCAACATTAAAGAAACATATTTAAATTCCCTGACCTAATGACTGAGGCTGTTCCACCTGACCTGGGATTTCTACTCAAAGCTCAGGTCCTTGGGCTCGGCTGTAGTCCCCACCCCAACAGAATCTCTGGGTAAGCCCTGAGTACTAACTGAAAGACCACTTCTTTGAGGGGTTGGGACCTCAGCCGGGCGGCTTACTACCCCAGTCTCAAGCAAAGTTTCAAAACATGATGCACTAGAAGGAGGAACACCCCCTTAATAAGTAGTTGGGAGAACTCTAGCTGCATATTTTGCAAACCAGTATTCAGTTAGAATAGTTCTTGTGGTGTATTTAACACTATTCTACAGCAGCCCACTAGACTGCACACTACCTATTTGGTGTTGCCACAGCGGATCAGAGGAGCTGTGTCCAAAGCCATCCCGACTCTTGGTGGGAGGTAAGAGGGGGAGGGACCCGAACGTTTTGCAGTGAGGATTCCACATACTTAAAATAGTGTCCATTCTACAACACATTCTAAACCCCTGTGATGTGCTTTCAAATCGCTGCCCGTGACTTTATAAGGAGCCACCTACTCCTCTATACCCAAACAGTGGGTATAGTGAACTGCTAGGGGGAGTAAGGGCCAGACTTCCTGCTGAGTGGGCTCAGGGTCCCCAGCCCTCTTCCGTAATCTCCTTTTTAACTTTCCATCTGTCACTTGTCCCCCTGCAGCAGAAGCGCAGTCAGCCAGACGTCTGAGCTCTCCCGAGGCGCTAGGCTTCCAGCGGGGAGCCTGGAGGGCCGGTTGGGGCGGAGCTCGGCTCCCCGGGAGGTTGTGGAGCTGCAGAGGAAACTGGAGGATGGGGCCTGGCCACGGGGGCGCGCAGGGCTGGCGCGGATCTGCCAGCACGTGAACTCCACCTCCTGGCTGGCTTGGCGCCGAGCGGTGGGGCTGCTGGTCTCCGCCCAGCTCCAGCGCCGCCTCAGCTCTTGGCATAGTAATCTCAGTTCCTGACCACGCAGAGCTGGCTCCAGGCTGCAGCGGACGGAGGCATGCCCACCAGCATCAGTGTGGCCGAGCCAGGACTGGGAATACACGTGCGACTGGAAGCCTAGCACCGCGCAGGCAACGGCCCAGCCAGCAACAACCCGCCGGAGCAGGTAAGCAACCCGCGGCCGGAAAGGAGCCGCCCCCTCCGCCACCTGGCCCAGTGGCCAGCCTTGGGACAGGAGCTGGCATTGTGCCTTTGTGCTAGTGAAGGAGGAATTCGGTCCCACATTTTATTCTTGAGTTCTTTGCCTGTTGCTCACGTCCCCAGCCCACCCTGCTTCCCAGGGAGAGCCATGTTCCCCGCAGGTGATGCATTTCTCTGCAAGGTTATTGCTCCCTTAAGCTCTGACCCAAAGGTAAAATAGAGAAGCTGCTTGCTGCTTCTGACCTGGGAATCCTAATCAGTAGGATATGCACACAGAGAATATTCGAAGAGGGGCGTGTGTGTATGTGTGTGCATGTGTGTGTTTGGCATTTTTATTATTTTCCTATGATGATTTCCTGTAAGGTCAAAAACCTACATGCATGTTTGCATATTATTTATTAATACATTTGCATATGCATTTATTCTTGAGGTAGGAAGGGAGAGAAAAGAAGGTCGGGCTGAGACTGATAAAGGGAAGTCATTGTTGAGCATGTTCAGTGTCTAGAGGTGAACTTTGGAACCACAGTAAATCAAGGTAGCGACTAGAAGTGATAAACCCTTCTCCGGGTAGATTACAGCAAAGGTCTGAGATGTTCATCCAGTACACAGCAAATCTTCTTGCTTCGCCGACAGATGGAAAAGACAGGCGTAGGCAAGATCTTAAAGAGTGGACAGAAGGGGAGAGGAGAGAGGGGAGACTTGGTGCTGGAAAATGAATTGGGGTAGAGGGAAGGCAGATCAGGCTCCATGGGCTTCTGAAGGGTTGTTAAGAGAGATCCCTGGTTGCATGTGGGCAGTTCAAGGTTAGCATGATTATGAGAGCCGCTGAGGAGGTGGGGAAAAGGCAAAAGGCGGAGTTGGTGGGGAGAAAGGGAGCTTTAGGTAGCCACCCTGCTAGCAGCCACCTTTTCTAAAGGTGTCTGCTTCCTTCCGTTTCCACAACACATTTGGTCAAGATCCATTGGTCCATGTTTTCATCTTATTTTTTCATGGAATCTGGGTCATGACATGACTGGAAGAAACTGAAGTGTTTACAACACCAGAAAGATTTGGAGAGAGAGTGATTAAAGCTTGGCTTCATGAAATATTTACACAGCTCTTGCGTGGGCTTTTGTTTGCTCTCGTTGGTGCTTCTGCATATTTTACCTTGCTGATGTTTTGAGCATACTTCTCCTGAAAGAGCCTATTTTCCAGTTATAAACTATTCTTTTCTTCCCACTGTGTTCACCCTTGGCCTGCACCGAGTACCAGTTGTGGGAATAAAGATACATGAGTCAGAGTACAAAGAAGAAAATCTTCTCTGTCACTCACCTCAAATGGCCAGAGTTTATGTAGAGAATGTTCATTGATGAAGACTAAGGAAGAATTTGTTTGTTTTTTTTCCAAGTTTGCTGTGTGTGTGTGTGTGTGTGTGTGTGTGTGTGTGTGTGTGTGTGTGTGTGCAATGGGATGGGGGCACTGTATTGATCATAAACAGGAAAACAATGTAACCACCACTGTCATCAATCTAGACATTCTATGACTAAAACAGAGCCAGGAACTCAAGGAGACATGTGTAGCCCTGTTGTGGTGGTCGAGGTGTCATCTAATCACCAGTTACTGTGGGCAACATGGCATAGCACACCATGGCACACTCACAGGGTGGGGGGGGGATGAAGGACCAGTTAAATCAGGTCAATCTCAGTTGGTAAGGAAGTATACTTCCAGCAGGACGTACTAAAATTTGAGTGCCTCAAAGACTTTCCTGCATAATTATTACTTCCTACAAAATTTTCTTGATTATGCCTGAAATATACTTAAAAAGATACAACTGTCCTTCACTGTTGGAGGTCTGTCACAAAATCTGCCACTTCCAGGGAAGCCATTAAATATCAGTCATAGAATCACAAAATGATAGATAAGGAGGACACAATTCTCATCTCAGCTGGCACTGGGGCTCTCCATGGTTGCTGCTTCCGCCCTTTCAGCACTCACTCCTTCATTCAGCCAGCTAGTCATTTACTCATTTTGCAGTCAACATGTATTTTCTTGAACAATAAATAAAATACAGTCTAAGCTTACAGCACTTAATGAAAAGTCGGATGACAACTGCTAAGGTATTGGGAGAAGGAGCTTCAGTGGCCAGGCTGAGGAGGAGGTGAGGACCACAGGCCAAGTATCCCAGGAAGCAGAATGATGAGAGCTGCTGTCCTGGTGAAGGGAAGAAGGAAGGGCCTTAAGAAAGCAGAGGCTCAGGAAGGCAACCCTGTGAGTGCATAGCTAGAAGATGGGGACAGAGAAAGAAGCAGTCTACTGCCAAACTCAGTCCAGAAAGGCTTCTACCTCAGCCTTAGGAAGCCCTTCTGTGTAGAGACAATGACTCCATTCATAATGAGGCTGTTCTAGATTGTCCTTACCCATAGCTATATCCTCCCAAGATCTACAAATCACAGTTAGCTTTATTTGCAATTGTCTGCTCAGAGGAACTAACGGCCTTTGAGTAAGTTATGACTTTGTGTGCCTTCGGCTGCTTCATCCCCAGGGTCTACCGCCAATTTGTATGTTGTAAAAGTAAATGAGGGAGGAGGATTGAGTTTATAGAAATGAATTTTAGAAATGTGGGAAACCTTTCCTGTTTTCATTTTTAATTTGTATTTGTTTACTTCCTTACTCACTTGTTTTGAGACGTGGTCTTGCTCTGTAGCACAGACTGTCCTTAAGCCCACAATCCCCCTGCCTCAGCCTCTCAAGTTCGATTAAAATAGGCATGCACTACCACACCCAGCTTGAAAATCTTATTTTTATGATAACAGAATTCAGGAATAAAGGATGGAGACTAGTAACTATACAAAGCATTTAAACATCTCAAATGACAGCATGAGTCAAGTGCAATCAACAAATAACAATTAACTCTGGAAAATGAATCAAAGAAATCCTAAAAGACACATAGAAGTTTTAGTTAATTTTTAAGTGAGAGAAATAGTTATGTCAACCCCATAGTGACCATCAGTAAGTGACTGTCTAGACCTGGACTTTTCAAACCTCAGGCATAAACTGACCATGGAACCAGTTTAGTGAATGTGATCAGCATTTTTATTGTTGAATATTCCCAGGATCAAGGTCACATATAAAGGTGGATACAGCCCAGGGAACTTTTAAATGATATGTTGTTTGTAAGTATATAATGACCCATGATGTAATCACATACCTCCCCCTTCCCATGTCCTGAGACGTCTTGGGGGCTACTGCTTTAGGTAATAGAGAGGCTTCCCGCTCTCAAGATTGAGCAGTTGAACTAAGATTCCTATCCAGGCTTTCATGCACTGTCCTGAGCAGCAGAGCTGCATCACTAGGGATGGACCATATGTGTCAACAGAAATTCAGAGGACGCAGCCCTCAGTGGAGACTTCATCTGAAAAGCTTTTGCAAGAAGTTGGAGCTTGAGTTAATTCGTGAATGATGGTTGGATTCAAGTGGGTAGTGAGAAAAGCGTGGTATGTAGACATGTAGAAAATAGATATTTACTCTAGAGAAACCATCACCATATGAATGAATCATCTCCCAGTTGCCCCTTTCTTAACATCTACTCTCCATCCCCATGCAGCAGCAGCCCTCACTAATGTAGCCAACTCTGGATTACTGCACACTGCTATCAATGACAGCCTTCAATGCCCCGGCCCGAGGGGCTCCGGTAATTCGTGGGTCCGAGGTGGATCACGCCTGCAAATAATGGGCGAGAAAGAAGGAGCGGGACCAAGCAGATTCCATTGTTAGGGTCCCCTTTATTGATTATTACAAGGGGTTTTTAAAGAGAAAGGAGGAAGCAGAGAAAAAGGAGGTGGGGGGAGGGATAAGTTAATTGTTCTCAGGCAGGTATCCGGAATCTCCTGTGTTTATCTCAAGCACTAACTAAGGAAATGGGGGAGGGGATAGGTGTTAGTTGCTTCTCAGGCCAGGTCCCAGAACCTGAGGGGTGGGATGCTAGGCTAGCTAGGCATGGGGGGGTCGCCAAGGCTGGCTTCTGACACTTCAAGTTGGACCCAAGAACTTCACACTTGTTCCTTCTGAGCTTCTGCTATTTGTCATTTGCCCTACAGCTTTCCACTCCTCCCCACTTCCCTTCAACTGCTATCTTATTCTCTATTGATGACTATATAGCATTTGATGTTATTGCTTATTTTATAGCTAAAATTTATTTTCTTAATTCTTCTTTAGGGACAGTCTAGCTAGAATGGTCATGACAGCATGAATCTGTCCTTTCCTGCCATTGTTTTTCTGTTGCAATCATTTCCTGGTTGGACCCAGATTCGATTGAATATGATAATTGAACTCCTGACTATTGACAAGATGCACCAAAGTGTAGCATGACTCATTTCTCAGAACACAGCAACAGTCACTGGAACAGAGCAGGCAGGGAAGGGTCAGGTGATTATCAAGTTCAAAAAGCAAGCACCCATCATGAGCAAACTTCAACGCTAGGCACCATCATTAAGCAGCCACAACCCCAAAAGGAAGCACACCATTGGTCATATTTTCTTTCCTTTGGATGTTTTGTGTTATGACTGTCATCTTAGTTTAATGTGTAAATAGGTTTTTGTGAAATTCTTGCGTTGGCAAGATGACTCAGTGACTAAAGACACTGCCACTGAGCCTAATGACCTGTTCTATTCCTACAAACACTCCCTGGAAGGAGAGAACCTCCAGAGAGTGCATGCCCTAGCCTAGGCATGTACTCAAGGGAGGAAGGAAGGAAGGAAGGAAGGAAGGAAGGAAGGAAGGAAGGAAGGAAGGAAGGAAGAGTGATAAAAATTAAATTTTAGGCGGGCAGTGGTGGCCCACGCCTTTAATCCCAGCACTTGGGAGACAGAGGCAGTCAGATCTCTGTGAGTTTCAGGCCAGCCTGGTCTACAGAGCAAGTTCCAGGACAGGCTCCAAAGCCACACAGAAAAACCCTGCCTTGAAAGACCATAAATAAATAAATAAATAAATAAATAAATAATAAATATTTTTTAAAAAGGCAGTTAGCAACTACATATTCTGCTGCGGGTGACCTAGTGGTTATTGTGAGGAGAAAAAGTCACAGAAGCAAGTTTTTTGTGTCCCTGAAAACTCTTTGCCTTTCTCGAATCTCTTTCTGCCTCAGTTCTGGAATAAAGCCACCTTGTGCTATTGACTCCTTCTGGATGAAGCTGTGCCTTTACTCAGAGTAACAGCAAAAGGTCATAAAGATTCAGCAGCCTGAATTCATTTGGAGTCAAAATATGAGCATTTCCGTATTTTCTGACTCCATCCTCCTTTCCTATAGTGGGATGTTTAGATGAGTCGTAGTCTGACAGTTTAGCATTTCATTCAGGATTGAGACCTTGAAATTGGAGGCTACATTTGAATTGAGAAGACATTCTTGAATTCCATGGGGAGAATGTCTATATAATCCTACAGTTTAGATGACTGAGTGTGTTGAATGCCAATGAGAAAATCACTCACAACTTTTCACCTGGGCATGTGTTAGATTTAGCAACATAGTGGCAGCATGCCATTATTCAAGTTTGCAATTAGATTGCCTTATTTTGAAGCCAGCGATAACTTAAGTCCAGATCATTAATGGCAGGTAGTGATTACTAACCCTTGGCCAGAGGGCTAAATGAAATGACCTCTTGATTCTTAATCCCAAATCCAGAGGTAGAGTTTAGAAATCTGTAATTTTTTAAAAGGGTTCCCCAAAGATTCTGTTAGGCATATTTTGGAAAATTATACAGTTACAGCAGAGTCCCGGTGAGTCTGTACTACATCTTCAATCCCATTAGTTTAGAGCCCAGAAGCAGGGCCAGGTGGTGGTGGTAGTGTTGTCAGAGTCCCCTCCTTAGAGGGAGGAGAATAGCCTAACTATGTAGTCTTTCCTCCCAAATCCAGGTTGACTGAAATATACCTTTCTAAATCACAAGCTAAAATGGCAGATGAACAACAACAAAAATCTCTGTGTTTTATTCAGTATCTCTCTCTTCCAAGCCACAATTCATCAAGAAAAATCTGGAAGCCATGCCCAGTTTGGCAGTATGGGGAATTTGTATAGTGTGCTCACTAAGAGCAGTCTATGGGCAGAGCTGGTTACACTTCAGACCCTCTCTGTCCCTCTAGTACAGTTGTGGAGATCAGCTGGGTAGGGTCGAACACACCAGGTTCCATTCGGAATGTTTAATCCCTGGATCCTAAAGAGGCTGCATACCATTCTTGCTACTGCTAAGAAATTTGCTGGAGTGAGAATTCACTTTCAGAACCAAGAAATCCATTCAAAAGAAAGCAGCAGCCAAGTCACCGGTATCTCTAGGACCTCCATGGTGTTGCTAACGAGTGGTAGCTATCACAGATCCAAGCCTCCTTCAAAATTCACATTTGCACCTAGCAATTTTCTAAAGAAAAGGAAAGCTTCAGAGAAGATATTTTAAACATGAATTGCAAACAAACCATCGAAGTAGGAGATTTAGTTTGCGAAGAATAAGATGTTGATAGATTTTTTATTAATTTTCAGAGCTATTGATAAGTACACATATCATGTCCATGGGCAGGTCTTTATAATATATGCATATTTGCTTAAATGTAACCCTTCAAGGAGTAGAGTGCTCCTGTTAACTCCATTTTCTGAGTAATCGGAGCATCCTTGTTTCAGCACTTGGGGATCATTGATTTCTGAAGTGTAATCAGCTCTGCCCATCCACTCCCCTTAGCGAGTACACGATACAAATTCTCCACTTTGCAGAATTTGGCATTGCTTCCAGATTTTCATTCTGAATAGTGGCTCTGTAGAAGAGAGATACTGAATAAAATTGAGACTTGTTGTTCACATCCTATGTTAGCCTGTGTGTGATAAGAGTGTGCTTTCCCATGATAAGGTTTTGTAAATTGTTCACAAATGCAAGCGCTATTCATTGGGAGTTCCACTTTGTTCAAATTTGGTCTTTGTCTTTGCTGTATGGCATTTAGAAATAAACGCTCATTTCTTCTAAGCCAGTTTCTCAATGCACTCAATCAGATTGAAACTCTACTATTTTCACAAACTCTCCTTGGTTCTTGAGCACTGCTGCATATGAAATTGTTGAATATGTAGCATGAATGTCTTGATGTGTGCTTCACATATCATTATTTAAGCATGCCCTTTAAAAAACTCTTCTATAATTTATTTCTCTTTAAAAATAAAAATCAAAATGAAGTAAATAGAGTTTTAAGTGGAGGTTGGTTTTATTTTCATCCAGAACATTTTCTGAACGCAGTCAGAGCAGAAACTTGTCAGTTAGGGGGTAGAGCCTGAGCTCTGAGTAAGAAGGTGAAACGGCTTTGCGATCCCCACCACCTCGGCATGATTTCTTGCCTTTCTATTGATTCTGGGAACAGATGAAAGCATCTCAGAGATCTTCCCTGCCTGGGCCTCAGGTTTGTGACACAGGTACCAGCTTAGAAACTGAAACCCATCAGTCTGCAGGCCAGCAAAAAACATCTTAGCCTGCAGGTATTAGCTTTTCATTAAGTCAACATTCAAAGATGAGATCTATCATAAAAACATGAAATACTGGCCCATGTTCTCTGGGTTGGCACAAAATAGCTACATGTGCTAACTGCAGTAACTTTCTTAGAGTCTCCACGTCCCCTGACCTTGAGGTTTCCTGTAAGTCTCTTGTACTCAACCTTTCCACTTTATTCTGGAATGCACTTGGGACTCACAGTCTTGAAACTTGGAAATAGGTGTTCCAAAGTTACCACAGGACTCTAAAATTCCATGTCTCAGCTAACTCCCATAAGATGCTGCACTTAAAAGGTTCCATCTTCAAAATACATAGGTTATATAAAAGCTGAATGAGTGCCAATTGAGTTGACCTAGTCTGTTAGTAAGAGTAGAGGAGTTTTATTGTTTTGTTTTGTTAGTCACTTGCTTGATTTTAAGTGTCTTGACATTAAAATCATTATCAGTTTCTACAGTAATTTATTTTTTTTCTTCCTCTGAAAGAGCCATGGCTAAGATTTTCATCTTGCATCACTTTACATAATTTTAAATGCATCATATGTTTACATGCAACATCATATGTTTATATGCCTCATTTGCATAGCCTTCTGAAAGCTCAGAGCAAATCTTAGTCTTTGGTGTATGGGTACTTGAGTTAACCTTTCAATAGTAGCATGCATGCACATCCCAGTTCCTGGCAGGGTCTTGTGAGCTGAGATATGTTTTCTAAAGTGACAGTTGGCTGTACATACAGCCCTTCTCTGAAGCTAATCACTAATACAGTTGCCGCTGGAAAACAGAATCATGCTGTTGATATGCATAGAGTTGAGGTGACTCTGTCAGGATTAATGAATTTGTGTTGCAAATAAGGACAGATGCCCCTTGCTTATTTTGTTTGTATTTTGTTTTTGTTTTTAAGACAAGATTTCCTGTATCCCAGGCTGGTCTCTAACTGGCTGTATAGTTGGAGATGACCTTGAGCTTTTGATCCTCCTGCCCCTAGAATGTTGATGCATGTACTACCCTGAGCAGATCTTCTGTGGTGAGGGGAATGAATCAAATCCAGGACTTTATTCTCCTGTCACTCTTCTGACTAAAATGCACCCCTGAGAGACAACAGGATGCTTGTCTTTAGCTTTCAGTAGCTAAAGCTGCCTCAATAGCTCTGAAGTCTCTCATCGTTTCTCAACTTTCCTTCCTCGTGAGTGCTTCACAAGCCACCCCCACATCAGACCTCCTACCTTACTTCTAAAAACATCCCCTCTTCTAATTATCAATCCTAAAAGTGCCAGTGCTTCGGCAGCTTCATTCCAAGAAGACAGTGCTGAGAATAGTATCATTTGAAGGGAATAGAGGACACAGCACTACATCCACTCTGGGCTGTCTGGAAAAGTACCATTTCTTTGTGCCCTAAGAGGTGGGTAACTAGAGGTGCCATGCCCTCTGAGATGTCCTGATAGCACATAGATTTGTGGTCAATAAAATTCTTCAGACAAGTTTTTTTTTTTTTTTTCTTAGTGAAAGTAATATAAGCTTAATGTTTTTGTTAAGAAACTGGTCTCTAAATCTCCTACCAATTATTATTTGGAACGTCAGTGATGGCTGAATAAATGACTGCCCCTGTGGGTTTTGTGACTTCTGAGTGGGGCACTCCTGGAGATAATAGTATAAACCAGGATGGACTAGTAATATGTCAGCTACTTCAGCTTTATAAAGAAAAGCATTGCTGGACTTATTCTGGAGCTGGCTTTTTCAAATGTGGCTGGGGAAGGCCCTGCTTGGAGGAAGTCCACTTTATTGGTCATTAGTCAAAGCATGCTGAGCCTGTGCTATGTGCTAGGGACCCAGAGCTGAAGGACATAGTCCAAGCGTTGACATGATCCTCAAACTACTGGAATAGTGTTATCAGTAACTGTGATTCCCCAGAGTTGCAGTGGGCCATTTTTCAGGCCAGGATCGCAGGAATTCCCCTAGTAGCCTGACAACAGGCAAGCATCTCCCATCTGTCGCTGCATCTCTTCCTTCGTGTAGGCACCAGCAATTAAGCTTAGCTTCTGTGCGTCTCCCTAGTTTCCCTGCATGCTTGCTTCAGCCATGTTCCTTTCTTCTCTGCTAGGCCAACCTGAAAACCAGAAGTAATTCTCAGTCTAGTCTTAAAATGCTTCAGAAAATTAAGCCTCAGACACGTGTGTCTTCAACTGTGTGTTAAAGCTATTCTGTAACTGTTAAAGGCAAGAAACAGGGCAAAGTGAGAGCAATGAGGCAGGCAGAAGAAAAACCATCCAGTTTCTGTTGGTGGCTAGTGTTAGCACAGGAAATCTCTCCAGTGTGAATTTGTCACAACTTCAGTTAAACTTCAAGAAAATCACTACAAATAAGAAAACAAGAGTGACATTATTATAGAAATCATTTTATTATCAAGATGATATAACAGGTATTAGAAAGGTTTCATTATTCTGATAAACCATTGCTAGAATTGCAGGTGATACGCCAGTAAATCTTCAGTGTTTAGTGGCCATTGGTTTGGAGAGTTGCTTAGACTTGGGGACAATCTCTACCCTAGAGCGGCATTGTTAGGGCTCCCATTCCATAATGCTGGGAATATCCAGCTGTTTCCTTAGCTGCTCTTTGAAATGCCTCAGACACTCTTGTGTCCCACCACCCTACTGCCGCAACTTGGTGATGTCCATCACTCTTCTGTGGGTCTCCTTTCCAGGCCACAGACCTGGTAATTGAAATAATGCATACCTCTGGCCTCTAGAATTTTCCTAGGGTGATTGTTCCCCTTCCGGTTTCTAATGCAAACTGAGAGGAAAGGTGCCCTTGTCTTATCACTCAAAAGGTAAGAGATGAGACTAAAGGACCGGGTGCCGTTTCTGTAGTGAAAGAACAGCCATGTCTGTGGGGGGATGGGAGATGGAGTGAGGAGGTACCAGAAAGGAAGCTTGCAGGCACTCAGCAATGTTGGCTTCAAGCAATAGGAGAACTCTGTTTTTTGTTTTGTTTTGTTTTTGTTTTTTTTTTTTGTTTTTTTTTTTTTTTTTTTTTGTTTTTTCGAGACAGGGTTTTTCTGTGTAGCTTTGGAGCCTATCCTGGCACTCACTCTGGAGACCAGGCTGGCCTCGAACTCACAGAGATCCGCCTGCCTCTGACTCCCTAGTGCTGGAATTAAAGGCGTGTGCCACCAATGCCCGGCGAGAACTCTGTATTACATTAAAAAAAAAAAATAGATGACAACTCATACAACTCTCAAAATGTTCTTCCAGGCTCCCTGTCAGTCAAATTCTACTGAACCCATTTCTTATGAAAGCTAGAAGGTTGTACTATTATTCCCCCATTTTAAACATGAGGAAACAGGATCTACAAACTATACTGGAGGGGGTGCTATACATTCTAGCCACAAAGCTAGCTTCCAAATGCCATGTTGTGCTGCCCCTCAGAAATTATCAGTAGGGCAGACTAACCAGGATTTTATGGAGCAATTTCTTCCAACTTGGATTTCATTTCATGGTACTTTAAAAATAAATACAAAAACTTCTGAAATAGTCCTAAGACGTATTTTGTAATACATGGGGAAGTTCCAGGACTAGCCTTTTAAGTCTGTAAATCATTGTATAGGCAATAAAACCAGCAAACATGACTCTATCAGAATATCCAGGTAACACATATGTTCAGCAAACAACATTTCTTTGTTTCTCAAAAGCAACATTAATGCATTCTCTAAAGTCACGTGCACAGGCAGTCCGAACACATGCACAAGCACGTGAGCACTCTCATGCACGGCAAGGAAAGGCCAGGCCTGTGTTTTGCTAAACTCGATGTGGACTTTGGACTTGGGAACTATTTATAGAACTTGTGTTTCCGAGATTGATCTTTTAATCTTAGATGTTCATTACTCAGAAATGTTAATGCCCTATGATAGCTTGTAGCTAAGAATTCTATGTGAAAACTGAAAAATAAGAGAAGAGTTTGTGCACAGGAGGCTGGAAACAGTCTTTAAACTCTAATGCCAGGTAAATACTAACGTTTTCATTATGGTTGCTCTTTGTGGCACCCACTAGGGAACCAGGGCCTCACACATGCAGTGAGCTACTTCACTACCCCCAAGCTATGGTTCTGTCACAGGAGTAGAGTTGAAATATAGCTATCCCTGTCAACTTTGAAGATGAAAATGAACTATTCTTAAAAGTCATTGATATTTTCCTAGTCAATAAGACATTAAATTCATTCTCCTCAGGGCTGGTCTTGTCCTGCCCCTGGCCCTCTGGAAGTCTTTTACTACCATTAATTATCATGTCAAAACTCTCTGTTGTTGGAGGTGGTAGCAGAGCACTGGGCTCTGCTGTGTCTGGAGACTTCCAGAGTGGCCTGTGAAATGAACTTAGGTAGTCGCAGGGTTTACTTCTAAGTTTAACTGTTATGAAAGTATCAGTATGTCTTTGAAAAACATGTGACTGGCATGACAAACCTGTAATATCGTGGGTAATAGTCCTTATGCAGAGGCTAATCTTTTTTTTTAAAATAGGTCAGTAGTGAAAGTCTACTTAATGAGAATATTCACTAAAATCTAATTTAAATAAGCAGTATGTAAGAGATGTAAATTGGATAGAAATGTACACATGGCACAGGAGGCCATGCTGTGCGCCTCAGAACCTGGTGTTCATTCAGTTCCTAACTGTGCTTGTCAGCTCCAATGCCTGCTCCTTTTTTCCCCCAGGCCTTCACTGTTTTTTCTTTAGCTGTGCTCTGCGTTCATGGAGTTAAGGTGCCCTAGACATTTTTCCCCACATACATCCTTCTTATCTATACCTTTCTGCTCACCAGCAAGTTTGCTTTCGTTCACTTATAGGTGTATTTTTAAGGAGATGCTCTATGGACCATTCATAGGGCCGTTGGTTCTCAAACTGGGTTGTGACCCCTTTGGGAGCATCAAAAAATCCTCTCACAGGGGTCACCTAAGGCCATCAGAATGTCAACACAGATGTTTACAGTACAATTCATAACAGTAGCAAAATTAGAGTTAGGAAGTAGCAATGGTAATAATTTTATGGCTGGGGGTCACTACATCATGAGGAATTGCATTAAAGGGTCGAAACCTTCCGAAGGTTGAAGACCACTGATGGAGGTAGTGTAGGTACAATAGGAAAGCTGTAGAACTCTGTGCTACTGTCTGCAGCTTTCTGGGAGTGTGAACATCTGCCATTCATACTGAATACAAAGCCCTTGAAAGCCCTGGACCTCTACCATAATCTTTTCTTTGTCCTTCCTGGATGATTAGAGATCTTCAGTAGGAAGTTCCTTCCTTGATAACATGCTCTGTAGAGACTCATATGGCAAACCTCAAGGTGTGTTCTGAAGGACGGTATTATGAGCAGGGACAAAGGAGCTCTATTTTCCCAGCTAGACACAGGGACTCTGAAGCCACTTTAGATACAGTAGGAGAAACTGGTACTGATTTAGGGGTAGAAGGTGATTCACTTTTGTTCACTTGGAGATTTTTCACAAGGCTGAGACATGTGGAAGCTCAGCACATCAGTTTCTTGGAATTTAAAAAAATCAGCTACATTGAGTTGGAAACTAGATTTTAGTAGTATTTAATTGCTTTTTTTTCACATGAATTTTCCCCAACTAAAAGGTTAAGGTGTAACTTTTATTAGGGCTGTTTTTCCTTGGGAATTTGCCCTTAGGGAATACCTCCCTGAATGTTCAAATGCTCCCGAGCTCAGTGAACATACGTTTTCGCCAGCATCTGTGTAGTGTCACATCTGCTTTACGCCGGCTGGCAATTCCTGTGATTTGAATTGGTGAAGAGGAAATCGCTGTGGTTTCCTGCCAGAGTTTCTGTACAATAGTGAGAGAGAAGAGCAGGAGAGGACACCGGCCCTTGTGGTTGCCTGCTCGCACACGGCTGCTCTTTTCTCTTTTGTGAACAACAGGAAGCCAAAATTTGTACTTAACTGATTTCAACTTATGTTCAGTAAGGGCTAATTTGTGTACCTGTGTGGGGAGTGTAAGATGAAAAGAAGATCCCCACCTTTACGGGTAAAAGTGTAACAAAGAAAGTAAAATATCTAGAATTTAGACAAAGGAAAAGGAAGCAGTCACAGGAGAATTTATCTACATTTACTGGAAACACATTGTGATAAACCTTATTAATTGGAATTGTTTTTAAGCTTTTAATGTTATGTTTTATTATGAGTAAGCATAACTCTGCAGTAGCATGATATTGGGGCATGCTTTAAAGAAAGAACTAGTGAACTCTGGTACTTCAGGTGCTGATTGGTAAGGTGGTTGATTATTTTTGAAACAAGGTCTCAAAAGGCCTAACTTGGACCTGAACTTACTTTGTAGCCCAGACAGTGTAAAACTCAAGGCATTTCCCCTATCTCAGCCTCCTGAGTGCTATGGATAGTTTTTAAGTCTAGTTATTGAACCAAAGTACAAATTATTTTGACAGTTTTTCTGTTTTCTTATCGTGAACCAGACTCCCAACTCATCAACTCATTGCTTGGTGTGTGTGTGTGTGTGTGTGTGTGTGTGTGTGTGTGTGTGTGTGTGTAAATGAGTGTGCAGGTATGCATGCACGCAAAGTCAAAGCAGGACATCCATTGCCTTCCCTGTTGCCAGTAAAATTATTCCCTTGAAACTGTCTTTCATTGAACAGAAGCTCACAATTTGGGATGGACTGCTGGTCAGTGAGATCTCAGGGTCCACCTGATTGCCCTCCAATACTGGAATTACAGCAGCAGCTATGCCTGTCTTTTCCCATTTTTACAATGGAAGCTGAGGATTTGAACTCTGGTCCTCATGAACGTTCTTACCACTGAGCCATCTCCTTTGCCCCAGTCTATTATTTTTTATGTGAGTAGAGGAAAAAAACATATGCCAAGCCCCTGTCACAAAATATCAACCAATAAGACAAACATATACACAGAAGGACTTCCCCCATCAGTTGTGGGCTGCCATGTTGTTGCTGGGAGCTAATCTTGGTCTTCTGCAAGAGAACCAATTGCTATTAACTGCTAATCCAACTCTACAGCCTCCACAATAATTTTTTAATGGGCATGTAGAGAAAAACATTTATAATCCACCACATACTCTGAGAGATGAAGACTTAATAGAAACTTATTATGGAAACTAAACAGCTACAATGATATACAACGGTGAATTTATTCTAAATTTTACAACCCTTACATGGTGGGAGCTCCAAGTTGCTTTTGTAGCCATCTTTTGTCTTTTCTGTAGGCTCAGGAAATCCATACATGTAATATTTAACATTTCATTTATATCATCTAATTCTTTCCTTTCTATAGCTGGCAAACAAAAATGTATTATTTAAACAGGTATTCATGAAAACCATTAAAAATTAAAAAAAAATGCATGAGAAAGGAAGGAGGTACAGTGGTTTAATTGAAATTCTTTTGCAATTCCATGGAGGCAAACTTAGGCAACAGCACATGCCTCAGTTGGTTGGTGACTGTGTTTATCTACTCTGATCATATAGAAATACATCAGTAATACCAGTCACTTGCCTATTACAAACCCCGTGGTTTGGATAGAGAAGCAGTGTATTATACGTGCAGGTAAACAAAGACTTGCTTCCTACCCAAAAAGACTAGAGAAAAGAACAGACATAATCAAGTAGAGGAAGAGGAAGCACAGAGTGTGGCCTTACTATGGGTGTAGAAATATTATAGGTCTAAAAAGGTGAAGTTTTCAGATTTTATGCTTATGATAGCAAAGGTTAAAAAAGGGGGGGGGGGCTTAAAAAACCCTGACAACAAGTACAAGCAAGGACATCAAAACATGAATCATAGGGACGTGTTCTTATTTTGCTAGTGGGTGTCTGAGGTCCTGGGACTGCAGTGACTCCTAGATTTCTATGTGGTTTTGAAGATTCATCGAAGCTAAATCAGCATTAGGGTGAAATGAGTTAAATCATTAACTGAGCAGCTATCATGGCTCAGCAACATAGAATAAGCACAGTACTGGCTGTTCTTTCCCCTGCTTGCCCAGGTGACTGACCTGTGGTTCCCTGCTGCTGCTCAGAGTTTTGAAACAGTTTAATATTATATGTCATTTGCCTGGACAAAGACCAGATCCCACATTTGAAATATGGTTTCTATTCAATGTGTATTGAATATCAGTGAAGTAAAAGAAACCAAAAAGGGCTATCTACTCTCTTGAGTGTGGTGATGGTTACACCTTGAACATTTGTCAGAATTCATAGACATGTATCCCATAAAAAGGGCAGATATAACTGTATTGAATTATTTTCATTATTAAAGCAATAAAATGCAACTTAGTATTGTGAGCCAGAGTAAAGTAAACTCTGAATACTATATACTTATATAGAAATGTGAGTCATCTGGAGAAAATGCTTATCCCAATTCTGTTAAAATGTTAGATTTGAGCTAACAGCTCCATCGCCTAAGATGTTACCAACATCGCCAACATGTTACCACTGTATTGAACACATATGTGAGTGTCATGTGCACTGAGTGTGTCCTCTGCTGTCTTATGTAATTGAGGCATGCCTGGTCTCCACACTCACATTCAGACTGGGAATTAGCCTTCCCATTTTCCTGACTCCTGGAAAGTGCCCTGCTTCCTGTTGAGCTTCTTAGAGTCCCCATAAGACTGGGGCTTCTAACCTAGCACAAAAGAAAGATACATGCCTCAGCAACTAGCATTCAATCAGATTACAGCAAATCCTGTAATCAAGGTTGCTCCTCTGCACTGAGGTAAGAGAGGGATATCAAGAGAGGATTGTTTCACAAAGACTGGCATTTTTCTCAGAAACTTAAATTTCAGTAATTCTAACCTCTTTGAAAAAATGAATTTTTCCCTATCATTCTTAACCAGTTTTCCCCACACATTGCCAATCTCTGTATATAGTTGATATATCAGTGCTTTGGGATGGATAGGAGGAAGGGGGGAAGAAAGGAAGGGAGGAGAGAGGGAGGGAATGAGGGAGGGAGGGAGGAAGGAAGGAAGAAAGGAAGGAAGGAAGGAAGGAAGGAAGGAAGGAAGGAAGGAAGGAAGGAAGGAAGGGGAGGGGGGAGGGAAGACAAGCATACATGGTCAAGGTAAGCAACACCTGTGACAGAGCCCGAGCTGAAGAGGACAGGCTAAAGCGCTGCCACATTTTAAAACTGGAATGATTCTCCCTGGCTGCAGACCAGGCAGATTACTGGAAGCAATGGTTTAAAGCAGTGTCGGAAGCACCATGAACAACTGGAGCTTTGTCACCCTTCTGAGCCACTGAAGGGTTTTTGAGCTCAGACTAATGGGATCAGACCGGTTTCACCAGGATGTCTTTTGGCACAGTGCGACTGTAAGATACCCAAACCTCACAGTTGACTAGGCATCAGTTGCCACTGTACTATTCTATCTGGAGAGCAGGAGGGAAGAGCTGGGACAGTGCTCTTAGTTTGACTGCTACACTGCTGAACCTGTGGGTATCAGGGATGTCACTGTGGATGTCTAATGAGGACCTGAGAGTGCAGTGTGGCTGAGAGCTATGCAAGGATGGTTGAGCCTCAGCTGTTGCTGTCAGCCACAAAGTTTCTGGCAGAGCAGAAATGAGACAGGAGTTGGTGACTTCATGCCTAGAGGCAGGAAGGGTGCCCAAAACACCGAATGGCAGAGAAAACACTGGTGCCGTTGACACAAATAGAGATGCCAAGAGCGAGAGTCTGTGTAGGTAGAACAGCACTAAATCCAGTGGCAGATGCTGCTTGTGGCACATAGGCACAACACCCCGCTTAGCTGTCTAGCTGCACAGGGAGAACTGAACAGGAGAGAGAGACTCAATCTGCAGCCATTACTTTTAGACACTGTGATTCCCAAGGACAGGAAGCAGAAGTCTGAACAAATGGAATTCAGAGTTGGAGAAAGGGAAGTTGAAGTCAAAGTCACCAAGAGGCCATCTGCCAGTGAGAGGGAGCATTGGGCAGAAGTGACAGTGGCAAAATGATAGCAGACAGCATTGCAATTAGGAATGCGATTGGGCTTGCCGTGGGAAGGAAATAAGATCCAGCACTAAGCAGTCTCACACACAGTAGGCACAAAAATAGGAGCAGTTACTAGACTGTCATTGAAATGGCACACTCGTCTTCCCCGGCCTTTAGGGACACAGAAAACTGTAATCCAGACCTTATGAGGGTTGTATGTCAGGCCGCCTTTTTCTTAAAACAAAACAAAAACAAAAACAAAAACAAAAATCAAGGCCACATGTGTTTCATAATAACATCTCCTGACCTTTAAGAGGTAAAATGATGAAGTTCACTCCAGTTTAGAAGAGCTGTGTAGTCCCGACAGAGTATATTGTTTTTTGGTAGTTCTCCTGAGAATGCCCTGTTTGCAAAAACAAATTTGCCTCAATCAGGCTGAAGAGTCAGCTTCCCTCTTCTCTTGTGTAGCTTGCAGTCCTGAAAGGTATATGGATTTATGAAAACACAACTGGCTCAAAATCATTAGTTAAGAGAAAAACTTAAAATAATGTTGATGGTATGAATATATCTGCAATTTCCTATGCATGAGTCGGGCCCAAGAGCACCATCTAGTCCGTTTGCATTACTCTGGCCCAAGAGACTAAATGTCGCTACTGTGATGCCAACAAAAGTCAGCTTGCTTTGCTGAGAAACAATTCACAAAGCATCTCTCTTCCAGGACCATCAATTTTTCTCTCTCAAATCCGCTGTTTAAAAAAATGTACACTAAGAAATCATAATGAGAAAGAAGAAAAGACTTCAGACATCTGCAGTTCCCCAGGAGAAACCACTGCAAGGAGCAGGGTTCTGTGATCTATAATGACTTTTCTTCCCTATAGTACATCATAGCATGAATAAAATGACTCATCAGAAAGTTCGTGCATTCCCAGGGCCAGGAAGATGGCTCAGTTGGAAAAGTACTTGATATGCAAGCATGAAAACCTGAATTGATATCCCAAGCACTCTTGTCTAAAGCCAGCACAACAATACACACATGTAATACCAGCACTGAGACATGGAGACAAGAGGATCCCTGGGCCTTCCTAGCCAACTAGTAAACTGTATGATCAGTGAGAGACCCTGCCTCAAAAAATTAAAGTTGGAGAGCGAGAGTAAGACACAATGTCTACTTTTATCCTACACATGGACACACACACACACACACACACACACACACACGCACACACACACGCACATATTCACACATATATACATATACACATACACAGACATATACATGCCCATATGTACACACATGTATACACAAATATAAATACATTAATATGTATACATATGCATATAGTCTCATATGCACACACATATACATACATACTCATGCATGCACACGCATGTGTGTACACACGTTGGTATACACACACATGCAAGCACACAACACACTTAATGTGCATACACTTATATGTATACATGCACACATACTTATGTGCATACACATGCATACACAAATGCCACACATGTGCACACTTGTCCACACATACATGCACACTCACATACACATGTATACACATATACTCAGAAACACATACATATACTTGTGCACACACATATATGCATATGCATGCATATACATCCATGTACATACTCATGTAAGCACACAGGAATGCCCACACTATATATGCCCGCACACAAAGAAAATACAATACTGTAGGATTTCAAAAAAAACTTTATTTGAAAATCAAAAAGGACACTCTCAAGAAAATTGGTGCAAACATCTGTCCCTGATGCTACTACTCAAGCCAACACATGAGTGTCTTTGCTCAGCCAACTGGTATAGGTGGAGTTGTCCTGTTCTGCATCCCCTGTCAAATAAACTTAGTGAGAATTATATTTAATTATAAATGCTTAGCCAGTAGCTCAGGCTTATTACTAACTAGCTCTTACATTTTAAATTAACATATATTCCTTATTTACTCTCTTCCATGTGACAGTACCTTTATTTTTTTGACAGTATCTTTATTAACATGACACCTTTAAATCCTGCTCCCTCTGCATCTGGCTGGCAATTCCAGATTCTGCAGTTCTTCCTCCCAGCATTCTCCTCTCCTGGGTCTTCTGCCTAACCTTATTCTGTTCAGCTATTGGTCAGTCAGCTTCTTTATTAAATTAGTCACAATGACATATATTCACATAGTGTTAAAGGAATATTCCACAGCTTACTGGTGACTAGAACACATGCTTTCCATCCCTAAAGAACTTCCTTTTATATGTCTAATACAAGAGTTACCTTTATTTGGTATACAATGTTCCATTTGGAGAAGAGCATTTAGACTTTTGTATGCCTTAATTTATCTGTGTAGCACTTACAGAATTTACATCTTATGTAAGTGGAAGCCTCAATATATATTTACTGAATTCATCTCCATTTTCCATTGAGTTTAGTATTGAGGCTAAATAAATAAATAGATTCTGAGACTAGATTAGTATATTTACAGAAATAGTTTGTTTTCTTAATATTTTTATGGAGATGTTTCTAAATTGTTATACCATTTGACAGTGGATTGTTATTTTTAAATGTTTTAGTATGTTTATTGTAATAAGGAAACTACACATTTTCCATTAGCATTTGTTGATTTTATTTTTTGTTTTGTATTTTTTTGAGACAGGGTGTCATGTCCCCCAGGTAGAACTTGAGCTCATTATATAACTGCTGAAAATGACCATAAACTGACCTCCACCTTCACTTACTGCATGCTGGGATGACATGTATGTGCCAACATACTCTTGAGTTCTCATATCAGCCCTTACTTGCCTGTAGCTATTAATCTAGGTGTGAGGCCTTCTGCGAATTCTCCCATCCACAGTTCCACAGTTACATGTGTTGTTCATGTGAAAGTCTTGTTTAGGCAGAAATATGGTTAACATATCAAGGGTGCTTCTTCCGGATATATATATATATATATATATATATATATATATATATATATATATATATGAGACACTACATCCCACAAGTCATCCTGGTCTTTTTACAATCTTTCTACCCCCTCGCCCACAATGTTACATGAGCTTTAAGTGTAGGGCTTGTATTGTATAAATTAGAGTTGGATAACCCATGGCCATTTGTTTTATGCATTTTGACTAGTTATGGATTTCTGTAATGTATTCATCTGCTGCAAACAGAAACTTCTTTCATGATGGGTGAGAGCTATGTATTCTTGTGGTCATAAGGATGAGTATTTTGGATGCAGTTAGGAATTATACTGGTTTAACAAAGTGATGATGGCAGGTTCTCTAGAGTCCATGACCTCACCAGTTGCTCATGTTTACAGTGTCAGGCATGAATTTCCTCCTGCTAAGTGAGACTTAAGGAAAACTAAATGACTGATGGTTACCTCCAGTGGTAGCCACTATTGCACCTTTGGTGCTATCCTGCTGTGATGGCCATTGTTGTGGTTCCTAAGCCTTACAGCCTGATAGAACTGTTTATTGCTTTTCTCTCCTGGCAACTTGCATTACACCTTCAAATTATATGAGAGCGAGTCCTCAGGGAGGAGGCTTCTAGGCCAGTTCCTTCTTGATTCCTCCAAGTCATGTGCCTGACGTATGTGGTGTCTTCAATAATAAAGTCTTACCTTCAAATTCTGGGAGGCAACCATGGGCAATGACAATAGCTCATATTATTTTGAGTCTTCTTGGACTCCTGTGACCAAATCTCAAAGGGAGGTTCCCCAGTGCTGGCCCTGGAGCTTTGTTAGATAGTCTACAACTGCTGTAGGGAACAATAGCTGTATAATTTCATTTAAATGATATGTGTGCATAAACATATATTTTATATGTGCATTTTAAGTAAGTAATATATTGTCTATGGATTTTCAAACATCCTTATCCCTCTTCCTTCTCTACTATAGTCTACTCCATTGCTGTTTAAAGCCCTCCCTTTTTTCTCGTTTCCTACTTTATGCCATCTGAGTCCCTCTCCCTCTCTAGAGCTTTTTCTCCCCTCTCCCTGTGGTCCCTCTTTTAGTTTCTCAGTTTCTGTAGTTATTCCAGGTTATCTACTCATACCTAATGGTATAGAGATAGAATCCAAAAGTAATAGAAAATGTGCAGCATTTTCTTTTAGGGTCTGCGTTACCTTACTCAATAAAATAATTTTTGGTTTCATCTATTTTACTTGCAAATTTCATGGTTTCCTTTTGTGTTACAGCTGAATAATAGACAATGTATATGTACCACATTTTCATTATCCATTCATCTGTTAAAGGAATATAGGCTGCTCCATTTCTTAACTATTCTGGTTTGAACCTGTGCATGCTGTAATAATCTTTGTGACTTCATATGTGTATCAATCTTGTGCCTGGAAGACTGTTCCCTTGGAGTCATTCACCACCTTTGTCTTTTGCAGTTTCTCTGCTTCCTCTTCTTCATAGATCCCTATCCCTGATCCTTGAGGGGAGGGGTTTGGTAAAGACATTCCATTTAAAACTAAGTGTTCCAAATCTCTTGTCCTCCACACATTGTCCAATTGTGGGTCTCTGTTAATTGCCATCTGCTGCAAGAAAAGGCTTCTCAGATGAGGACTGAGTGATGCTAGGCTCTAAAAGTATAGCAGTATGTCAGCAGGCATCATTTAATGCTATGTTTTTTTAACATAATAATAGTAGTAGGTCTTCCACCAGGCTCATTCTATATAGTTTCAGGTTTGTGGTGACTTTAGCAGTGACAGGTTTGTGAGTTCCATCTCATGGAATGAACCTTAAAAGGTGGGTGGTTACTCCTGTAATTTCTGTTTACTGTTGCAGAAAGGTGACTGTTGCAGTTCACAGGGTTTATAGCTTGGTGATATTGATGATGATGATGATTTTCTTTTGTATGGTAGCATGCAAGGTACCTTCTAACACTATGAATACTAATGATTAGGGGTTAAGCTTCTGGGTGAGTACCAGCTTGTTTTCTCTGTGTTTGATGATGTAAGCAAACAATGCCTTCATCAGTAAGACTTTATTATCAGGTTATAGAGAGTAACCAATAGCCTTGGCAATGGCCTGTGGTATTTGAAGTGGGGGGGGCAGGTTCTGTGGGACCCCTTTAGCCAACAGTGATGTAACCAACTCCTGCACATAAGGTTTTACTTGGTGGCATAGGATTTCTAGTTAAGGTTTCCCCCATTATATGGTGATACCATTTAAATTCCTTTAATATGTGTATATGTTTTAGCAAGCTTCTACAGTTGTGGGTTTAATTATGGCTTTTCAAAAGGCTTTTAGTATTAGTTGTCCCTCCAAATAATCCCTCTTAACCCTATTCTTCCATCCTCCTCCCATTTAATCCTATTTTAGTACGGTATTTATCTCTTTATCACACTGTCTTCTGTTTTTTCTTCTTTGGAAGACCCCCTCCCCCTGCTGCTCCTTCACTAAGTTCCTAACTTATGTGATTATTCAGATATAAAGTTAAAAGTTAACATCCACATAGAAGAAAAAATATATGATATTTCTATTTTAGGGTCTGGCTTCCCTCATTCAGGATAATTCATTTGACTTCCTAGCTCCATGCATTGACCACCAGATTTCATTATTATAAATAAAGCAGCAATAAACATGGATCAGCAAGTATCTCTGTAGTAAGGTATAGAGTCCTTTGCATATATATCCAAGAATGGTATAGCTGGATCTTGAGGTAGATTGACTTTCATCTTGTAGATGAATCTTCACACTGTTTTCCATAATGGCAATACCAGGTTGCACTCTCACCAGCAGCAAATTTTCCCCATTCTCCACATCCTTGCCAGCATGAGCTATCATTTATTTTATTGATCTCAGATGTTCCAACAGGGATAAGATGAAATCTCAAAGTAATTTTAAAGCTAATGATGTTGGACAGTTTTTTTTTCTCATTAGCAAACATGTTTATTGTAATGGTTCCTATTTTGATTAATAAAGATGTGTTTGAGTCTAACATAATATATATTTTTTTCTCTCTCTCTCTTTTTAATTTAAATTAGAAGCAATCTTGCTTTACAAATCAATCCCAGTTCCCTCTCCCTCCCATCCTCCCATGCCCCCCCCCACTGACAGTATTTAAGTGTTTCTCAAATATTTGTGTTTCATCTTTTGAGAACTCTCTGTTAAGTTCTATTTTCCATATTTTAATTGTGCTGTTTGTTTAATTGATGTTATTTGGGTTCTTTATATATTCTAGATAGGAATCCTCTATCAGAAATATGTTGATGAAGCTCTTTTCACATACAGTGGCTGCCACTTTGCCTTAATGCTAGTCTTTGTTTTAAAGACTCTTTGCAGCTTCATGAGATCCCATTTATTAATTTGGTCATAGTACAAGTGCTGTCGGTGTCCTGTTCAGAATGTTGTATTCTGTGTCACTAAGTTCAAGACTATTTCATACTTTCTCTTCTATCATATTTTAGTGCATCTGGGCATATATTGAGGGCCTTGATCTATTTGGAGTTGAGTTTTGTACAGAGGGATAGATATGGATGTATTCACATTCTTGTGCATGCAATCAAAGTTTGACTAACATCATTTGTTGGAGATGCTATCTTTTTTTCTAGTATGTAATTTTGACTTTTGTGTTTTGTTTTGTTGTCAAAACTCAGGTGTTTTTAGTTGGGTTGGATTCTGTCTGGGTCTTAAGTTTTATTCCACTCACCATTGTGTCTATCCAATGCCATGCTGTTTTGATTGCTCTATCTCTTTAATACAACTTGAAATCTGGAATGATGATATTTCTAGCAGTTCTTATATTATTCAGGATTGTTTTATATATCCTGATTTGTGGGAAGGGATTCCATAGGCAGTTGAATTTTTTATAATTTCTGTGAATAATTGTGTTGGTTTTTTTTTTTTTTTTTTTTTAATTTTAATTTTATTTTATTAGTTCAATTTAGGAACAAGCTTGCTTCAGATGTCAATCCCTTCTCCCTCTCTCTCCCCTCCCCCCCAACATCCCACCTGCCCCTAGCCATCACCCCTCCACTCCCCAGGTAGGGTAAGGCCTTCAAAAGGGGCTCCCCAAATCTACCATATCATCGTGGGCCAGGCCTAGGCCCTTCCTCAGGTTTCCAGGTCAAGAGAGCATCCCTTCATATGGAATTGGCTGCCAAAATCCCTTCTTTTTTTTTTAAGACCTTACATATTTAATACAGTGCATTACCCCTGTACAAATGGAAAAAAATTAAGTTCAACATTTTAGAACAATATAGGTGTTAATTTTTGTACAATGCCAACTGAATGTGGTAAACTGGGATACTTTTTTTCCAAAGTTGACAGCATAGCTAAAGTTTCCAAAAATTCAAATTATATATGTATATATATATTTATATTTATATAAAAAGACCAATAATGGCAGTATGTTATGCATCAATAGCAGCAACAGCTTTTCCAGGTTCTGCAGTCATTTGAACAAAATTGTAGAGACATCCAGCACTCTCCATTAAAAAAAAAAAAAAAAAAAAAAAAATCCCAGAAAAAAAAGCACAGTTCTGTTACCCTTGTGGTACCTGACACCATTTTTTTTTTTTAATTAGCTTCTCAATCATCATCTGAAAGGAAACCATTCTGAGAAACATCATTACAAAACAGCTCTGATAAAGCAAGGTCACTACTATGTATCATAAAGCAGGTCCACATATGAGTAAGAACATATCATGTTTGTCTTTTTGTGATTGGGTTACCTCGTTCAGAATGGTTTCTTCGAGTTTCATCCATTTTCCTGCAAATTTCAAGATTCCATTGTTTTTTTCTGCTGAGTAGTACTCCATTGTGTAAATGTACCACATTTTCTCTATCCATTCTTTGGTAGAGAGGCATTTAGGCTGCTTCCAGTTTCTAGCTATTATAAATAGTGCTGCTATGAACATGGTTGAACAGATGTCCTTGTTCTATGAATGTGCTTCTTTTGGGTATATGCCTAGGAGTGGAATTGCTGGATCTTGTGGTAGACTCATTCCCATTTTCTTGAGGAGTCACCATACTGATTTCCACAGTGGCTGTACAAGTTGGCACTCCCACCAGCAGTGGAGGAGTGTTCCCCTTTCTCCGAATCCTCTCCAGCATAAACTGTCATTGGTATTTTTGATTTTAGCCATTCTGACAGGAGTAAGATGTTATCTCAGAGTTGTTTTGATTTGCATTTCCCTGATGGCTAAGGATGTTGAACACTTTATGTGTCTTTCAGCCATTTTAGATTCCTCTATTTAGAATTGTCTATTTAGTTCTGTACCCATTTTTTAATTGGATTGTTTGGTGTTTTGGAGCCTAGCTTCTTGAGTTCTTTGTATATTTTGGAGATCAGCCCTCTGTCAGATGTGGGGTTGGTGAATATCTTTTCCAATTCTGTGGGCTGTCGTTTTGTCGTGCTGACGGTGTCCTTTGCTTTACAGAAGCTACTCAGTTTCAGGAGGTCCCATTTATTAATTGTTGATCTCAGTGTTTGTGCTACTGGTGTTATGTTCAGGAAGCAGTCTCTTGTACCGATTAATTCAAGGGTATTTCCTACTTTATCTTCTAAAAGGATCAGTGTGGCTGGATTTATGTTGAGATCTTTGATCCATTTTGACTTAAGTTTTGTGCAGGGTGAAAGGCTTGAGTGTATCTGTAGTCTTCTACATGTTTGCATCCAGTTATGCCAGCACCATTTGTTGAAGATGCTCTCTTTGTTCCAACGTATATAATTGGATTGTTTGTCAAAAATCAGATGTTCGTAGATGTGTGGGTTAATTTCAGGGTTTTCAACTCTATTCCATTGGTTTACCTGTCTATTTTTGTGCCAATACCAAGCTGTTTTCAGGACTATAGCTCTGTAATAGTTGGGGATTACATTGAATCTGTAGGTTGATTTTTTTAGGATGTCCATTTTCACAACATTAATCCTACCAATCCATGAGTATGGGAGAGCTTTCCATCTTCTATTGTCTTCTTCCTTTCTTCAATGTCTTAAAGATTTTATTATACAAGCTTTTTCTTGCTTAAATAGAGTTGCCCCAAGTTACTTTGTTTTTTGAGGCTATTGTGAGAAGTTTTTTTTTTTTTTCTTAATTCCTTTCCCATTATGTTTGTTATTTGTATATAAGAGGCTGAGTTTGGTATCTTAATTTTATACCCTACTACATTGCTGAGAGTTTATCGGCTGTAGAAGTTTTCTTGTGATGTCTTTAGGGGATTTTATGTATAAAATCATGTCAGCTGTAAAGAAAGATACTTTGATGTCTTCCTTTCCTATTTGTATCCTCTTGGTCAACTTTAATTGCCTTAGTGCCCTAATTAAGATTTGAAGTATGGTACTGAGTAACTATGGAGAGAGTAGACATCTTTATCTTGTTCCTGACTTTAGTCAGTCTTTAGTTATGAAGAGATGTTTTGTTTTGTCAAAGGGCTTTTCTGCAGCTAGTGAGGTGATCATATGGTTTTTATCTTTCAGTATGTTTATGCTACAGCTTAATTTTATAAATTAATGTATGTTGAATGATCTCTAAATCTTTGAAATGATCATTGCACGATAATCTGTTTATGTGTTCTTATCTTCAGTATGCTAGTACCTTACTGAGAGCTTTTACATCTGTATTCATCAAGGATGCTGGTCTGAGATTATTTTTTAGTTGGGTCTTTGTGTGGTTTTGGTATCAGGGTAATAGTTGCCTTATAAAAAGAATTAAGAGATGTCCCTTCAATTTTTATTTTGTAGAATAATTTCAGAAGACTTGGCATAAGTTTTTCTTTTAATGTCTGGTAGAATTCTGTGCTGTCTCTGTCCTGGGAAATTTTTCATTGGGAGATTTTTGATGTTCTTTGATGGATCTATCCATTTCTTCTACTTTTTCAAGACTTAAAATTCTCTCTTCCATTTCTTTGAATCTATTGGTGAGACTTACCTCTAAGGTATGTTTGGCTTTCTCAGTTTTTCATCTCCAGTTTTATTTTGACTAGGGAATTCTTTGGTAATTCTACTTGTTTGTTAAATTCTACTTTCATGTCTTAAATTATTTTCATTACTTCATTCAACTGTGTTTCCACAGTCTTCATTAAGGCATTTATTAATATCAGCTTTAAGGTTCTTGAACTCATTCATAATTTGAAGTTGGTTTTGTGTGCATCAGCTAAATTGCTTTTTCAGGACCTTTCATACTGAGGTTTCTGGAAGAGGTATATTGTTTTGGTTGTTCATGTTTATGGTTTTGTACTGGGAACTTAATACCTAGAGTTATAACAAGTTTGGCGGTTTTTTTGGTGCAGATATGTTTTCTTGACTTTGTTGAGTGGTTGTTCTGTCCTAGGTCACAGAAAATTGTGGTGGCTGTGAGGTCCTCTGAATCCCAACCTAATGTGGCTGCTAGCAGTCTGTGATAGAGAACAATTACGGGGCTTGACAGGTCTAATGAAAGAGAATATAGCCCAGCTTTAAACTGGGTCACTTGTTTTCTTGATTCTTTGTTATCTGAGTTCTTTTTATATTCTGAATATTTATACTCTATTAGATGTATAGCTGTTAAACCTCACCCCTTACTCTGTAGGGTTTCTGCATTAACTACCTTCCACTGCATGAAAGAGCTTTCTTGATGAGTTGCACTACTCTAGGGGTATAGAGAATTAATTTATAGTACAATTTGATTCTGTGTCCATTTAGAAAATAATAGTAGTCTACCAATGGGTGAGTTGAGCTCCCCAATTATGGGTTCTTGGCCAGGTTTACAGTGCCAGGTATGTGTTTCCTTCTATACAGTAGGTGGTTGGTTAATCCACAGCATTCATGACAGTATTGCAGTCATGAGCATATCTTGCCATGTGTGGTGGTTTGAATCAGAATACACCCATTGGTTCATATATTTGAATATTTGATTCTCAATTTGTGAACTATTTAGGAAAGATTAGGAGGTATGGCATTGTTGGAGGAGGTATGTCACATGGGACAATCCATGACACGACCAGTCTTGCTTTCTCTCTGCGTCCATCATGTGGGTCAGCTCTCATCTACTGTTCCAGCACCATGCTGCCTTCCTGCTGCCATGTTCCCCCTCATGATAGAAATGAACAAACTCTGAAACTGTAAGCAAGCCTCCCTTAAATGTCTTCTTTTATCAATAGGCTTGGTCATGTGTCTCTTCACAACAGTAGAACAGTAGCTAAGACACCATGCCACTTATTATTGTAGTTCAAATTGTTCACAACTGGGTCAGACTGTTCATGACATTTTCCCATCCAGCACTCTATGTAACATTTTCTGATACTGTGAGATACAGCCAACGGAAAGAAGCATCCTGGTTAATTCCAATATTGGTTTTTCCATGTCCTGTGACCAATGTATGTGACATCTCCAGAAATCATGTCATATCAAGTTCTGGTGGGCAACCAAAAGCAATGGCAATTGCTTATATTTTTTCAGGGGTCTCTGGGGCACCTCTCACCAACAACTTGACTTGTGGTATCCAAAACCCGGCATTGACCTGTTCATTTGGCACCCTGTGGCTTTCTGGATGAATATAATGTTGTGCATAGGATGATTCCAATTAAGCACATGCACATATGTTTTAAACTATGTAGATTTCCATGTGATTATTCCAGACATACTTAAAGATGGTTTCCCTTTCTGATATTCCCTCCTCTGTACCTCAACAGTAAATTACTGCAAAATGTATGACTATACTTGACTTCATGTTATATAGCGCAGAGCCATACTAGTTACAGCAGACAGTGGTACTGGCACAGGAACACACACAATGAATCAGGTGGGATAGAATCAAGGGCCGAGGTATAACTCCATGAACCTTAAGCCACCTTGATTTATGAAGATACCAAAAGCAAACACTGGAGGAAAAAATGTCTTTAACAAATGACGATGGAAAAACTGAATATCCAAATGCAGAAGGGTTAAATGTGATTCTTCTCTCTCACCCTGCACACAAATCAATTCCAAATGGATCAACAATCCCAAAAGTAGACCTGAAACTCTGAAACTTCTTAAAGATGGACTAGGGAGTACATACACTTCAGGATGTAGGTTCAGGTAAGGACTTTCTGAATAGAACTCTGGTTGCCTAGGAAACAAGGCCAACAATCAACAAGTGGGACTTAATGAAATTCAGAAGCTTTTGCACTGCATAGAAAACTGTTAATTGACTAAAGAGGCAGCCTACATAATGGGAGAAAAGTCTTTGCCAGTTATATATCTGACAGAGAATTATTTGCCTTAGAATATACATGGAACCAAAAATACTAAAGACCAAGACAGAAAGAAAAAAAAATACTTAAATACTGGGCTATCGAATTGAATGGAGAATTCTCAGAAGAAGAAATATAAATAACTAAAACATATTTTTAAAAATGTGCAACAACCTTAGCCATCCGGGAAATGCAAGAGAGAACTACATTAACATATTCTCATAGTCAGTAGGGCTAAGATTAAGAAAACAAGAAACAAGAAATCCTGGAGAGGATGTTGGGAATGGGGAACCCTCATGCACTGCTGGTGGGAGTGCAAATTGGTGTAGCTATGGCAGAGCTTTTGAGAAAATATATGGAACTAGAAAATAATAGACAAAGTGTGGTAGTCCCAACCCAGAAGCACAAACATTACATATTCTTATTTATATATGGATAGTAGTGTCAAGTTTTCAGATTTGTGTACTTAATTTGGCATACCCAAAGAATCTTGAAGATAAACAGGAACTATTATTAGGTAGAGGGAAGACGTTTGTAATGGCGGCAAAGAGAATAAAAGAATATAAGTGCATGTCCTCCCCCTCAACAAAATATCAGGTAGAAATTCAGACAAAAGAATGAATTGTGTCACAAGCCACTTGCCAATAACAATTTCTTGCCAACACCCCCACCCTTAACCTTTGCTTTGGGTCACAATGGTTTTCTTTATATATCTTTTACCCATGTGTGTCCATTTCTGCTTGTGCACGAGTGAGTATTCAGTAGTTTCCTTTAGAAATGATTATGCAGAAGGGATTATATGTCCTACTTTGGAAAAAATAAAATGATGAGTATTGGGTGACAGAACGAGAAGCTGAGGTTTATGCAACATCGCCTAACATTCCCAGTGCAGTTTTAGAATTAAAATGCCAGTTATGGAAAATGATCCAGTTACTCTGTGAGGACAGAGCAGATACAGTAGGAAAACAGTGAGTGGTGATATGTAGTAGAACAAAGAGATTGGCCTAGTGGTGAATTCTATTAGTAAAAAAAGCCCAGATAGTTGAACTACCCTTGTCACTAATGCTGAGATAGCCAGACTGCTCTCCTTGGCACGTTACAAACCTCTCTGAAGAGCAAACACTGGAACCACAAGTTAGGTGCTTTCCCCTCTATGAGAAAAATACTATAAATGTTAGGCACCAAGGAATTAATTTACCTAGGGACCACACAGCTAGTAAGTGGCAAGCTGGTTGTGACCCCAAACAGTCCTGCTCTGGAGACATACCCTTGGCACCTGCTCTCTCAAGGACAGTTTTTGTCAGGCACCCAGTCATTCTGAATAACTAGTAAATAGTTCCTGGTTGTATCTACCACATGTCATTGCTGTTCCTCCTCTGCGCCTGTTGTTTCTTTGGCCTTATAATCCTTCATTTGACTAACCCCTCACATTCAGGACGAAGCTCAGATGCCACCAGGGACAACATTTTCCTAGGTCCCACAGGGTGGGATGGATCCCTTGTCTCACAAACTTAGAGTGAACAGCCTGTATGTGAAGGGACAGCACCCACACCCACATTTACTTTCAGTTTGCCTTAGAAGTCTTGCATGTTTATTCCTCCTCTGACACTCATATTGTACAGCTGAACCAACATCTTATATATTCTAAATCCATGGCTTCTCCAATCACCCTCTGTAGGCCTCTGTCTCCTGTCTTCACATGCCTCCCTGCCAGGCACACCCTGGACTGTCCATCACCTGGCCCTACTGCAGCCTGGTTTTCTTGTTCCCTTTTGCCTCTTCCCTCAACAGATGGCTGCTGTGCACTTGAAGCTCCAGCAACACCCAGCTACTCTTTGTTCCAGCCCCACTGAACCCTCACCCACTCCCCCACCCCCTTCTGCCAGCCAGATGTCAATATGTTTGGTCATGTGTTCATATGCACCTGAAATGCCCTCTGCTCTCTCTAGCAAGCCCAAAACACAAGGTTGCCCGCACTCCAAGGCCCTGGCTGGACCCTTTCCTGGATATAGCAACAGTGTGTGCTCCTGATGTTCTGTGCCTGACCCTACCCAAGGTCTGGCTGCATTGCCTTCCAATGTCTCTTCCTTTCAACAACTAGTTGCTATCACTCAAGAGCCATTGAATGGAATCTAACTAATTAGATATTTATGCTGCTCCTGATGGTTCTGCCTCTAAGATTTACTCCTAACTGCCCAGGAAGCTTCCTCTTATTGAAAATGTAGAAATGGCCCATTATGCTCTTGTATAATATTAAAATCTTTGCCACTGAAACAGAATTTTAATAGATACAAGTCGCTCAAGTCCAAGATTGGGCATTGGCTGTCTTCCTGACTACTTAACCTTCCACTAGCCTGGTACACAGTATCTGTTAAACAATTTGGCATGGCCCAAAAAATATGCTGAATGCATGCATTCTGGCTGCAAAGAATAGGCTGCACTTTCTCTTACCTCATAGCCTTCAAATAAACAAGAGAGTTTATAAATGAAAGAGTAAAGCCTGCCTACCCCAATCCAGCTCTGCTTATTTCAATAATGGATAATCTTATTAGGCTTGTACAGGAAGAACAATATTAATACTTTTAGGGGGAAAAGACCTTCCATTACCACCTGGGGCAACACTATACATACACTGGAAATAATCAAAATGATGAATTATAAAGCATAAACAGTTTCTAATCAGAATGCCTGTATTATAAGAACCTACAGAAATTGGTGAGATTGTGGCAATGATGCCTAATTCCCATGGCAACAATGTGGAGATTGCCCATCTCAGTCCAAGGAGAGATGGCCTCCAGGGAGTACAGTGCCTATACATCTGACAAACAGTTTCTTGGCTACCTTGCAAGCTATTTGTATTGTGCATTTCTAAATGAACTCTTGAATACCCAAGTGTTGTTCCCCACAAAAGGTGCATACCACTGAATTAAATGAGAAATCACAGTACTCCACAGGTGGGTTGTAAATATTCCCGGTTTCCGCTTAGCTTGTTGTTTACAAACATGTGTCTATTGTAAATACTCATTGTGTAACGTGTTACAAATTACTATTCAAAGCATAAAACAGATTCAGAGCAAATAATTCATTCCTTGAAATAGTATAGACATACTTCTCATCATTGATAGTGAATAAAATTAATAGAGTAGTTGAAATAGCTATTATTTTATATTAACTTTGTTGGCAATGCATTATAGTATATTGCTGACCTTCTGTCATCTCTTACTTTTCCCATTAACTTGCATCCACTCTACTTAATTATTTGTAAGAGTCCTCTTTTGAGACAAGTTGAAATCACCAAACCTTAATTGGACTCCTTCCTCTTTTTTTCTTGCACATGTTACATAGGAGAGTGAAGATGCTGAGTAAGACACCCTCATTTCTTTCCTGGATTTCATTATTAAACTATAAAGACCAAAGCAAATGACAATGTATATCTTCATAGAGCCATACACAAATTTATTAAAAGGACAAGGATAGCTGAGTTAGGAGTTGGCATAGGCCAGGACAAAGGACTTACCCACTTTAGGTTGTGCTATATTGACTTGAGGTTAGCATTGGAATAAGAGTCAAGACAACCTTTGGCTTTTCTAGAGATAGAACATTGAAATCAAACAACACACTTTTTTCCTGTCCTAATAATCTAGAGAGACTGTGCCATCATGCCTTGGCTTTGCTGGCTGATAGTGATTTCTCAACACACTGCACTAATCTCTGTCTCAGTCTCAGAAGATTTTCTCCCATGTGCCTATGTATACAAGTACACTGGTCATCCCGGATTGAAATAAATGCTAACCCATATGATTTTATCCTAAGTTGATTATATCTACAAAAATCTACTTCCAAATAGATGACATTCACAAGTAGACTGTAAACTTAGAGAATTAACCCCACTCAGACAATATTTGAGAAGCAAACAACTACAGGGATGGAAGAAGAAAAGCTCTTGCTGTGTTTGAGCAACCAGAGATCCTTCTCACACTGTTGAGTTGGAACACTTTGGGAAACCCAGGAAGAAGGATGAGTTATAAAGAAAATGAGAGCCTCATTGCACAGACTTGTGTGCCATACTCAAAAGTGTGAATTCCATCCTGAAATGGATGTGTGCCATTGTTCTGAGAGTTACATGCTCAAATCTGCATTTTAGAAATGCTCTTTGTCATCTTGGTAGAGAATGAAGGTACAGATTGGAGGGGGGTGAGTTTAAGAAGTCACTGAAATAATTCTGGCAAGGAATGTTAAGAGTCTACACAAGACAGATGTAGGCTGTATTACAAAGAAAATGTGTAAGATTCAGTGGCTAGAAGTATGGAGTTAGGACAGTGAGACAAGAATACCTTTAACATTTCTGACTTGAATAAAAAACTAGAATTTCATTAAAAGGGATGACTGTGATCACAGTAAAAAAAAAAAAAGAGAGAGAGAGAGACAAAGAAAGAAAGGTATGTGTTGAGGATATCCTTTACAAAGTCCCAGTAAGACTTGTACATGGAAATTGTCAGCTTTGGAGTTTAGTGGAAGCTCTGGGTGGAGACAGATGGTTTGGGACCATGTAAGTGATCAAAATTCTAGGTGAAATACATGGACAGAAAAGAACAGACTTCTAGGGAATGGCAACATTTAGGAAATCAATTGACAATGGGAAAGGGAGCTAAATAGTGAAATTAAAGAACCCTCCATAGACAAGAGATGATCAAGTAAGAGAAAACCATAGCTAAATGTCCTTTCAGAAGGAGAATGTCAAGATTTCTTTTGCTCTGATAAAACATCCAAACCATAAGCAATCTAGGGAGGAAAGGTTTTTTTTTTTCACCTTACAGCTTGTAGTCAGTCCATCACCTAAACAAAGAAAGGTCAGGAACATGGAGGCAGGAGCTGATACAGAGGCTATCTTTACTAGCTTGCTCCTTATGGTTTGTTGAGTTGCTTTCTTATAATGCCCAGAGGTGGCACGACCCCCTGTGGGTGGGCTCACCTACATCAATCATCAATGAAGAGAATGTATAGCATGCCTGCCCACAAGAATTTTCTCAATTTAGGTTGCCTCTTCCCAAATGACACTGGCTCGTCTCAAGTTGAAATGAAACTAAGCCAGCACAGACACAGAGGTTAAAATAGCAAATGTTTCAGGGAAGTTTACACAAGCTGAGAGGGGGGAAAGAGTCTATCCATTCTAGCAAAGGCTAACTAGTCATTTAGCAATGACCATTTCAGTGAAATGAGGATTGACCAAAGAAGACACCATATTTGGGAGTGACTTTAAGAGAGAGTTGTAAAGGGACTATGGCTTCTTCAAAAAGTTGAGTTGTGAGGGAATTAGGCTCTACGGAGATCAGTAACCACTCTGGTTAGGAAAGAGTGTGATATGATACCACTCAGGTGTGAGGATGAGTGCTATAGAATGAGCTCACAGGTGAGTAAGACCTGGGAGAAATGTAAGGGCATCTCCTACATTGGGGACATGGGAATATGCTTTTTCAGGCACCTCGGGGTTTCTAAGACAACTGTCACTGTTATTAAGCAGGAATAAAATGATTTCCTTCTTATTCCCAGATCTGTGTTTCTGCTTGTGTGATTGTTAGTGGTGTTGTTGGTTTTTGTTGTTGTTATTGTTGTTGTTGTTGTTTTTCTGCAGCACTTCTGTGTCAAGGAAAGGAATCAATTCTTCCTACCTGTATTCTGCCTTCACAGAACTATCAGTCAAGAGTGTTCCAGTTTCTCCATTCAGAGCTATCTGGTTCTCAAGTTCCAAATGTTAACTCTGGAGACATTAAATTGGTAAAAGGATTTAGGTGATGGGGATGGTGAGAATGATATGCACCCCATACATTTCCTGGCTGCTTCCTTGTTATGAGTCTGTTTCCCTAGCTTCCATTTCAGTCTGTTCACCCCGGATCTGTGAGCAGAATGTTGTCCCTCTATCTTCCAAGTCTTCAGAGTCAGTGAGGGGATGCCATGAGAATGATCACCTACATTTTCTGTACAGGAAAAAGGAGGGAGAATTAAGTTTTAAGTTTTAAAAAGAAATTGCTGTTATTTCGTATACATAAAAAATAAACAAAGGTAAAATCAAATTTTGAGTAATAGAAGTAATTAGTGAAATAGTAAATAAAAGGGGTCTATAATTATATTAAAATACATTAAAGTGAATTAGAATATCATCAGCTAATGCCTTAATAATCACATCAAGATAGTCTAAGAGACTTAAAGATCAACACAATCTACAGAATAATGGGAAAAGCAAGCATTGTATAAAAGAAAACATGCATGGTTATATGGGGCTGAGTATATAATTTTCATCAATAATTTTCAAAGAATGATTGACATATTTAAATATCCATTGTTCATATAAAATGATACCTATGCTGTAGGCTGGAGGAAGGACAAGAGAAAAGGTCTTACAGTTTTTCTCTTTTGTACAAATTCAGCCAAGAATTTCCTGGAATTTAATTCTCTTGAGGTAGATAATATTCACAGAATCATCCTTTGAAATGAAGTGTCCCTGGCCTACATTTAAACTGTAGACATTATTATAATAGATTTGAGCATGACATATAAAGGCCCCCACCCAGCCTTATCTTTCATAATCCTTTATAAAAATATGTGAGCAAGTATTAACCCATCACATCAGAAACCAAGACTGCATTTTATTGATGGCATTATGGTCTGTTATTGCTGGGGATGAGGACAGGGAGGCAAACAGAGGTCTGCTTCATTAAGGGAAGGAACATACCACAGAGAACAGGATATCCATGGTTTCTTCTGCAAGGAAGAAAAAACTTCTGAATCTCCTCCCAGAGCCAATGTCATTAGTGTTTTGTCAGCTAGGGCACAAAACTGCCAGAGCGAATCTTATCCAACTGTTCACTGTTCTCAAAGAAAATGAAAGCTGGCCCTTTGCCTCTTTGTCTTTCTTCCCCTTATTCCAAGATAGCGCAGAGAGTCCAAGGTCAAAGTATGCTAACTTCATCCAACACTGAGTGTCTGTCTTCTCTAGGCAGGAAGGATTAGTTGTGTATTGGTTACACTCACTTGGCTAGGAGAATGCAAGCATCATCAGATCTTTCAAATAGATGTCCAGAGTTTGTGCTTTTTATTCAAATCAGGGGCCAGAATTTACTTTGCAATGTAGTGCCCTTCTTACACAACACAATTGCTGAAAGGAAAAGTATCAGCTCAGGACCCCCAAGACCAAGTTCTCAGGCCAAAGGAGATTTATTTGTAGCTGAGGGACATAGGGCAGCAAATAAGAGACAAACACAGGCGATAGAGGGCAAGCCAGAGGAGGAAGGGAACAAGGGAAAAGGGGAATTTGTCCCAGAGGGACTGTCTCTGGACAGAGAGGAAATACACGTAGCACACGGGAAAACGGCAGTTTATACAAGTAAAAGGGGAGACGAGTCTAATTTTAATTGGACATGTTAATTAGGTGAGCGAAAGGGAGCTTTTCATTTTTGGACTTCAATACTTTGAGAGTTGGACCTTGGTAATGAGCTTCAGAGGACGGAAGTGGCCAAATGAGGAAATAGACCTTGGTGGCTAGCTTTATGAATGGAATGGAATGGTTTTTTAGCAAGAGCAGAAATCAGGAAAAGGCCACAGCCTTCCAGAGCCACATGCTTGAGTGGGCTTGTGTCCCTTCAATTGCTTTACCCTCAGGACAGTGAGTGCCTACCATCCCTTCAGTATGAGCGCAAAATCACACACAAGAAGGTTAGAGGGTGAGAGAGGGAGGAGATCCGGAGGCAGAGGCAGGCGGATCTCTGTGAGTTTGAGGCCAGCCTGGTCTTCAGAGCGAGTGCCAGGATAGGCTCCAAAGCTATATAGAGAAACCCTGTCTCAAAAAAAAACCAAATTTAAAAAAAAAAAAAAGAGGGAGAGGAAGAAAAGAAAATGGGGGGCGTGGTCAGTAGGTACAGTAGGATCTTGTGCCCTTTCTGCCTTAATAGTCACATTGGGTTCGAGGGTGTGAAACACTGTCACCCACATCTATTTATCTGTCAACACTGAACATTTGCAGGGTAGGATGACAGGATGGCAGCCACTTTGTCTTTCCTAGCTGGTCTCCATATTGATGTAATTAGCTGAGAAAGCTCACTGGGAAGGCAGACACTCTGGAAAGACTAAGGTTGGAAATGAGTAGTTACTGACATTGACATACACCGACTCCTTCACCTTCCCCACCTTCCCCACCCCACCAAAAGAATGAGGAGGTCCCAGTCTTTACAAGGTCCTGTAAGTTCTTGACCTTGATTTCACACAAGATGGTGCCCACCAACCCTTAGGCAGCTTCTTCTTCTTCTTCTTCTTCTTCTTCTTCTTCTTCTTCTTCTTCTTCTTCTTCTTCTTCTTCTTCTTCTTCTTCTTCTTCTTCTTCTTCTTCTTCTTCTTCTTCTTCTTCTTCTTCTTCTTCTTCTTCTTCTTCTTCTTCTTCTTCTTCTTCTTCTTCTTCTTCTTCTTCTTCTTCTTCTTCTTCTTCTTCTTCCTCCTCCTCCTCCTCCTCCTCCTCCTCCTCCTCCCTCTCTCTCTCTCTCTCTCTCTCTCTCTCTCTCTCTCTCAAACAGAGCCAATTCCCAGTTCCAAGTTAGGCAGAAGGCACTGCTAGAGCAAGCAGTTGAAGCTTAAGAAAGCTTCAAGACAGACCTTGGCAGGTAGGAGAAGCAGGGAAAAAATGTTCCCAAGCAGATGCTGGCCCAGGAAGCCAGCTCACTAAGCTATCTGAGCCATTCGTTCACCAGATGGTCATGGGGCTACAACTTAGAGTCTATGTGTGCTTTGTGGAGAGTCAATCTTCAGTGTTTGATAATACTTGCTTAATTTTTCCTCCTGAAATTAAACTGTTGCCATCCTGCATTATAACTTAGAGGATGTGGAACAGAGCCATTTGGCCTTCAAAGGGAAGTTTGCCCTTGTGCATGAGAAGTCTGTAGTCAGGAAAGATGGCCTGTTAATCAGGCATGAGCCCATCAGACCAAAGAGATCTGTAGGAGAAGTAAGCACTTCCGTGTTGAAGTCTATATGAAGCTGCTCCTAGTGATCACACTCTATTAGAACTGGGAGAACATATAACAATCTACAGTTTTCAAAGCTTTCCAGATCATTCTTGTATTTGGGCCCACTCATCCACATCTACTCATTATCTTGCAGATAAAGATACTGCTGCCAGGTCAACTCTTAAGACTTCCTACTTTATTTTCCCTGGAAAAGCATCCCAGGCACCATCAGAATCAACACAATTCCATGTATGGGCCACTCTACAATGGGAATGTGCTATGAAAATTGCATCATTAGTTCATCTCATCATTCATTGAACAGCAACATGGAAGGCTGATGATCTACAGCATGGTGTGTTGAAGCAATCAAATGTAGTGCATAGGAATGTTGGGGCTGCTGTAGGAATATCTCATACTATTTCACAGTAGACATTGTATAATGACAAGCACGTTCTAAAGCAATGATAAAAATGTGGGTCCAGTATGTAAGCAATCAATATGGTCACTTACTGTCATTAGAGAGTGTTGCATCCGAACATCCCTACTTGCCCAAGCCTTAAAGTTATTGACAGCACACTGGGCTTGGTTAGAGTGGTAGCATCGTGTTATGATGGACGAATCGCCACCTGTATGTTCTTATGGGCACACTATCCTGTATCTGGTGCACCATTTATGGAAATGTCACTGGTGACATGGCTGCACTATCAAATCAAATCTTACCTTTTTGCACCATCGGTGCAAGCACAAGTCAGCTTCAACAAGCGGCATTAAAGGCTGTTATGATTTATTGGGACATAAAATACCCAAACACACTTTTGTGTCAGTGTCTCTGGCCTCAACCATTTTCTCCCCATGCTTCTGTGTGCTGCAGATGCTTTGGGCAGTACTATTCCCTCCCTGCCTGCTCAACGTAACCCCTGTGGTTTGCACTCTCTACCCTCATAGATTTCAACCACACCTACCTTATGTGCCTTGGGCACTCTGGAATTAGCATTTTCTTAGACTCCTGTCTTGCTTACTTTAACCTCTCTTCTTGAGGTCAGAGTCCATGATTATTTTGTGTCTTCAGTTCCTGATTCAGTAGTTTGTAAACTCCGAGTGCTTAATTAGCTGAGCTGAACTAAACTGCAATTGGAAATAGCAGGAAGAAGTGACACTTGAAAAAGGACATAGACCATCACATACCAGTTCACACATGCCAGACACAAATGAGGGCACAGCCTGTCACATAGACTTGCTTGTTAAAATGAATCTGTGAACGAGTGTTTCTATAACCACTGAGAAAGTTTTCAAGGTTTTTGTGATTTCTGGAAATTTCTGAGGCAGGGGTGGGCAACAAGGTTTTGCTCTAATAATCTAATCCAGATTCCTACTTCTGTTCCTCCCTTCTACTGTTAAAATGCTTTCAATCACTGTAATATTCAGATTGAACATGGCTATGGCTTTCAGAGGGTTAATCCTTGTTTCGCAGTGATGGTTGGATTGGTGACATAATTAATCATTTTTGTTAATTTGAATCTTAGGCTTGGAAACATATTTACTAAATTTTCATATAGTATTAAGTAAGGTAGACTGCCATTCAAGAAATGTGTCATGTTTAAAATTAAGATTACACCCTCGTGGGGCTGGAGAGATGGCTCAGAGTTTAAGAGCATTGACTGCTCTTCCAGAGGTCCTGAGTTCAATTCCCAGCAACCACATGGTGGCTCACAACCATCTGTTATGAGATCTTGTAGCATCTTCTGGGCTGGAGGCAAACATGCAGACAGAACACTGTATGTATAGTGAAATAAATAAATCTTTAACAGAAAAGATTACACAATCTTAACCAAGAAGAGAGGATCTGCTCCTTTCTTCTTGTATCCAGTTCTTCTGTGGACACAATGCCATAGGTCTCACTTTACACAGGAAGGGGGATAGTTTCTTCTGGAGCCAAGTATGAGTGATATTGGCCCAAGAACAGAGTTAGGTTTCTCAAATTCCATGTTTCAAGATGGAAGCAGTTTCATGAAGTTAATTATAGTAACAGAACAAAGAAATGAATCAAGGCACTTTTCAAATACAATGGTGGGAACATTAAGAAAGTAATTACAGCACAGCAGAGAAATCTCAGCTACAGGTCTCAGATGCTGTCTGATGACAGCCTTTTGGTTGGTAAAACTAAGGTTTTGTTAAGTTATTACATTATAAAAAGGTTTCTTTCTGATAGTCACAGAGGAGTGGGGCAAGGAAAAGCTACTTAAGGGGCTAAAGGTGGCTCAAGATAAATTTTCATTAGGCAATGGACCTGCAAACATTCCAACCTCCACCTCCTTGACGTTCTCATCAGTTAATCAGTCTTGCTGAGGGTTCAGTCTGAACAAGCCACACTTCCTGGGAAGTTTTGTTCATGATTCTAAAGCTCTTTGTGCTGGGTTCTGCATTAGGCACCAGAGCACACTCTCAGCATAGGCCTGCACACTCACACATGTGGTGTGTGCCAAGTCCTGTGCTGGGCACCAGCGCACACACTTAGCACATGCCTGTACGCATGTATCCCATGTATTTTATATGTGTATCCCCAGTAAGTCTCATTAGATTTACGAGAGCATGGATGAGAAGTAATTTATAAGAACATGGGTATCTTGCCAGTGTCTATACCACTGAAAGAAATACCTATTCTTTCCCCATCAACTATCAATAATCCTCAGGGAAGGGTGGGGCATCATGAATCCTTTCCCCTTCCATGACAGGACAATGAGGGTGCCAGTCGTGGGCATGTCATGTGCAGGTGATCACAGCTGCTGAAAATTTAAGAGTCAAGGCCATACTATTCCTGGAAGACAGTGTTCCACAGCTCCCCACCCCTTCCTCCGGCTCTTACATTCTGTATGCCCTCTCTTCCATGATAGTCCTCATGCTTTAGACAGGTGACGTCGATGTCCTATTTAAGACTAGCCATTCAACACTCACTCAGCCTCAGCACATTGACCAGTAACCTCCACCCACTGCAAAAAGAACCTTCTCTGCCCAAATACGAAAATGGCACTACGAATCTCTGAACTTAAACATAGCTATTTAGAAAGCAATTTGGCAGGCACATCATGTCCATTTATCAAAATGTTACCAGTAGTCAGGGGTAGGTCAGATGTTCCCAGGTTCTTGCATTTCCATTCAAAGACTTGAAATAAGCACATGAAGATTCCAAAGTAGCAAGGGAAGCTAGTTAAGAGCAAGCTGATAATACATTCAAGATATGTTTGTAAAAGAGGGCAAATGTTACTCGAGATAGCTTCTTTTGTGGAGTCTGAAGAAAGAGAAGGTAGTTGCTAAGGGAAATATGATGGTTTCAGTGGGAAATGTCCCCAAGACGCATGTATTTGAATACTCGGTCCCCAGCTGCTGGTGCTGTTTGAGAGACAAAATAGAACCTTTAGGAGAGGCAGCTGGAAGAAGTCCATTACTCCAGGTAAGCGTTGAAGGTTTCTATCCTCAATGGTTTCTTGTTCTCTCTGCTTCTTGTATACAGATGAAACATGATTGCTTCCTTCTTGTTCCTCCTGCCATGGACAATCTGCTATCCCTCTGGGACCTAATAAACTTCTTTCTTCTCTAAACATACAGGCCAATGGAGAAGAATAAAATAAACTTTTCTTCTCTGTGTTGCTTTGGATCATGAAATTTATCACAGCCACAGAAAAAATAATTCATACAGGGTTAATTTACATAATCCCCTATTTTGATTGACAGATTTGAGTTAGGAAAGCTTTTGATCACTGTGTGTGTCCTATCTCGTGACACATTTGATTTTAATCATGTGCACATCCAAATATGCATAGGTACAAAGGAGTCCCCAAGAAGTTCCAAGTAGAGGACACATTTTTGCCTTATTACCCATGCATCCAAAATTATTGCAGGCCTGATTGCTCTCTGCCATTTATTTCCTCAGTACCTAGATATAACTGGAGTACCTTTCAGTAGAAATTGCCCATAATTAATGTCAGGAATTAACAGGAGGAGAAATTATACTGTTGTTTAGAGAAGGGCGTACATACAGCTCCACACAGGGAGGGGAACTAGGCTGCTAGCTAGTTGTTGGTGCTCTGTTTGAAGAGCATAGAACTTTCAGGCAGAAGTCTATGCTGGCTCTATACTTGACCTATCCTTGGCTCAGTTCTGTTTTTAATGTATCATGTGAAATCTCTCTCTCTCTCTCTCTCTCTCTCTCTCTCTCTCTCTCTCTCTCTCTCTCTCTCTCTCTCACACACACACACACACACACACACAATACATTCTGATCACACTCACCCTTCTATTCTCTCTTACCTTTCTGATACCCCCACCTCACTCCCAACTTGCCACCAAGTCCCCACCCCACTTGTGTATCTTTTTGCTTTGTTTTGGTTTTGCTCTGTGACTCACTGGGTTTAACAAAGACCACCCAGGTGGACATGAGTAAGAAGCCATCTGCTGGAGATTGGTAACTCACAGTGCCAGAGCAGCTTTTGATTAGGTTGTTTTAATCTTGTTGTTCTGGTTTTTTAGTTCTTTTATGGTCTGGATATTAATCCTCTATCAGGCAGGAAGCCGGTGAGAATTGCTCCCATTGTGTGGGCTGACTCTTAACTTGATTTTTTAAATGTTGTGGGTTCCCACTTTCCAAATGATTGCCTCATTTCCTGAGCAACTGCTTGGAGTGTGTTCCCCTTCCGTTTTCCTCTAGCCCTTACAGACTTCCAGGACTTACATTATGGAGCTGGTTTTTGTGCAGAAAGAGTCTAGCTTTGTTCTTCAACATGCAGCTATCCAGTTTTCCCAGCCCCATTTGCTAAAGAGGCTGTCTTTTCTCCAATAAGAGTTTTTGATATTTTTGTCAAAACGTCCATGGCTGTAGCTGAATCATTCATTCTCCATTGGCCTGTATGTCTGTCCTCATGGTAGTAGCATGCTTTTGGTTATGATGACTGAAGTATAACTTGAAATCAGCAATGGGGACAGATTCTAGAGAGTGGAGTTATTTTTGCCCAGAATTATTAGACTGTCCAATATCTTTTGCACTGTAATACGAATTTTAACATTAGAAAAATTATCAGAAGAATGGCGTTGGAATTTTTACTGGGATTTCATTGAGGCTAGAGTTTGCATTGTTAAGATGGTCGTTTTTACATATTGATTCCTCTGATCCATGAACATGGGAGGTCTTTCCATCTAGTGTTTTCCTCAATTTCTTTCTTCATTGTTTTCATTATAGAGGTCTTTCACTTTTTTAGTTAGGTTCAATACTCCAACATGTTATGGTTTTTGGTTTTTTTTTTTTTTTGAGACTATTGTAAATGGGATCAATTCCTTCTTTCTTTTTCAGTATCTTTGTCATTGGTATATACAGGAAGACTACTGATTTTTGTATGCCAATTTTGTATACTATATGCTAATTTTCTATTCGGCCATTTTACTAAAACTATCAGTTCTAAGTGTTTTCTGTTGGATTCTTTAGGGTCTCTTAGATGAAATTTAAGTTTAAAAAGAAAACAAATATTGCTTAAGTCAATATTTGATTTGGGGGAAACAGAAAAGTAGTTAGATAGAAACATGTATATCTGGTCATAATATATATTTAAATCAAGTGTATCGAAAGGTTTACAGTCCATTGATATATGTGAGTGATAGATGAAGTTTGTGAAACCTTAATACTTGATGAAATTGGGAATTCTATTAAACCACTTAGAACAATTAGGAACATGTTATCAAGAAAATACAAAGCATTTAGAGGAAATGGAGATTTGAGTTGCACATTCAAGCAATTGGGAATGTAAAGAGGAAATTTTCTTCTTACAAATCCTAACTTCAGAAATGCCATGCCGAGGTTACCTTGATGAATACCTTGGTGTGACTGATTATGAGACTTGAAAGGAAGGCTTCGTATGGGACTATCAGAGATAAGTACTGGGAAAAAGCCACTTCTTAAACTGAGTCACCAACCTGTGTAGAACATACACTGATGGAGATTGGGAAAAAATAGCAACAATAAAATTACGTCAAAATCAAACATATAATGCATCTGGGGTGTTTCTGGAATTGCTCACCATGTGCGGCTTTAGTTCTGTGCGTACATTGTGTACAAGGTGCTGTCCTACCACAGACCACCAATGAATGCTGCCTGAAATACCTCAACTAGGATTCAAGAAACTGTGCTAGGAACTGAAGGGGCATTGTTATAATAGGACATTTTCTGCTTCTCCAGAAATATAATGTTTTTAATTCAGAACACAAAGACTTTTAATATTTTTATTGTGATTCCTCAGTTGGGTCAAAGTATATCTTTGGATCCTGTCATGTTGTAATGTTTGGCTTCAAAAATTGCTGTTTAGTGGGCCTGCAGAGATGGCTCAGCAGTTAAGGGCACTTTCTGCTCTGTAGAGGACCTGAATTTGTTTCCAAGCACCCACATAGTGACTCACAACCATCTGTTACTCCAGTGCCAAGGGATCTAATGCCCTCTTTTGACCTCTTCAGGCACCAGGTACACATGGTGTGCATACATACATACATACATACATACATACATACATACATACATACATTTAGGAAAACACCCACATAAAATAAAAAGAAGTAAATCTTTAAAAGTTTATTTGGGTTGATAAATTAAATTTTGTGAAAAATTGCTTGAGAAATTTGAGTTACTATTAGAACAAAATTTACAGCAATTTCTGAAATGGTCCTCAACATGCTTCTGCCATTTATTTATGTGAAACAACATTCTAGCGCTGACAGTTGTATGAAGTACAAATCATTCTAAAAGGCAATACTCAGTGTCCTGAAGTGATAAATATTCAGCCAAAATTGAATTGTTTACATAAAAAATAAACAAGAATTTGCATAACATTAGTATGCAAATTTACTTTATCTTGAATAAATGATATATTTATATGCATACCAAAGAATTGACTTAAAATAAATTTCTTTTAAATCTATCAGTAAATATTTGAATTGTATACTTCTTTTGTAGAGCTATGTGATCAAGCAAACATTCTGGGAACAAAAGTAGACACCAGTAGGAAAAGTTTAAGAATTTCTTGGTGATGTGACCCCATCAGTAGCAACATTGACAGTTGCCATGCTGAGTCACTGATATGACCCCTACATGACTTATTTCTACTCGTCCCTTTATTCATTTATTAGAATCCTACTTGTGCAAACATTCATCATGATATAGGTTGAATCTCTAGGTTTTGTTTTTTGTCCCAGTACTCCTTAGTATACTGATGTCTGTCTGAACACATTAGGGCTGTGTGACAAGAGCCGCATAGACCTGGCAAACTTAAACAACAGTGATTTGTTCCTCATTGGTTCTGGAAGCAGAAAAGGCATGGGCAGACTGGGAGTCTGGTGAGGCAGTACCAAAAGATTCCTGTCTTCTCACTATACCCTAGCAAGGCAGAACTGTTGGGAGATTCAGTCTTTTTCACAGGATCAATAATCCCATTCATAAAAGCTGTACCTTTAGTTTCTAATCATCTAACCATCACCTTGGAGATTAGGTTTCAAAACCTGAGTTTTGGAGAACACAATTATAATGTCTGAAGTATAACGCTAATCTTAGCTTTGTTTGGTTAGTTCAGTTGTTTGTGTGGGGTGTGGCTGCTGCTGCTAAGGTTGATTGATTTGCTGTGTTTGTTTTTTTGTGGTTTTGTTTTTTGTTTTTTGTTTGTTTTGGTTTGGTTTTGGTTTTTGGTTTTTGGTTTTTGCTTGGTTTAGGCTTGGGTTTTGGTTGCATTTGGGGTTTTTAAGACAAGGTCACTCCTCTCACAGCCTCCTAAGTTCTGGGATCACAGGAATGGGCCAGAAAATTTAGCTAAGTTCTCATAATTCTCTTTTGAAAAATACTGCTACAGTCCAGAAATAGAGTATCTCACCCAATGGCTCATATTTTGAAAATATAGGTCCCCAAAGAGCGGTGCTATTAACTGATAGCTAAATCATGAGGATTTAACATGTTGGGTGTATTATTCCATTGACAAATTCATGGTAACTAGAGTAGGTCACTACACTTTAAATGCTATCATTTGTCCCCTGGACCCTTCCTCTTCCTTTCTGGCCCTGTCTGTGTCCTGTCTACCATTAGGTGAGATGCTTTGCTTTACCATATATTCTCAGCATAACACTCTGTCTCTGTATACATCATACATCTGTCCAGAAACAGTGGAGCCAATTGACCTAGGACTGAAGACCATGAAACCACAAGTCTTTCCTCCTCCAAATTGATTAGCTCAGGTAATTTGTCTTCTTGAGAGAAACTGTTCCACATATGCTCCCTCCATACCTTCTCTTTCCACTGGTTGCCCACACTGTTGATTTAGCCATTGGCCTACCCCCCCCCCTGCAGTATCCTTTGATCCTGCCGTCTCTATTCTGGAATGATGTCAGTGAGCTGGTAAAGAATGCAGATGGAGGTCAACCACACTGCTCATTGTCTATCTGACTTTGGGAAAATTGATTCAATATTTTGAGCTTGTCTCATCAATTATAAAGTATGAGTTAAATGAGTCCTACCTTACAATTATCGTGGAGTTTAAATGAGAGCTATGCAATCTTCCGAACATAGGGACACCTTATGTTTGGATCTCTTAATCCATTGTCAACCTACAGGAGGTGGAGTGTGCTCTCTGGCTTTGCATATCTACTGTGTTGCTAAGACTCCTCCTACATCACAGCCTGCCCCATCCCTGAGTAGTGTAGATTTGACCTCTCCTTCAGTGTTCCTCCAAATATGCATAGGAATCCTTCCAGCCTGAACCAAGTCCCTGCTTCTGCGTTTACAGGTTATTGCTTTTCCGCAGCATTATTCACTATCATTTTTAATGGACTTGTTTCAGAACGTCTTTCTCATACAAACTATCAAGAGCCCTTGACACTTTTCACCTTCAGATTTTGCTACAGTGAAGCAAAGCCATCCTAAGAACAAGAAGGTTCAGTGTTGTGGCAGAGAGATGGCTCAGCAGGTAAAGACACTTGCTGTACAAGCCTAATGTCTGTGTTGAGTCCTGAAAGCCAAGTAAAAATGGAAAAAGAGAACCAGCTTCACAGAGATTGTTCTCTGCCCTCCACACATGCATGCATGTCATGTGCATGTGTATGCATACACACACACACACACACACACACACACACACACACACACACACACACATATGCATACACACAGGTTAATTAATAATAAATTAATTTTAAAGGATTGTTCAGTGTTTACAATTATTATCCTATCTTTTCAGCTATCTCATTCGCCATCAACTCAATAGCAACATTTTTAGCAACCACCATTCCCAAGTTTTTCCAATGATTTCATTAATTTCAAAACACACTTTTTTGTATTCCTGTTCCATTCCTTCCTTGGAAAGAATTAGAGCCAACTGATGTAATGACTGGAACAAGAACTAGCTAGTAAGTTGAGAAAGGACTCCTGGCTCCTACTGAGCAGGCACCCCAAGACTGCCAGCTCATGGGACTCCATGACATGGGCCTCATCAGTAAATTTGATGCTGGGGACAGAAATCTAGTCACTAGGTATTTAGAGAACTTCTACTATCAAACTTATGGTGAACTTCATCATTCCTATGCTAGTATTTGATTTGCTTTTCAAGCTCAGTTCCTATAGGTAAAATTATCAGTTCAACGTTTACCCAAATGATGCACAACCTGTAATGTACTCCATCAGTCAGTTCATATTCCAATAAGCAGGACTAAATTGTCCAGTTTCACACTGCCCCTGTAACTACTGTGGCTGTGGTATTGTGCTCTAATTTACTTTAATATAGTATCAGATAATGTGTTAACCTTCACTGTGTGTATACGAGTCCACCAAGAAACTCCCTTAAGATTTTGTATCTTCTACACAACCTTTTGTGGTGGTTGAATGAGAATGGCCCCCATAGGTTCATCAATTTGAATGCTTAGTTGCCATGGAGTGGCACTGTTTGAGAAGGATTAGGAGGTGTGGCATTGTTGGAGGAAAATGTGTTACTAGGGGTGGGCTTAATGGTTTCAAAATCACATGCCAGCAAGCCCCCTCCCTCCAGTCTCTCCTTCTTTTGTCTCTGCCTAAGGAACAGATGTAGCTCTTAGCTACTGCTCTAGTTCATCTGCATGCTACCATGCTCCATGATGATCATGACTAATCCTCTGAAACTGTAAGCAAGCCCCAATTCAATGTTTTCTCTCATAATAGTTGCCTTGGTCATGGTGTCTCTTCATAGCAATCGAACATTAACTAAGACACCATTGTATAATTAATTGTAGCTATAAAACATATTACATACATTGTTCCAAGAAATAAGAACATCATCATGATTTACACTTTTGCTTTATACTATTATAGATTATTTTTAAATAAGTTATACTGGCTATATCAACAAAAATGTAGATGCAAAAGGAAGAAGTGACAGGGGAGGGAGGGGAGGGAGGGAGGGAGGGAGGGAGGGAGGTGTGTGTTCACAGGCACTTCTTTAATTCATCACAAATCTGTGAATATGCAAATGCAGCTGCTACCTGGACCAGAAAGACATTGGAAGAGACTACTTCTTTTACATTTTTCTGTAAATCAACATTACATGTTCTCCTAAGTATTTGAAACAAACAAATGGCAAAACATTGTGAGCACTTATTTGCCAGCCCTCAGGAAGCTATACCCATCTAGATATAGAATTAGAAATTCCCTGACCCCTGATAGATATAAGATTTATCATCTAGAAATATCCCTTTATATTTAAACAGTTTGCTTAAAGTTAAAACTATAGCCAGCACAGGGATAGCCTGGCACAAGTAACTTAAGCAAGATTTGCTCTTCTAACCTTACACATATCACTGTGAACACCAATTTTTTGTTTGTTTGTTTGTTTTGTATTGTATTGTATTTTTAGCTGTGGCCTTTGAGAATTTCTTGTATTGCCTGGAGCATGTAGATAACCACGAGATATAAGGAAGTTGTGATTTCTTTGCTTGCATGGCCAGGCTGCCCTCCTTGCACAGCAAAAAGCAAGTAGGCAGTGTGTTAGCATCAGAGTAGTACAAACCCTCTCTTCTAATAGACATGCTTAGGGCACCGACTATGTGAACGTTAGGCTTTGGGAACATCAATTCTGAAATTTTTTTATTGTTCTTGAATGAGTAATGTAGCCATGCACTTTAAAATTCAACATGTATAAAAATAGTTTAGGATAAAATATTTCTCTACCCTCACCCTTAGCATGCACTTCACTGCTCTGATCAATTTCATATTCATCCTTGCAGAGATATTTCCTGTATATATGCACAAAGATGCTTCCTTCCACCTTTCAGCACAAAAGGAAGCACTCTAAAGAGATCCTTTATCTTGACATTATTTTAAATTACTATATTTTTTGTTTTGTCCGTTGTCATTTCACTTAAAATTGTACTGGAGAGACTATTCCTTACCAATTCACAGTGCTGTCCTCATGAGATTGCTGCTCAGTAAGTATATCATATTCACTGTGTGCAATATTGCCATTTATTTAAAGAGTTACCGGGACATGCTCATTTACATTTCTTCTGATTTTATGTACTAAATAACCCAGTGCATATATGCATTAGTACATTTCCATAAAGTCAGCACCTAAAGTAGACTTGTTGAGCCAAAGCCTTCATGGCCTTGCATTTTTTCAAAGATTTCCCTCCACAGACTGGCCTAACTTAGCCTCTCAGCTTCATCAGCTATCAGAGCACTGTCTTTACCCTGACAGCCATCCCCAGAGTCGCTTCATGTCCCACTGGAATGAATTATTTTACTTGGCAGACATGTTTCTTGCCTACACTCATCTTTGCCCCCAAAAGTTATTTGATGCTTCCTAGAGACAATCTGGATCAGCAGTTCTCAATCTGTGGGTGAGATTGAGACTCTGTCACGATATTTACATTATGATTTGTAACAGTAGCAAAATTATAGTTATGAAGTAGCAACAAAATAATTTTATGGTTGGGGGGGTCACCACAATGTGAGTGAATTAAAGTGTTGTAGCATTAGGAAAGTTGAGAACTATGGGTATGGATTGTCACAAACAGAGGCTAGGCTAGTGAGGAGAGGAGGGGAGAGGAAGTCACAGGGGGAGGGGAGGAGAGGAGAGGGAGCTTCTCAGCCTCCTGTGGTGAATAGGACAATGGTCTTCCTCCCAAAAGAAGCATCCAACAATGCCCTAGGGCTGGGGTCCCACACAGCGTCTGTTTCCCCTTCATCATTCCAAATACATTTGCAAAGATCTGCACCATTCAGGGTGAAGTATATGCCAAAAATGTAAAGAACCGACTTCTTTGGTACATTTTGGGCTTTTTGTTTCTCTTTTTTTCTCTTACAACACCCCAATTTTACTCAATGCTTCATAGGATTTGGGAGCACCTCACAAGCATGAACATAGCCACATTCTTTATGCTTTTTATCCTGAATCTGTGGCACAGAGAGGCACTGAGTTTATTAAATGGACATGTGGGTATTAACAGTCTTACCTTTGAGTTTGACTTACTTTCATTTTAATCAAATCCTGCTCTGTTTACACTTACTCCTCTTTTCTCTAGATTCACACAGGCATTTTTTTTTTCTGAATTTTCAGAATGATGGTGACAGGAGTCCTAAATTGAATTAGATATAGTGTTCTTCTGCTGATTTGAACATCTACAGAGTGTACATTATTGTCACAGCACTAAGTCACTTAATCACATACTGTTGTGCTCGCTTCTAGACTGCAGTTGAGGTTGTCTTGTCCCTTTAAGTGGGTTAAACCACGTTTGCATTCCTGATGCCTAGCAGTGTTTTTACCTGCAGGAAAGCAAGGTGGCTTGTGCTAGTGTGCTGGCTCCCAGCCCTCTCCACCTCTCCACCCCTCCCCCATCCTCTCTCCCTTCTCTTCACTCTCCCCACCCCCTCCCTCTCCTCTTTTTAAAACTTTACTTAACTCTCATCTCAATTCACAAGCCAAACCCCAAGGATCTTGACTCTAGCAAAGAAACTTACTCATTCTCAAGAACAGAGCAACCTAGATTCTTTCAGTTACACAGAGCAAAGGGGCTGCACAGCAGTGGCAGGAGCTGGAAGGCCCAGGCCATTTCTTGCTAATTTGTCTCTCCTGGGGTTTCTGGGACTTTGAGAGCCCTGTGGGCTCTGTTTGCTTTTGCATCACCACCAGTGATGCCTTCAGACACATTGTCATCCATCCCCGATCAAAGGCCCAGCATTAGAACCAGAAGAGGGACTCCACGCTGATGCTTGATGGGAGCTGTAGGCAGAAATCATTCCAGTGAGGTACTCGCCTCAGCCTGGAGGATGCTTCTGCCAACAGAAAAGTGGGCTGAGGTGAAGGCTTCATTTTAATGTGCACATGGATAGCGGGAGAATCAGTGATGGGGGAGGGTGGGCAGCAGGACCAGCAAGGTCAGGAAGGGAGAAGCAGCAAGGACAAAGGTGTCATAGGGAAGACTGAGTGGTGCTTCGCTGCTGCCAAATATATCCTGCAGAAAATCAGGATGGGGAGTAGCTTTGATCATATCTAATATGGGATTTTAAAATGCAAATTTGAAAAATGCAAATACAGAATGCTAGGTTGACTTCCATGAGCTTGTTATTCAACCACTGCTTAGCCCTGAGATCCCCCCATCCCTTGCATGATCTTTGCAATTAAAATAAGATGACAACTGAAGCACTTCAAAACTGGGTTGCAAAGGAAGAAAAAAAAAAAAAAACAGTGTATTGAGCATCTATCAGGCAAACCAAGAAAATGCTAGGCGTCAACTTTCTTGCTCAAGGTAAAAGCAGAAAACATAAATGTTGCAAATGCTTATTCTCAAGCGTTCAAATTAAAAATGAAAAACCTTCAGGAATTTTTAAATGCTGGTTTTATATTTAGCCACAAGTTAATCTGAAGGTAGATTTCTCAAGGTTACTGGAATCAAGAGTTTTTTATTTTGCTGATCAAAGGTCCAAGTATCTCCATATTGCACTGATTTAAAAAGAAGAGGGAGAGTTTATTGGTGTGCTGGGTTCAGATGCACAGAATGCTTCTTGCACAGGACCATCTTTAGATGAGAGCATGTAGTAAGTGTATTTAAATATTGAGCCATATGCAAGACATTGCATAGTTTCTTCATAGGTGAGTTTTCATCAAATGATTAAATAATAATTTGAAGTAATAATAATAACAACCCACTATTGCTTCTAAGTGTCAGGCATTCTTTCCTAAGCAGAAGGGTTTGGAAAGTGGCGTGTGCTGGTGGTGCTCTCTGGACCCTTCCCTGAAACAAGTCATGATCTCTCCCCATACAAAGCCCCCACCCCTTATCCCATCAGGTTAGAGCATCCTTATCATAAGAGAGAAGGATTAGATACAATCTCAGAAAGAGGCCTTGCCACATCCTCCCGGTGCCCTGCTGTTAGCCAATCCTCTGTATTCTGCCATCTCCCATGATTGTGCAGCCTAGCATAAAAGCCCTCAAGCTCAGTCACTTCTTCATGTCTTCATTTACTTATATTTTTAGATTTTTTTTACTTATTATTGTGCATGAATATATATACTTAAGTATATGCGGACACAGGTACATGTGTAGTGAAGGTCAGGACAACTTTGTGGAGTCGATTCTCTCCTTCCACGTTTGCAGGGATTGAACTCAAATGGAAATACTTCCATGGGAATCACCTTCACCCACTGAGCCAGCTTGCCAGTTCTTTTCATTCACTGTCTATGACGGTTTCTCCATCATATGAAGCTTACGTTAGATTCTTGTGCATGTGTATCTTCATACTCTGCCTTCGGTCACTCTGATTTGTAGGTAGCATTAAACATATTTACGCCAGGTGGTGGTGGCACACGCCTTTAATCCCCGAATTTGTGAGGCAGTGAGTGGTAGGCAGATCTCGGTGAGTTTGAGACCAACCTGGTCTACAGAGCTAGTCTAGGGCAGCAAAGGCTACAGCTACATAAAGAAACCCTTCCTTTAAAAAACTCTGTGTGTGTGTGTGTGTGTGTGTGTGTGTGTGTGTGTGTGTGTGTGTGTGTGTGTGTGTGTGTGTGTAATCTGTATGCATGAAAAACACACTTCTATTCTCAGAATGAATAGAAGATATTTTATGCTGGGCCAAATGAGAGTGACCATGGCCTTGTATGGATTCACACATGACGGGTTCCAATGTAAAAGTAGTTGCATGTATTTTGAATAGTCATAAACCAAAAGAAAATCATAAATTGAGGCATTTACCAAATACATTGGCAGAGACAACAGGTGAATGAATTAGAGCAATGTGGAGAAATCTGCTGTTCAGCTGTTGTCCATTGAGGATCTTAGCTTCTGGGTTAGCAGAAGCTAGCCCAAGATGATTTTGGCCTGAGATTCCCCAGCACTGCAGCTCCCTGAAACCTTGTATTGTCATCAAATGTCTAGAATCTTTCACATGGGTGCAGCTTTAATCCTAGGAACATCACCCGTTGTACTAGGCTGGCCACGGGACATCACATTTGTGCCTGTGAACAGCAAACGTTTTTGGTCTTTTGGTGACAACAGAAAACTGGTTCTTAGGATCTGAAAAGATGAGGCCGACTAGGCAGGAGAACAGTGCTCAGCACAGAGAAATCGCCGCTGGTAAACCTTTGTTTTCTTGTGAAACTGCTGTGTGGGTGTCCTGAAAAGTTACCATTGACTCCTTCTTCCTCTGCCCCACATGGGATAACTCTTTTCTTTAGTGTCTTTATGATTAGGCACTCAAGATGTGTCTAAACTAAAAGGGCACGGCTGTGTTGTGCAAGAGGGGGCAATGGGAAAAAACAGATATTGGAAGAGAAAAGGGTTAAATGCGAGGAAATGGTCTCTGACAAAAAAACTCTGGAAAGAAGTCTGTGATAAAATGCACGGAAGCAAATCAGAGCCCATCCAGGAACCAACTCCCAGTGAACCAACAGACCACTGATCAAACTGAAGAGGGGAAGCTGTCCCAAGAAAGAACCCTCATAACTGCCCTTTGAAAGGGATCACAATGACTGGGCACAGAGGACAAAAGCCAGGACCTGGTGCCAGGTGGGAGTCATTTCAAAGAAGGGGTCACCTTTGTGACCCAAAACTCAGTGCTTAACTTTCACCAGAAAACATAGAAGGATTAGAGATGGTTTATTCTCAGTGAAATGAGTGACCATGTATTACAGTGAATAACTAATACATAGCTGGTAAGGTCAGGGTATCTTTAATAGGTAAATGCCAGCCGACAGGAAACCGGAGAAAGCCGAGGCAGCAGAGAGAGAAGAGAGCTACCATGTGCCTTGGCTATCCCTTTAAACCTTTTTCCATGTCACCCTGACATCACCTTGACCACACCCTGATGGGCGTGATCGGGCACACCTGTCGCCGGCACTTAGGAGACGTAGTTAAGGTGTCTCCCTACAACCATGGTCTGGGAACATAGATTCAGGTTATCCCAGTGATGTGCTCTAAAGCAGAAATAGTTATATGAGCTTCTTATAGAAGAAATTGTGAATAAAGGCATTTACCACATACATTGAATAGGCAGGATACAGCAAAGTTGGAAAATGTCTTTATAGGTTTTCTATGCAGTCTGATGACCATCTTAGCTTTTAAGACAGCTAAGGTTTTACTTGATAATCATAGCGATGTTGGATCAGTGTCGGAGTAGCAATGCTGGGCACTCCAAATAGCCCAAGATAAATTAATCATGGATCTGCAACATTCCAACTCTAACAAGTTGTAGTAAGCCTTGTAGAGTCCTCACCACAGATACAGAGTTTTTGTTTTGTTTTTAGGTTTTTAATGTTTTTTGATGTTGTTTTTCAGGTTACTTCAGTTTGGAATATAGGAAGCAATAAATACTTGCTGAGCTTTGTAGACTGATTCTAACCTGTTGGGCATTTAGGATTCATGTGCAAGTGTTATGTTTGATAAAGCGGAAGATTCTTGAGGCCTTTACACTATGTCACATCCTGGCTTCAAGTCCCACTTACTATGGATCTCAGTGACACATACGGCCAATGGCTCATTCTTCTAGAATGCATGTAACAGAACTTGTAGGGTGCAGCTTACTCTTCATGAGCCTCTAATTGAAGCAGCAGTTTTACTGGAAAGTTACCCACCACTGTCCATCGGCTGTCAGAGAGCTAGAGACAGAGGTGCTTCCCCAGGTCCCCAGAACATTGGGGTGGCATCATTAAAGAGGCATGGCATGGACTAAGTCCTAGTCTAGGGAAGCAGCCACTCTGTCTTGCTCAAAGGTAATAGCTCCCTGAGCCTTGGTGGCTTTGTCTTGAATGCAGTGATACCCAGCTGGTCCTCAATGCAAGCTTTCTAAGTTCTCTTGCCTTATGCTTTTCCCACCACCCAACACTACAGGTTTGGAAAACCTCATGAACAGCTGAGGTACTTTGCTGCCTGCCTTAATTGAGAGTTGGTGTTGTCTGTTATGAAAATAGGGGCTTGGTGTACTCAGGGAACCCATTGTCTTCAGAAGGGGGTGGGAGTCCATGAGAATCCCAAAACAGTATAGGCTGACGCCGAGCCCTTAGCTACCTCCCACAGGTTGATCAAGTCCCTATCACTGAAGACACCTTGTGCTTGGACACGAGACTTGGAGGATTTGAGATGGATCTGCCCTGAGGGAGTAAGGAGAGATGTGACATGGGAGGACTCATAGGGTGATGGGGTGTTGGAGGGAAAAAGAGAAAATGATTAATTTATATTTCAATTAAAATAAAATAACTTTTTTTTTAAAGCAAAGGAGCAATCTGTTTTTTTATGAGATGCCTTCCTTTTGTGTGTCTTCTCTTGGGGAGATGGGGATAAACATCTGTGCATGACAAAGGCAATAGACCGAATAAAAGATTCCATGCATTTCCACTGTGATGAGCCAGTGAGGATTCTGGGACAACTGACAGGAGCATGAATGACCCGAAGCCACTGTGTCACCAAAAAAGCCTACCCAGGAGTCATGATGTCTCTGTGTCCCTGCAGCTCCCTGCCCAACTTGCCAGCAGCTCCCCTGGACAGTTTCCTCCCCTAGCAACCACTGCTGTCTGTCTGCTCCCTGGCAGAGCCTTGCAGCTTGCAGTGCTTCCTGAGCCTTGTAAGTCCTGAGAGTTATGAATCTCATCAGTTACCTGGGTCTTAGGAACTTCCCGCCCACCCCTCTCTGAGGGGATGCTTCAATTAACTCTTACTTATTAAGAGGAAATAGCTACAAAGCCGATCTTTTTAACTCAAGAAAGAAAAATAAAAGCAGGGGGAAAGGTGAAGGAAGATGCTGGGAAGGAGCCAGGAAGGGAAGGAGAAGCTCTGCAGGAGGAATTCATTCTGTCCAGGGGCTGTCTTTTGTGGGAGCATTGTTGTTTCCTGTTTCATTTGGCTTTGTTGAGACAGGGCCTTGTCCCGTAAGGTGACCTGGAACTCTCAATCCTCTCCTCACTCTCCCAAGTTCTGGGATCAGGGTGATGATAACAGTACCCATTTGTACTTTAATGTCTGTTTGTCTGATATGGTTGAGATGGTGGGGAAAGGAAGAGAAAATGGGGAGCATTTCAGCCCTTGGATGCTGTGACCACCCTGTTACCAGTTCTATTTGAGACCAGTATTGATTGCTTATCTACTAATAAGAGATTTAGGGCTAGTGGGTTAGCTGATAATCTTGTCTTTTCCTCTTTAGTCTTAAATTGATGGATAATTTGACCTCTATGAACAAAACTGATGAGAAGAATCACATCTCCATGATAAACCAACACTACAAGCGGGAAATGGAAATAACACGACTTCTGAAAATGCTGTGACATCATTTCTGTCGAAATCTGTTAGCTTTCAGATGCTGAACTTCAAGCCATTCGTCTTTTACAATTCTACTTGGCACACTCATTTTTTGATTCAGCCACATAACACAGGAGACCGGCTGTTCTTCTGACTTTATGAGATCTACCAGCTTTTCATAGCAGGGGTCCAAGCCTTAAAAGTCTACATGTGGATTATAGACACACACAGTTTAATAACTAAGACACCATCATTTTCTTACTTCTCCCAAACAACACACCTTTATGTTTCCATCAATAATTCAATTCATGAATTAAAATATTCCATTAGTCTGAAGTTTGGCAGGCCTTTAATACTGTCCGTTTTAGAGGGAAACAGCATCAGATGACCTTTCTTTATGTATAAGACCCTGCCCTATGTCCTGTGGAGGGAATAAAGAATAACCCATCCTCTCCCTCCTGCCTTCCTGGGGCTTGCAATACCTGTGAAGAAATGAGGAATTTAAACAAGGAACAACTATACCAACTGGTATGTAGAAATTACAATTCAAAGAACAAAGATGACCAACCTCTGAATGATTTTAAAAAGCAAGGACCATGACTCAAAGGCTTTAGAGGCCTTGGGAAAGGAAATGGAATTCAAGTGGGGGCTTTCAGGACAGTGGGTATTTTCTAAGGATAATGGAGATAGAGAATCAGAGAAAAGGCATAGCGAACACAAATGCAGGAAAGCAAGGGAAGGAAACAGCTGTGGTATTACAGGTGGTGGCACTTCAGTGAGAAACAATAGGAACGCATACAAATTGTGTCTCTGAGCAGACAGCAAGTACTGAAGATGGATAAGTATTCAAAACACTAATAGGAATAAGTTTGATTTGTCCTTAGATTTCATATGACAGTGGCCCAGGGTAAATAACACTAGAGGTAAAGTTCTCTGTAAACAGTTTTGACTGAGCATTTAATAGTGAATCGCCAGTGTGAGCTTGCCTATGTCTACAAAATCATGCACAGCATCCACCAAAACTTAGGGGAGAAACAAAATCAAAAACAAAACAACAATAAAACCTCCTTTTATTATTTAAAAAATATGGTACAAATAATTTTATTTAAAAAATCCTGGCCCAACAAGATTTGACTTTAATCTCGGGAGTTCCCAGCCTTACTTAAAAATGTCTGTTCACATATTATCCACCCTCTGAAAAGAGGCAGGACCCTTGAATGGTTCAGCTTGAGATACCTATAGAAATCATATAGTCAGTTTTACCAGTGAATTAATGGGGAACCCAGAAAAATTAAGTGATTACCTTGAAGTAACTGCCTGCTTGAAAGAAAACTAAACATAAAGGCAGTCACCACTAACTTACACTCTATTGCTTCATCCACATGCCTTGATGTCTAGTTATCCTTCCTAAAATACCAATACAGAAACATGTATATAATTCTGCATAGGTACATATCCTAGGTGATATCAGATGCATCTGTCTCCTCTCTCTGTCTCTATCTCGGCAATTTCTTTTCACTTAATATTTTATTCTTCTCATCCTAAATGTATTTAAAATCTGTGTACTCATAAGCAAACCTGTGTGTGCAAACATATGAAGCACCTGGTTATCTTTTCCACAAGAATGAATATATATATATATATATATATATATATATATATATTCTTTTCTGTGCATTGATTTGCTCATTCAGTCATATTTGATGAAATGCTTGACCAGTGAAAAGCTGAAGGCTCATTTATGCCTTTATTTTCATGGTTATGTTGCATATTCCTTATAGTAGAATATGTCCTGATACTGCCTACTGCTCCCCTTAGTCTTTGTTTCCAGGTTTTGCTCCTACAAATAACACTTGAAGGAACATGTTGATTATCATTTATCTTTCTATTGAGTCTGCTTCATTGGGTCAGGGGTGTGCTTTAACAACTAAACTACGTCCCTGGAAAAGCTTGAGTGAGATGCTCTGTGTCTGCAACTGCTAAGATCCTTTCCTCCACTCAGTCTCCCCGAGCCACACATCTCTCTGCCTTTGCAATGCAGTTGGTCTAGCATAAATCTCACTGTGCGTTTATCTGATGGCAAATGAGCGTGCCCTTCTTTTCTGAAGCTCACTGGTTATTGGTTTCTTATTAACTGTGCTTTCCCACTTTGCCTACTTTTCCAACAGATTATTTGATCTCCTTTTAATTCTTAAGGGCTTTTGCTATGACACAGATATTTTTAAATACCTTCCATTTTTGCAAACTTTTCCCCCTCAAATATGTAATCTAAAATACATTTTATGGAACTTTTTGTCATGCAAAAGTTTTGAATTTCATGCATGTAGCTATACATTTGTTTTTGTTTGTTTGTTTTCATTTGTTTTTCTTAATTTATGCCTTATCACGAAAACCACGACTGCTGCCACTATTTACAATGATGGTTCCTAGATTTTATTTCTTACATGATCTTTATTTATGTCTTACATTGTAATGCCTTAGTCCATATAAGTACATCTAGGATTGTTTTCAACCAGAATATAATTAATAAATCAAACCTTGCCTGTCTTTCCTTTTAGAGCAGCTGTTCTCAACCTTCCTAATGCTTGGACCCTTCAATACAGTTCCTCAGATTGTGGTGATCCCAACCCAACCATAAAATTATTTTCATTGCTACTTCTTAACTATAATTTTGCTACTGTTATGAATCTTAATGTCAATATCTGTGTTTTCTGATGATCTTCAGTGATTCCCGTGAAAGCCTCATTTGACCCCTGCCCCAAAGGGTTATGACCCACAGATTGAGAACAATCATTCCGATCATTTACTAGTCCTTTCTATTAGATCCTTTAACAGACTTGAAATGCCCCTTAGTCCAGACTCATTTCTGGATGCTCTGTTGCAAAGACCCTTCATCTCCTCAGGCCTGCTCAGTGCTTCACAAAGTTAGTCCCAGCGGCACTGAGGGATTTTACTTTTCCAACAAATCAGATTACAATGATGACTTCTGAAGTAGTTATGGAAGGTAGTTCTGTTAAGAAGTCATTCAATATGCAGCACCTGATTGTGAGCAGAAACCAGTCAGTAGAAATAATATTAGTACAGTTAGACTGGTTTTTTCAGTCTTTCTACCTCAAGTAGAGTTTTGTATCAACAGATATGAGAAATTTTTTGGTGGTTTTTTGTTTGGTTGGTTGGTTGGTTGGTTTTTGTTTTATTTATTTAGTGTGTGCGTGTGTGTGATTTTGTTGTCATTTGCATGTTTGTCATTCCTAGCAAGGGAACCTGTGTCATCTGCACCTCATGCTAGGAGCTGCTCTGCTGCTGAGCTACACCCTAATCCTTTTCTTTTAAGATAGGGTCTGATTCCCTTGCCTAGGCTTACCTTCCACTTGCACTCTAGCCTGAGCAGGCCTTGAACTTGTGACTCTCCTGCATTTGTCCTCTGAGATCTGGCGAGATAGACCTGTACCACCAATCTAGTTTCAAGCAGACATGTTTTAATGAACTTACATGATCTTACAAAAGTGGCAGTTCAGTATTTATTTCCTCCTGAAAAGGGTTGCCATATTAATGATGCTGTTTGCTTCATTCCCTAGGCCAGTTCTCCAGAGGACTCATCTCGATGTCTTCCCCTTGAGTTCTGACTGCTTCCCGGTGGAAAACATACGTGGGACAGACACTGGAGTGCTCTTGGAGAGAAGTCCATGGGGACTGTACCCGACCCTCTGAGAGTGACTAAGGCCTCCATGGTGGCAGCTTCTGGAAAGGAAGAGAGTCGAGGAGAGCTGCAGAGTATCGCCCCACAACAGGCTCAGCCCGAGAAGAATGCTAGTGGCCTTGGCAATGCCCCTGCTGAACTCAGCCTCAGGCTCGGCGCAGCTGCTGGGGCCCTGATGCAAGCTTGTGTGCATGAGACCAGCCAGCAAGACATGGCAGCCCCTGGTGTGCTGCATGAGGTGGCACAAGTGTCTCCCACACACAACACTCCCGAGGACCCCCAGCCACAACGAAGCAAGGAGCTGGCAGCGCCAGGCCCGGATCCAACTGCAGAAGAGGAACTTACATCGGCACCGGTTTTAATGGCAGCCGTTCAGCATGCTCACCGTGCCATCCGAGGTGACCTGCCAAATCCTAGCACCTCTCTGGTACCTGAAGATTCCTTGGTGAAGTCAAAGGCAAACTCAAACAGTGCAAAACCTGAGATGTCAAGTTGTCCTACCAGGGTCACCTGTTGCAGCAGCAAAAATCAAGTGCTCTGTGATTTTCCTTCTCCAGAAAATACGCAGGGAATTGTACGGGCTTCAGATCCTGCAATGGGGGTTCACGCATCCCCTTCCGCAGACAGACCTGATGGGGAAGGGCAGAAAGGCAACAGTAGTAACAGCACAGTAGGGTCCAATGAGCCTGTAGCAAGAGGAGGGTGCTCAGAGAATGAACAGCCTTCTGCTACTGCCTCAGACACCACAGGTGAAGGGTCTGAAAAGCTTCCCCCATCCCCCCTCACCAGCGGAGATCCCACTTGTTCTCCAGATGCAAAGAAGGCACCGCTGCTAGCACAGCATCCGGTGTCAAGGTTCAAAGAAGCCGCTACTATGACCTGCCAAGCTGAAAGGGAGACTAAGGAGGTCCCTGGAAGGGCTTGGCAAGATGCTGAGGTGCAGGCAGTGGCAAGTGTGGAGAGCAGGTCTGTCTCTACCAGCCCCAGCATCCTCTCTGCGTTCTTAAAGGAAATTCCTGCTCCTGAGCCGGAGAACGGGCAAGAGCAGCTACGTGTAGTTTGCCATGGTAAAGGCAGTGGAGGCCACTCGCTGGAACTCTCGAACAGCATGGCAGACCCCCGGGGGTCAAGGCAGTGCATTGGCATTGTGCCACAGGTGCACATCCAGCCAGCTGCTGCCACTCCTGCAGCTGTCCAGGGGGAATGCAAACCGGAAAACAAACCAGGGGAAGCCTTTAAATCCTCACTGATGGCCTCCAGTCAAAAGCAGGATACAGAGAAAGATGGGCAGTCTTCAGCAAGCGAAGAGGCACCCTCCGGGCAGCCTACAGGTACTAATCCTGGCTCCCAGAAAGCCAGCCCCATTGACACGATTTCCCCCTTTGCTGGAAGTCAAGCTGAGATAAGTCATGGGTTAGTGAAAACGACAAATGACCACAAAACTGAGCCAGACTGCAAACTACCTGACTTGCGTGGAGGCGCCAGTAAAGATGACCAGCTGGAGAGCTTGAATCCCACTGATAACAGAGGTGCAAAGGACGGGAAGTCTGCTTCTCCTCACATTGTCAAAGAGCACACAGCTGGGACCACCTGCACCCTAGACGCCAAAACCCTGCTACTAAATCCTAAACCTCAAGAAAATGAAGGCACAGGACCAGAGGCCAACCTTGCACCCTCCCCAGGGCGGAAGAGCCAGCAGAACACCATGGAAGAACACAGACAGACCAAGACAGCCACGAGTCTGAGCCTGCCATCCGATGGCACAGGCGACTCGAGCCCGGGCTCTGGCAAGAGGACCCCTTCTCGTTCGGTCAAGGCCAGCCCACGCAGGGCCAGCCGGGTGAGCGAGTTCCTGAAGGAGCTCAACGTGACGGCAGCTGCTGCCCAGGTGGGGCTCACACCTGGAGAAAAGAAGAAACAGATGGGTGCAGACTCCAAGCTGCATCTGAAACAGTCCAAGCGAGTCAGGGACGTAGTGTGGGATGACCAAGGCATGACCTGGGAAGTGTATGGTGCTTCCTTGGACCCAGAGTCCCTGGGAATTGCCATCCAGAACCATTTACAAAGACAAATTAAGGAACATGAGAAGCTAGTTAAAACACAAAGTGGCCAGATTCGAGGATCTATTTCCTCAGATTCTTCTTCAAATAAGAAGCTCAAAGGGAGACAGCAGGGCGTTCTGCAGTCCATGCTGCAAAACTTCCGGCGCCCCAACTGCTGTGTTCGCCCCGCCCCATCTTCTGTGTTGGACTGAAAGGAGGCAGCGCGCCCAGCTATATGAGTTGTGGTATTCCTTTTGTCTGTCCCTGCCAAAGTTTAAGCGTTTGGGTTTCTGTTTTGTTTGGGGTTTGTTGTCGTTGTTTTCTTAAGAGACCTGGGAGTAAAAGCAACTATTAAGTTTTAAGACTTAGCTATTGCGAACTATCCAGTCCTCCATAAATAAAATGCCATTTCACATTGACAGAAAGAACACAAGAAGTGGAGGAAAGCTTGGAGATGGTCTGCACCCCTAATTCAGAAGAAATAATCTCACTGAATTTTTTTTAACACCTAATTGTTTATACAACACATTTTCACTACACGTGAGCCGTTTGATATCATCACCTCAGTCTATCACAGGGTCGTATTGCCACTAAAATATCTGCTTTACATTAAAACTAGCAAAAACCACTATTAGGAACACTGTGATTACTTCTACTATTACTGAAGTAAGGATGCTAGTACCACAAAAGTTTAAGTAGTTCATAAGAACCTGAATATGAAAAACTGAAACAAACTCGATTTATTCCTGGGACAAATAAGATGAAATGAAAGTAGTCAAAAGCATTTAGTAACAACTATGATTTGGCTATAATCATCTGAAGCTAACCATTTTTATGTGAACAAGTTCTAGCTAGAAAAGTTAGCTATGCCTGTACCAAACAGGAATTTAAATCTGTACACTTTTCTGCACTATTGCAAAGTGCGTCTCTGTGCTTCTGAGCAAATTAAAATGGTATTTTCTCACAGTAAACAAAGTGTCCATGACTCGAGTCATGATATGAAGGATAACAGTAAATTTTGAATTGTAAATTCTTCCTCTGGTAACAGTTTCTGCTTCCTCAAATGTACAACCTAGATTCCTTCAAGATTTATCTTTTTGTTTTGTTTTTTTGCTTTTTTTCGAAACAGGGTTTCCCTCTGTAGCTTTGGAGCCTGTCCTGGAACTTGCTCTATAGACCAGGCTGGCCTCAAACTCACAGAAATCCACCTGCCTCTGCCTCCCAAGAGCTGGGATTAAAGGCATGTGCCAATACCACCAGGCTCAGATTATCACTTTTAAGAGATACACTTCAGAGATCTTCGTGAAGTCTTGAGTGTTGGGTGGCCATGTTCTCTCACTGGTTTCTACAGAAGGTTAAACAAGGGTGGTGGAAAGATCCTTGGGGCCCTGAGCTGAGTTAAGAGCAACAGCTCGCACACTGGGATTATATGGAGACCAGGCATTTGGGAAAGACCTTCCTTCCAGCATTCATCATCTCTAGTCAGTGCTGACCTGAAGGTTGCTGTTAACACATGGGACTAAAATGTGAAAGAAAGAGCAACAGTTAACTGCCTTTGCTGAAATCACTCCCAATGAGGCTCAACTATCAATGGTATACCCAAATATCTATTTTGGCTTTTTCAATTTATTTCTATTTTGTAGATTATAAACATGAAAATTATACCTGAGCTCTGAAATCGAAGCTGAGTTGCATTTGATTTCTAGGAAAACAATGTAACTGTGTATGTGGCTGCATTAATAGGCCACGGTGACAGCACCCTCTTAGTTGGAGAATGATAATTACAGTGTTATACTTAGAACTTACAATGAATTTTTTACTACGGCACATTTTCAGTTTCTTACCAATTGGCCTCTATTAAGAAAGCTTTATAAAGTAGAAATTACTGTCAAATTGCTGATCAAATTGCCATATTAATGATTGGAGATTTAGTATAAACTCTCTTTTAGTGTAAGTACTCATTTGTCTCAGATGCCTTTGCTGGGACTTAATCTGCCTCCCATCTTGCACACACTGGGGCCTTCTGTCACATGTCAGCACCCATGCTGTGTATACACAGAGTACCCCCCTGCCTACCCAGGAGCAGCTGTCCACAGGGCCCACTCCAGATGGCGAGCCCTAGCAATCCTTTGCTGTGAAGTGCTACAACAGGCAAGAAGAAAGACTTCTGATCAGCAATAATGTTGGTGGGTTTAGAGGAAGCGTAGCTGCCTAGACATCTCAATGAAACTGAGGACTGGAGAGCTGTAGGCATCTGTCCCAGATTCAGTAAATCAAAGCGACTCAGTTTGGTGTTACAGTTGTGCCTCTCAAATCCAAACCTTAGGAAGAAGTATTTGATTAATAAGTTTGGTTTTCTTTGGTACTAGAACTAAATTCTTAATTCCTACGAGACTCTAAAAAACATCACAAAATGGTAAAAAGAGGTTTTGTTCTTTGGTCATTTTGAATCTTATAGAATTGAAAGCTTTTAGAAACAGCACTGGAAATGCCTCAATAGTAAGCTGGGAACCTGTTCGGGTGTTTACGTCATGGTTCCTAACCCATAAACACTCTCATAGTAAAACCCTATGTTAAGATTTTCCTTCCCAAAGTTCGTGACACAGCATTTGACCTTCAGGACATCACTGGGACCCTTGCCTTCTTTATCCTGGGAGGCACACGGTGGCTTTTCTGGCACACTCATCATAGCTTGCTGTTCTTGCCTTGTCTGTGTAACATACACTAGTTTGGGAGTTGTTTGTGTCTGCCATTATCTTTTTTCAAATGTCATTTAGGCTTTCCTAATACATCTTAGATTTTGAAATATAGATAGTAAATGTTTTATTAAAGAAATAAATAGAAAATATTTCTTGCATCAGTAATAAAGGAAGTGAGAACTCAGGGTCTGGAAGTTCATTCAGCATTTTCAATGTAAAAATGCTATATCTCTTACAAAGAAAATACTAGAATTCTTATTTAGACTGTGATTATTCTGTTTCTGTGACCATGAGACAAACATCCAGCTTCCGCTATAATTCATTCATTGTGAATGATTTTATTACAACATCTTTTTGAATTAGTGGGTTTTGATGCCAAGGCCACCTGATCAACCCTTCATTTTGAATCAATGACATAAGATAAATATTATATTCTGTCAAAGTTAACCAGAAACCTGTGTATATGTATGTATGCCTAAAATGAAATAGTTGTAAAATGGATTCATGTTTTCCTACTTGACCAGCTCAGCTATCTAGAATGTAATTTGATCTTTGATGGTTTTTTATTCTTAGACAGCATCCAACACACATCATTTTGGATATCTGCATTCCCTATTTTGTATGTTAAATGTAAAGCTGATGTAAGTTGGACTGAAAGTGCATGAAAAACATTAAAGTGCAGAGGTTGGACTTTGTAAGCAAATCCTTAACCAGAGGTGGCTATCTCAAAGCAGAAAGATAAAGATAAGGAAATTGTCATTTTATTGGATCTGAGAGTCTTGGTGTTTTGCTGTTCCCAGTTTGCGCTGTTTTGCTTCATTTTGGGATCCTCCAGCATCTGGGCATGGTATATATACCACATCAAAAATAGAACACAATGAGGTTTCAACTTGTCCTTGTAGGGGATGTATGAGAGTGTGCTCTTCATGTCACTTGCCCGGCCATTTTTGTAGTCACTTTTACATTTACTGCAAAAACGTGAGAAATCACTGTCTCCTTTTACTCCTACAGTGAAAGTGTTTTTTAAAAGGTCCCCTTCTAGTGCCACATAATTCTCCATATTTCCTGCCTATTTTTTTCAGATCAGTACAAAGAAAACAAAACATTAGAATAACATCTGTGTATAGGTCTATGTGCTTTTATTGAACCGTGGCCAGTCATGGCCTTCTGTAGACTCAGACTTACTAATTATCTACAATGCTGCCACGGAGATGAGGATGTCTATTTTCTCCTGCTTTGTTCTAAGTGGTGTGTGAGAAATAAGCTTGGGAACTCCCCAGTGGGGTGACACCGAGAACTCTTAAGGATCTTAAGTGAACTGATGTCATTGTCACTGCCACTGCTTTGTCTATGTGACAAATCGGAAGCCTTGTTTCTGTCCATGTCAGTGTCACATTTCTAAGCATGCATTTTGTTTGCTGTTAGCACTGTCCCTTGTGTGTGGCCTCTTTGGTTGGTTCTTTCCAAATGCAGGTCACCTGCTGCCCCCCGGCAAATGAAACTGCAATCTGTGAATCTCCTGCTTCCTTAAGACTATACCCTCCCCTAACAAAATTCTGCAACTGATGAGTGATTGTAAAAGTCATCTGTGCAGAACATAGGCTTACAAATAACCATATAATTTTGAACAGTTTTGCAAAAATAGCTTTGTAAATACTGAAGCAGTTGCCCTTGAACTTTATCTTGCTTTTGGAACAAAAAGTGTTCTCCTGGGCTACAAAAATCAAATAAGTTTGATTTTCAATAACCAAGAAAATGAATGAAGAACTGAGGTGGGGCAATTATGTCTCACGATGATATCTGCAAGAGGTCTTTATTGCTATGTTCAATGCTGAACACTCACCAGCTCAGCTACTCACTAGCCACAACCGAATAACCTCTCTCAAAGTAAATTCAGTACATCTGTAAATGTATGTGTGTGTGTGTATATATATATATATATATATACAACAGATGATCCTGAAGCCACTTCTGCTGTTAGGAAAATCAAGGTGACAATAATTATAAAGGGTATCCAAATAACTGCAGACTCGGTGAGATGGTAGTGGGGGCCAGAATGGTGCAACAAGATGTTATTTCTACGTTTTTCCTAAGACCCAGATATCTCAGAAACCAATTTGAGAATAAAGGCTGTTGACTGTGAAACTAAAGCCAAGCAATCCATGCAATTGTACCAGTAAGTGCAACAGCACACGTTACGTAACTATAGTTTGCTCTGTGAAGATGGACTAGCTCAGAGGATATGTGGAGGGACAACTTTGCTTCCTGTTGGAAAGCCTGGTTCAGTGTTTCACATACGGAAGAAGCACCCATGACCAGGATCAGAGATAAGCTTGCATCTCTGTCTTATATCCGCCATGACAGAAGAGGAGCCACTGAAAGTCTTGCTGGCTTTAAATTCAAATCAGCTGCAACCAGAACCTTTGTCAAATAAAAGGACTGAATTTACAGGGATTTCTTTTCCTGGACACTTGCATGCCTTTTGCAATTCACTTAACTGGATATAATGGATTGCTAGACTTAGCAGTGAAAAGCAGGCTCCCAAAAGTACAGGAACGTGAGCCCTTTTCACAAAAGGAGCCTCGAATAATGCCTTACAGAGAAAGTCCTACATGATTTCTGAGTACTAATGACTCATCAAGTGTCTCTCTGGGTTCAAGTTCAAACTTAATTGGCTGCCAAGTATTAGGAATTAAGTCGTGAATTTTGCACTTCAGGAAAAGATACTGATGATCAACTAACAAAATGATAATTATGATGAGATGGTCTCATGAGTTACAAGTGCCAGGAAGAACTAAATGGGTGAAAATGTCTAACTTCTAGATCTCTTCAATGTGGAATTGTCATCAGGTGTTTCTCCCCCTAGGAAGAAAAATTATAATTTGGGTTTGTTTTGTTTTAACATTGCTGCTCGTGTTAACTTTTGTTATTTTAAAAATTAACCTGTCTCTTTTGGGAGCACATCTAAATATTAATTACTTTCTGTCTGATTCATGTAGCTTATAATAAGTCTTTGTGAAGTTGGTATATGGAGCAAACCACACCAGATGAGCAGAAGGAGCTTGTCTGTGTCTGGAGGCATTCTTACTGATTGGCTTTCTTTCGGGGCTGTGTCTCGGAGTAAGTCACTGTCTACCATGTCTTAAAATGACACATTGTGAAATGGCAGTGTCCTAGTCCTGCATCTCAGTCCTTAGATGGGAGGAATTCTAGCGCTTGCTGTTAGGGGGATCTACAAGTACCTCCTATCAAAAATGGCAGAAATCAACCTGGCCTGAAAAATCAAGAAAAACTTTCAAGTAGCAATTCTTAAATCTATATTTATTTACCTCTGTTGTGCTGATGTGTGAAAAACTATGTTGTGCATAATATACTGTAGCTGGTTGTGGTATATCTATACATTCTATAAGTGTGCACAGTCTGTGAGTGACTGCCACTTTTATGTGTAGAAAAAAAATAGCATGCTATAGCCCATTTAAAAGCTATTTCTTATTACAAGGTAGGCATATGTGGGAAAGTGAATAAAATCAACAAAAGAGTTCATGTATGTTCAGTGACAGAATTTATCCTTTCAGTTGAAGGTCAGTAGGGACCAGACTTGGTTTGTTTTTTGTTTCGTTGTTTGTTTGTTTGTTTTTAGCATCTGCAAGAGTAGCCACCATAATTACCACAAAGGCTGAATGGAGTGGTCTGTACATTGGCATACTAAATATGCCAGAGTTAATTTCACATGCCATTAGTCACAAGTAAGGTCAGTTCTTTGACCACTGGGTTGATTTACATTCCTCACACATCCTCTGTGCTAAGTGTGTGACAGTATATACATACCATGGGTGTGATTGTGTACATACCTTGTATGAATTACCTAAATTCTCTAAGCAGTTGCAGGAAAGCAGAATGAAGAAATAATTATTCAAAAGCCTCAAAAGGGCTAATCAATGTGTATTTTCATTTTCTACACGTAAAACGTATATATAGCCAAATGTAAATAGCATATTCAAATAGATGTGCACACAAAATGCATTTATTCATCCTACTACATTTGAATAAGTCATTAACAAATTAAAACAACTAATTAACAGCTACATCTTTCCATGACTTTCCTATCTTACATCTAATAATATTGAACTTAATGATGCCCCTTAAGTGCTATTACACCCAAATGGCAGATTTTACGTGTAAGAAAGTCCAGCCTATTTAACATCTCCCTGAGTCTGGCATCTGAACAGTTTCACAGGATTAATACTGTTTTCTAAATACGGAATTATATCTGGAAAAGACACACTGGGGAAGACTACTTATATTTTGGAAGCTGAATTTGGACTTTACCAGTATGTATATTCACAGCCTGACAGAAATCTTACATTTTTTGTTGAAATCTCCCTGGATTTCTCCAGTGTACATAATTACTCAAAGTAGAGACAATCACAGGCCTTCTCTTGAGACTAGTAAAATGATGTATACTTACACTGAAGAGAAATATAAGTTCAAAGTGAAAATAAGTTGTAGGTGATGTTGAGAGATAAGACAACATGAGCAATTGGGAGTTCCTTAAGAAAGACTTGGTGCTCTGCCGACTAATCCCAAGGCCAATGCCATTAGCCAGCTATTGACAATGCTGAATGGAAATATCCAGTTTATCAGTTTTTATCAAGGAGCTGATCAAAGTTCTCTCATTTCTTCTCAAAGAAAATTCTTTGTTAAATAAAGATCAGAGACTGACATTCTTAAAAGTTTGTATAATTTGACCCTGACTCTGTGGCACTGAAAAGTGTTAGCTAGTTGCTGGGCTGACAATATGAACAGAAATGTTCAGAATTGTCCCTCGATAGAGAATTCTATTGAGAAAGCTCAAATACAAGCCCTTTTTACTAAAGGTTATGAATATCATTTGAACACACATTCGTGAGTTAGGAAAGTGGACGTGCAGTCTTCACACCTTAGAGATGGGTAAGGCTAACCAATTGTACAGACACTACATGGTGACTGCAGCTATCTGGGTTTACCTGTGATAAGAATACAACTCCTGAAATCTTGATGTTCACCAGTGTTTGCTCTTATGTTAAAGAAAATGTATGTACTATTTAAAAATGTCTATCACTTTAAATATCATCAAAAATTCTGTCAATGTGCCAATCTTTTGTGGACACTTACTGAGAAAGGCCAAAATGAACTACCATATTCAATCACTGAACAAACATAATACTCAAATTTCAAAGAATGAAGGTAGTTATGGCATCATGTCTGTTTAAGAAAGTTCTCTTCTCTTGGACATTGTTCAGTAAGCCTTAGTTTACTGGCTAAAGATGGAAGGTCATGTTTATACAACGATAACGGTTTCACAGACTCCATCTTTCATTTTGCATTTGTTTTTAATTGGTATTTAAAATACTAAGATTCAGCTGTCTCAATACTTTTGTCCTTAAAGGTTTTGAAATATGATTTTTTGCATCTCACTTTCCATAATAAATACAATATGGAATAATATGTCCTATCCTTCTAATGCTGTGTCTATTATAACCACTGCTTTGGAAATAGCTCTTAGTCCAGTTATTGAGTGAGTTGATTTCCTGACAGACACTTTTCTTCTAGGAATGTGCAGTAGAGTCAAGAGTATTAACCATGAAAGAGATGTGTTTTTCTTAGATTAAATAGAATTCTTATTGAGTCAACAGTGCCTCCTGATTATCATAAAAACAGGTTCTCTTGCACTTGATAGAGTTAGGTGGTGGGGAGAGAAAATATGTCTGTGTGTTTATGTTCATTTTCCTTTCATGTGTACATGTGTGCACATGTGTGAATGTGTGTGTGTGTGTGTGCATGTGCACAAGCCTCTAAAGAGAGATGTAAAGCTTAGTGCTGCTGGAACTGTGGGCATGGTGGTGGAGCAGGACATCTGGGTTGCCTCATAGCCACACTTCCTCCAAGATTATTGCTGTCCACTCCTGAGTAGGTTATGGGATCCTGCCATCTTGATTCCCAGAAGGCAAAAGGATGATTAATTAAATGAACATTATAACTTTGTCCCTTTTGCTTCCTTAAATCTATCTTCATTTTATCAAAGTACTTTCAGAACAGTATAAGGTTTATAAACTCAAACTTTACAAAAAGGTTTGAATTTTCCATAAACTTTAAACCAGCAGTTCTCAACCTGTGGGTCATGACCTGTTTGTTTTTGGGGGGGGGTTGCTTATCAGATATTTACGTTACAATTCATAATGACAAAACTGTAGTTATGAAGTAGCAATGAAATAATTTTATGGCTGTGGGTCACCACCACATGAAGAACTGTATTGAAGGGTCACAGAATTAGGAAGATTGAGAACCACTGCTTAAAAAATTTTTGTTTAAACAGTGACAGCTTTAAATTTTCCGGGAGCCATGCAGTCTTTCCAACCAACATGTACATCTAAACACATGCTGTCGCAATGTCAAATGATGCCTGGGGAAGCTATTACCCAACTCTTCTGTGCTAAGATATTCTATCTTCACCTAGTTAAGCCTCAAACATCTCCATTCTGGGAGACATTGTCTGGCAGTGGTCAGAGGATGACTACCTTAGTCTTATGGGGCTCTTTTGCCAACCATTCTCACCATCCCCAATTTTAGGTTTGAGAAACACAGAGAGGAAGTCTTTTATGCATCATTTGGCTTAACTTGAGTAGTATTAAATAAATCTACCTCTTGTACAGGTAAAGTTGTTTGGGCAAAAGGGTGTGACATACAGCAGCATCCACAGTGAGATTTTAAAAATCTTTATTGGTACTTTTTTCTTTGGACGGGCAGATGTGGAGAGATGAGTGGGCTTGAGGTGCATGATGTGGAATTCACAAAGGATCAATAAGAAGTTAAAAAGGAAGACAACAACTATGAAGAAATACTGTCCCTTTACAAACCTTGAAGGATGGCTTTCCCAGTACCATGCTCTCTGGGTCTATTTAGCTCTGTAATACACAACATAAACTTAGTGGTTCACAAATGTGTTGTTCACAGGTCCCAAGACTAGGAAGTCCATCAGAAGAAAGTTGATTTGCTGTCTAGTGAGTGGCTCATTTGGCTCAAAGATAATCTACTTCTCTGTATCCTCACATAGTAAACAAGCAAACACTGTGTTTACCAGAAAGATAATCTTCATAAAGGGCTGGAAAGTATTTGCTTGTTATCTGTACTCTTTTAGTCTATCATGGAAACTAAAACAATGGTTACATACCAAGCATTCTTCTGAGTACTTCCATAAACACCTGAACCTCAGATGATGCTGTGCAAAAATGGATGCTAGTTCCCAGTAACGCATCCTTTTCCTGTTAGAAGATTCTTCAATTTAGATGATCAAAGGGATACAGGGTCGATACTCAGGCTTAGTATTAACAGACCCCTGGCTCAAATCTCATCTTCAAATTTATAAGCTGGATTTCCTGGCTGAGTAATTTAATTTTCCGAATGTGGGAGCATTCATTAACAAATTGAGAGTGGCAATAATTCTCAAAAGCTGTAGGAATTTAATTGGAAAGACAAAACAATTCCATTCCCAAAGCCTTTGAGGTTCATTTTCTCTGTAGATGGAACATTATCACTCTATTGCTAAGATCCTGGAGTTTTGCCATTTTCTTCTTTCTACTACACTTTTTGTAAATCTAGACAACTGCTAAGAATAGTTTTAAACATGACTATGAAACATCAAATTTGACTTTTAAATTATTTCCTTTTGTTGTTTGAAGCATGAGGACAGGCAATACTTCAACCATTTACAGTTGTCAGATCTTTGAAAAATGAGAAAAGATTTTGATTAATTTTGTCACATCAAGTATGATTTATAAGATAAAGTTAAGTATTAATATCAAATGTTGCCAGTTCCAAAAATGAGAGAGGGGAAACAAACTTGGAAACTTCAGCTACACAAGAACTTAAGCCTTAGATGTGATTTTTTAAAAAAAGATTCTATATACAAATTGCTAGGAAAATCACAATTGACATTATTATCTAAAACATAGGAAGAGCACCTACAAATCACTTTGAGAGAAGACCAGCAGAACAGAGACATCTTGAGTCCAAACAGCTTAATCCTGACAGATAAGAGCTTCCATGTTGCTAGAGGTTAACCTAGGAGTCTATGTCAAAGGATCAAGAGAAAGTACTTCCCCTTGTTAAGAGATCACACTCCTGGTGGAGTGTGAGTCTGTGCATGAAGCTCCAAAGACTACCAGAAACCAGGGCAGTCAGATAGAGAGAAGGGAGTACCTGCCACTTGTGAGACGACAGCCCTCAGAGAAGTATGAATCTTCCAGATCCTCTCTTCTCCTCCCTCCTTTATCGTCACCCAGACTGTCAGAAATAGAACCTCTGAGAGCAGGAAAAGAGAGTCAAAATCACTTGACCTACACAATGCTATATATATTCATCATCTCTATATTGCTCTATTCAAATATAACCCTGCCTACTTATGAAGAGGTTTGTCTAGCCCACTTGTCTAGAGATTTAAGGGCACAGCAATGGTTTGAGGTCCATTCTCAGCTGTTACCACATTGTGGTCAAGAGCATAATGAACACATGTGTAGGAGCAAGCATTTGATTATGTGTGAAAATAGGAAGACAAGGACAAAGAATGGGTGATTGCAGCTTTGACCCTTTATAACAACCCTGTCATGAAAACTATCAAAGAATTCACATAACAGCTACCTCACACTCATAGACATAAAGGTCTAAAAGTAGACTCTGCTTCCCAAAGGGTCCACCCTGGACATAGTCTTCAGTCACAATGGGCCCTTTGGGGATACAAGTTATATTAAAACCTCAGTATCAGGCAACAGGCAAGCCCTCAGATTAAAAAAAAAAAAAAAAAAAAAGCATTACTGTTGCAAGAGAATTGTCCATACAGACATTCCACTGTGCCAATAATGCAACCATGAAATTAGGATGGAATCAGCGATTGGCTGAGCCATAAAGTTCATGGAGTACTTTTCAGGGCAGCTAGAGAGGGCAGGAAGGGACTTGGTAGCAATAGGGGTGGGAGTTGGGGGATGGTTGGGGTGGAGGATGGGGGCTGGGTGAGGGGCAGTTCTAGCTCTGGAATTTCAGGAGAATACGGAGAGATCGAGAGAGGGTCAGCCAGTCGCTCCACTTTCCATGGATTCTTCAGGCCTTTATTTCAAATTCTGACTTCTGAGTTTTTATTATACTAGAAAAAATTAAGTAATCATTTCATCTGGCAGCTACACATTAAATTTTTGTTCACATGATTGTTACATGAGACTGGATAGTTTATCTTGGAATGGCCTAATGGTTGTATCAAGTGATGGATGGACCCCACCTACAAAAAAAAAAAAAAACTAGGTGGATACCATCACTAAGGATTTATTTCCTGTGTTTGAGTCATGTGACCTGTTATCCCCAAAGGCGTTTGTACCTCCTTCTGGTCTAGAGGCCCTAAGTTACTACATATTTTGGAGGTCAGTAACATCAGACCCTGCACAGGGAATGGAAGCAGAATTCACTCTGCTTTATTCCTGATAACTATATTCTTCAAAATCTTAAGATAGCCCTCAAGACTTCTTCTACCCACTTTTGTGTGCCTTCTCCTAGTTATTGAATCACTGTTACTTGTAATTCGAGTCCAAAGTCATGTGGCCCTAAAATACAGTTATCTGAGTCTGACAAAATCATCATGAGGCATTAAAAATAGTTTTCTCCAATTGACTCCAGGAGGAAATGTCAGAAAAACAATTTCCAGTTAACTGGCCTCTAGGAAAGCCACTTGGCCCATAGCCCACATCAGCTGAAGTGCTACCTGACTCTAGTGCTGAAAGAAGACCTTAGCTGATCAGCTAGGCACGCAGTTCTTCATAGACTCGTATAGAAATCAATCCTGCCAACAACCATTCAGTTTAAAGGAGAAAGCAGGTACTCAGGGAAGGGATGCTTCCCTCATCATCACCATCCTGGACTTTTGCCAAGCAAAACCTGAGCAAAGACGTAAGGCACACTGTGACCTACAGAAATTGAGACTGTAAATATGGTCAGCTTCAATTGTCATAATATATAGTCCCCTGGAAAGAGAGTCTTGGTATGGGACTGTTTACTCTGAGTTGGCCCATGGATATGTCTCAGGGCGGGATTGTTGTAAGCTATGACATATACCAATGTGGGTGGCACCATTCCCTAGGAAAGGGTCTTAAATTGTATAATAGTGAAGAAGTCAAGCCAAGCACAAGCAGAAAGGTGAGTATGTGTTACTGTTGATGTGATATGACTAGTTTTAAGTCCCTGCCTTGACTTCCCCACAATGGCGGTCCATAAACTGGAATTGTAAGCTAAAATAAACTCCTTTTTTACAAAAGTTATTTTTGGGTTTTTTTTAACTATAGAAAGGAAATTAGAACATTTATCTTAAGTTGGATTAAGTTGCTCAGTTTGTGGTCACTCGTTATGTGGCTATTGAAAATGGATACAGCACAATTTTATTCAAGTGAAGATTCAAACTTTCCAAAACCCAAATTGTATTCAAGGATCTGCTTATCTCTATGCTACCCCTCATCAAGAAACACAGACACTCCCATTCTGAAGCATCAGTGTTACTAAAATATTTAATGGTATGTTTTATTTGCTATATGATAGCTAGTTTCAATAAAGGAGAAGGACACAGGTACAGAATAAACACTAAATTTAGATAATGTATGGACAATTCATGAAAATATATGCCTTATACTCCTCATTCACAAAGTGGGACAATTTGTTGTATTTGTTCTTTGCTTACAAGTAACTTATACATAAATAGATATACTTTGACTTTTTCCAGGATGCTCAATTAAATTAGCAATAAAAAAATCACTGGTCACTATATGCTAGTCATTATTTCAAGGGTCTTATCCTACTGCACACTATAAGAGCCCTATGATTTTATCATTACAATTATTGTCATGCTTATGTAATAGATGAAATAGTCAAAATACAGAGAAGTTAAGAACAACAGGGAATTTGTAATGGCACCAAGACTTTCCTGGTACCTTTGTTATCTCCTAGTCCACTGTAGCTACCTTACTGTACACTGACATGCTGAGAACCAGAACCACTGGTAATCAGAAAGCCAGATAATATTTGAATGGTGGGTGTCTCCTTACTACCTAATGTTTTCTCCAAATAGCCAATATAAAGTTCTACTGACTTGGGCTGTCAGGGAATTATTTGTTGTCATTAGTAAAGTCAATAGAACTATTTCTAGTAGAAAATGAAGCTCATTTCCATTAACTACTGTCCATAGAAAAAGAAAACAAGCAGAGTAAGGATAAGAATTTTTTATTTGCAAACAAAATCTCCAAAACCCAGATCTTTTTTCTTTTTTCAAGAAAAGGAAGAAGTAACTTTAGTTTCACTAAATATTTTTCTTTATTTTTGCAGTTCTGGAATTAATTGTTGTCGACATGAATATGAGATTTATTTGTGTGACAGTTGAAATACAATTGCGCAAATTAGGTTATTCTTTGGCTATTTTGCAAATGATATTATGGCAAATGAGATTTCTTTCAACCCTCACTGCTATTTTAATAATTAATTATTTAGTTAAATTTTTATGAACTTTGCAACTCATAAAATGTATGAATAAGCCTGGAGCAAATTTAAAGTAATTAGTAAAATAATTGAAGGTATACATTTTTAATCAGATCACCAGCCTTTTTAATGGAAGAAGAGAAGCCTGTCCTGACTTCTTTTCCCCTTTAAGGTAAATTCTTGTCTGAAAATACTGATCTAGTAACACTAGACAAATACATGGTAAAGATATTAGGAATTTATGAATGCTAGAATCATTCCATTTTAAAAACTAGGTGCACTTGTTTTCAAAGGAGGTATGTTTTCACAAAGTGGAAGCCATATCCCTGAACCAGCATGTAAAAGTCTTCAGTCCTTTCCTAAATCTATAGTCTTCTGGAATTTTTGGAAGGCACAAATGTACAGGAGTAACTAGCTGCTTTTTTTATTTGATTTAAGACTAGGAATCCATACCAGCAACTGTTAATGAGTCCTAGAACCTGAGACTAAACAGCTCATGGGCCTAGGGGAAATCTACTGCTATTATTCTACTAAATGAATACAGCAATAAAATAACTTTCATTGACATATTGCTATACCCACAGACTAGGGCATCATTCCAGTAGGTGGTAATTAACAGATTCACAACTGGACAATTTTGCTGAGAGGGAGAGACGTTGAAGCCCTCTCGATCCTAAATAGGATTTCTTTATCCCTATAATTCACTCAAGGCTCAGGGATATATGTGAAAGAAGGGCAAAATGATTATATGATCCAGATGTAGTGGTGACTCCAAAGAAACAGTTTTCCAAACACAACAGAGCCCATACACATGTGAACTCAGAGAGTGTATTGGCACACAGATGACATGCACTAGTTCAAACTAGACAAAATCCCAGTTTGGGAAAGGGGAATGGACACAATACCTGAGGACAAAGAGAAAATCAGCTTTCTTAAATAGAATGACACAGGGCCTGTGTGGAATACAAGCCACACTCCTGTGCAGGCCTCATGCCCAGAAGGTAACAACTGATGCAAAGCAGACTCCAGCTTTTTATTCTTGTTTTTTCATTTGCTTTGTACAATCTGTTTGTTTTCTTTAGGTTGTTTTGGGTTTTTATTTGTTTTTTGAAAAAAGACGAATAACATTAATTTGAGTGGAGAGTGTCTGGGAAGATTTTGAGAAAAAAATAATCAAAATACACTATATGAAAAAAATTAAGTAAAAAATTAAAAAAAAACAGCTGTTTAGGAGCAATTCAATGAATTTGAAGAAAACACAGAGAAGTATCCCTTTCTCTTTGAGAGAAACCTAGTAGAAACTGAGTGACTAAAAATTATAGCAGAAATCCTTGAATTTAAAATATACTCAGAGAGGGCCAGGCGTTGGTGGTGCACACCTTTAATCCCAGCTCTTAGGAGGCAGAGGCAGGCAGATCTCTGTGAGTTTGAGGCCAGCCTGGTCTGCAGAGTGAGTGCCAGGATAGGCTCCAAAGCTACACAGAGAAACCCTGTCTATATATATATATATATATATATATATATATATATATATATATATATATATATTATATAGAACTATATATATAGTATATATAGAAATTAAAAGAGTCTTAGAAGATACGCATCACAGAGTAGATCAAAAAGAAAAAAGAGTAAGTCAACAGAAATCCAACCCACTTGACAATATACAATTGGGGAATAAAATGATGTAAAGAAAACTGACAGAAACTAATACAAAGTTAAAATAGCAAATTTTTGGGGTGGTGTCCCAGAAAGACTGAAGAGTCTTTGCCATAAAAAGATTTTTCAAAGAAAAAGGGACTCTTAGCCTTGCTCCTGTTAGCTAGTTATGGTATGTGTTTTTTATTGGTATACCATGTTTGATTTATTCCTGATAACTCAGATTGGATTTTTTCTGACAAATAGAACAGTAAGGCAGCATTACCTTATTAAAATGCATGTAAGCCTTAAGAAAAACAAGTTAAATTATTAGAAGTCAAGAGGAACCAAGCAAGGTGGTGCACAACCTTAATCATAGCACCCAGGAGGCAAATCTCTGAGTTCAAGACCAGCCTAGTCTGCAAATCAAGTTCCAGGACAGCCAGGGCTGTTACACAGAGAAACCCTGTCTCAGGAAAATAAAAATAAGTCAACTATACTAGAGACAAAGTAGAGTAAAGGGGACCAATGTAGGAAAATGTTGTTGTTGTTTTTTTTTTAAAAAAAAAAAAACTGTGTGTGTGTGTGTGTGTGTGTGTGTGTGTGTGTGTGTATTTTGCCTACATGTGTATCAGTGTACCACAAGCATACTGTTCCAGAGGAAGCCAAAAGATGGCATTAGATCCCCTGCAACTGGAGTTAAGATGGTCATTGTATAAACTGATTACATGACTGATCCATGTCATCACTAATTGAAAGGTTTTTATTTTGGATATGAGAGAGAGAATAGCTTGGGGCAACTGGAAGAGTCCAGAACAGAAAGAGAAAATAGACTGAACATGGCCAACACCTGGCCATGGCCAGGGCTGTCTGCGAGAGAAAGGGCAGGATAGCAGAGAATAGAGAAATCACAGTGAGAGATCCAGAAGAAGAGCAGAGAGGGAGGTGGGGGGGAACCTAGCAAGAATAGCAGGTTTATAAGGAGAATGAGTAGCTGTGGGAGGGAAGCCTGTGAGCTAGAGGGAGTTCAGGGCAGAGGAGGAGGTGAGAAGGGCTGGCATGCCAACATGGACTTTGAAATGTATAACGGGTACTTGCCGTGCTGAGGGAGCCTGGAGGCCAGCATGGACTTTGTTACTCTGATAGTCATTACAGGTATCCATATGGCCCTTCTGCCAGAAGGTAAGGGAAATGGGGAATCAGTTTCACAAGTTTCTGAGGAATGCTGGCTTTTATCTAACCATCAGAAATCCTCCACAGTCTGGCTTGAACTCATTGGACAGCATTTTGGAGCTTGAAGAATTGGAGTTCTCTTTGAACCTAACAGTTGTGAGCTACCTTGTGGATGCTGACATACCAGGTCCTCGGCAAAAACAACTGCTGAACTCTCTCCATCCCAAAACTGTTGATTATGAGTCAACAGGCAGTATATTGTCACTAAGTGGGAACAGGGGCTCTAATGCAGAATTGCTCTTTCAGTAGCCATAGAAAACTATAGTGAACTGTACATTTCAAATGACCAGATGAACAGAATTTGAAATCTTTCGGTATATAGCCATGATAAATGGCACAGGTGACAAACCTGCTTTCTAACTCAAATAATGTTTAATATGAGTATGTGGAAACAAGACATGCTGCATTAATACACACAAGCTTACTTTTTGGGTATCTTAAAAAGTGCTTTTCGTTTTCTCTCTTCAGGCATCTTGCAAGATACTTAGACAACCAAAACCATCTATCAAGTGTTCATATGAGTCACATTGCGTTCTAACAGATTTTCTGAAGAGACAGCCGATCACACATCCAAACAAGGGAAGGAAAATAACTACGAGATGCCTAACCTTGTTTCTGTGTCCTGAGTGGAGGAAAACTTCACTACACTTCACCCAAGGTCCTCTCCAAGATCTGGGGCCTCACTAAATAGCTTCTGCCTCTCTGTGATTTGGGAAAGAATTTTTGCACCCTGTCCTGGGCCTTAGAACTGCATCAGCTTGAACTAGCCTGAAACTGCAAGACTGAGTGACAGTGGCCTTCTGCTACAAAGCTCCAGGTGGCCTGCCCCCAGGGCACCTTGGGGAGATGCAGAAGCCAGCTCTGCTCTGCCCCACCTTCTGCCTGCCAGCCCACGATGCTCACTAGGTCATTGCTGTAGCTCTCACTCAGCTCAACTGCATCTGTCTTCTCAAGCCGGTGCCGTGACTCCCTAGACACAGGAAATAAGTCCTGGATCTTTGTTTTTCCACAGACACATCCTGACATAAGACTGAGGTTCTCTCATTCCCAGTGTCCCTCACCTCCAGAAACACCCCACAACATGTTCGTCTTTAGAACTGAGGTGGACCCATGTGGTGCCGGCTCAGCCATTGCTTTGCACACATTAGTGGAGACGGCTAAAAGCTACTGATACTCAAAATGATTAGAAGGATGAAATCAAGATAGACAGTCAGAAAAACAGACCCGAGGGGCTGAAGAGATAGCTGAGCAGTAAAGTGTGTGTGTCCTGCTCTTGAAGAGGACCTGAGTTCTGTGTCATGCATTTCAACATGCCTGTTACTCCAGCTCTAGGAATCTGGTATCTATGGCTTCTGTGTACATCTGCACTCACATACAACCCATACACACACACTCATACACATATTTAAAAAGAAAAGACAATCATCAGAAAAGAGACTCAACTCACTTTGTGTCATTTATTTAAATCTGAAAGAAATGAACTTATTCCTAGAGGTGATAGAATCTGATGAGCTATGACGCGCAAGAGTCCTACACATAAATAACAGTGCATATAGAGCTAAAGTAGAATGCTCCCAATGAATTTAATTATTATTTAATATATAAATATTAATTTTATCCCTCTTTTGTCTTAATCCTTTCTGTAGTAATTATATCTGTAAATCTCTGAACAGCTACAAAAATGTCCACAAACAAGTGAAATTATTTCCTTTTCCTCACTTCTTGATGGTATCTGATGTTTGCCAAGCCATCTAAGATGATAAGATGATGTAGAAATCTTTATTCTGAGGAAATTCCCCAGCCTGGAAGGTTTAATTCTTATGCAAAATCCAGGGGTGACTAAGCCCATAAGTGTGTTCCACATGAACTAAGCTGCACTACAAACAGAAGGAGGTAAGCCTGCCTGTGATAGCTTACACAAACCCATGGAACCTGGCCAAGCAAGCAGAGGACAGGTCAGTAGACTCACCACCCTTATTTTATAGGCTCCTTCACCAATCACCCACCCTATCTTTATTCTCTAGAGAGAGGGAGGTAAAAACCATTTCCCTTTCCACATTTCCTTCTACATTCATTAATTCATGATATATCCCATCTCATGGCAAACTGACTGTTCTCCATGGCATCCACGATGATAAATAAGGCCTTGATGGTGATCAGTTTGAGCCCTGAGATAGGTTATCCTCTAACTCTTCTTCCTGGTCTTTCTTTTTTTAAAAAAAATAAAATACAATTACAGCACCTACCCGCTTCTGTTTCCTCCCTCCAAATGTACTCTGCCTTGCTTCCTCTCAAGTTTACAACCTCTTTTTCTTTGTTATTGTTACCTATATGTAACATAATGCTTAATTTTATAAATTCAACCAGCTTAGTCTCTTTGGTGTTTCTTGTGTGCATCTGACTTCAAGGCTGAACAATTGATATTACATAATCAATCAGGGGCCTTATCTCTGGGAGACATTAATTCTGCCTCTCTCTGAAGTCATTAACTGTCCATTTTTGTCTAGGGCTGGATCCCTAAGAGACTTTCCCTTCCTTGGTAGCTTGTCTATTGGTGTTGTACCCATTCAAGTGTTGTTTAAGCAACTAATGTTTAGATGTCTTGAGTGAAGCTTCCTTCTCAGTGAGAAAAGAACTCACAGCGGGTATCCTGGTCCTCAGGATCTTTCAATCATTCTTCCCCCTCTTCTATGATGTTGTCTGAGCCTTAGGTGCAGATGTCGTATTATATGTTTATCCACTAGGGTTGGGCACCCCACAATCAGTGGTTCTCTATATTTCGATTAGTTATAGTTTTCTGCAATAGTCTCCATTTGTTACAAGGAGACAATTCTTTGATGACAAGTGATAATTATAATTATCTGTGTTAATGAGGACAGACATTCAGAATGCATTTAGGAATTATGCTTGTTTAGTAGAGTAGTAGTAGAAGGTCTAAGATCCATGACCTCATTATCTCCAGGAAGTTGTATAGGTTTCCAGTGCCAGGCATGATTTCTGTCTTGTTGGATGAAACTTTTCTCATGGACAATTTGTCAAATCAACCTTTCCTGTCTAAGAATATGGAAGTTTTCCTTATCTGGTCTCCTGTCATTCCTGCCAGGGCCAACTCCTACTAATCCAAAACCTACTCTCAGTCCTGTGTACTCCTGCCCTGCCTAAAAATCCTTATGTCTCATCTGTGAGTAACAATCTACATTGCCTAAACAACAAACTGCTTTTGTTTTCCATATATTTAGATATCGTCAAAGAGTGACTAGCTTGACATTGATAAGCTTCTGTACATAACACAGTTTATTGAGTGACTTAGAGATAGTTTATGTTATACTATGACAAATGATCCCTAACCCCACTTAGAGAACTTGAAGTGGAATAATCTGTTCTTAGTCCCTTGAAAAGTCAGAGTAAGGGTTCAAAGAGTATGTTTTCAAGTCCTATTCCCTCATCTCTACTCGTAAAGCTAAGAACCAAAATAAATGTCACCAGTACCTTTGCTCAAACTCATTAACCCATTCTAGGGTCCTTAATCAGAGGCTCTTCGGTCTAATCTTAGTCACAATTCCAGACCACCAGTTTTCAAAATTGTGTTGGGTAGGAAACCACATTTTAAAATCACTGAGATGAATAAGAGATGCAATTAACAGATGCAAAGTAAAATACATAAAAGCCACAGAAATTACTCTCACAAAATGAAAACAAAACAACAACAACAAAAAAAGTGTAGCCAAACAGGACTACATAGAAGCACAAGTCTCTCTACTCTGTTAGATTAATTAAATAAAATTAGCAAACATCAAGGACATTTTTCTATCACTCTTACGGCCTCCAAGGAAAACCAGAAGCTATATGTCTCATCATTCTTTTTATTTCTTGAAGTTTACTTTCATCTTGAAGAAAATAATTGGTTCTTCTTTGGGTAACAATTGATTTTGCCAAATTGAATTTAGAAGAACATTTGCGGTTCTAATGGTGAAGAGTACACATGAATTCATTTTTCTAAACCTTACAAGGAAGCAAAACATACAAATGTTTTATTTTGGAAACTATGACTGGGCAAATTCCTAGATGCTAGGGAATAATGGCTCTAAAATTGGAGGATGAGTTTTCCTCCAGGAGGTGACAGGGCAGGGATTAACAAATAACCCAATCTAAGATGTGTGAAGGATCTGAATAGATAGTCAATCAAGGAATATGTGCCAATAAAATAATAAGATGCCTACAGGGCACATACAGACATGTTCAATATTAAATAGCAAAGGACAGATCAAAGCCACATGGAGATAACATTGGTATATGAAAATTAATTTGGTAATTAATTGTTGGGATGCCCTCCTGGTTGGAGGTTGCAGTCTACCATGGCCTAGCATCTCTCTCCAAGCTTAGCAACATAAAGGACTCTCCCAACTCCCCCTACAACTCCACTAGGCAGAAAGTGCCCTGTTCTCTACCTGACCAGGAGGCCTGACTTACCTCTAGTGGAACCCTTGACACAGTTCCCTGCAGAAGCTCCCCACCCTCCCACCCCAATGTCTAATATGGTAATTAGATATTGTGCCAGGAGCTTTAGGATAGGACCATGCTTCCACATGATAACTAATAGCTGTGTGTACTAAGAGCCTTATGATAAGAGCAATGTCATTTAATGCAAATTAGGCAATACCAAAGTCACTGTCCCCAACCTATATATCTTTCCTCACTCTGGAATACAATTGACCTGCCTCACTGAAGTTGTCTCCTGGAGCACTATCTCTGCCATATTCACAGGCTGTCTACAAAAGCTTTCTGTCACCACTTCTGCCCCTTTGTCAACTTGCACTGGTGACCAACAGTCCTTTAAGAAAAAGGGGACCCCACAATTAATGTCAAATATGAGATTTAAATTGGCAATTAAATCCAAAAATTAAACAAGTTTTACTCAAGATGGTAAAAGACTAGAACCACATACATGGCTGGTGAGAATGTATTATGCCCAGTCTCTTTATGGACAAACTTGCCCTGTGACCTAGCATGTCTGCTGTCCTGGTCAGCTTTCTATTTCTATAAGAGCCACCAGGACCACAGAAGCTTCTATAAAGGAAAACGTTTAACTGAGTCTAGCTTACATGTTTAGAGGTTTAGTTCATTATTAGCATGACAGGAAGCATGGTAGCATGCAGACAGACAGTGCTAGAGGAGCTGAGAGTTCTATATCTAAATTCACAGACAGCAGGAAGGAGAGAGTTACTGGCCCTGGTTTGAGCATTTGAAGCACCAAACCCACACCCAGTGACACATATCCTCCACAAGGCCACACCTACCCCCAAAACACCACACCTCCTAATCCCTGTCAAGTAGCTACTCCCTAATGACTGAGAATCAAAACATATGAGCATATATGGGACACTCCCATTTAAACCACTACATCCTACTTTCTGGCTCCTGTAGGCTCATAGCCATATCACAGTGCCAAAATGCATTAAATCTAACTTCCAAAGTCCCCATAGTCTAGCACAGTCCCAATACTGTTTAAAAGCCCAAAGTTCAAAGTCTCTTCCTAGACTCAAGGTTCTTAACTGTAATTACTTGTAAAAATCAAAATAAAAAAGCAGATCACATACTTCCAACATATATTGGCACAAATAAGATTAACATTCAAAAAAGGAGGAAAGGGAATGTAGTAAGAAAATACTGGACCTAAATGCAAGACCTATAGCCAGCAGGGCAAAACTTCAAATTCTGCATCTCTGTGCCTGATGTCAAAGCATTCTTCAGATCTTCAACAGCTTTCAGCTTTGTTGACTGAAGCACACTTCTCTCTCTTAGGCTGGTCCACTCTCAGTTAGCAGCCCTCTTTGGCTGATATCTCACAACTCTAGCATCTCCAACATATTGGGGTCTCCAAAGCAATTCAGGCTTCACGTTCACAGCTTCACACAATGGGTCTCTATGAAGGGACATCCTTAACACATACCTGGCCTCAACAGCTTTCCTTTACCATGGAGCAAGATTCCACAAGCTGTATCCTTGACTCTAAAGCCAGAATCACCCATGTGTCTGAAGCCACCAAGTTCTTCTGCTTGCTGGGGCTGGAACTGAACCCCTCATTGAAACACATTTTCACCACCTTTCTGTTTTCGGTGGCTTCCTCCATTGCCTAAACTGTCCTGAAACTTGTTCTATAGACCAGGCTTGCCTCAAACTCAGAGATCTGCCTGCTTCTGCCTCTTAAGTGCTGGAATTAAAGGTGTGCACCACCATGCCAACACCTAGGCTTTTCATTAATTCCTTTTCATAAATTGGAATCTTAGCTGAGTAGGGTCTTTCCCTGATGTCATCACTCCACTTATTCCTTTTAGGATCCAGCTTTTCTCTAAACTTTTTATCTCCTTGAGCATTAGATTGAGCTATATTATATCTCTTGGCATTCCTTTTCTCCTCAAACCGTACATTTTGGACTTTTCCTTGTTCAGCTTGTTCCTTTTCATTATAGATCTGCATAAAAGTCACCACTAACTGTGTCCCTGATGCAGCCATGGTCTGTGTTGATAGCCATGGCTCCTGACACCCTGATACCATCAAAGGCCAGGCAGATGCCCAAGATCTGGCCCACCACCTGGGGTTATGCTGTTGTATGAGGACCATCTTGCAGCTGGGGTAATGCTGTTTTGAACTTGGAGCCATGTTGACATCTAAGTCTGAGATGCTACTGGGGACCATGACTGTGTCCATGGTTCTACCTCAACCTGGATCTGGGTTGATGTCCATGGCCAATGTTGCTCCCAAAAGCCACAAGAACCTATGGCCTCTGGGTCACCACCTGTGGCCATGCTGAAAACTGAAGGACATGTCACTGCTCGGACCATGCCAACTTCAGGAGTCTGCACCGCCTCCTGTGACAATAGTGTCATCTGAACCCAAACTACTTCCAAGGGCCATGTCTGGACCCATGGCCCCACCACAGTCAGGGTCTTCATTGATGTCTGAGGCTCCAGTTAACCACCAAAGGCAATGCACAGGCCTGGGTTCTGAACCCCAGAATGGAAAGCTGACCCTGCCCCTAATAGGAGAGCTGTTCCCCAACCCTTGGAAAAACTTACCCCACCCCTCATCATGGGCCTGAGAGACAGCTCTCCAACTCTCACCAGAGTGTTGTACTAACAGTGCACACTGACCCACTCAGATGCCACCCAGGCACATAACCCAGGCTTGGAGTTGACACCCCCCCAAAATCTGCACTATCTATGATCTGCTGGAGTGTTTGTAGAGATTGATCCTGTGGGACCACAGCCAGAGGATCTCCTTGACTCCAGGAAACAGCAGGATATGTCAGTGGGGGAGCCATTTTTGATGCTGTACCAAAGCCAGATGTCTTGAACCTAACCAACAACTCATAACACAATGAACATTTGCAAGTAATGTTGTTTAGATGAAAGGGTATACTGCATGATACACAGAAATTCCCAGTGCCTCTAAGATAGATTCAGAGGTGATGGAGTGGCAGGAAAGGAAGAGGAGTGAATCGTTTTTCCTTTTTTAAAAAATTATTTCTTATTTTTATTCATTTTTAGCTTTCTTTCATGTGGTACACTACAAGAGTGACAGGTGGTAATGGGAGGGATGGGATATGACCAGGATTGGGGTAAATGATGTGAAATTCCCCAAGAATCAATAAAAAGAAAAGGTCACCACTTATAACCACAGAAGACAGTCAATACTAAACTGACCCCAAAATATCCTCTGCCAATACTCTTAATCCAAAACTCTTCAATTTAGCCTCAGGTAGATTTCTAGGACAAGGGCAGAAAGAAGCCACATTCTTTGCCAAAATATCACAATGGTCTCTAGGCCATGTACTAATATTCTTCCCTTCTGAAACTTCTTCAGCTGACCTCCCACAGTACAAATCACCCTCAGCACCACTGGCTTTATGCTTCTACTAGGATGGCCCATTAAAATTCACTTAAAGTGTCTAATCACCCCCCCCCGCCCCCCACAGACAGGGTTTCTCCGTGTAACAGCTCCCTGGCTGTCTTAGAACTAGCTATGTAATCCAGGCTGACATTAAACTCAGAGATCTGCCTGCCTCTGACTCCTGAGTGCTGGGATTAAAGGCATGTAGTACCACCACCCAGAAAAAAATTATTTATTTGTTTTGTATACAGTGTTCTGCCTGCATATATGCCTGCAGGCCAGAGGAGGGCACCAGATCTCATTACAGATGGCTGTGAGACACCATGTGGTTGCTGGGAATTGAACTCAGGAACTTTGGAAGAACAGCAGTGCTGTTCTCATCCAAAGTCTCAAAGTGTTCCATATTCCTCCAAAGGAAAGCATGATCAGGCCTATCGCAGCAATACCTCACTCCTGGTACCAACTTCTGTCTTAGTGTTTCTATTGCTGTGCAGAGACACCATGACCAAAGAAGTTCTCATAAAAGGAAAGCATTAAAGTGAGGCTAACAAACAATTCAGACACTGAGTGCATTACTATCAGGGCAGGAAGTATGGCAAACATGGTCTGGAGGAACTGGGAGTTATACATCTGGATCTTCAGGTGTCAGGATGAGAGAAGGAAAGAGACAGTAGGCCTGGCTTGAACATTTGAAGCCCCAAAGCCCACTTCCAGTGATATACTTCCTCCAAAAATCCACACCTACTCCAATAAAGCCATACTTTCTAATCCCTGTCAAGTAGTTTTACTCCCAAATGGCCAAGCACCCAAATATATGAGCCTATGGAGGCCATTCTTATTCAAACTAGCACATCTGCTCTTCAAAGTCTGCCCAAGAAAAGTAACAGGTATACAAAAATACATGAAAAGGTATAGATAGATAAATACTCATGGTAACCATGGTTACCACGGTTAAAAGAAGAAAACTGGAATTAATTCAAATATTCATCAACTAGTCCATAGATTTTTTGAAAGGGTGATAAAACTGCAAAATGGATACCTTCAGTAAGCACAGGGAATAAAGTGCTTATAAGCGCTGCCCATAAATGAGCCTCCCAAAGAAGTTCAATCAACTTGTAGAGGGACATACTTTTAGCCCGATGTCACCATTGCAGAGGTTCATGTATATCACAGCACCGAACTTCCTCATAAATGTATAGTTTTAGGTGACAGTTTAATAATTAAAATAGTATGCTCCATGAAGGAAGATAGATATAAAATACCTACTATGTGATTCTGTTTATGTAAAATGTCTTAGTAAGGCAAGACAGGAACAGTTGAGTACTTATTGCTGGAGGCAGGGAAATGAAGTGACTGGGGGACAGGCACAATGGTTTTTTGTTTGTTTGTTTTGTTTTGTTTTGTTTTTTGTTTTAAGAGACAGGGTTTCTCTGTATTGTTTTGGAACCTTCCTGGAATTCTCTCTGTAGACCAGGCTGTTCTTGAACTCACAGAGATCCGCCTGCCTCTGCCTCCCAAGTGCTGGGATTAAAGGTGTGCGCCACCAACACCTGACACACAATGCTCTTTTTAAGGTGATGGAATATTCTACAGTTAAGTCATGGCCATGACTGTACTATTCTTATATATGGTATGTGAATTTTCACAGTAATGTACACCTTAAACAGTGAATCTTATGGCTTGGAAAGTCTATCTCAATAAGACTATTTTTTAAGCAGAGTGTGGTGGTTTGAATAAGAACGACTCATGTTTGGATTCTTGGTCACCAGTTGGTGGAACTCTTTGGGAAGAACCAGGAGGTATGGTCTTGTTGGAGGAAGTGGGTCACAGGGGTCAGGCTTTGGGATTTCAAAAGCTTATACCATTCCCCTCCTCTCTCTCTCTCTCTCTCTCTCTCTCTCTCTCTCTCTCTCTCTCTCTCTCTCTCTCTCTCTCTCTTTCTCTGTCTCTCTCCTCCTCCTCCCCTCCTCCACTCCTCTCCTCTCCACTCCCTCCTCCTCCTCCTCTCCTCCTCCTCCTCCTCCTCCTCCTTCCTCTCTGCCTCTTACTTGTGGATAAGGACATAAGTTTCCAGCCCCCTCTCCAGAGCCATACATGCCTGCCTGCTGCCATGGTCCCCACCATGTCGTTCATAGACTGAAACCTTCTGAAACTGTAAGCACACAATAAACTCTACTCCAAGTTTTCTTGGCCGTGGTGTCTTTTCACAGCAATAGAAAAGTAACTAAGGAAGAGCACATTTAATTTAGCATTTTAATCGCCTACCCACATCATTATTCCAAGTCCTCCCAGACATGATTCTCAACTGAAACATCACATGACCAGGAAGCTCATCTACATCTCATTTGCATAACTGTCATGTGGAAAGCAGAAACTTAATTGCCCACAAATTGCTCTCATTATCATCCCCACCAATTTTAAACAGCCACAGTGCCTTTATGAGGAATGTCACTAAAACTATGTAACTTTAAAATCCCTTCAACAGTAGGAAATAGTGACAGTGAACTTTGCCTTACCCTTCATGTATGATTCGAGCTGCATCTTGTCCTAGCCCTGCTTCTGTATTAAGTTATGTCACAGTGTCCTTACCTTTTATTTTAAGGCAAGCTGACAGCAGCTTTTTATTAAACTCAGAATTCATGTACTGTATGATCTTACATATGGAAACTTAAAAAAACTAAACACAGGTGCTGAGAGTAGAATGGTAGTTGCCATGGGGAGAAGTAGGACATGGGGAGATCAAGGGAGTCAAGGGATGAGTAAGGTCTAGGCTTCCTTAATGTAAGTTTCCTGTACAAAATATTTTGAATATGGTTACTGATTTAGAACCTCAGCCTTTATTCATCCCTTGATTCAGTAATCATATTCAACAAATATTTTATTTTATACTTGAAACCTATTAAGAGCAGATCTTACCATACACAAAGAAGGAAAATTCTTTTTAAAAAGAATCTGTCTACCAGGATTTTTCCCTGATTAATTTTTCTAAGTATGGAGATGATTCATGTTTAGGAAAAGACAGAAAACAAGAGTGAGTAGCATGAAGTCCCACACAAACAAACATCATCTTGGGGGTGTGCTTTCCATGATGTCAACATGCCCACTTGAATCTTACCATACAGTTAGTCATGTTTGAACTTTTCTATCATTGAAATTCTCCCAGGGACTCAGAATAATGTTACTGACATCATTGTTTCAATGGGAAGTGTATGCCTTACATGTATGTCCAGTGCATTAATCCTCTGTGCTATCCATGTGCACTCGGTACTCTTAGCGGGCTCCTTTAATTCCCTTGCAGAGACAGAGGGCGAAGTGAATGGTATGTTCATCACTTTCTGAAGAGCAGGTTATCACAGGCTCTTTCTGAAAATGAAAGAGTTGTGTGTGGAAACACACCAAACATAGACCAGCAAGTTTTTCTCTAACTTGTGGAGCCATACACCAAAGCCAGAACATTCTGACAAATGTAAAAAACAGAAGGCACTGGAAAGCACATTTGTCCTGAGAGCTCACAGATGAACAGTGTCACAGGTATACAGCAGGAAAACACAGCAGAGCAGCAAGGTGCTGGACCAGCTATTTCCATCTTTGTCTAGCAATAGCTATTCAACCTAACAGCTGACTGAGTGAACAAAAAACAGCTCTGAAAGAACTCTTAATTTTATAATACAGTAACAAAATTTGAACAAATGCTCTTCTCAAGGGAAGCTGGACCATGCACATTGCCGTTATTCAGGGCCCCTTCCTGGATTATCTTCTGCTTTCATCTATATCTGGTAAAATTAAAGTTCTTTGTCCTGAAAAAAGCTAACAAAGAGATAATGGAAAGATCTGAGCAAAATGTGTAGCTTAGTGCAAAGTATAATTATCAGTGTTAGTGTCTGAATTTTGAAGATTGTGCCAAGCATAATATAAGAGAAGGGCAACTGGTAACAGGAAGAAAAGCTGGGTGAAGGATGCATAGAAATTATCTTTGCAGGTTTGGAGGAAAATAGGAGCCTCCATTGTCTTCCTATTGGAAGGAATTCTTACAAAAGACATAGTAATAATAAAAACCAAATATACATTGGATAAAAATGTAACATATATAAAAAAATAAAAAAAAATTATACAAGCTTTCCAAAGGTTGAGTAGCCCTCAAAGAAGTGGCTTTGGAGTTCATCTTCTAGAGCATCCTCAGCAAAGAATAGTAGATGGTCAGAGAAGTGATGAGACGAAGAAGTTTTGAGTCTGATAATGGCAACTTTGCGGGATGAAAATAAATGACAGAAAGACCAAGTAGTAAGGCTTGCTAATATAAATAAGCCACTTGGTACCAAATTCAGGTCAGTTAGAGCTACAGCTATTTCCAGGAGTTAATCGTTGCTTCCTTAGAAGAAGGCAGGAGACCTTGTCTACAAGTATCTATGTCTCAATTTTGGGAAAATAGCAGGATGTAGAGAGCTGCTGCTTAAAATTGCCTTGAACTCAACAATATATTTTAGAGCAACATTCTGACCCCTACACAAGGCTTCCAGAAATCTAATACATGTCACAACTATAAAAGTTGGAACAAAACTATAGAGAAAATACTAAACTCAAAACATTATGAAGTCTCCTCCTTGTATTCCACCCATTAGCAGATATGATCCTTTCCCATAGTGTCAGATGTTACATTGTGGTGAGAAGGTATTTTGTATTTTATTTAATCTCATGGCCTTTTAATTACATGTAACATATACCATACTCTCACATTTATCTCTAATGTACATACTTAGTCTCACCTGTAAGGAAGACAACATGAGCTAAAGTCTGAAATGTGGATTTAAATCCTGTTTTTCAACCTTGGTCAAGAGAGGTTTTACTGACTCCCCCTTTCAGGGGTTGACTGATTCTTTCACAGGAGTCCATTATCAGATGTCCTGCATATCAGATATTTACACTAATATTCGTAACAACAATAAATTGAAGTTACAATGTAGCAACAAAAATAATTTTATGGGTCAGTCACTACAACAGGAAGAACTGCATTAAAGGGTCACAGTATTAGGCATGCTGAGAACCACTGATTTTGACCCATCACTTGTGCAAGTAAATGATATTCACATGAGGAACTTTTACAACGCCTGGATTGCAGCTGATTGACCTGAAACGTATTTCCATGGTTGTACCCCAACCATCAGCGCTCCATTCAGTTTCTTGGCACAGGGACTTTTTGGTTTAAGTTTCCAGAAACTCAGAACATAGATTCTCTGCAGTGTGTGGGTCATACTGATCACTACCTAATGGGTGTAGTAGTAGTTTTTCTATTGCTATGATAAAATAACATGACCAAGGAAACCAAGGTTATTAAACTTCCAGGAGGAGAAAAGTCCATCATGGCAGGACTGGTATATGGTGCACACTAGAGAAGACTGCTCAGACATGGTTTATACTCAATTGAAAATCTTTTCTTCCAGGTAGCTAGGACTGACCCAAGTATAGTGCCAAGTGTTTAGACTAAGAGGCTTTTTAAAAATTTTATTTAAAATAGAAACAATATTATTTTACATATCAGTCCCAGTTCTCTCTCCCTCCCAGCCTCCCATGCCCTCCCCAGACCCTCCCATCGAGTCCCCCATCCACTCCCAAGAGGGGATGAGGCCTTCCATGAGGGATCATCAAAATCTGTCAAGTCATTTGGGGCAGGGCCTAGACCCTCCCCTGGTATTTAGGCTAAGAGAGTATCCCTCCATGGGAAATGGGCCCCGAAGTCAATTTGTGCACTAGGGATACAACCTGATCCCACTGCCAGAGGCCCCATAGACTACCCAGTGCTCCTAGCTGACACACACATTCAAGTTATAGGCCTGATTTGGTCCTATGTTGGTTCCCCAGCTGTCAGACTGGGGTCCATGATTTCCCACTTGCTCAGATCAATTGTTTCTGTGGGTTTCCTCAGCATGGTCTTGACCCCTTTGTTCATCACTCTTCCTTCTCTACAACTGGATTCCAGGAGTTGGGCTCAGTGCTTAGCTGTGGATCTCTGCTTCTGCTTCCATCAGATGATGGCTCTAGGATGGCTTTTAAGGTAGTCATCATTCTCATTATAGGGGAAGGGCATTTAAGGTAGTCTCTGCACTATTGCTTAGATTCTTAGCTGGGGTCATCCTTGTCGATCTCTGTACAATTCCCTAGCACCAGATTTCTCTGTAAACCTATTGATGTGTCCCTTTCCTTGCTCTCCTCGATTCCTCTCTCCACTCAATCTTCCTGATCCCTCATGATCTCCTACCCGCTCCTCTGCTCCCCTCGTCTTTCTCCTACCTCCCTTCTGCTCCCCCAAAGATCCCAATTTTTTCAGGGGCTCTTACTCCTTTCCCCTTGACTGGGAGAACATGTATGCACCTCTTGTGGTCCTCCTTGTTTCTGTGCTTCTCTAGAGATGTGGATTGTAGGCTGGTAAAATTTTGCTCTATATCTAATATCTATATGTGAGTGAGTGCATACCATGTTTGTCTGTCTGTGACTGGGTTACCTCACTCAGAGTGGTTTCTTCTAATTCCATCCATTTGCCTGTGAATTTCAAGATTCCATTGTTTTTTGTTGTTCTGTTCTGTTCTGTTCTGTTTTGTTTTTTTTTTTTATGCTGAGTAGTGCTCCATTGTGTAAATGTACCACATTTTCTGTAATCATTCTTCAATTGAGGGGCATATAGATTGCTTCCAGGTTCTGGCTATTACAAATAATGCTGCTATGAACATAGTTGAACAGATGACCTTGATTTATCAATGTGCATCTTTTGGGTATATGCCTATGAGTAGGAGGCTGGATCTTGAGGTAGACTGGTTTCCATTTTCTGGAGAAATTGTAATACTGATTTCCAAAGTGGCTGTATAAGTTTGCACTCCTACCAGCAATGGAGAAGTGTTCCCCTTTTTTCCACATCCTCTCCAGCATAAACTGTCACTGGTGTTTTTGATTTTAGCCATTCTGACAGGATCAAGATGGTATCTCAGAGTTGTTTTGATTTGCATTTCTCTGATAGCTAAGGATGTTGAGGAATTTATTAAGTGTCTATCCACCATTTGAGATTCCTCTACTGAGAATTCTCTGTTTAGTTCTGTGCCCCACTTTTTAATTGAATTATTTGGTGTTTTGGAGACTAGCTTCTTGAATTCTTTGTAAATTTTGGAGATCAGCCCTCTGTCAGATGTGGGGTTGGTGATTAACCTTTCCCATTCTGTAGGCTGCCATTTTGTCTTCTTGACTGTGTCTTTTGCCTTACAGGAGCTTCTCAGTTTCAGGAGGTCCTGTTTATTAATTGTTGATCTCAGTGTCTGTGCTACTGGCATTATGTCCAAGAAGTGGTCTTCTGTGCCAGTTCATTCAAGGGTACCTCCCACTTACTCTTCTAAGAGGTTCAGTGTGGCTGGATTTATGTTGAGGTCTTTGATCCATTTGGACTTAAGTTTTGTGCATGGCAATAGATATGGATCTATCTGCATTCTATAACTATAACTATAACATCTAGTTATGCCAGCACCATTTGTTAAAGATGCTTTCTTTTTTACATTGTTGAATTCTAACTTCTTTGTCAGACATCAGGTGTTCATAGGTGTCTGAGTTAATATCAGGGTCTTCAATTTGATTCCATTGGTCTACCTGTCTGTTTTTGTGCCAATACCAAGCTGTTTTCATTACTATAGATCTATAGTAGAGTTTGAAGTCAGGGATGGTGATTCCTCCAGAAGGTCCTTTATTGCACAGGGTTGTTTTGGCTATCCTGGGTCTTTTGTTTTTCCATATAAAGTTGAGAATTGTCCTTTCAAGGTCTGTGAAGAATTGTGCTGGGATTTTGATAGAGTTAGCATTGAATCTGTAGATTGCTTTTTGGCAAGATTGCCATTTTTACTATGTTGATCCTACCTATCCAAGAGCCTGGGAGATTCTTCCTTAATTTCCTTCTTTAATGACTCAAAGTTCTTGTCATACAGATCTTTCATCTTTGGTTAGAGTTACCCCAAGATATTTTATGTTGTTTGTGGCTATTATAAAGGGAGATGTTTCTCTGATTTCTTTCTCAACCCCTTTATTCTCTCTATATATAGTAGGGCTACTGATTTTTTTTTTTAGTTAATCTTGTATCCTTCCACTTTGCTGAAGGTGTTTATCAGCTGTAGGAGTTCCCTGGTAGAATTCTTCAGGTCACTTATGTAAACTATCATATCATCTGCAAATAGTGAAAATTTGACGTCTTCCTTTCCAATTTGTATCCCCTTGATCTCCTTTTGTTGTCTTATTGTTCTAGCTAGAACTTCAAGTATAATATTGAAGAGATATGGAGAGAGTGAACAGCCTTGTCTTGTTCTTGATTTTACAAGAATCTCATTGAGTTTCTCTCCACTTAGTTTGATGTTCGAAGTTGGTTTGCTGTATATTGCCTTTATTATGTTTAGGTATGTTTCTGTTATTCCCTCCAAGGATAAAGGTCCCTCCAAGACCTTTATCATGAAGTAGTGTTGAATTTCTCGAAGGCTTTTTCAGCATCTATCGAGATGATCAAGTGGTTTTTCTGTTTGTTTGTTTATGTGGTGGATGACATTGATGGAGTTCAGTATGTTGAATCATCCTTGCATCTCTGGGATGAAGCCTACTTGATCATGGTGGATGATTTTTCTGATATGTTCTTGGATTCAATTTGCCGGTATTTTGTTGAGTATATTTCTATCAATGTTCATGAGGGGGATTTGTCTGCAGTTCTTTATCTTAGTTGGGTCTTTGTGTGGTTTTGGGTGCCAAGGTAATTATACCATGGTAAAAAGAGTTTTGCAATGTTCCTTCTGCTTCTATTATGTGGAACACTTTGAAGATTATTGGTATTAGCTTTTCTTTGAATTTCTGGTAGAATTCTTCACTTAAACTATCTCACCCTGGGCTTTTTTTGGACATTAATATCCTTCATTATCAATGGTCATAACTCACCTATAAAAAGACAAGGCTAACAGAATTCATACGAAGACAGAATCCATCCTTCTGCTGCATACAAGAAACACATCTCAATTTCAAAGACAGAGGTTACCTCAGAGTTAGTGGTTGGGGAAATAGTTTCCAATCAAATGGCCCTAAGAATCAAGCTGGTGTAGCTATCTTAATAGCTAACAAAATAAACTTCAAACTAAAATTAATTGAAAGAGATGAAGACGGGCCATGTCATCACCGGAAAAATCCATCAAGATGAAGTCTCAATTCGCAACATCTATGCATTAAATACAAAGTCACTCATATTAGTAAAAGAAGCATTACTAAAACTCAAAACACACATTAAACCACACACACTTATAGTGGGAGACTTCAAGACCCCATTCTCACCACTGGACAGGAGTACCAGACAGAAACTTAAGAAAGAAAAAATGGAACTAACAGAAGTTATGACCCAATTGGGTTTAACAGATATCTATAGAACATTCCATCCAAACACAAAAGAATATACCTTTATCTCAGTGTCACATGGAGCCTTCTCTAAAATCCACCACATACTCAGCAATAAAGCAAATCTCAACAGATACAAAAAATATTAGAATAACCTCGTGTATCTTATCAGTCCACCATGGCTTAAAATTAGAATTCAGTAACAACACAAATTGCAGAAACCCTACAAACTCATGGAAATTGAACAATGTTCAACTCTATCACTCCTGTGTAAAGGAATAAAGAAAGAAAGAAATCAAAGAGTTCCTGAAATTCAATGAAAATGAAGGCACACATACCCAAACCTATGGGACTCTCTGAAAGTAGTGCTCAGTAGAAAGTTCATAGCATTAAGTGCCTACATGAAGAAATTGGAGAACAGCCACACTAGAAAATTAACAGAACAACTGAAAGCTCTAGAACAAATAGAAGCAAACTTACCCAGGAGGAGTAGACACCAGGAAATAATCTATTTGAGAACTGAAATCAATAAAGTAGAAACCAAGAAAGCAATACAAAGAATAAATGAAACAAAGAGTTGGATCTTTGAGAAAATCAACAAGACAGACAAATCTTTATCCAACCTAACCAAAAGGCAGAGAGAGAATATGAAAATTAACAAAACCAGAAATGAAAAGGGGGACTAACAACAGACTCTGGGTAAATCCAGAGAATCATCAGGTCATACTTTGAAAACCTGTACTCCACAAAATTGGAAAATTTAAAGGAAATGGATGATTTTCTGAATAGATATTACTTACCAAAATTAAATCTAGAATAGATAAGCAATTTAAATAGACCTATAACCCCTAATGAAATAGAAGCAGTCATCAAAAGTCCCCCAACTAAGGGGCTTTTATAGTTAAACCCAGACCCTGGAATCTTGCTCTGCAACTTCAGGGAGAAGTTTTGCACAAGCAAGCAGCTTAACAGAAGCTATGTTAGGTAAGGAATCTTGACCTCAGCTTCCTAGAATAGGAAGGTAACTTTTCATGGGGTTCTCTATCAAGGACATGCATATCTAGTGAATCCTACAATGACCTCAGCAACAATACAAGATGAAAAACCTCTGCATTATTTTTCCCTGTCACAGGATGACATGGCAGCAAGTGGGAAGCATGGTGGCAGGTGTAGGAATCTGAAAGCTCTCATCTTGAACCACAAGCACAAACAGAAAGAGTGAACTAAAAGTGACTCAAGTCTATCCCACACACACATACCCTGGCATACTTGCTCTAGCAAGACCACACCTGTAAACCTACCCAAATAGCCATTAACTGAGGACCAAATATTTAAGTGCTAGAGACAAAGGGGAACATTTATCATCCAAACCACTACACCCAGTGAATAAGCTAAAGCAGCAAAGCAGTGGGTTTCTGGATTTGTGAATTTGCCAAGTTTCATGTTCTACTCAGTAATTTGCCTCAGGTTATTAGTTTTCTCTTTGCAGTGTTTGGATTCCCAAAAGTAAATAATCATGCCCTACCTGGTACAATCAATCAAAGGTTCTTGTCAACCTACAGTAGAAGGCAGAAAAGGCACAACCCCGACACACACAAAGTTAATGAGTAAGTCTGAAATATTTCTCCTTTCTATCTCTGTTTGTGACACAGACTGTGCCTCCCATTGTCACCTCAAATCTTGCCACATTTGGGGAGTCTTCTTAGAAATCCCCAATGCTTCCACACCTAGGTTACTATCGATATTACCAAATTCTAAAGCAAACAGTTTACTGTAACCCTCTGTTAGTCTTGTCTGCTTGCTTTGAGGTTTACAAGAATTGGATAGTGCTAGAATTAGACAGAATAATGCTTTCATTTTTTTAATGGATAATGGGCAAATGTTTACTAGTATAAGCTCAGCTACTCTCTCATTCATTCATTCTCTCAAAAATAAAACAGGGTTATTGAACATTGATTTGTACCTAGAGGCTACTAAGCTCTCCATGCTGAAAATAAAACCCACAGTAAAACTGAAGCCTTACTCCAAAGGAGCACACATCCTTTAGGGAGACAGAGTCATACAAAAGACCTCATTATAATGCATTGGGGAGTGTGTGATAATTGAAATGTGCTAGAACACTATGGTACCACAAAAGAGCATTTCACTCTGCAAAGACAAAGAAGGACAGACCAGGCATGGCATCCTCTGAGAGATGAGGACTAACTGACTTTGAAGTCATAGATCTTGTAGACATTCCCTTAAGAACTATTGAAACCACTGTCTCTGGGAACGAAACACATACATTCTGCTGTAATTGGTCTGGGGTGTTGAAAGCTGTAATATTCCAAAGAATGAGTAGAAACTATCCAGGCTGAGAACAAAGTGGGAAAGGGCATGAAGAAAAGATATACTGAGCAAAAAAGGCAGAAGCACATAGCAAAACAGACTGCTGAATGACAAGGAGGACATGTATTCCAGGTTGTGAGTGCAGACTGCAGGAGAAATGGGTATGGGTTCTGTCTGCTTACAGAAGAAAAACGGCATGGCCAGTTTTTCACCACTCTGTTATCTGAGAGGAGGCAAACAGATATATTAGAAAGCCAGGGGAAGAGGAGTAACAGTAGATCTTGAAACACCATTGGAAAATGATTCCAAAAAGTAATTTACAAAGTCACACTAGAGGATCTCAAGTATTGCCTGCATTTGGTAAGTTGGGGGAGAGAGAAACTTGGTAACAGGTGGACAGAGATTAATTCCTACTGAGAAAGAAGGCTGCAGTGACGGTAGCTCAAGGAGGAAATATAGGGTGCTCAGTTCACACAAAGCTTTTGAGATGCCTGTGGAGTGTTCAGGTGGATATACTGCATTAGGCCATCTGTTACAGGATTAAGTCTGGGTAGGATTAGTGACCTGGACTCATTTAAGGTTGTTTTGCTTTAACTTGTGGCTGAAATAGCAAATAAGCAGTACAAGATTAGGAGCCATAAGCTGATGGTGGTCCTTACTGTCTCCCTTGTATGTTAAGTATTTATTTGTGCATTTGAAAGAAAAACTGGCAGAGATATGGGCTTGGTTATTTCTGACCTTCACCATATCAGAAGCTCAGCAGCTTATAGGAGCATTTAAAGTATCAGAACTCCAACAAACCACCTTATAGGGTAACTATCTGAGTTCTGATCTTTGAAATTCTAAATACATTAGCAGTGGAAAATGAACCAGATTACCTGCCCATGTTAGTTTGGTTATGCATAGCCCTTTGGATTTTTAGTATTATTCCAATGGCCAATAATATTTAGCAGTCAGCAGATAGGAGCCAGGCCTTCCCATGCCATCATAGCAGGTTATAAACAAAGAGAGTCTTAGGCCAGACTGTGCCATACAGACAGACATTTAGTAGAGTTCTGACTCTCTGCTTTCATAACAAACCATTCTAAGAGTTAATGGGTTTTAAATGTCAGTTTTATGGTTATCTGTCGCAGTTTGGAGTCTACCACTATCTAAGCGGGATTATTCTTTCTTATGAACTCTCAGGAACCACAGCCACTGGGGTTCTAGGGACAGACTGGCCTGAATATGCAAAACAGCCACTTCCAAGATAGCTTTGGCTAGCAGCTCTGCTGAGGCCAGCACACCCATGGATAGTTCCCCACCCCACACACACAGCCTGGCAGCTGGGAGTATGCACCAGCAGGGCAGTTAAGGGACATACACAGTATAGGCAGAGCTCTCTGACACCTTCTGTTCCCAACACAGCCAAAAGGAACTTCCAGACTCATTGCTGGGGAAGGAACAACATTCATATCTTGATGAGGTAAGGCCAAAGACACATTACAGATCATTTATTCCTCTGTGGTAAATGCAATCTGTGTGGACGAAGCATGGAAAACAATATCATCCATAATTAGTGAGTTAGGCCAGCACAGTCACACGATGTGTTCTCTCAGAATGCTGACAGCTCTGTTCCTTGTCCTTTCTGCTGCTTCATAAATACATTTGATGGAAAGCTTTACCAGAGTCCAGTTAAAGGCATGGAAATGAATGTCCGGTACGTATGTAGCTTTCCACTATTTATGAAACAATAGTAACGTGCACATATCATAACAAGATTCCAAGAACTTGCTATGTGTTGCTCCTTAGAGTATTCTCATAATAAATTTGCTTCTGAAAACAGTGCAGATGATAGTAGACCATTAAATCTGAAAATGTAAGCCTCAGCAGTAAATTTAAAGTTAGAAAATTCAATTTAGTAAATGTCTAGACTAACACTTTGAGCTGCTTACCTACTTCAAAAAAATAGACTGAATTTAATAACTCGAGGCAGGGAGTGATGAGGTAGGAAAAGTGATTTCTGGTGGTGGAAACATCAATATGCAAAGGGCTCCCCTGTGAACGAGGCGCCTTGGCTAGATCAAGAGAAAGAGTGTGTGGCTAGCCAGCAATTTTAAATGCAGGGAAGCAGTCAGTGGGGTTGTAATTAAGTGTTCTCACTGGCACTGTCAACACAAGTCACAGTGACTTTAGCAAATGTGTTTCAGGGGATTGTGCCCAGAGTACAGAAAATTGGGGCATGAGAGGGGTATGCAAGACGTTAAAGTAAAGGCTAACACCAAGAATGTTCCAGAGAAAGTAAAGAGAAGAGGTGTGGGTGGAGGACATTTGTTAGAAGCTTGGCTGTACTTCCTTGCTGTGTGCTTGCTTTCTTATAGAACCCAGGACCACCAGCCCAAGGATTAATGACACCACCCACAAAGGCTGTGTCCTGTTTCTTCTATCCATAATTTTAAAAATGCTCTACAGATTGCCTACAGCACAGTCTAATGGAGGTATTAAGAAATTAAGGTTCCCCTCTCTCAGATGACTTTAGCTTGTTTCAAGTTGATATAAAACTATCCAAGACAACAGGGTTGATATGGGTTGAGCTGAAGTGATATGGTGCTTTGGATGTCCCTCATAAGTTTCTATGTATGTTTCAATACTTGGTGCCCAGTTGATAGAATTGTCACTGGAGACAAGATGTGAGGCTTCATATGTCAGCCCCATTCCCAGTGTGCCTTTTGTGCCCTCTGCTTGCAGCGTCTTCTCCAGTCACCTTTCGCTGTGCCTTTGCCCCAACATCAGACCATTCTAACCTTCTGAAACCATAGGTTCAAGTAAACAATGTATTTTCCAGGGTGTTTTGCTCATGATGTTTTATAACAGCAATAGAAATCTAACTAAGAGAGAGAGATTGGTACCAAGTAAAGGCTATTACTTTAAAGACCCTGACCATGTTGTTTCATGGAGGAATATGGAAGATCTTTAACCTTGGAGGAAAATGGTGAGATGCTCTTAACAGAGCTTGATAAGCCATCCTAGTAGGAGCTTGGAAGAAGTAGTGCTGAGAGCTATGTGGACTGTGGCTCAAAGGCTATCAGCAAGGGAAAATATTAGTCCCTAGGCTACTGAATGTTATTGTAATATTTTGGCAAAGAATGAGCCCAAGAATGTCAAAGTAAGGGCTTTCTGTCCTTACCTTAAAAATTTGCCTGGGGCTAAATTGAAAAGTACTCAACAAATTTCTTTGCTGGAGGAGACTTCAAGATAACTTAATATCGACTCTATCATGTGTTTGTTTTTCAGGTCTACAACAACAACAAAAAAAAGCAAATGGGGCAAAATGTAATTAAAAATTCTACAGTTTGAAGAGAAAAAGAGCACCAGGAATTTAATTGGAGCCAAAACTTGTGCTGAATGTGATAAGAAAATTAAAGAGAGCCTTGATCCACAATGAAATAAAGCTAAGGATGCTCTCAGGCAAGACTACCAGCCAAGCTTCAAATTTGTGAAAGAAAATGTTCTAAGGAACTTTCAGCTACCAAAAATCAACAAGTGAAGACTGCTATAAATGTAATTTAAGGGTGTTCGGGTACACCCCAAGTTGGTAGTCAAACTTGGTAGTGTCATCCACATGTTTCTAGATTTTGAGTTATGAAGAATACATGAGTAAAAAGGATTATAGAATTTTCCTCCATTATTAAAGCAAGATACTGGAGTAAGAAATTTGTAGCATGACAGTCCTTGCATGAAGACCCTAAGAGAAGCACAAAGGGATAAAGGTGAAGTCTGGATTTTATTGGTAACCCCAAGGTGTTAGAAATTCCAGATCCCAGGGATATTTTCCAAAAAGAGGGGCACAGTGGGAGTGGACCCAGCCCAAGAGCAAGATGTATTTTGCAGGCAGTGACACTGGAGAGGTGGTGCTAACTAAGCTCTTTTACATCAGATATGGAGCTACAAGCTTTGGAGTTTTCCTTGTTGCGCTTTCATTGTTTTCTCACTGTTCCTTCCTTTTAGGATGATAATGCATATTCTGTTCCATTGTATGCATGAAAAGTGTGCTCAGTCCTAAGTGGTCTTTCAAAATGCCAATACTAATGATATTGTCCTAAAGAGAAGACTTTTAGCAGGGTAAAAAGAAGAAATATTATTGTGTGAACAGGCACACAGGTGGGTTTTTATTTACTAGGAACTTCACTTAAACCACCAGGAACCTGCCTTAACCCACCCTAAAATTTAACCCCCTCAATCAAGCACATCTAGTTTCCAGTTGTCCTGGCTAGTTTTTTGTTAACTTGACACAAGCCAGAGTCATCTGAGAAAATACCTCCACAAGATCCAGCTTTAAGGCATTTTCTTGATTAGTGATTGATAGAGGAAGGCTCGGCCCAATTCTCCTATCCCTGAGCTGATGGTCCTAGCTTTTATAAGACAGCAGGCTGAGCAAGCCAGTAAGCAGCACTCCTTGATGGCCTCTGTATCAGATCCTGCCTCCTGGTTGCTGCTGTGTTTGAGTCCCTGTCCTGATTTCCTTCATTGAGGAACTGTGATTTGGAAGCATAAGCCAAATAAACCCTTTTCCTCCCCAAGTTTCTTTGGTCATGGGGTTTTATAACAGAAATGGAAGCCCTAACTAGAACACCAGTCAGTCCAAATAACCCATATCAGCTTAAAGACCCCACGCTGCTGACACCATAAAATCTGCCTCTTTTTCTGCCATTTTGCTCTTCTCTCTGTGTCCCCCCAAGAGATGGCCTTGGCAGGTTGATACCTGACAAACCTTTCTTTCTACCCATGGAGTAGTCCAATTTTCTGGTTACACTGTGCCCTTATTTGTATTCTGTGCCAGAACCCAGAAGGAGAACAGTGTGATCCTTCCAAAGATCTCTGCTCCTTTTCACTAAACCAAACTCATGATTTTGACATGCCTGGGTACAGATCATTTGCTCCTATTGGCTCCTGCAAATTTGACTTCAAATTTTAGAGTCTCTCTTTCCAGCTATTTTGCTTCTCCACCTACTCCATCTACTCATCTCTCCCATCCTCTTTGTTAAATGCCCCTCAGAGATGGTGCTTTTTTCTCTGTATCGATATGATATGCAGCATGACAGGGACCTTGGCACATCCTATGGTGGATGAAAGACAGATGTTGGGTGAGAGACAGACACATCATGCAGACAAAACTTATGTGAGAAGTTTATTAAGGAAAGGGAGGGCAGTAGGGGAAGGGAAGGGAGAGAGGGGAGAGAGAAGAGAGAGACAGACAAAGATCTGTCTGCCACCTCAGAGAAATGGCAGAGAGAGAAAAAGTAGGCAGAGCTTATCTCTGAAAGTGACCTCCTGTGTCTGTGTAGAGCTAAGGGGTAACATACTCTGTCAAGTCACCAAGGGGGAGGGCCGGGTTTGCCTGAATGATAACATTCCTCCCTTCTTTTTTATTAAAAAGGCTAAAGAGTTAGGCATGAGAGGTTAGGGGAATGAGGGCATGGAGTTCTCAAGACTTCTTCCTGCTGACCTGGGGGCCATTGACCATTTTGGGGGGACCTGAGAAAGCTCAGATACTGGCCACATCCTAGGCTACCTGGTTGTTTCACTACTGTCCAGGCTATATAGAACCATCCAGTGTTTCTTGGACCTGTCAAAATGCAGTTTTGTAATTTAAAAAGTGGCACAAGAAAGAGAGAGAGATGCCATGTAACAGAGCTTAGGTAGAACAGTTTTTATTAAGGGAAATACAATGGGAAAGAGAGGAGGGGGGAGACCAGCCTCTGGGAGACAGGAGCAGCAGAAAAGAAAATAGAAGCAGAAAGAGGGGGGACATACAGAGAGACAGAGACAGAGATGGGAGATGGGAGATGGGCAGGGCCCTTTGAAATGGGAACATAGTAAATGTGCACAGGTGGTACTCTTAGTGACTGCAGCTGAGGGTATATCCTGTCAGAACCCCAGGGGCAAGTCAGTACAGATGGCTGAATACTAACAGTATCTCTCATTGGCTGACTGGAGTCTGCTGTCTCTCTGTCTTGACTCCTGGAGCTTACTCTACAAAAGTCATGTTAGTATTTCAGGGAGTACCCTTCCTCCATGTTCTTTTGGGACACCTCTTGAGGATGACCTTAGATTGAGACTTTGTCACACGGCTACTAACCTATTGTAAACTGTTAAAGAAAATTAAGACATAGAAATTCATAATCAGTTACCTTATAAATGGTCAAATTCTTTAATGAAATCAGAACTTTGTAGGCATACTAAATACAAATGTAATTCATTTACAAGTACAGGTTTTAGCCTTCTGTATATGATATCAGTTAATCCTGAAGCAAGTAAGTAAAAGCAAGTAAACTTTGTTTAATATAAATAATATTCAAAATCAGGCACAGGAGGTTGGCCCTCAAACTCCCAGAGAGGTCTGTTGATTATAGCATTTAAGACATTCAATGGAAGCGAAGAACAGGAAAGAACAGAAAGGGCTTCCTGTGTGTGTTTTATGTCGATGTGACACAAGCTAAAGTCATCTGAGAGGAAAGAACCTCAACTAAGAAAATGTCTCCATAAGACTGGGCTGTAAGCAAGTCTACAGGGTATTTTTTTTTAACTAGTAATTGACAGGGAGCACCCAATGCATTGTGGGAGATGCCATCTCTGGGTTGGTGGTCCTGGATTCTATAAGAAAGCAGGCTAAGCAAGCCATGGAACACAACCCAGGAAGCAGCAAGCCTCCCTGGCCTCTGTGTAAGTTCCTGCCTCTAGGTTCCTGCCCCGTTTGAGTTCCTGCCCTGACTTCCTTCAGTGATGAGCAGTGGTATGAAAGTGTAAGCCAAATAAACAATTTTCTCTCCAAGTTGCTTTGGTCATGCTATTTCATCACAGCAATAGTACCTTTAACTAAGACATTATGAATAGAAATGCCAGCTTCTGGCACCAGCCTTTATACTACCTTTAACAAAGGTGAGGTATCAATGGAATCTACCTGTAGCATGCTTAAAGTGTGGCAACACTGTTCACTGAGCAAAGAACTGCCCTATCCACTTCCTGCTACAACAATCTTGCTCAAACTGTGGTGTCAGTGCCCACACCTTGGAAGTGGGAGGTCGACTGCCCACCTTGGTAGGTCATTCCCTTAAGTTCCTCCCCCAAAGAAAGATCTCTTTACTGTTCCTGCATGGTGGCCAAATACTGACACTTCTCTGTGTGGTGGACAGAGACTAAGGCTGCCCTGTGTGATGCCTAAAGAGCTGATGTTACCATGGGACCTCAGCCCCAACAAGCACAAAGGAGACTAAGGTGACTGTCCAGATAGTGGGTAAGTCCCTGTTATTTTTAATGGATTTGGGAGCTTATTTTCAGCTTACACTGGTGAAATTTATCCACAGATTCTGTGATGGGTGTTAGTTTAGTTGCCAGGCACTAACTCAGGACTACAGGTTCCCCTTCTCTGTGTACTGTAGAGCCATCTGATCACTTTCTTCTTATTTATGCCTAGTTGTCCAACCCCATTATTGTGCAGGAATAGTGTGGCTAAAATTACTTTTAATTTAAACTACTTCTAGATTTTCCCTCTCTTTGTCCACCAGGTAACATCAATGATTCACCCTATCTTTTCCCAATCTCCCTCATTGACTCAAAAGCATGGGGGTACCTCCTTCCCTTCAGTGGCTTCCCATCATCTCCTCATTATGATCCTACTCTGGGATCCTACCTCCTACCACTGTGACTCTCAATACCATATCCCTTTAAAAAATGGACAAGGCATAAACCCTATCACAAAACACCTTCTTAATAAGGGTACTCTCAAGCCCTGTTGGGACCCAGCCCCCAAGGGTTCTCTGTGAGTTGTTTTCCAGCATAACCACAGGTACCTCCTGTTTTCCTGGCCTCGCCCACTAGCATCAACATCCTGTTATGAACCTTTCTTGTTTTGAAACATTATGCCTTGCCCCCATCCCCTTCTTGCTTCATTGGCCGTGGGCTGGGGTTGTGGCTTCCTTGTTTATGATAGGGCATGGGAATGTGTTCTGCTAGCAGGTGGTGTTTTTCCATCTCCTCTTGTTATATAAACTGTTGGCTGCAATAAACTGATGGCATTTGCTTCTACTGAATGACCCAAGTTGTGTCCTTCTTAATCCGAAGACTCTTGCCTGGTCTGGTTCTTTGGTAGCTGGCACTGGTGCCAGTGACAAAGCCTAATCACTTGCCATATAACACCCACATCTTGCCTGTCCTAAAATCTGATGGGTCCTGTTGCTTGGTCTAGGACTTCAGGCTTATTAATGAAGCAGTTCTTCCTATCCACCCAGCAGTGCCTAATCCTTCCACTCTACTTTCTAAGATTCCCTGCTCTGCTTCTGAACTTACTGTTCCAGGCTGAGATGGCTTGGATTGAGGTGTCTTGTGTTGGCTTGAGATGGGTTGGACTGGACTTGGAAACCAGGAACTCAGTAATGGTTATCACATACTAACTCAGAACAGACAGTTATCCCTTAAAACTTTCTTCCAAAATTGACTCACACAGCTCCAATTGCTATCTTAGAAATCTTTACATGTAATCAAGAAAAAGAGGGGCGAGAGAGCATTTAATACCTGCATCTGCTTCAACTATTTCACAAGGGAAGTAATACTTACTTCTCTATCTAAATATAAAGACCATGATGCCTTCCTTTGTCCCCAAAAAGAGGGATTGTGGATTCAACCATACCAGCAAAAATGAGGGTATGATAAATGTAAAGCACAATGACAAAGTACCCAAAAGGCTTTCAGGGTAGTGTTTGAAGAGCTAATCGGTTATCTTTTGTCATTATGGCTGTTGTACATGCCTTGGTATGCAGTCCAGACTCCCTTAACTGCTGAGAGATGGGCTTCAGCTGTAACCTGTTTTGGGAAATACACTCAGCTTTCTCCAACCATATTTTTGCCACATTTGCTCCATGAGGAATGAAATATTCAAAGCACTTGTAGAAAAACATAGCCCTATGCCTGAATTTGGAGTAACAGGGAAAAGCCACCCTAGTATCACCTGGCTTTTAAGACCTCTGTTTAAATTCTTCTGTTCAATACTTCTCCCCTCTACACATGATGGTACTATGAGTATCTCCAATAGTCTATGATAATCTCCAGCTCAGAATCTGTTTCCTGGGAACCCAGTTAAAAAAAAGACAAAGAAAAAGAAAAAAGAATCAGGACTCCCCCATGCAACTTATGGAGTGCAGAAGAAAAATGTGCTTATTCCAAAATTAAGAATTTTAAGATGGCAGTAATAGATCATTCAGCATGATCTCTTCCAAGCACAGCACTTGCTATGATTTTGGGGGTTACATATTCATGAAACTCTTTATATGATGGCCCATATATACTTGGACATTTTTAGTTATGAGAGTAAGGGTAATTGGTTGGCTAGGTGTTTGGGTGCTGAATAAACAAAGGAAGATGTAAGCACATCAAGTCATTTACAGAACAAGGACTTGAAGGCTCCATTTTAATGTCATGTTCATAAAAGGTCAGAAGTAAAAGGCAGAAAAGTGCCGGCTCCATCAATGGCCCTTGAATACATCCAATCATGGAGAATAAGTTCCTGCATAGGGAGCACTGTCTTCTATCAAGAAGTAGATTAGAGTCAGGATAATATGAAAATGAGAGTTTTATGGATTTTTATTTTCAGATATATAGACCTTATCTCAGTTGATAACTGGCTAATATGTGGTTAATGATCTTTATCTTGTGCTCTTTCAACTTTTGTCCTGGTATAACAATTTCATTACCCTCTTCCCAAACATCAGCCATCTGAGACTATCTCCCTGAATGGACTTTGATCCATTCATCTGACTAGCCATGCCTATATGAAATGACACTTCATTTTCTTAATAAAACAGACCTTCATTTTAACCATGACATTCTACATAAGATGGTAGGACCTTAGTTGCAAGAGCGATTTAGGAGTTATGTGTTTTATTTGCTCTTGAAGACATCTTTGTCCCAGCCTTCCCTGTGTTTTACTCTGAGCAAATGTCCAAATCCCATGAATGCTATTGAGCTAATTATGAAAGGTCTCTATAATACGAGCAACTATTTCTCCATGTGTCTTTGATAGAAGTCACAAATAAATTTGGTGCCACATTAAGAGTTCTTGCTGGGTTCAGGGAAGCAGCAAGTATTAATTACACTTCTTGGGGGCTGGAACATGGTGACCAGTGTCTGCTTCAGTGCTTAGAATCCCATGTTTCCCATTCCCATAGCTAACACATGTAGTAGACCCTTGGCACTTTCATTTTCTTCTGTTCTAGAGAGGCAATTTTTGTTCTTATTACTCCCAAAATAATAGATCTACCTGATAAATAGACTGTTTAAATTATATGCAAGATTGTTTTATACCAGTGGATAACAGTAATGTTTGAGTTCTCATGTGGAAGTACAAACAACTGTTGCTAAACTCTTTTAAGAATTAAAACTTTAAAAATCTGTGACAAACTGAAATTATCATCTCTGGCGGGGATGCAATGAGAATTAAAATGATTACAAATTTATTATAATGAAGCAATTAAGTAGAAAATGATGGGAAAGTTGTACAAAGCAAACTGCTCATACTTTCAAAAGTGTCCATGGCAGAGAATCAGACAGGGGATGAGGAACTGTTTGAATCAAAGGGCACTTGTGACAAGTCAAGCAAATGGTAGGTATGTTTTCCAGGTAAATCTTGGCTTTGAAAGAGGACAACTGATCAAACATGTTGGGGAAAGCTGGGAGCTTAAATATGGGCCACTGTTACCTACATGGCTGTGTTATGAGACATTATCGAAGTAGAGTTTTGAATGTTGAATGATGGAGCAAATTGCCTTCTTATAAGGTACAGAATGAGGTTCATAAGAGTGACATGCTGCCCCTCTGCACCAATCCCTCACGTTACACAGCAACATAAACACACAGAAAGAAAAAGAAGATACATGAAAACATTCCATCAAGAACAAGCCACAGAGGGGTAGAGAGGTGTTCTTTGTATTATTCTGTGACTTCTAAATGTATAGAACAAGTTTGGATATGTATTAGCTTGGGAGGGCAAAGTACTGCTTTGTTGCGAGGATGGATTTTCTCATATTTTTTTAAAGCAGGTTAGAGTTTTTCCTCTGTTCTGTTCTAGATCATTAATGCATTTATTTAAAAAATATTTGAGAACCTAACCTAGTATAAGAAGAATTCTTGGCACTGAGGTCATTGCCTTGACTAGTACATGCACCCCTTGGTGAGCTTGCATCCTAGCCAAAATGCAGATGGAATATTTAGTTGGTAGACAAATGTCAAGCACTGTAGAGACAATGAGAAATAAAAACATCTCTTCCCTGCTGGAACTCACATTCTGCTGGGAGAAAGAGTGGATCATTTAAGGAGGAGATGAGACTCACTTCTAAGTATATAACCCAAGAAACCCAAACCAGAATTTCTAAGAAGTATTTATACACCCATGCACATTTCAACATCATAAGAGATAAAAGGTAAAAGCAAACCGTGTCTTAGTTTGGGTTTGCTGTGGAAAGGCACCCTGACCATGATAACTCTTATAATGGAAGACATTTAATTGTGGTAGCTTACTTAAACTTCAAAGGTTTAGTCCATTATTGTCATGGCAGGAAGCAAGGCAGCATGCAGGCAGACATGGTGCAAGAGAGTCTTACATCTTGACTCACAGGGAACAGGAAGTGGTCTGAGATACAGGGCGTGGCTGTAGCATATAAGAGCTCTCAAAGGCCACCCCTACACTGACACACTTGTTCCAACAAGACCACACCTACTCTAACAAGGCCACACCTCCTAACAGTGCCACTTCCATTGGGGGCCATTTTCTTTCAAACCACCACACCAAGTATCTGTCAACAATGAATAAATAAAATGTGCTATACAAATACTAGACATCCTTAAAAAGAGAAAAAAAAAACTGTCATGCTACAATATGCATGAGCCCCAAAGGCATACTAAGTGAAATAATCTAGTCCGAAAAAAAAAAACAAATGCTATATGATTATATTAATTTAAAGTATCTAAATTGGTCAAAATTATAGAAACAGAAAGTTGAAAGCAGCATGCCAAAAGCATTTAGACATTCATAACATATTGGTTTCTTGTTATACTTCAATTTGTATTTGGATTGCCTTACTCAAAAATTATATGATAACACAATTTATAACAAGAAAATATGTGAACCAAGAAGGGAAGCAATATGCTGCCACTTATTGATAATCTTATCGTGTGTCCAGTAAGTTTGTTGTGGATTAGGGACTACTTTTGTATGTAAAGGAGTATAAGCCTGCATGGAAAGCTCTCCAAGTCTTCCCCAAAGCAAAGCAGCTAATACTTCAAGCATTCAGACAGAGTTTAAATCACCAAGTACTTATATTTTAACATTACTGGAAATTATAGCAACTCAAATTTCTGCATATAAAAGTACAAAAAGAGGGAAAGTGACATAGAGCATTTGCTAAAACAATTACACTGTCATGGGCTCATTTTATTGTCTTTACATATGCACAGACACTGCCATATTTCCTTTTCAGCAGGGAATATAATGAGATAGTAATGCATTTGCCTCAGGCCATGTTTTTATCTGATGAAAAACATCTGCTTGGCAGATCTCTGAAGGTGCTTTGTGGGTCTCCGCAGGAATACAAGCTCTACATGCAACCAAGATTGTATCATGTGTAGTCACAAACCTTTCCACCAGCTTAAAGTCTATCTTTTGACACGGGGAAATACAACACCAAGACACTGTTCAGTTGGAAGCAGAGAGACTGGGTAATCAAAGCCCTGGGCTTCATTCAAAGCAGCAGGAACTTGAAACATGTAGCCCTATCCACAAAGAGAGTATGTGCATGTTTGCTAGTGCTCAGCCAGCAGTAAGCAGGGTGGAGTGCAGGCAGACATGGAGGGGCTGAGAGTTCTACACCTGGATCTTTCATTGACTGTGGTACTTTGAATAAGAGAGGCCAAAATAGACTCATAGATTTGAATTCTTGGTCATCAGGGAATAGCACTACTTGAGAAGGAAAAAGAGTTGTGATCTCTTTGGAGTAGGTATGGCCTTGTTCGAGGAAGTTTGTCACTGGGTGTGGGCTCTGGGGTTTCAGAAGCTCAAGCCAGTCCCAGGATCTTCTTCCTGCTTACTGAAGATCTGGATGTAGAACTCTCAGCTACGTCTCCAGCACTGTATCTCCTGTGTGCAGCCATGATCACCACTATGATGAAAATGGGCTAAACCTCTGAAACTGTAAGCAAACCCCAATTAAATGCTTTCTTTTATAAGAGTTTGTCATAGTCATTATGGTGGCTTGGATAAAAATGGCCCACATGATATCATAGGTATTAGCACTATTAGGAGGTGTGACCTTGTTGCAGTAGGTATATCCTTGTTGGAAAAAGTGGGACACTGTGGCATGGGCTTTGAGGTTTCAGAAGCTCATGCCAGGCCTAGTGGCTCATTCTTCCTTCCTGCTACCTAAGGACCAGATGTAGACTCAGTCCCTCTTTAGCACCATATCTGCCTACACGCCATGCTTACTGCCATGGTGATAATGAACAAAATCTCTGAACTCTAAACCATCCCCCAATTAAATGTTTCCTTTGTAAGAGGCCATGTGTTCATAGTATTTCTTCACAGCAATAGATACCCTAACTAACACAGTCATGGTGTTTCCTCACAGCAAATGGACACTGATTGAGACAATGACCAAGATTAGCCACCACAATTGGTGATGATTACTAATAAAAACACCAGTGAAGATGTTAAGAAAAGTTTACATATTGTTGATGCAAATTTAAATTAGTATAGTCATTGAAGAAAAGAGTACCAAAATTTCTTGGAAATAAAAATAAGAGAGCCACGAGATTCTGCAATCTCACCACTGGTTATATATACTAGTCAGCTTCATGCTATCACAAAGAAATAGGAGTCAATTAACTTATAAAAATGAAATATTTATTAATGCTGTTTTTCTAAATGATAATATTGCCAAACTTCCCACTAAATATTTATGTTTATATCCTTAGGTCTGTTCTACTCTTAAACTTGGTTGGAGGAGCTTCTTATTATGGTGGGTACTAATTAGTTACAGAAACTCATTACTGTTGTAATGTTTTTAAAATGTGGCTCCAGAGAGAAAATCAACATGGAACAGAATTCAAGTGGAGGGATGTTTTATTAGGGGAAAAAGGGATCATAACAATGGGAAATGAGGTGAGTGAGAGGAACTTCTAAGGACAGGAAATAAGTGACTGTGGTTAATCAGTGGTAGATGAATATCTATGTCACCTCCACTCCTAAAAGCTAAGGCAATATGCTGGAAGAGAAGTAGAAATTATGTAAGAGCCAGAGAATGGGGAGCAGTGCCTTGAAATGGTGGCTTATAGATAGGAACTCACAGTAGCTCCAGTAATCTTTCTAAACAAAAGTGAGTTTGAAAGTACAAATAAAAGGAAAACCAGCACAAACCAAAACAAAATCCATGATAAATCTTAAATAATTATAACATTCTACAAAACATAATCGAATGGAGAGACCCATGCCCTAAGAATGCAAGACAAAAATTTGAGTATTTGTTTCATGCAACTTAATCTTTAAACATAGATAAAAATCCACATGGCAATTCCAATGGAATTGAGGTAGGGGATTTACAGTGCTAAATAATGAAGTTTTGTGAAAGGGCTTCTAGAACAACCCAGGTGAGGCATAACAGCAAAAATGCACTTCTTATACTGGGTGGCTGGGAATCTGCAGCAGCCAGTACAGTCAGGTCCTGGTGCAGGCTCTTGTGCAGGCACCATTATCCTAAACAGAACAGAAAGAGAACTCTTCTCTTCTAGAAACACTAATATCATTCATGTAGGCGCCACCCCCTTGATCTCACAAGTCTTAGAATTTTAACATGTAATTTTGACAAATATTCAATCATAATAATGTTTTTCTATTTTTCTGAATTAAAACAGTGCCAAAAGGGCTTTCTCTACCACACATTACAATATATAAAAGTGAAGCAGCTCAGTAAACCCCAGACTTAGTCAGATGTTTAGCACTGAAAGGCCTTCAATTATACAAGATGATCCAATAAATGACAGGATTTTAAAATATTAAAATATTTACTAAACATTTCATTTATTTGGGGGTAACTATATAATCATTTGAGGGTAAGATCAGCTAGAACTTCTACAAAAATGAAATCTAGAGTATAAGTAAAACATTGCAAAGGAAATAGTAAGTAAATCATATTTTATGACATAAAATAAATTCAAATTATTTGGTGTATGTGAGTATGGTCTATGGAGCATATATATGCAAATGCATGTAGCCATGAGCACATGTGGAGTCCAGGAGAGGGTATTAAGTGAGCTGCTCTGTCACTCTCCACTTGACTCCATTATGACAGGGTACACTGGATGGTTTTGTGTGTCAATTTCACACAAGTTATAGAGTCATCAGAGGAAGGAGACACAGCTGGGGAAATGCTTCCATGAAATCCAGCTATAAGGCATATTCTCAAGTTTTTGCCTGGGGGAAGGCCCAGACTAAGATGGGGAGTGGCAACTCAGGGCTAGTGGCCCTGGGTTATATAAGAAGGTGGGCTCTCAACTGAGGAATGGATCGAGAAAATGTGGTACATTTACACAATGGAGTACTACTCAGAGGAAAAACACAATGGAATCTTGAGATTCGCAGGCAAATGGATGGAACTAGAAGAAACCATTCAGAGCAAGGTAACCTAATCACAAAAAAGACAAACATGGTATGTACTCACTCATATATGAATTTTAGATATAGAGCAAAGGATTACCAGCCTACAATTCACACAGGCAGAGAAGCAGGGAAACAAGAACTCTAAGAGAGACATATATGGTACCCCGGAGAAGGGGAAAGGGACAAGATCTCCCTGAGCATGGAGGGAGGGGAGAAGAAGCTAGGAGAATAAGAAGTGAAAAAGAGGAGGGGTGAGGAGGACATGAGAGAACAGGAAGTTTGAGTCGGGGGAAGAATAGAGGAGAGCAAGATAAGAGATACCATACTAGAAGGAGCCAGTGTAGGTTTAAAGAGAAATCAGTCACTAGAGAGATGTCTGGAGATCTACAAAGATGACACCAACTAACAATCTAAGCAACAGAGGAGAGGCTACCTTAAATGCCCTCCCCAATAATGAGATTGATGACTGACTTATATGCCATCCTATAGCCTTCATCCAGCAGCTGGTGGAAGTAGAAGCAGACACCCACAGCTAATCACTGAACTGAACCGGAATCCAGTTGCAGAGGAGGAGGAGTGATGACCAAAAGGGTCCATTCTAGGCTGATGAAACCCACAGAAACAGCTGAACTGAACAAGAGGGAGCTCTTGGTCCCCAGACTGATAGCTGGGAAACCAGCATGGGACTGATCCAGACCCCACAGATGTGGGTGTCAGTGAGGAGACCTCAGAAATCTATGGGGCCCCTTGTAGTAGATCAGTGCTTATCCCTAGCATAGGTGTGGATTTTGGGAGCCCATTCCACATAGAGGGATACTCCCTGAGCCTAGACACACAGGGGGTGGGTCTAGGCCCTATCTCAAAGGATATCACAGACTCTGATGACCACCCCCCATGGAAGGCCTCACCCTCCCTGGATAGCAGAAAGGGTATGCGATGTATAGGGTGTTATATGTATATGTATAGGCAGGGGAGGACGGGAGGGAGAGGGAACTGGGATTGACATGTAAAACAATCTTGTTTCTAATTCAAACTAAAAAATGGAGAAAAAAAAAAAAGGAAGGTTGGCTGAGCAAGCCATGTGAAGCAAGTCAGCATGTAGCACCCCTCAATGGGTTCTGCAGAGTTTCCTGCCTCCAGCATCCTGCCCTATTTGACTTGCTGTCCTGACTTCTTTCCGTGATGAACAGCAATGCTGACGTGTACACCTAATAAACCCTTTTCTTCACAGCTTGCTTTTTGGTCATGGTACTTCATCAAAACAATACAAACCCTAAGACTCAGGCGCTCTCACTAAATCTGAAGGTAGGCTTTACAAGAACATACATAGCCACACCCAACATTTTACACAGGTGTCTTTTTGATTCAAACTTAGGTCCCCATGCTTGCTTAGGAATATTATTACCCACTGAACAATTTTCCTAGCCTCTAAAATTCTTTTTAACTGGTTCAAAAGATTAATTTTAAAGTTTTAAAATAAAGATCAAAGATTTAAAACCCTCAAAACAATGATAACAGTTCTTACCTTCTTACCTACTACTGACCCCTCTCTCTGGAACGTCATTCTGAATCTCCATGGCAGTTATAATAATACCCTTTCTTCGATGATTTTATTAATATTGACCTTCTCTATTTTGGTTAATTTGATTAAATGTTTTTAAATATTGTTGATATTTCTTATATGAAATTGGGTGCCCCTAAGGAGTCCTAAATTGGATAAAAAGAAGTAAACTGAGTATAAGTATCCATTGGTCTTCTTCCAATGAGGGTTGGTTAACCTTCCACTGGAGAGCCTTAAAGACAACTGACTTTTCCTCCCAGCAGAAGCCATTAACTGGCAATAGCTCATTAGTTTGAAATGGGGGCTGGTGAGTCTTTCTCACCTCCATGATAGAATTCATACTGCCTTGATATTGTACAGGTTTTATGCATATAGCCACAGTTGCTATGAGTTCATGAGTATAGCAGTCCTGTAGAGTCCAAAAGATACAGTTTACTCCAGGCATCCCCAAACTCAGGCTCTTACAATCTTTCTGTCCCCACTTCTACACTTGGTCCCTGAGCATTTGACAGATATGGGCAATACAGGTGTCCCACTGTGGCTGAGCTCTCTGCAAGACTTATTCTCTACACTTTGAATAGTTGTCGCTACATTAGCCACTATCCACTGGACAAAACACTTCTCTGGTGAGATCTGGGAGCTTCACAGATCTATGGATATAGAAATAGGTATTCAAAATGCGACTAAATATTACATTCATTTCTCAGAATAGTAGTGATACATCAATTTGCATTCCTCCCAGCAGTGCATGAGAGCTCCTCATTCCCCACATCCTCACCAGAATCTGTTGTCTTTTCTTTTCTGAATCTAAGTCATTCTGACTGGGGTAAGACAAAAATCTCAAAATATGGCTAAGAATAGTGAATGCTTTAAAAATATATTTCTTAACCATTTGTATTTCTTATCCTATGAACTTTATATTTAATTCCATAGCTCACTTTTTAATTAAAGTGTTTTCTTGATGCTGGATTTTTGAGTTTTTCACATTCTGGTCACTTAAATACTTGGTAAGAACACTGGGAGAAATGTGGACAGTAATGTTTCAGCTTCTGAGGTTTCTACAGGGAACAAAGACTCTATTAGGAAAGATGATGAGGTATGATGTGTGCTATTTAGGCCAAGAATCTGATTTCATTATGCTCACATGCTGATATTTTGAGTACAACTGTATTTAAAGGGATTGGATGAATGTATTTGGTGAATGAAATTTCAAAAAAAAAATATGAAGCTGGAACACAGCTACTGATTACTCACTAATCCAGGTCTACAAGAGAGCAAAAATATTGGGCACAGAGATACTAAAAGTGCGAAGTTTCCCAGTCAGGAAAAGATGTATAGCATTTTAAGAGGTTTAGCCAAAGCATGTGGCTAAAAAGAAAATGTATTCGTTAAAGAGGAATATCACACTATGTGGTGTGACAAGACAAATACATCTTAAAAGCAAGACCTTGCCTATCAACGTCTTCAATTTGTGAAAATGCACACTCCTAGAGAGGAGTAAGGCCAGGCTAAGAGTAGAGCTGAAGAGGTTTCATCCTCAGCTGCGTAGAAAAGTGTTTCTCCTGTATCAACTCACAGAAGCAGATCCAGCGGTGGCCCAAGACTGTACCTCAAGTTGACAGAACTTGTCAGTGCCGCCCACACATTAGTGATTTTTCAGGGATGAAAAAGTGAAAAGTTGAAGGGTCATGAAGTCTTGCGCCACAGTTTTAGAGAGCATCTGAGGTTGATCAATGAATTTCAGGGTCAGAGTCCCAGGAAGGAGCCTCTGAAAGCTACAGGGAGCTCTCAAGTTGAACCCAAAGTTGCAATAGAAACATCAGGATACTGGACATGGTCAGACCATGGGACATCCACCAAGAAAAATCAGCGGTATGCAATGGAGTTGGCCTAATTGTAGGCAGGAGAGCTAGAGGAGTGAGAATACCTTAGTCATTAGGAGATCATGCAATTCCATTATGAGTGCCAGATCCTGAACAGACTTGTAGCATTTGATATATTCCTTGTTTGGTTTCCGTCTTACTTTGGTTCAATCATTTTTTGCTATTCCCTGATCCTTCCATTTGGGAATTGGAATGTTTACTTTGTACTTTTGTATGGTAAAAAATATGTAACTTGTTTTTATGTTGTAGGAACTCATATTTAAGAGAATTCCTTGAGTCTCAGAAGAAATTTTGGACTTCTACACAGTGTTGGAACCTCAAGGACTATGGGGACTTCTGAAGTTGGACTGAGCATGTGAGGTGTCCATGACTTTCTGGCAACAACAGGAATAGGTCATCACTTAAATGTGATATTTTGGTGTCAAATTGACAAGGGGTAGACTTATAATGGCAAGTATTATCAACTTAAAGGGATTGAGAAACACCTAAGAGATATACCTCTAGGCATGCCTGTAATAGATTATTTCTGTAAATAACCTTACCCATGGACATGTGTTCCACACCAAATAAAACGAAGAAAACAAGGTGAAATGAAAGCAAGAAACATCCATCCTTTCTTCTCCTTGACTTTGGACAAAATGTGACTAGTAACTTCATGCTCCTAATGCCATGTCTCCTGTACCCTCTAGAAATTTCCATGGAACCGTAAGACAAAATAAACTCTTTTTTTTTTCTTAAATTGTTTTTCTCTGGTATTTTTCCCCATCAACAATAGTTTCATTCTGGAACTCCTGCTTTGGTCAGTGTGGGATATTGAAGCCACTCCCTGTCATGACATTGGCCACTGGTGCTGTCTCTCCCTTGGTGTCTAGTGGTATTTGATACATAAAGTCCATTGATCTGGCATTCAGTGCATATACGCCTTCGTGGAGAAGTTTCTTTTATCAATATAGAGAACCCACCTGAACAAGTTTTTGAATCAGATATGAGAATAGCTGCCCTTGCTTGTTTGGGGATCTCATTTGTTCAGTGTGTCATTTTTCCATGCCTTTACACTTTAGTCTCTCTGTCTATGTCTTTGTCTCTGTTTCCATGTGACTCTGTTTCTCCCTGTCTCTATCTCTTCTCTTTCTTTCTGTATATGTGGGGAGGTACACATTTTTTGTAGATAGCATAATGTTAAGTACAGTCAACCAGTCTGTATCATGTAGTTGGAGAAAGATGATGATTGGAAGTCTCATTGAAAGGCATGTACTCATTCCTTTCACTTCTTTGTTTCTTCTAGGTGAAGATTGTATCTATTTCTTCTTAGGATTGATGATTTGCTACATGAATACTGTGATTCTTTCCTCCCTTCATTTGCTTATCTACTTTACAAATGTATTTGTTCCCATACTTTCATAGCTCTTTAGCTTACTCCCTCTTCCAAGTATAGAATTCTTTTTAAGTGTGTTTTTCACTCCGCATTTAGTGTTCATGAGGTCCCTTAGTTAATTCTTAATTTTAGAAGGTCTTTATCTCTCCTTCAGTCTTGAAGAGTACTTTTTGCTGAATACACACACTTGAAGAATAGAGGAGGTAAAAACAGTTGACTGGTCCCCAAATAAGCATGGGTGTTTGTGGAATGGGTTGATGTCTTGTTCCTGTGCATTTATTTCCATAGCAATCATGGAAAGAATTAAACATCTATTGTGGGCACAGTGTAGTAGCAATGATTTTTCTTTCAGGGTGTGAAATACGTCATTCTGAACTTTACTGTTTCTGCCAATAACTTTGCTGTTATTCTGACAACTTTGTATTTGTATAAAACTTGATGCTTCTGCTTTTATGCTTTCAATATTCTTTTATTGTTCTATACTTAGGCTGACAGTTATAATAAGCTATGAAAACATTTTTTCTAATCGGATAATTTGAGGTCTACATATCTTTCATGCCTAGATATCTACTTCTTTCCCTAGATTTAGGGAATTTTTTCTATTATTTCACTGAACAGGTTTCTTGTGCCTTCAGCCTATATCATCAGTGCCTTACTTATATATATCTGGTCTTTGGATAGCACTAGTCCTGGAGCTCTTTAGAGTTTGTTCCATTCTTTCTTAATTTTTTTATTTAATGTGTACATGTAATTCATCAGTCTTGTTTCAAGCCCTGATAATATTCTTTCTTCTTGATCTGCGTTCAATTGGGGCTTTTTAAAAAATCTGACTTACTTTATTTCTCATTTTCAATATTTGTATTGGATTATTTCTCAAAAATTTTTACCTCATTATTAGTTCCATACCTGTCTTAAGTAATTCAGCTGCTTATATGTATTCTCTTGGAATTCACTTACCCTAAAAATATTATTATTTAGAGATAAATGGCATTTCATCTACTTCAATATCTTTGGAGTAAGTGTCTGACTACTTTAGGTGGTCATGCATAACTTGTGTTTTCACTTTTTGTATTTCTTTATTAAGATTTGCAAATTTTTTGAGATGGACACCTTTTCCACTTCAACATTATGAGCTTTTTAGAACCACTTTTTGATGATTTTCCCTGGGATATCAGCCTGTTGTATAATGTTGATTTTAATTCCTAATGGAATTAATAGTATAGATTTTGTGTAGTTTTCTTTGGCTGTGTTCAGTGGGTTTTGACACAGTGTATATTGTGTCATACCTTGAGAAACATGCCATTTCTGTAGGTTTCACAAAAGAGAAGATATCTCGTCATTCAAGGTGGTGTATTTGTTCATAGTAGAAATGAGTATACTCTCCAGGGCTACTCCTTCAGTCTGGCTAGCTGTGTGCAATGTGAAAGAGTCTGAGAGTAGTCTTATATGAAATCCTTTTTGTAGGAACAGTGCCCACAATAGATGTTTAATTCTTTCCATGATTGCTATGGAAATAAATGCACAGGAACAAGACATCAACCCATTCCACAAACACCCATGCTTATTTGGGGACCAGTCAACTGTTTTTACCTCCTCTATTCTTCAAGTACAAGTGTCTTCCAACATTGAAGTGCTAATATATTGTAGCTACACTAGGATTCAGTTGCTCTATGAGTATAGCTCAGTGAAGAAAAAAAATCCCCCAAATATGTTTAAAGTTCGAGCACCACATTAGAAAGAAGATAAAAATCAATGGCACAAAAACATTTTTGGAAAGATAGATACCAAATAAACAAAATACAACAAAAATAAAAGCAAAACTACAACACCAGTAACAATAGACATGAAAGGGGAAAAAGTAATAGAATATTTTCAGAGTCAGGTTGCCTGCCCCAGACAGGGAATTGGAATTGAAGTGGAGAACCACTTTTACCTTTCCAGGTCCCTGTGTGATTTAGGTTGTGTGTAACTGTATTATCAATTCCCATAGTTCTTCCTTTCTTTGTCTCCTCAAAATATAATTTCCCCAATTCTTCTCACTCACAAAGATATTTCTAAACTACTTTCTCTCTCAAACTCCAAGTCTTTTTCTAGTCAATATTTATAGAAATGTTTAACCCAAACATGGTTAGGACAAGCTATAGAGGCAACATTCCTCTTGGTCCATCACTTCTACACAATAAAACCAGAAGCCCTATACATATTTGTATGTCTTTAATCATGTCTGACAGATTACAATGAAACAAAGGACAGTGGAAATATAATACTCATAGTTAAAAGTTGCTGAAATAGCCATCAACTTTATAAAATTTGTCATCGTATCGCTGTAGAGGGCACAGCTTAAAGGTCGTACTAGAGAGAATTGATAAACACACAAGCCTTTCTCTTCAACAGAAGGGATGTGTGTACCTGATTTCCTTCCAGAAGACTGTGAATGGAAGTATTAATACTTGATAATCTCTATTCTGTAACATCAGCCTTCATCAAATCCCCCAGAATTCTGAGCATTATTTCTGTCAATATAACCTATGTTTATGCTTCTTACAAATCCTTCTTCCCTAGACTCTCAGCCTGAACAGTTTCTCTGTAAATAGAACCCATTCTTATTAAAGGACACCAGTACTTCTCTAAAGATATGTTCCTTGTAAGGGGGTTTCAATGTAGCTATGCCTAAAGTTTTACTGTGATAATTGTCACATGGGAACCTTTTCCCAAAGTTTTACTATGCTTCAATGTTTAAGAAAAATAAACTACTGGTTCAGACTCTAGAAGTTTTTGACTCAGCACCATGTAAAAGCATGCTGACCAAGTTTCATTTTTACCTCACTCAGATACTTGCAGAGACTCCAGCACATTTTATTTTGATACATAAAGCTGGACATGGTGGCACATAACTGTAGTGCTGGCTATTAAGAAAACCTGGGGCAGAATGATCACCTGACATCACAATTTCAAGAACAATCTGGGCAATAAAATGAGACTCATGCCCTCCCATCTAAATAATTCTGTTTTAGTGTGTGTGTGTGTGTGTGTGTGTGTGTGTGTGTGTGTGTGTGTGTGTGTTCACATGTGAGCATGTCTATGCACATGAGTACAGACATACATATTCCAACAAAACACAAGGATATTCTAGTATTCCCAATCCTGTACCATAAAGATGATGGTGGAATCCTTTTCATTAAGATGAAAACTTGTTCATAGACTCTAATAGCTATTGAGGTGATTATTTCTTTCTGCTTCTCTGACTATGTTTTCTCAAATCTGTTTTCTTCAGTGGAGTGTTACCCCAAAGAATTTCACTAAAAGAGGGAAGGAGGGGTGAAGGACTTACTTTCTAGCAAATATTTTCAAAAAACCGTCAGAAGGGTTGGTCCCAACTAAAGGTGCTACTGAGAGGTGATTGTCTCTTGGAGGCACTGGTTCACCAGTGGATTAACTCACTGATGAGTTCAAAGCTGAATTGCTGTATTTGGAGACGGGACTTGCCTGAAGAAGTAAATCACTGTCGGCCTGCCATAAGAGTGGTTGATATACCCAGTGACACTCCATTGGAGAAAACTGATTCTTCCCTTTCCCAACAAGTATTAATTGCAGATGACCTCTTGGTTACGGGTGTGCCTTTGTGTCTGCCTCCCCTTCCGCATGTTGTCTGCTTTTAACTTGTACAGGTTTTCGCATGCTGTCACAGTCTCTGGGAGTTCATATGTGCATCTTCCTTGTTGTGTCTGGAACTCTTTCTTTGGAGTTTTCCACTACCTATGGCTCTTACCTACCTATATCTGCCTCCTTTTTTTGCACAGAACCCTGAGTACATCACTGAACCCACATCAGAGAGGCTTCTCATTGCAGCAGAAGGTAAGAAACACAGAGATCAGCAACTGAATAATGTGCAGACAGTGAGAGGCCTCGGAGCACTCAACCCTAATGTTCTACTAGGAATTCTTCCCCTCAAGGCTACTGATCAATGGGTATAGCAGTATATCAGTAGGAGACATTGTATTGCTATAGTCATTTAGCAGAATAATAGTAGTAGGTTTTCCCTTGGGCCCTTGACCTATCTAGTTTCAGAATCTTAGACTCTTTAACAGTGCCAGGGATAGGTTCCATCTCATTGATTGGACCTTTAGTTTCCTCATTCAGAAGCTGTTCACAGCTGCCTAATGACTGGCAGTCAACTATGTTTTATAGCGATCAAAATGGGCATAAAGCAGGTTTCTATATCTGATAGTTTGAACAGTGTAAAGACAATTTGTGATTTCTTTAGAACGATAAAGCAGTGCAAAACACATCTGTTGCCAAGCCTGGTAACTTGAGTTTTAGACTCAACCCACATAGTAGAAGGAAAGATTTGACTTCCTCACATTACACTCTGACCTCTATAAGTATGTTATGGCATCTGAGAACGCATATGAACACACACACACACACACACACACACACACACACACACACACACACACACACACAGAGACATTTTAACTAAAACTCACACCCAAGAAGAAAGACTTTGCAAAGGAGTTTTTTGTTTGATCTGTGAGCATTAAAATGACTCATAGTGAGTACTTCAAAGCAATCTTCATTTCAGTAAGAACTCCCTAACGGAACAACCATTCATCATTGGAGATACAGAAGGAAAACTTGGAAAGCAATTTCATGGCTAGGGCATCCATTACTGAACATCTTTCCCCCTCCCCTGCCCTCCCAAGGAGATGTCAGAGCCTGCCTTCCTGTTTGGTATAGAAGTCAGCCTTGAGTAAGATGCCTGTCTTTCTATGGCTGTGATGAAACACCATGACCAAAAGCAACCTATGAAGGAGAGGGTGTATTTGGCTTACATATCCTAAGTCACTGTCCACTGGGGGAAGCCATGGCAGGAACTTAACTAGTTAGGGACCTGGAGGCCAGGGCTGAAGCAGAGGCCATAGATGAGTACTGCTTATATGATTTCCTGATCTGTTCAGCCTGCCTTCTCCTAGAGCTCAGGACTCCCAGCCCAAGAATGGCCCTATTCACACTGGGTTGAGCCATCCCACATCAACCATTAATTAATAAAATACTCTACAGGCTTCCTTGCCTGTGGCACAATCTTATAGGGCTTGTTCTCAATTGAAGTTCCCTGCTCTCAGATAACTCTAGCTTGTGTCAAGTTGACCTAGAACTTACAGGTACTCTGTCTTACATGATCTGGATGTTTAATAAATCCATCAGAATTTTACAGTTAAAAGTGACCTCTGCAGTCAAAGGAGAAGATTGTGGCTGGTACTCTTCCTTCCTGGAAGTACAACAGGAACAGATCCTAGCAAATGTATTTACACACATTTATTATAATCAAAACAAATCTTGTTTCTTAAGAGCATAAAATAGTAGTTTCAAGATACTTGGTAATGTAAGAAATACAATGTCACCATCTTTTGTATAGTAAAAGGAAGCATTAGTTGAGCATCATTTTCAACTAGAAATGGATGCACTAAATGGGATATATCACAGAAGGTAGGTACTGATTAATCCATACTTTCCTTATTATTTTGGTTAATATACAAAACATACATTTTTATACATGTATCATTTTACTTTGCATCTATGTTCCCCCTTCCTCCTCTTGCTGGTTCTTATTCTCTACCCCCAAAATTCTTTCTGCTTTTGTATATATAGATCATCCATATAAAATAAAATGTGATAATTTCTTACCTTTTCCCTGTCTTGCCTTTTTGTGTCATTTAGAATTCTTATCCCCTTCAACCTACACATGCACACATACACACACACACACACACACACACACACACACACACACACACACACGTCTTAATTTGTGTTTCTATGTGTGAAAAGATACCATGACCACCACAACTCTTATAAGGCATTTAATTCGGCTGGATTACAGGTTCAGAAGTTTAGTCCATTATCAACATGGCTGGGAAGCACGGTGGTTGTGCAGGCAGACATGGTAATAGAGAGGTAGCTGAGAGCTCTGCATATGGATGCCCGGCAGCGGAATGAGAGAATGACACTTTCTCTAATAAGCTCATACCTACTCCGATAAGGCCATGACTCTTAATAGACTCCTTATGAGTCTATGGGGGGAAGTTTCATTCATACCAGCACACACACAAACACATATACGTCTAGACTCTGGATATGAGAAAAAACACACAATATTTATTTTTCTGAGTTCTTTTTTCACTTATTGAGGTAGCCTCCAGTTCTATCCATTTTCCTGAAAATAGCAGAATTTCATTCTCTATAGCTGAGTAAAGCCCTACTGTGTGCACAGATGACTTTTCTATATCCATTCATCTGTTGGTAGTCATCTAGATCATTTTCATTTCTTGATATTGTCAGTGATGAAGCAATAAACATGTCTATCTAAATATCTCTATGGTGTGATGACTTAGATTATGTTATAATCTCTTGAACCCATATCTTTTAAATTCTTCTGAATTTCAAGCATCTTTCATTTTGCTGATACTGGGCCTCAATGTTCCCCACTGCACGAAATACAGCTTAGTATCACAACTCACCCATGAAGCAAGAGCCATGGGTGATACATGGAATTCTGTTGGCTTGTGCAAGTTGTGGGCATTTCCACAAAATGAAATAATCAGGAGTGTCTCTGAAGATGTAAGAGGGTGAGGTTGGAGCTTTGTGTTAAAGGGCTGAGCCCAAAGACTAAATGTGACATGTCGAAAAACTAAGCTTATCCTGTGTAGTATTTTACTTATTATTTCAGTAACATAAGGGCTGGTAATTTTATCTCATGGTTTGTAATGTCACTCTAAAATGAACATACTAACAAGATATAAAAACTGACAGCAAGGAGCTCAGAGCAAATTCCCTTTGACAAGATAAAGGAAGTCATTTCTAAAGCCTCATGGTGTCTTCTTCTAAGAGGCACTTATGTGAAAGGATGTCAGCAAAAGCTGCCTTTGAATAAACAGATTCGATTGAAAAGATATTCAGATATGTTCATTATTTAAAAGACATATGATCATTTTATGTAATTGCACTTTCACTCAAGTAGGCACTGTTCTAATATCAATCATTTATTTATACATCACAACAGCCCAATTTAGTAAAGATTGTCATTGTGATCCATGTTTTTCAAATGAAGAAATTGAGAGCTGCCCAAGGTTTCACAGTTCAGAAATAGAGGAGACTTAATGAGAGAATCCCAGCTCCAAGTTCCAAGGTCATTTGACTCAATGTTACTGTGATGTTCTCTTAGATTTGTGTATTACAGATGCAGCAGGCAATTTATAACATTTAGCGTGTATTAGGTGCTATGGTAGCCTCTGTATATGATTGATACCATGTTACTCCTATCAACATAAATAAGGTAAATATTTTACTGATGAAGGAATAGGCTCAGAGAGCCACAGTCCTTTTTTCATAGCCTCAATATCTGAGAGTGACATATTTGAACTTTATCCTGGATCTAGGTACTGACAAAGTCCACATTGTAAAAACTCCACCAAGAGATAATGCTGCTAATCTTTAAGAGGAAGTCAGAAATGCTTTAACCAGATTTTTTTTTTAAAAAGGGAGGAACAAATATTCTAACTTTAGCCTCGTAGTGTGTTTACAATGTTCTCAACATAAACCTTGATGAATTAACTCTAAGGAAAGCATAGGATGCCTCAGTCACTCCTCTTGCTGAGGATTAAGGTTTGCTCAAAGTCAGAGAGATGCTACCCACTCCCAGCTCTAGTTTTGTTCTAGAATACCATGACACATTTTAAAGATAGTATATCCCTATTCACGTAGCACATATATTTCAGGCACGTGAGTGAGCTCATCACCCTCCTTTGCTTTTGAATATATTTTCAGTGCTTGAAAGGTTACTTTATGCATGCTTGTAGAATTATGTTCAGTAATAGGATCAAAAAAATGTTTACATTGAAACTGTTTCCAGAATTCTAATTTATTAACCTAGACTTTTTTAAAAAACAATCATTTATAACTTTTTTTTCTTTTTTGAAGATTCTGTCTTATTTGAGTTTTAAAAGATACCACTCTTAAACAGAGCCTACATGCTTGCACGTAGGCTACTTGCACGTGAGATTCAGTTTAAGTGAAAGAAAAAAGGTTTTGTCTTGAGACAGTTACCTTTCTGTCACATTCACTGTGAGACCCAAGTTCATTTAGGACCTTTTCCAGCACACCCTTGAGTCCCTCTGTGACTGAGGTGGTAGTCTCTTTGTGGCAAATCATCCTGTCCCTGAAGAATGAGAGAGTCACTGCCATCCACAGGTGAGGTGACTGAAGGTTGGGTTTGCTTCTCTGAGAGCGCATTCCCAAAGAACGAGGAAAGGCTGAACATGTCCAGTGAAACCAGAGTTCAAGTAACAAGACGAGGCTATTGAGCTGAGGTAGAACAGGGTAAAACAGTCATCTGCATTCTGCCCAGCATGTGAGCCTTGAGTGGGAAAGCTATACTTTTCCTGCTCTGGCCAAACGAAAGTGAAGCAGCTAATGGCACTTTAGTGCTGTTTCAGCCTTGATACCAGCTTTAAAGGCTGTCCAGTGTGGCCCAAAACTCAAGCTGGATGCTTAGGAATGGGGAAAGGCTGACCAAAACTGTCACCATGCGTGCTGATCTGCTGATCTTTTATCTTTCCTTTGTTTGAGCAAATTGTATATACACTGTTCTCATTTCCCCATGTAGCTTTGTGGCCAGCTTAGACTCCATCCTCCACCTTGGTTTTCCTTTTAACCAAAAAGTAACAAGTAGTTTGAGGATTGCCTTCTGAAAGACTAGCAGTTGATAGCTTTAAAGTGCCTGTTTGAAAATCTGCCTCCTTTCCCAATTCTACAACTCTTTGCCTGCTCAAGAAATTCTAGGCCTCCTGCTGTGTTCTTTGTTCCCTGACAGCCTGACCCTGCACTCTTGTTTAGGTGGGAGAATGGGTCTGGGTGGGGTGTCTTTTCTTGGATTCAATAAAAGGATGGAAGCAACACTAACTGTCACAACTGTCACAAGGAGAGACGATCCTCCCAGCCCAGCCATGTGGTCATGTGCCCAATTTTCTTTTGGAGAGTCGAAAATGTGGACCAGTGCTTCCTCCACGGCACTTTAGTTCAGGGAGTTCATGTTTATAACGTGGGAAGATCACATTGGTGCTATTTTTTCATTTGAATTCCCAGATGTCAAACTGACAGACAATTTATGACTCAGATATTAGAAGGAGGAGGAGAAGTCGGGGAAGAGGGTGGGTGGATAAACAGGAGGAATTTCTCAGGGCAAAGAAGGTCGTGTCTAAGGTTTCCAGAGGGGGTGCAGGACAGATGAAGACAGACTGGAAAACAAGAGTGGAGTGTGTGGTCAAGGAGGGCAGAGTGGGGAGAGGAGCAGTGCTGAGGAGAAGGAAGGTAGGTTCCTAGTCAGGGATGTGCCTGGAATTCTGTCCCCGCTTCAGTGTCTCTAGCTGGTGACCCCATCCCAGATCAATTTATCTCCTTTATATTTTATACAGCTCCTTCCTTTACAGGGAAATGAGGGAGGAATTAGAGGGCATGAGGGCTCTGTTCCCATTGGCATTTTGTAAGGAACTCGGGTTTAGATAATTATCTTTTGTTATCTCTAACAGCCAAAAGGGGGATGGGCTGAGCCATCAGTCAAATGGCATTCATCACAGTCACAAATTCCCAGCAAGGTGTGAGCTCTCCCTGAAGATCCCCATTTAGGAAATGTGAACTCAAGTAACCTTGCAAGATAAAGTTCTGAAAGAGAACAGACATTTGATCATTTTCTTTCTCAAAGTTCGGGAATCTTTTTTTTTCCCTCCCCTTTGGTGTGTTGTCGCTATTACTAAGGGATTGAGCCTTTTGAAATGTCACTGTCAGCATTTTCAGGCTATGATTTTCCTGTCTCATTAACAAAGGCCTCTTATGCTTCTCGCCTTTCAGAATGGTGAATGCACTTGATCTATTCTTGATGCTCACATGTAGCTTCCAACTGCAACCCTCCCACTGCTGACTTTCTGAACTTGACCTTGGGATAGTCTGGAATAGAAAGCATCTGTTTAGATAAGCCAGCCACACAGACATTCTTTCCTGATTCTCCTGTCTGTAACACCCAGTTCACAGGATGGGTGATTTCCCCCAGGGCACCCTTCACACCCTGCACATAACAGTCTCAAGTGATTTTGTGGCCCTGGTTTGGCACTGGAATGAAATAGAAGAGCCAACAACTGACCCTTAGATCACATGTGATATCTGGAATGTTTTCAGTGACACGTACCTTTGAGTATAACCATATCCCACTTGACAGAGACAGAGGTTGAACACAGATGACTTCATTCAATCCCCTCAGCCTGTGGCAGGAAGCTTGCTTTGCACATGGGAAACACTGGTTCCCAGGCTGCCTTTCTTTCACTCAGCACTCACACAGGTAGACGTAAAGGAGTAAGATACAACTGCAGAATAAACCATTGTGTCTCGGGAAAAACATAGCTCAGTATCAGATTAGGACTATTAAAAATAGATTTCAATGGTAAGATGTACTCTTTCCTTATACCGAAATTCCTTTTTTTCAGAATAGAGGTTAAAATACGACTTGGTCAGGATCCCTTCATTTGTTGACCAAGACTACCAAGGAAAAGATAAAGCGGATGTGACTGTTTCAGGTCTTGATATCATTCAGCGTTCTTTGAGGAGCCAGGGCTACTGAAGGCTGTGTAACTGCACACTCATCCTTCCTACCTCGGTACACCTAGTCTCCGTTAACCATCGCCCCTCTCCACTAAGGCATTTATTTGAGCATCCCCTCTTTCTCTTCTCCAAGTCCCTCAGCTTCTGCAAGTTTCTGTGTGAGCACACCACACAAAAGACCCTGGCAGCGGTGACAGGGGGCGGAAGGGGGAGGCAAGGAGCTCCTCAGCACTGCACATCAAGCAGATTCTGCGATCTTTCAGCTTAAGCTCACATCAACCTTTGAGCTAATTTGATGTCCTCCTGGTTTTATGGGTAAAGAACTCAGGGCAAGGAGAATGAAGTGGCTGTTTGGTGCAAATTGGAATGCAAACCCAGCACCACATGTTGCCAATGAAATCAATAGTCTGTGGATGTGCATCAGTAAGATTTTCAGAATGCCGGGGAATGTGTTATCTGGCAAGGTTTGATATATTTTATATTTATTTGACATAAGGAGAGCCCAGCTCATTAACTCTTAAAATGTCATTCTCTTTCCTTTTAATATGTTTTGCTGTTGAAATCCTGGTTTAAAACATTAATTAAATAGTTTACTTAAACCAAGAGTACACTAGGAGGCCAGCATTGGGTGTTACTGGTAGAAATGCCACCAAATCGGCTATTGAAAGTATTTAGAAACATGAAGATGAACAAAAGAAGTGTGCTTTAAATGACGGTATTGACATATATGCAGTAGAAACTTTCCACACTTGCTATCTGCTGCCGGAAAATGAGGCTTCTCCTAGTCCTGTTGTTCTTAATGTGAACAAATCATTCCTAGCTGAGCTTCAGGCACATGGCAACAAAGCCTCTGCCAGTGGCAAAAACAAAAGAACAGTTTGAAACCATCTATTTGATAGTGGGCTTCTTGTATTGAAGACTTCCTACTGGACCGATTTCTAAGCAAGACAAACAGCAAAAGGATATGGAACAGATTTTGTATCATTTCCAAATTTGTCACTAGGCTTGTGAAAGCAAAAATAAAATAAAATAAAATAAAAATAAAGCTGATTTCATAGGGGATTTTTTTTTGGGGGGGATAGTGTACATCCTATTTTTAAAGTTATTCTTTTGAACTGTATGTTGCAATATTATAGTAATATCAATAACAAACATAACAAGATTAATAAGGAACATGAAAATGGCTCAGGCTTGAAGGCATGAGACCAGAGTGATACTTGTAAAACTTCAAAGGTAAGGTCTGATTGTGTCCCTCAAATGTCACAAACACTGTGTGGTATATATGACCCTGGCATCCTCTAGCTTCCTTCTCTGACTGCCAGAGCCACCAAGCCCCACACATTTGGCTTTGTTTTTAAGCTATGAGTTCTCTCTGTTTGAATCATGAATGGCTATAGGAAATGCTAATGTTTTCCTTGGAAGTTTTGGTAGTAATCTTGAATTTTGTTTGTAGGCTATTTACGTCATTGCTCCAGTATGTCTTTACTCCACGGATTCTAGAAGACACAGCTAAATAACCAAATCTTACAGTGAACCATAGGAAGCAACAAACCCTTGACTATGAACATATAATTTTTAAAGCATTATACATAATAAATGTTGAAAAATCCACCAAATTCACCATTTCTGTTAATAGATCATTCCAATTTTTCCAAATTTTTTAGATATAAATCAAAAACAAAGGATAACAGCATATAGTGTTCTGCAGTTTATTATACATATCTTTTCAACATTCCAAAGACTTGAATATTCTTTATTTATTTAACATAATTTTTATTGACTCTTTGGGAACTTCACATCATGTACCTCAATTCCACTCAGCTCCCAGTCCCTCCATATCCTCCCCTTACCCCTGCAGTGCCACCCAAAAGAATATTTTCTTTTAAAAATCAAACCAAAACAAAACAAGCAAACAGACAAAAACAACAAAAAAGAGGAAAATGGAAAACCTCTCCACTCCTCCTCCCTCCCCACCTCTCCCCAACACTTCTTAGATCATCCTGAGAGCTGCAGGGTGTCACACAGTATACCCTTTTGTCCAATCCACTCTACTTGCAAATGTTCATCGCAGTCTTTGGTCTGGTTCAAGGTCTTCTGTTTCTGGGTCACCATCATCATTGTATCCTCACCAAAAACTCCTCTTGGATATCCTGGGGTCTCCCCAGTCATGGACATCCTGCAGGTCCTGTTCCACAGGGCCAATGTCTTCATGAGCTCCAGCAGGTCATAGAAGGGGTAGATGGTATAGTGGGCTAGGTGGTAGTTGAGCTGCTCAGTCCAGGCCACTGTGGCTGCCCCCTCAGGTGAGGGTGGAGCCAACTCCCCCACACCCATGCCATCAGGGTCAGTTGTTCTTCCTCATCATGATAAAGGGTAAGACCAGCTCTCCCAAGTTGTGGGGTTGTGGAGAGTAGCTCTCTTGCTGCAATGTCCAGTGAGGGGCAGGACCAGCTCAGCATGGCCCTCTGATTTCATCACACATAGTTCCTATGGCCCCCTGAGGTAACATGGATCACAGACATCAGCTATAGCAACACCACAGACACAGACATGGCCCTCAGCAGAAGCTTGAGACAGGATAGCATCCTGTCTCTCGGTAGAAGCATAGGCCATTCAGATAAGAATGGCTCTGGTGGCAGAGTACTCTTTAAGCTTCATAATAGCACTGAATTAGTTATGCTTATTTAGACAGCAACCTATTGATGGACATCTGGGTTATTCTCAATATATTGCTTTTATACATAATATGCAAGGAATCCTCCCAGGTATCTTTTTTAGTATTTGCAAAGAACCAACAATTCCAGAAGTAATTGCCAAGCCAGAATCTATGGGCTCCATCAGCAAATAATAATAATTATTATTATTCTAATCTAATCCATGGGAAATGATGTCATCTCTCTTACAATGAGTGAGTAAGTGGAGGAGCATTCCATATGCTTGAAAGCTACTGGCTTCCCTACAAATGCCATCTTTAAATAAATCCTTTGTCCCTTTGCCTATTGGGGTTATAATTTTTCATTTTCTATTTGTAAGAGTTAAATATACAATTAGAAAATTCACATTATCTCCACAATATTACGTTTTATTTTCTTCCATTTCAGCTTTTAGCTCTTGACCCTATTGATGATATTTCAAGTAAGTATTTATTTCATGTGGTTAAGTTTTGGGATCTTTTATTTTTATGGATGTAGATTGTAACCATAATTACAGGTTTTCTCTCCTCTGAGATAATAAAATAATTTATCATATTTATTTTGAGACTATTTAATTTTACGTTATTTGTGAAGATTTTACTTGCCATATAACAAAAAGGAAAATTATGGGTTGGCTATAATCAATATAGAAACAAACTACACAATAAAAACATCACTAATGTGCATAGCATATGTGACATAAGCTTTATCTTCCTTTGTTTACAAAATTCAAGTTTATTACTCAATATTATGTCCATATACAAAAAAAGTTAGCAATAATTTTCAATAAATTTAATAGCTTGATAATTTATAAAACAGTGAGATTGGAAAGAAATATGTTCTTTTTAGAAAATGTGACTGAGTATATGTCTGTGTACCTTGTGTGTGCAGTAGCCTGTAGAGGTCAGAAGAAGATATCAGATCCACAGGGACAGAAGTTGTGGTTGTGACCATATGATGCCTGAAAATAAACCCAGGTTCTCTGCAAACATAGGGCTTAACTTTGAGCAAAATAAATATTGTATTTGTTCATTTTATACATACACATATATATAAGTGACTATATATGTATATTTGTATGTATGTGACTATATCTAAAATATAAAAGAATAGTTACAACTGAGTAATAAAAAGAAAAGATCAGAAAAAAGACATACTTCTCCAATGAAGATACAAAATGTCAATAAAAACATAGATCTTTTTTAACTTGATTAGTTATTAGTGTTGACTTGGCTATAAAGAGTGTTGCCAGATTACTTTTCAAACTTCTATCTACTACCTGCATACTTGTCTATCTGTCTGTCTGTCTGTCTACCTATTGCCAAGATAGCTCTGCTTTGAATACATAAAGCAATCAGATGTGTCTTACATTCAAGCTTTTTTTCAGAGCAGTAAGATGAGCTTCTGTATGTTCTCTTTCTATGCTTGGAGGTCTGCACGAATCCAGACAAGGCATCAAGAGAACCAACACTTTGATCTTACTCCCAGGATGTCAAAAGGTCCCAGAGATCTAGTAAGACATCGGTCTTTTCTACAGGATATTGACTGATACACCTAAACTTGAACTTTAAACAGTATGCAGGAAAGTCAACAGAGAGAAATCTCAATGCTTCTGAGTGAAGGCTCACTCATGGTCAACAGACTCTTTCCAGAAGATGGAACAGTGACAAAAGCCTAAAAGAGCCAGAGGCCCCTTCTAGTCCCAAGTAACACAGGATCAGATCATTTTTGGCTTTTAAAAATAGCCAAAAAGTTGGGCTGGAGAGACAGCTCAGTCATTAAAGGTTAGGATCACAACCAAAAATATAAAATAATCAAAAAGTTAATTTTGTCCATCTATATTTCCTAAAACACCTAGCAGAAAAGTATACCTGAATAAAATGATTTTTACTAACACAAACTGAAAGAAAATTGAGATAAACAATGAATCAGGCTGCACAGTCCTGGGCATTAACCACTGACATGATAGGCAGAACAATAGCAGCTACACCCAGCAGTAATCTTATTAAAGGACTCCCTATTCCTCTTGCTGTAGAAAAGGGTCTCATATTTTCATGATGAAAATAGGCAATATCTGTTACAGTAGTAGCGGTAATTCTATTATTTGTTGGGCCTTGTATACTTTTCTTTGCCTTTTTAGTTTTCTCTCCCGAACCTCATTTACAATCAGCCAGTAGATCCACACTCAGACAGACCAGCAACAATCTAACTCCATCTATCTGGGTCCCTTTGATCCCTTTTCAATGATTGATAGTCAACAAGAGTCAAAAATTTTTTTCTGAGCATACTGATTAAGGAAGACTTTTACTTCTCTAAATGATGTAAAGTTTTTGTCAACTTGACACAAACCTGGATGTAACTGGAAAAAGAAAAATCTCAGGTGAAAAATTGCCTCCATCAAATTGGCCTGTAGGCATGTCTGTGAGGCAATTTGTTTGATTGCTGATTGACGTGGGTAGTTCCACCCCAGGGCAAGTAGACCCAAGCTGTAAAAGAGAAATAGCTGAATAAAGCAGTGAACAGAATTCTTCTGTGGTCTGTAGATGTACAGATGAAGATACTAGGATAAATATGTTAATTTAAGTGGGGAGAAGTCACTTACAAGAGAAACTGATGACCCACAAGTTCCAGCTCTAAGGATACATACCCAGCTGCTGTCTGTGACCCGACTGGAACCAAGAGAGAGCAAGCCTGTCCTGGACCCCAGACCAAATCCCACATGTTCACTAGGCACCTGTGACCATACCCAAATGGGCGTTGTCAGTGCCACAGATGAGGCTGGTTGGATCTCTCACTACAGTGGTCTCTGCTTCAGTTCCTATCTCAGTTTCCCTCAGTCATGGACTGTGAGGTAGAAGTGTAAGCCAAAAAATCCTTCCTTCCCTGAGATGTTGTTAGTCATATTGTTTTAATGTGGCAACAAAAAGCTAAGTAGGACAGCATTTTTTAGTGAATAAGTAGATGTTTTACAAATTATAGACATTTGGAGCTGAGATAATTATAAATGTATGCTGGAGGTTGGCCAGCAAATCTGGGACCCATCTTGCTATCCTACTTGCATGCTGAGGAAGTGGCTGAAAGAGCATCCTGCCTGATCTTTGCTTCTCTAGCACCTGAGCCCCCATGTTCATGTATATGTGATCTTTTCTCTTATTCATATTTAGTGACAGGAACACTTATCTGATAAACATGACTGCATAATACAGTATAAAAAGTGGTCTCCAAGAGTGACAAGAATTATATATCTAAAGACAAGCTAGGTCTGAGGATATTATTCAATTGGGAAAGTATGTACTTGGAATATGCAAGTTCAATCACTGATTCCCCAAAAGGAAATCTACCATAGTAGTGGCATATTATAGGTACTCATCCTTACCAACACCTTTCTTTATCTCCTGTTGAATATGAAATAAATTCATCATTTAAACCATTTGCATTTCTCTTTCTCTCCTGGGTTCCTATACTTTCTCTTCAAAGTCAGCATCTCAAGACTGTCTTGCAGATACCCCAATAAGCGCCCTTTGAGGGCAAGAGCTACTGTATTATTGAGCTGGCAGGTTTCTGAAGTTGAGTGTAATGTTTTTTGTTTTAGGCTTCTTTTCTTTCCCAAAGACACAGTGGTGCCCACAGCATTATCCAATACTGATTACCTTAACATTTCTGACTTTCCTTGCCCAAACTTCTTTTGGGGAGCAGATATGGAGTGCCATGTTACATCAAAGTCAGAGGTTATTTGGAAAGAATTCAGTGGTACATTGTCACCACAGGAACAATGGGCAAGAGGGATGATGGCATTCATACCATAAATTAACCTTTACTTCTAATGGAGCTGTGAAAGAAGGGAATTATTCTAAGTCTATGTACTTGAAGGCCTGACCTTGAACAAATACCTAATGTTGTTCTGTTGCTGGTACTCCTGGCCAGATTGGGTGTTTCCAAGTTCTTGGGATCCTATGCAAAAAACTTAAAGCACACACAAATAGAAAACCACCAAGATTTATTTAAAGAAACAGCAGAAGAAATACTTCAAGGGACTTGAGATGTACTTGAGGTACAGTACCCAAGAACAGCAGTTATCAATTTGGGCTTCCTTCTACAGGCTCCAGGGAGAGGAGAAGTTGGTGGCTGAAGGCCATAGAGGAGGTAATTCCCCATTTTGATTGTCAGATTGGGTTATGTATACCTTTCTCTTCTTGGGATTCCCTTTTTGGTCATGCAATAGTTAAAAAAAAATCGTATGCTCTCCAAATTATCTATAGGCATAAGGAGGTCAGTAGTGGGAATTTTTCCCTAAAGTTCATTCAGAGGACACAGTTTGCTCAACTGCACATACATCCAAAACCAGTCCAACCCAGTTCAGCTCACTATCCACAGTTTCCAGATGCACATTCCAGAATATATTTGAACACAAGAGTAGTTATCCAGAAGTTGCTAAAGGAAAAGTATTGTCTGGAGTACCGCATATATACAGGTAATGCAGGCATAGGTTTCAGGTCACTAACACATTGTGAGGAAAAGGATATATGCCAAGCAGAATCCTGGCTTGCTAAGCTATTTCTGCCTGACTCCATTCTACATGTTGTATGGTTTCATTCTGAACTTCTCCAGTAAATGAGTTAATAAACGCATGAATTTGTAATCATCTCAGAAAGTAAAACACCAAGAAAACCTAGGCAGGATTCTGATAAATTTAGGGAGTAAAAAAGAGGGACTGCTGTGTCGCTCACAGTGTGCTGCATGGGTATTTACTTCCTCCAAGTTATGTGATAAATGCTCTAAGAAGGGCCTCAGATGTCACCTTAACCCCTCTGTGCAGATATATGCACACGTTTTAGGTGCTTTGGCCTTGTAAAACTAGAACGCTCTGGTGAACACATTCTTTTCTCCAGTGACTCCACACTCTTCTGATAGCATCTCCCAGAGCCACACGTGCCCTGTGTTAGAGATGGGGTTATACAGACTGGAGCAAAAAGGTCATCAATTGGAGAGTGAGTCTCCATGTATATATCCCTGTCAACATAATGGATGTTGTCAAACAAGGCGTGGGCTGATTAATTGTCACTGAAAGGCTTTGCACATAGATGGGAGGGAAAGAAGTGGCAAAGGAATCAATCATTTGCCCTTGTAAGTGTTCAACAAGATAGATTTTCCTAGATGCTTGGTGAATTAAGGATATGTCTAAGTATAAAGGATCTTTTTTATGGTATATCAGCAGGTGGCTTATATGACTATATTAAAATTTACTTAGAAAATTTACATAAAGTTTTATGCTTTGCAATAGCCAAGAAGAAAGGTATTCTGTTTGAATGTGTGAGCATGCCATTTTATGAGAAGCACTTATGCCATGAGTCACTAGTCATATGTTGAGATACACAAATATTGGTAATAAACTGCACAAGCATTTGTGATTTTTAACTCTTTCAGAATCACATAGGCAATAAATCTGGATCAAGTAATGATCCTTAGTAAAGGTGTCAGGAATACCATGTCACTTGTGTGAGACTGAATAGTTAGTGCCAGAGATAAATAGGAAAGCACAAGTCTTGATATTTGATGAAGACATGGGCTCAAAAACATTCTCTGTCAACTATTATTGATGAACTTGAATCATTAAACTTCTTTGACACTGTATATTTATCTATAAAATGAATCTTAGAATTTGTCCTTCATATTCTGAAATTAAAAAAGTTTTATAGAATGTTTATATGGTGACAGGTACCTGTGAGACACTTAGTAATGGATGGTAGTTTTGTTAGCACTTCTATTTACAATTGTCAAGGCTTTAATTTTTGTATTTACTTTAATGAATTAATTCTTTTCAAAGTGACAGAGCAATCATGTGCCCACATTGTAGTAGACAGCTGTAGCTGGATCATGATGTTTCCCTGTGGATCCCTCTTCTGACTTTTCCCAGGTCTGTCTATGTAACCATTAGCACATGGCAAAAGTGATCACACATGCTAGGTGGAGAAGAATAGTCACTCAACTATGGCAGCATGGTAAGCCCCAAACATACATTGAGATTGTATTTAATATGTTACTTTGCCTGGCTAGAGATCTGAGCATAGTGAGTAAATGAATTTTTTTTCTTTCTTAAAAAAAAAAAAAAAAAAGGATTTCTCAGTAGCTATGAAGCCAGTCCTGGAACTTGCTTTGTAGACTAGGCTAGCCAGGAACTTGCAAATAACTTCCTGCCTCTGCTTCCTGAGTGCTGGAATTAAAGGCATGAGCCACCACCACCTGGCTACATGAAATTTTTTTAAGAGGGGAAATTGTCGTAGGTTATCTAGATAGTCTTAATAGAATCAAATGATCCTTGTACCTCCCACTGGTCTTGATTATAGTAAATATATGGATCAAGTCCCTTCTGTGTAGCCACCAGATTCAGCTAGAAACATATTCTCTACCAACCCTCTTTCCACATTGCCAGCATGTTCTTCTTGCCCTTGGTTCATGTTGGGTTAATTGATCCTCTGAAATTATGCTGTATTTTCAAGCAATTCTGGAATCATGGGAATAGTATCCACTCCTTTCCTGAAAAGAGGGCCCTTACTGTCAGGCATAGTCACTCTCTATTCTCAGTCCTTCCTCATTCTTCTCAACAAAGTGTAGTGATAGTCTTGCTTCTTTTCTTCTGTTCAACTGAGGGGCATTTGGCAGGGCCCCAGAAAGTAATAGTAGATGTGGTTTGTTCAGCAAAGCTTCTAGATAGTATGTTAGTCTGCAGAAGTTCTTAATTCTTTCTTATGTATGAAGGGAGCAAACTTATTGTCCAACCAGTATAAATCTTCTCTGTGTATTTCTGAGGTCCTGTCTTCCAGTCCTTGTGGAATATCTCATCATCATCAAGTTGTTTTGTGACTTTGATGTTCCCCCGTGGAAGGAAGGTCTCACCCTCCCTGAGGAGCAGAAAGGGGATGGGGGAGAGGTGGGGAGCATGGAAGGGTGGGAGGGAGAGGGAACTGGGATTGATATGTAAAATAATATTGTTTCTAATCTAAATTTAAAAAAAAAAGAAAGAAGTGCTTCTCTGGGGCCAACAATGAGGGAAGGAAAACAGGACTGTGCTCACAGTGCTGAACTCACCACTTACTTCATTCTCTGTCTCTGCCTTTTCCTCTACTTCTTCACCCTGTCTCCTTTCATTCTCAGTGAAATAACACAGCTAAAAAACAGATTGAGAGACAGATATTATTGCTTCAAACTCTGACTTTGTCACTTTCTAGCCATGTGTACTTGGACAATAATTTAGCCTTTCTTTGTCTTAGTTTTCAACAGTCAATAGAAGGAGACCTAGATTGTTGTACAGGACTAAATAAAGTCCTCTTTCCTTAGAGCTGTGGGAACATTTAAAAGTGTTAATTCTCCCTTCTTTTCCTTTTCTCCAGTTTGTCAATCAGGCCTGAATCCCTCAGAGCAGACTGCTATCATAAAACCCTGCAAGAGTATGGGAGACTCATACAATTGAAATGTAGGTCTACAGTCTTAAAGGGTGAGAAGCCCAAGATGACAATGCCACTGAGGTAGGTTTTGTTTCAAGGCATGTCTTCTTAATTTCTTATGAGGAACCTTCAAACTTCATTTGTTCTCATATACCCTCTTCTGAGTGCACACTCCGAGAGAGCACATGCTATGGTGAGCCTTCTAAGGGCACTGATCCTATCATGCAGGCCTATCTTTAAGACCGTATTTAATTTAATGCATATTGCCTTCCAGGAGCTTCATCTAGAAACACTATTCCAGGCAGCTCCAAGAGATCCAGAAAATTATTCCATTACCCTCCTGTAGTCCCAATTTCTTCCTGGACCCCAACTTTCTACATCTGAAGCTCAAACTATATTTACTAAGTGATTAGAAACATAGAGTAAATGTCAGAAATGTCAATGGATTTCATGCAGTAAAATGCTAAGACATACAGACATTGTGTTAAAAGATACTTGGACCAGTCATTACCTTACATAGAGTTGGAATTAAAGAAGACTTTGTGGCTATTTCCTATTCTGGCATTGCTGTACCAAATATCACCACCTGCTGTTGTTTATGTCTGAGATGCCGCTGAAAGGGCTCCCGGGTTGAAGTTTAATCCCCAGTGGGTCAGCTTTCATAGACAGAAATTGTATCATAAGGTCTCATCAGTAGATTAATCCATTGGTGGGTTCATAATTTGATAGGCTATGCATGGAAAAATGCAAGAGATATGATCTACTTGGAGGGAATATGACCTCAGTATCTGCCCTTGGGGTTTTGTTTTATTCTCTCTCTCTCTCTCTCTCTCTCTCTCTCTCTCTCTCTCTCTCTTTCTCTCTCTGTCTCTCATTTCTCTCTCTTCCTTCCTCTCTCTTTCCATATTTCCTCTTTATTTTGCACTGTATCCTCTTCTCGCCCTACGTCAAGACTTCAATAAGGGCATCAGCTTTGGTCTTCCACACACACTCATTGTATTTTCCTTGACAGAAGCCCAGGCAATGAGACTAAAACCTCTAAAATTTGAAACCAAAAATATTTCTTTTAAATCAGTGTCTTCAAGTATTTGACTAAAAATAGTAAGTGCCCCCAGTCACACATCTAGCACCACTTGTGGGACAGAGACTTGGGCCTGGTGATTCTTGGGTCTTTTTAGGTCTCTTATCTGTCTGGGAGAAGATTGACTCTTGTCAATGTCTCCTAGGATTTGAATAACTGGAGGAATCCCAGTTCTGCACACATGTCCTAACCACCATTTGTCTCTGACCCCACTACAGAAGATAATTCAAGAATGTTCTTGTATGAGGGGAAAGTATGAGCAAGGCAGTGGCCATGATGAGAAGCAGATAACAATAGAAAGGGCTTCTGAATCTTACACTCAAACATAGCACAAAGAGGTCTTGAGTTCATTTCCCAGTACACCCATAATGGCTCACAATCATCTATAATGGGATCAGATTCACCCTTCTAAGGTGCAGACATACATACTGATGAAATACTCATCTACATAAAATACACAAATATTTACATGTTTAAGAGAAAATTAAAGAAAGCAGGCTGAGTAAGCCAAGGAAAGCCAGCCAAGTAGAGGCATTTCTTCAAGACCTCTGCTTCAGGTCCTGCCTGCAGGTTCCCTGAGTTCCTGTCTTGACTTCTGTCTCAGTCAGTGTTCTATTGCTGTGAAGTGACACCATGAGCACAGCAACTCTTATCAAAGAAAACTGTGAATGAGGACGGGTTAACAGTTCAGAGGTTTAGTCCATTATTGAATGGCAGAGAGCTTGGAGCTGGAGAAGAAGCTGAGATTTCTATATCTAAACTGGCAGGAAACAAGAAGAGAGGGGGGATGGGGCCTGGATTGAGCCTTTGAAACATCAAAACTCACCCCAGGGACACACATTCTCCAACAAGGACACACCTACTCCAATAATGCCACACCTCCTTTCATGCCACTTCCTGTTGACCAAGCATCCAAACCCATGAATCTATGGGAGCCATTACTCTTCAAACCACCACAAATTCCCACATTGACTACTGTAGACTTTGAACCATAGAAAGCTTTTTCTTCCCATGATGCTTTTGGCTAAGGTTTTTATCACAACAACAGGAAAGTACTAACTACTCAGAGGCACAGATCTACAAGCCTAGCTCTGTGAGGCACAAGCAGGAGGATCACAAACTCAATGGCAGCCTCAAACAAAAGCTTGGGTGAAGCTCAGCAGCAATTTGCTGGTCTTGCATGCCCACAGACCTGGGCTTCATCCCCAGCACAGAAAACACTATAGGTTAACAACTCCCTTTGTGCCCATTGGGCTGCTAAACTGTTCTGCAGACAATGTATTGCCAAAAAGGGTCATGTGTGTAACTTATGTTGAAATATTTTAGGCAATACAAAATAAATTATTACAAATGTAAATATTGAAGAATTATAAATGACTAATATCCAGGGGTTCTTTATTCTGTCTTTCAATTTTTTTAGTTGTATGTTTTTCTTTTGAAATTTCATGTAGTCAACTCTGGCCATGAATTCACTATGATGACAGGTTGGTCTTGATTTTCTGGCCTCCACATCCTTAGTGTTTTGATGACCAGCATGTACTACCAGCCTAGCTTGCATGTGTAGGTGTGTGTGCATGTGTGGACACATGAGTGCATAAGCCTTACGTCCATGTGTGATGGTCAGAGTTCATCCCTGTGGTGTCTTTCTCTATCTCTCTACAGCTTCTCCTTTGAGACAAGAACTCTCACTGAACATGGACATCAGACTGACTAGGCTGCCATCCAGTGAGATTCAGGGATCCACCAGTCCCCACTGGAACCAGCATTAACATGGGGGAAGGAATCTAAACTCCATGATTCACACTTGCACAGCAGGCATTTTACTGAACCAGGCTTCTCCCTCTCAGATATTTCCAACCTTTGGAAAGTCTGAAGTTGTTCTAAATCACAAAATATCAGAAAAGAAATGTAGGGCTGGGCATTGGTTGCCCAGGCCTTTAATCCCAGCACTCGGGAGGCAGAGGGAGACAGATCTCTGTCAGTTTGAGGCCAGCCTGGTCTCCAGGGTGAATGCCACTATAGGCTCCAAAGATACACAGAGACACCCTGTCTTAAAAAAAAATAAAAAGAAGTGTATAGTTCAAATAAGGCAAATAACCTACCACTCAAAGTTTGTTTTTTTTTTTTTTTTGTTTTTGAGAGAGAGTTTCTTTTCCTCTACATTTTCCAAACTGTTGGCAAACAACAATAGGTTTCATTGAGGAATCCACCTATGTCTCATCCCTAAGGGGTGAGGATTCGGGAATCACCATTTGTGTATTCTGTTTCCTCCTGTAATTTTGAACATTTCAACCCACTACATTCTGGGATCCTAGGTTTCTGTCTGGTGAGCAATTGGATGAAGATTTTGTGGAGAAAATGTGCGAGTCTATTCCTCTCAGCCCTATAGATGTTAGTCAATTGCCGTGTAGTGTGCTTGGAAAAAGAGCATTGTCACAGCATCCCTGTGCCAGTCAGATCTACTGTTATAATCTCATCAGTCTTAGTGTAATAAATGAGGAACTGATTACATTGAGAATTTATGTAACAGGTTCTATAAACCAAAAGTTATGACAGCATGTTAGGGTTCGAGAAGAGGGAACCATGTTATCCACCCACTAGTAGATGAATGTCAGTGTGTGCCAGGTAGTTTTTCAACTTGACACAAGCTAGAGTAATCTGGGGAAGAAGGAACTTAATTGTCTTCTAGGTAAGGCTTCTAGGTAATTGTCAATGGGCAATTTTGATTAATGACTGATGTCCCTGGGCTGAAGGTCATGAAAATTCTGGGGGAAAAAAGCAGTCTTAGGGAATTAAGGAGAGCAAGCCAGTAGGCAGCTTTACTCTAGGGTATCTACTTTTGTTTCCTGTCTCAAGCTTCCTGTCTGCCATTCCGGCAGATTCCTGTCTGCCATTCTGGCCCTGATTTCTACTCATGGTAGCATATAATTGGGACCTGAAAGTGGAATAAATCTTTCTTCCTCAAGTTACTTTTGGTTATGAGGTTTTATCAGAGCAGCAGATACACAGTGTCCATATCCCATGAAGAACAACATCTGGAGCCTGTTATACTTCAAAAGATGCCACCAATACTTATTCAAGTGGAAAGGGACTTTATTAGGGTTTGGATGTCTAATATCCAAGGGTTGGTCCTGTGTTTGATGGTTGGTATCTAGCAAATGGCTGCCCTGGGTTTGAAGTTGTGGAAAATCTGATGGGGTCTTGGGAGGTATAGATAATGATAAATATAAGCATCTTACTGGTCACCCTCTGTCCAAAAGACCAGACCAGACTTCACATCCTTGGGGACATGTTTGTGGGGGGGGGAGTGAGATATCCCAGGTTGTCATTGAGCCTAGGGTGCCAGGGTATGGCTTCATCTCTCACATATGTTGTCTTGGGGTTCTGGCAGACAAGTATATTCTTGCTCATTTTTGAACACATCACACCACTATCTGCTGGGATCCTGGGCTTGGGTGAGGTCTCAGACCTAATGGGCAGCATTTTATGAATGATGTCATATTTATCACTCACAGATGTAAGTCCAAGGCCCTGAAGGGCCATGGAACACAGTATTTTGTCACAACATCCCAATGTAATCATCCTATAGAACACAGAAATCTATCATTAAGGAAAAATAAAGTGAAAAATTTGAGTATAGAAATGATGAGTTATTACAAACTTGTCATAGAGTGGATGGTCCAAGTAAAAAAGAAAATAGTATGTACCTACTATCTGGAGGCTACCAGAGTCCATAACAAAGGGAGGGGCCCATTGTCTTAATTATCATAAATCTATATATTTTATAAGAATTATCTTACAAAGGATGCCTTTTATTGGCACCCTGTCTTGCCAGTGGCTCACATGCCGCCTCTGAGGGAGGCGAAGGCGAAAGGGAACACTTTCTGTTTCTCCTTGCTTAAATATGGGTCTCTTTGTTATGTCACTTCCTGCCCGGGAGGCCTGGTTACCACACACACAGTGCAACACAGTCTGCCTTCCTCCATGCCTGGATCTCAGTGGAGCACACAGCTACTAAAACAGCACAAGGCAGGGCCTACCCTTGGCACAGGGTAGCAGAAGGCAGGCAAGCATCCACCAGTGTCTGGGTGAAGAAAACAAGCAATAGGCATGAGTTAAGACCCGGCAGGAACTCCCAGTTCCCTTTGCAGAGCAGGTTGATTCCACTAGAGCAACTCCAACAAGGTCAACTCCTGCCTGGGACCTTATGTGTTGGAATTCCACCCTGTTGCAGAACCAGCTTCCTCCACCAGGGTGGTTTGTCTTCATTCATACAGGGCATAACAGGAAACGACCACTGACAGCCATGGACCGAATTTTCCTTGCCTGTGTAGATTTGGGGTTCTCTTGCAATCTGGGTGACAGAGGCTTTCTCTGGAAGAGCACAGCATCTCCCCAGGAGAAAATAGAGAGGACACAGGAAAAGAAATCCAATGATCACAACAATCTCATGAACAAGATGATGACCCATCTAACAGTAAAAGCACACCTTGATTCCTTGGGAGCTTCAGACAGCAACCTTAGTCCATAAACCCATGTCATGAATGTATTAAACCACATGGTAATGTCAAATGATAAGCTAAAACTCACTAGGAGAAGTGGTCGTGTGCACTTGTAGACCCAGCACTTGGGGGATAGCAGAGAAGAAAAAAGAGGTTAAGAGATTGTTAAAGTCCAATCTCAGCATGAGGTGAGCTAGAGTTGATCACAGTGACAGACAAGCAGGCTGCTCCTAGACCCTCTTCCCTAGCTAGTCACTAGCCCTTTTTGTTTCAGAAAGTTACAAGTGCTGTGCTCATTAATATAGCTGGTTCAGATTAGGGAATCTGGCAACCAGAAGGGGCCAGATTCAAGTCCCAAATTATTTATTGGATGAGGATTTTGTCCTAGGCAAATGATAGAGGGAATTAAGGGGATTCAAATCCTACAAGCCTACAGGAGAGAACAGGAATATCTCTCAATATGTTTTTCTAAAACCACTGTCTGGTGCCAAATCAGCACCTTGGCCATTTATTTTATTTTATGTTTTGAGACAGGGTATCTCTGTGTCTTTGGAGGCTGTCCTGGAACTCACTCTTGTAGACCAGGCTGTCCTCCCAACTCACAGAGATCTACCTGTCTCTCTCTGCCTAATGAGTGCTGGGATTAAAGGTGTGTGCAAAGTCCTAGAACCCATCTTTTCTCAGCTTTCCCCAGCCATGTAAAACCAGCTCAAACCCGCAAGGTTATGCTCAGAGAAGTAAACTGCCACCGTACTTCTTGGGAGTGAGTGTCCTTAGCCAGCTTAGGACACAGCCTTGCTGTGTCCATCATTATCTAACTAATTGCTGATGATGTTTTAAATTCATAATAGTTTGTGGTGGGCTTTGGGCTGGCTTTATGACAGTAAAATCTCCAACTGCAAGAAACTGTCATTGGTGTGGGCATTCAGTTTGTTCTGCTTGTATCTACACTTGAACCATATGCCAAGGAACCACAGTGTCTCAGAGCAATGCTGCCTCTGAAGGAACAGAGGGAGGCCTTGTTGATTTATCACCCTCTCTATCACAATAATTCGGTAAATGGTTCTACAGAAAACCTACTTTAAGATCTACAGTCCCCATGTTGGAACTTCTCACTGCAGAAGGAAAGTCTCAGATAGAGATGACGGTTCAAATTTATTCGGAGTTTGCTTATAGAAAATTCATGTCAGACTTCAGTTTCTTCTTCTCTACAGTAGCATCAGTACCTCTCTAAAAGCACCTGCTAATTAATAGTAACCTCATGCCGGATACTGTTCTTAACATCAGACTTAACATTTGCAACATTGCCCTATGAGAGAAGGGGCACTAGCTAGGCTCCTTTTGTGGTTATGTAGGAAGGTCAAGTTTAGAGTGACCAGAAATATGACAAAACCAAGAAATATGCACAGTCTAGATTACAAGAGCTTTATTAAAATGCATCTATTCATGTTAACTTCTGGGACAGTCTTTAGAAATTAATTTGTAGAATCAAGTTGAGATGGCTCAGTTCATTAAAGGTGCTTGCCATGGGGCCTGATGGCTTCAGTTCATTCCCATGACAAAAAAAAAAAAAAAAAAAAAAAGATCCAGGATAGCCAAAACAACCCTGTACAATGAAGGAACTTCTGGGGGCATCACCATCCCTGATTTCAAGTTTAATTACAGAGCTATAGCCCTGAAAACAGCTTGGTATTGACACAAAAATAGACAGGTAGACCAAAGGAATAGAATTGAAAACCCTGATATAAACACACACACCTACGAAAACCTGATTCTTGACAAACAAATTCATACGATGGAACAAAGAGAACATCTTCAACAAATGGTGCTGGCATGAGTGATGCGGATGTCTAGAAGACTGCAGATAGACCCAAGCCTATCGCCATGAACAAAACATAAGTCAAAATAGCTCAAAGACCTCAATATAAACCCAGCCACACTAACCCTGTTAGAAGATAAAGTGGGAAATACCTTTGAATTAATTGGGACAGGAGACCGCTTCCTGAACATAACACCAGTAGCACAGACACTGAGATCAATAATTGATAAGTGGGACCTCCTGAAACTGAGAAGCTACTGTAAGGCAAAGGAAACAGCAAGACAAAACAGCAGCCCACAGAATTGGAAAAGATATTCACGAACCCCACAACTGGCAGAGGGATGATCTCCAAAATATAAAAAGAAGTCAAGAAGCTAGTCTCCAAAACACCAAACAATCCAATTAAAATTGGGGTACAGAACGAAATACATAATTCTCAATAGAAGAATCCAAAATGACTGAAAAACACATAAGAAAGTGTTCAAAATCCTTAGCCATCAGGGAAATGCAAATCAAAAAAACTCTGAGATACCATCTTACTGCTATCAGAATGGCCAAAATCAAAAACACCAAGGACAGTTTATGATGAAGAGGATGTGGAGAAAGGGGAGCACTTCTCCACTGCTGGTGGGAGTGCCAACTTGTACAACCACTTTAGAAATCAGTATGGAGACTCCTCAAGAAAATGGGAATCAGTCTACCACAAGATCCAGCAATTCCACTCTTAGGCATAGAACCAAAAGAAGCACATTCAACAACAAGGACATCTGTTCAACTATGTTCATAGAAGGACTATTTGTAATAGCCAAAACTCCAAGCAGCCTAGATGCCCCTCAACCAAAGGATGACTAGAGAAAATGTGGTACATTTACACAAAGGAGTACAACTCAGCGGAAAAAAAACAATGGAATATTGAAATTTGCAGGAAAATGGATGGTACTAGAAGAAGCCATTCTGAGCGAGGTAGCCCAGTCGCAAAAAGCCAACCATGATATGTACTCACTCATATGTGGATTTTAGACGTGGAGAAAAGGATTACCAGCCAACAATCCACAGTGCCAGAGAAGCTAGAAAACAAGGAGGACCCTAAGGGAGACATACATGGTCCCCTGGGGAAGAGGAGAGGGTCAAGATCCTCTGAGCAAAATGGGAGCCTGGGAAGAGGGGGGAGGGAGCTAGGAGAATGAGAAGGGGAGAAGAGGAGATATGCGGAGGCCAAGAGGGAGCAGAAAGTTTGAGTCGGGAAGAACACAAGATAACAAGAATGGAGATACCAGCATAGAGGGACACATTTTAGGTTTACAGAGAAATTAGGCACTAGGAAAATGTCGGCAGATCTACAAAGATGAAACCAGCCATCAATCTAAGCAACAGAGGAGAGGCTACCTTAAATGCCCTCCACTGATAATGAGATTGATGACTGAATTATATGCCACCCAACAGCCCTCAGCCAGCAGCTGGTGGAAGTAGAAGCAGACACCCACAACTAATCACTGAACTGAACTGGAATCCAGATGCAGAGAAGGATGAGTGAAGAGCAAAGGGGTCCAGACCAAGCTGGTGAAACCCACAGAACCAACTCACCTGAACATCGGGGAACTCTTGCTCTCCAGACTGATGGCTGGGATACCAGCCTGGGACTGATGCAGACTCCAGGAACATGGATTTAAGTGAGTTAACCTCAGAAATCTATGGGCCCTCCTGTGGTAGTTCAGTTCTTATCACGAGCATAGTTATGGAATTTGGGAGCCCATTCCAAATAGAGGAATGCTCCCTGAGCCACGACACATAGGGGTGGGCCTAGGCACCATCCAAAGGATACAATAGACTCTGATGACAGCCTATGGAAGACTTAACCATCCAGGGGGAGCAGAAAGGCTATGATAGGTAGGGTATTAGTTGGGGGGGGTAGGTGAGGACATAGGGAGAAGAGAACTGGAATTGTTGTGTAAAATAATCTAGTTTCTAATTCCAATTAAAAAATAAATACAAAATAAAAAAGGAGTAAAGATATAAACAGAGAACTCTCAACAGCGGAATCTCAATAGGAGGAAAGACACTGAAGGACTAGAGCAACGTCCTTACTCATCAGAGAAATGCAAATCAAAACTACTTTGGTTAAGATCAAAAACACTGGTGACACCTTATGCTGGAGAGGATGTGGAGTAAGGGGAAATTTCCTCCATTGCTATAGAGACTTCAAACTTGTACAGCTGCATTGGAAACCATTTTGGCAGTTTCTCAGAAAGTTGGGAGTCAGTCTACCTCAAGATGCAGCAATACCACTTTTGGGCATATACACAAAGGATGCACACTAACACCACAAGGACATTTGCTCAACTATGTTCATGACAGCATTATTTGTAATAGCCAGAATGTGGAAACAACCTAGATGGAACTCGATGCCTGAAGATTGGATAAGGAAAACATGGCACACTTACACACTGGAGTATACTCAGTGGTAAAACAACATCTACAACAACAAAAAACAATGACATGTTGAAATCTGCATTAAATGGATGAAACCTAAAAAAAAAACTTTCTGAGTGAGGTAACCCTGATACAGAAAGACAAATATGGTATGTATTTACTCATTTGATATTAAACATAAAACAAAACTAACTAGCCTACCGACTAAATCCCCAGAGAAGCTACATAACAAAGTAGACCCTAAGGAGACATAGATGGATCTCCCTAGGAATGGAAATAGACAAGATCACCTGAGTAAACTTAAGCATGGTTGGGGTGGAAATGGAGAGCAGAGGAGGGAAGGGGAGTGGGGAGGACAACATGAGGTAATAGGATGGTCAGCTTGGGGGAAGGTCAGTGAAAGAGAGCAAGGAAAGAAATATTTTGAAAGAGGGAAATATTACGGGATGATCAAGAAACCTGGCACTCAGGATCTGCCCAAATCTATAAGGATGGCCCCAGATAAGATGCCAAGCAATAGTGGAGGAGGTACCTGAACTGGCCTCCCCTGCAATCAGATTGAGGTCTCCCTCAATTGTCATCATAGAAACTTCATGCAGTAAATGACAGAAGCAGATGCAGAAATCTACAATTAACCACTGTACAGAGCATCTGGAGACCAGTCAAAGAGAGAGGGGAGTGATAATATGAGCAAAGGGGTCAAGATCAGGGTGGGAAAAACCACAGAAACAGCAGAACAGAGCTAGCAGGATCTCACTGTCTCCAGAGAGACAGCTGGGAAGACTGCATAGGACCAAACTAGTCCCACACAGCTGAATGCAGTTGACAGTGGTGTGGCTTGGGCAGTTTGTAGGGGACCGCTGGCAATGAGAAAAGGATCTATACCTCGTGCATAACCTGGATGTCTGGAGCCCATTCCCTATGGAGACATACCTTGTTCAGCCTAGACACAAGGGTGACGGTCTTGTTCCTGCCTCAACTTGGTGATGGGACAGACTTCTTGGACTACCTATGGGAGGCCTAACCCAGTTTGAGGAGAAGATGCCAAGAGGGGTATGTAGAATAAGGGGAATGCAGGAGGAGGGGTGCTAGAGGGAACTTGCATTGGTATGTACAAAAAGATGAAGAGATTTAAAAAACAACAACAACAACAATTTCTTGGAACAATGCATTTTATTTCTAACAGAATAAACATAGCTCAATAATTTTGGGGGGATGTTAGTAGAATTGATGAAGGTGATTTTCATTTGTCCTTGTGCCGGGCCGTCTGCCTAGTCTCAAGCTGCAGAGAACAGAGACATTAGGTGACCCAAGTATTAACACAGCTGGGATCATCTCATCAGCCCAACAACTGCATCTACTCAGCAGTAATAAGCTTCCCAAAAGCCTGGCATGCTGGGTCCTGTCAACCACCTAGCATCCAGAGAGGATGACCCCAGTGTTATCAGCAACATAACCCTGTGTCACTCTCCTGGTTTTGCTCACCAAGATGCTCCTCCAGAGATGGTCAGGACTTCCAATGGCTACCTGGTCCTTCAATTAACTTTGTGTTTCTTTATCACTATACTTGCTTTGGGGTGTGTGTGTGTGTGTGTGTGTGTGTGTGTGTGTGTGTGTAGACACACTCACAAGTAATATGTTTACACTTGTGTGCTTGTGCATCTGTGTCCCTGTACACATTCTCGTGTATTCTCAAACTTTGATCAAAGTAGCACATGTATTCCCTCAAATGTCAACTCGCAGATGCTGTTACAGCTTGTGTTTTCAACACAGGCTTTCTCCAGGTCAGCAAGGTGGATGCACCTGTAGCCAATAGTGGTGGTGGTGGTGCAAGCCTTTGATTGAAACAATTGGGGGCCATGCCTGTCTGGATATAGAGACAGGGCCAAACAGCGGAAGCCTGTCTAAAAATAAATGAATAAATAACAAAACAATAAGGATATGCACCTTTGTCTCTATGTCCAAGTGCTTGGTAGCAAGCCTCAGCAGGCCTGCTGCTTTTTTCCCATGCTTGCTGGGGAATGTACTCACATGTCACAAGGGGAGCAAGCACTAAGTGGACAGACAGACACGTTGCCAGCCCTCTTGTGATTCTGAATCTCGCCCTGGTGTGAATTTCATTCTTGACCAGCCACCCAGTCATCCTCATTGTGGAGACCAGGTCCAGGAGAAGCAGCTCTCTATGTATGACATTTTTTCAGGGACATTGCCTGGGTGGCCCAGGTTTGAAAGCTGTTCGTTTCTTTATTATGATAAATGGGAAAGGGGGAAAGAAATAAGGAAGAACAAAAGTATGTCAGATGGGTTTAGCAGGGCAAGCCTCCCTCCACCCCAATCAGAAACTCACCTAACCAACCCAGTTGTAGCCTGAGTTGAAGCAGGGACTGCAGTAAATCAGGTGCACTAATGACACGGAGCTGGTAGAGAAGGACCACAAGGGGGCAGCACAACATCAGAGTCTCACAGCTTCAAGAGCTGGCTGCATTCTTACTTATTGACACAGGCTGGGTTCCCCATAGCCTCCAAACCTCCCTCCACACACCTCCCACATGATCAATACTTACCGAACAGCTCCTCAGTGCAGTGCACAAGGGATGAACGCAATGCTCAGGCCAATTCCTGATGTGAGTCACACAAAATATTCACTGCGCATCTGGATGCTCCGTTTTCATTTCTCCATTTAAACGGTATTCGGATTCACAAGGAATATGCGGTTGTGATGGGATGCCATGTCATTGTTTTCTTAGATATGGGCATTAAGATTTGAGAGTAGGGATTGTTTATTTAAAATAGTGTCATTCCTCCCACACTGGCTTCAATCTTTGTGTTGGAACATACCTTGACTGCCTGATCCTCTTGTCTCCAACCCCAATACCAGGCAAGCTCCACCTGGTTTGATTTTGTGCTGGGCAAGAACCCAGGAACAAGAACCTATGTGCACGATGGACACACCGACACTAGTCCTGCTGTTCACTTTCAGTTTTTAAAGAGAGAGATCTCACACTGCAACCAAGCTAGATTACTGTTCCTTATATCACCCAGGATGGCCTTGAGTCTATGGCTACTCTCCAATCTAAGCCTCCACAGTCCCGGGATTATCGGCACACACCTTCACCCTGGCTCTGGCATCTAGTTTTAAGAAATATCCACCAAGTGTCTAGAAAGGGCAAATGTGAGAGAGTGAGACCCCATGGGTGAGGAGACTAAACCTTCAAACTGTGGGGGTGAGGCTCCATCTTCCTAGGGTCATCAGCTGCACATGTGGACATGCACTGGTGTCCTTCCATCTGTCCCACGGAGCTGCATAGACAGTTAGATGAGACCAATCTGAGGGCTGCTCCTCGGAACAGGCCTTCAAAGATACCTGGCTATACAGGTGACAGTCCTGGGGTGCTGAACACTGACCCGAGTGTCCTCAAGGTGGCATGGGGACATGGGATGGTGACAGCCTCCTTTACCTCCCTCCCATCCAGGTCACAGCTCACCAGCTTAGAAGAAGAGTGGTGTCCTGCTACAACTCATGTTTGTGGTACTTCAAAAGACTCTGAGTAAAAATACTGGTCATGAAACAAAAGCTAAAGAAAAAAGGAGAAAATGCAGGGTCGGTGGTGCTGATCTGTAATTCCATAGGGATGATCCAGAACTCCAGGTATTCCTCAGCTACATATCGAATCCCAGACTAGGCTGAGATACAGGTGTGACTCGGCTGGGACACCTTTTGCCCATCATGAAGGAAGCCCTGAGTTTGGTCCTCAGGATAAAATAAACCAGGCTTGGTAGAGAATTCCTGGAATCCCTACATTTGGCACATGGAATCAGAAAGATTAAAATTTTAAGGATATCCATAGTTACACACATCATTTAAAAAGAAAACCACAAAACCCACTAAGATTAGGTGCACACCTGTAGCTCAAACACTCAGCTGGCTGAGGGTAGGGGGTTGCCAGTCCTTGGCAGTCTGTACTACATACAGAAAACCTGTGTCCATGTAAGAGGAGAGGAAAAAAGAAAGGATTTCTCATTTGAGAGGACTGATATTTATGTCACTGTTTAGTTTAAGAGTCACAAGCTTTGGAAAAGAGAAGGAAATACCATGAGTATAGATAGGATCTAGACAGTATTTAGGAACAAAAGGTAAGGCAGGACTGGAGAACTGTACATAAGCTCTGTGTGTGTGTGTGTGTGTGTGTGTGTGTGTGTGTGTGTGTGTGTGTGTGTGTGTGTGTGTGTGCAGGACACATCCATGACCACATGGGGTGTATGTGTGTGTGTTCTTGTCTGTCTCTCTGTGCTCAAACTTTGAGCACACTTATAGACCCAAAATATTCATCCAGTGCTTTTACAACTTAATTATTTTGTTTATTTCTTCACACAAGGATTCTCTGTGTACACCTGGCTGTGCAGGAACTCACTCTGTAGCCCAGGCTGTAGACAAGACTCACAGAGATCAGCCTGACTCCACCTCGAATCCTGGGTTTAAGGGGTGCTCCACTACCAAGGGCTTCCACCTTAAAGTTCAAATCAGGTGTCTCACTGATCTAGGCCAACAGGGACCTATTCCTGCCTCTCTATTCCACAGGCCTAAGATGACACAAGGATGCTGCCACAGCCTGATTTCATTACTCCTGTGTCCATATCTCAGATTTCAAATATTCAGAATGTGCATGTTCTTTGAGAGATGGAGTGACACTCAGCCTGGAACTTCCTACACTGTCCTGGACAGTTCCTACTTAACAGGGCAGAGTGGTTCAGATCCAGAAATTCGGCATTGGGGAGTTAGACAAGAAGAGGATCCTGCTCAAGGTCATCGGGGCTTACAGAGCAGTCTGCCTGGGACAGATGAGACCTTGACTAAACCACAAATACTCAGTGTCAAGTGCACCTGAGGAGGACTGAGGCAGCAGCACCGCACGAATACAGTCAGCTTGATCTACACACAGACTTTCAGTCTAGCCTGAATTGCAGGGCAAGACTCTGTGTGAACCCTAACCAACAAGGAAAAGAGTTTGTGGCAATGCTATTCCAGTTAACCAAAGTGGACAGAACAAAATGTCAGAAAATAAAGTGTTAGTGTGCATGTGACATCTTAGCACAACTGTCAGGGAAGGAAAGCCAATTTCTATCTTGGATGGTAGACAGAATGTGTCCCTTAGCATACTTCTGTGAGTCTGTTATTATTAAGGTGGGTCATCAAGGTTTCATGTTTGTTTGCTTGGTTTCAGTTGCATGTATCTATTCCAATCAATTGTATTTTGCTTTATGTCTGCATTTGGTTTTGCTGTTTATGGACTTCTTCAGGGTTTAGTGATATATGTTGCGGGGGGGATGCAGTTTAAGACAGAGCCGCTCACCTGCCCGGCACTTGTTCTTGTACAAGCAGAGACACACAGAGAGACAGAGATGGAGTCAGGGAAAGAGCAGAGACAGAGAAGAAAGGGAGGATGGAGGTAGAGGGAGGAGACTCACTGCATATTCCAGTGGATGGGAGCAGGCGAACAGTGTAGTCGCATTACTTTGAACAGAATGGCAAGCCAGATCTCCAAACCGCTAGACAGAAACTCCTGAGACGTTCTGCTGAGCTCTCTTGAGCAGCTCAGCCTGGTACAGTGACTAAGACCAGCATAGGATCCTGGGGAATCTCCTTTGCCAGAATAGTAGATGGTGGTTTGGAAAGCGTTGGGTTATAGGGTGCTATTTCCACCTCAAAGTGGAATAAGTCACACCTTTCTTCTCGGATTAGTTAAAAAAAAATATCTTCCTATGAGCTTAGTGTTGCTCAGAGGACAAGTCATCTTGTCCCAGAAAGATGATGATTCTAGGATCCTTCTCTTCTTGGGTTCAATTTAGGGACAAGCTGGACAGACAGACCATCGACATCACTCACACAGACTTCCTATGTCTGGTGCCATGACATCTTGGGACCGTCTAGGGAGAAAAGGACACAAGATGAGATCATACTAATGTGATTGTAGAATGGACAATAATGGCTCCCAGAATCTCTCCCAGAGGATGTGCAAAAGGCCACTTACCGGTAGGAGGACAAGCAACTTGCAAAGACACAGAGAAATGGAAGCATCTTATGGAAGCCACCGTCCCCAGCAGAGAGCAGACTGTGGCTGCCATTAGGCAGGGGCTAGAGGAGGTTGCTGCTACCTCATAAAGGTTTCAGGTTGACCATGATCAGGACATCCATCATTGCCTAACGTTGTGGCAAGTGGTGTTGAGTGCAGAATCCAGTTGCCACTGTGAATCGTGGCCTTGAAGAAGCATGCATGGAGAGGCAGTTGGTGATTAACCAGAGGGCAGAAATAGGGCAGAGAGAAGACTCGGCCGCCCTTGGAGTCATTCCATGGATGAGGTTTTCCCATGCTTTACTCTGAGTGGGGTCTGAGGACTCAGGTATTGGAACTTGCTGTGATGACTTTTGGAGGATTTGCAAGTGATTGGGAGGAGGCGGCCCTCTGGAGAATTCTGCAGGGCTGCCTGCAGGGGACTTTCTCAAGCTGGGATCACACCTTTCTTGTGGCAGATGGGACAAGTTGACTAGGAATACTGTCCCTGGGCGAAAAGTCTCACCCCATGGAAAAGACCATATTCCCTGTAAAGAAACAGGGAGCAAAGGACAGTCATTACCCAGAGGGCAGTATGTGATGTTTATTTTCCCAGGTAGGGGAGAGGGCAAGGGGCTATTTTTGTTCCACAAGACAGCCTCAGCCACCTTAGGAACTCTGCCCTGCCCTCTGAACAAGACACCATGGAAAGCCTGCCCCTTCTGCCAGGGATTTTACCTGATGAGAGCTGAGCTGGGGTGGACAGCTGTTCTTCCTTTGCAGGAGGAGCCTGTGGACACTGCCTCCTGGACATCTGGCCTGGCTTCTGTAGGGGCTGTCCACATCTCAGCCAGACCAGTCCCCAACCCGTGGCTCACAAGCCACGGAGCTGGGGCTGGACCTCTTCAGAACTACGAAGTAGAAAGGCACAGGAAGGAGAACCTTAGTGACTTTGGACACAGAGAACTTACTGTGAAGGCCCTGAATCATCTAAGCAGCCCACTGGTCCTCCAAGGAATCTCTGCTTCCTTTGCCCATGCCCCCATCTCCTGCTCTCCCTACTCTGATCAGCATCTGTGCTGTCCAATTGTAGCTCAACAAACCCGAGGTCACACTTGAAGGCATCCTCTGGGATTGTTCTTTCTGAAGGGACAGGTTGTTAAGTTCACAAGGATGCCACAATTGGGCACAGCCATCCTCTGTCACAAAGGAGAGCAGGAAAAGAACGAATAGAGAGGATATTTGCCCCACCTGGATCTGTGGGTGACTGCAGGATCCCGTGTCTTTGGAGCCAGGGTCTTGCAGGAGTCCTGTCTTCTCTTGGCAGGTGGCAGGCAGCAGCAGCACAGGTGTCTGAGGCAGTTGACCATGGTTTTCTTAGCCCTCTTCCAGGCTGAGCTCCTCCTGTTTCCCGAGGAAGCTGGGCCAGCAACCTCAGGCTGGCCATGGGTGATGGCTTCCTCCTGTATGATGGTGCGCTCCCGAGTCAGGGTCCTTAACTGGACTAGTGTCTCTTCCATGATGATTGCTGCTTCCTGAATGAAATCGTCATGATTTATGACTGTCTCCTCCTGTGTGATGGTGCGTTCCCGAGTCAGAGCATCCTCAGGCTGGCCATGGGTGATAGCCTCCTCCTGTGTGATGGTACGTTCCCGAGTCAGAGCATGGTCAGCCTGGCCATGGGTGATAGCCTCCTCCTGTGTGATGGTGCGTTCCTGAGTCAGGGTCCTTAACTGGGCCACTGTCTCTTCCATAGTGATTGTTGCTTCCAGAATGATATCTTCATGCTTTATGATTGTCTCCTCCTGTGTGATGGTGCGTTCCCGAGTCAGAGCATCCTCAGGCTGGCCAGGGGTGATGGCCTCTTCCTGAGTGATGGTGCGTTCCTGAGTCAGGGTCCTTAACTGGGCCACTGTCTCTTCCATAGTGATCGTTGCTTCCCGAATGATATCTTCATGCTTTATGATGGTCTCTTTCTCTGTGATGGACTCAGTCTGAGTCATGCTCACTCCATCATCCATGGTCATTTCCTTTGTCATGGTCTTCTCCAGAGTCATGGTCACTTCATGTGCCATGTCCTCTTCCTGGGTTATGGTTGGTTGTTGTGTTATGGCTTCTTCCTTGGTTATGGTCACCTCCTTTGTTACAGACACTTCCTTGCTGTTTGTTGCTTCATGGCCGCAGTCTCCCCCAGGAGACTGGTGTTGGAGAATCGGGTAAGTGGCCCTCACCTGTTTGTAGTTTTGGTTTCTCAGAGAATCAATGATTTCCTCAGACTTATACCCCATGACTGTCATGGTGCTGACAATGCCACGGCTCACCGTGCCAGATTGTTTCTGTGTAAACATAGGTGGTGAATGTGGCTTGCCCTCCCTTATCATGGGGCACATCAGGATTTGGTCAATGGTGGGCCTCCTTTGTGGCTTGATCATCAGCATTTTGACAATGACATTGAAAATATCTCTGGAAACGTGCTCAGGTATTCTTACGTTTGCAGCCAGGATTTGATGCCTAACACCTTCAGAAGAGCTATCCTGGAAGGGAAAGTGCCCGACCACCATGAGGAAGAGGAGGACACCTAAACTCCATATGTCAGCAGCGCAGCCATCATAGGCCTTCTCTAACAACAGTTCCGGGGCACAGTAGAGCAGAGTGCTGCAGAAATCCCTCAGCTTCTGCCCTGGGGTCACTTTAATAGCAAGGTCAAACCCAGAAAGTTTGGCATTACCCCTGCAGTTGAGTAGTATGTTATTGGCCTTAATGTCTCGATGGGCAATATGGTTTGCATGGCAGTACTGCATTGCAAGGAGAATCTGGGTAAAGAGCCTTCGTGCCTCGCTCTCCTGTAAGGACCCCAGTTCCAGAATGTGCCGAAGATCTCCCTGTGAAGTGTGCTCCATCATTAAGTAGGTGGTGTCTCTTGATTGGACCATACCAAACAACTTAATAATGTCCGGATGCTGAAGAGATTTCATAATGCTGACTTCAACAAGAGAGGCGTTCTTCTTCTTCATTCGAAGAACTTTTACAGCCACACAGGTTACAGTAGGAACATGGAAGGCCAGTTTCATTTCAGAAAAATGTCCGTGGCCTACCCTCATCATCATCTTATCGTCAGTCATGAAGGACTCCTCACAGGAGTAGCAGACCTCCCTGCCTTGCTCCATGATCAAATCCTTGTTGACTGGCTAGAACCAAATTCACAATGGGGAAGTTGAAAGAAAAGGTTCATAACGGGCCCAGTAGAATGGTGATAGCTGATAATTCCTATGTCCCAAAGAAAGATACTCAGAGACATTGCAGACAACCTAACCAGGTCCTTAATGCTCACAAGGAGAAGAAAGCACCTTCCACAGCATTGGAGTACAGAATATGACACCAATACGGTTGTCGGGTATCAACCGGAAACTCATAGAAGAAAATAAAGGTCACAGAAGCTAAGAGCCAACATTGGGGAGGACCATGATCGTCTACCTGTACCCAACACTCAGAGACGAGGCTCTAGTAAAACCAGAAGCAAGAAAAGTTGCCAAGACAACAGATACCCCCAAACCCAGTGTTACTGGGTGGAGAGATGGCTCGGGAGCATTCACTCAGAGAGGAGGCAGCTCCTGAAAACATTAGGATGTAGTGACAAAATCCTGTGTTCCGGGAAATCCCAGGGCTTGGGACTAACATCTGTGGCACTTAAAGATGACATCATTCATCATATGATACCCCTTAGACCTGAGACTTCCCAAGGAAGCCCAGGATCCCAGACAGTGGTCTGATACATTCAAAATGATCAAGAAAATATTTGTCAGCCAGTACCCTAAAACAAGAGGTGTCAGAGATGGAGTTATATCCTGGCAGCCTGGGCCCTTATTCTCTCAAACAAAATGACTTAGTTATGTCACTTATAAACAATGGAAATTAGTTGGTTGTGTATCTGGACATTAGCAAAATAAGATCAAGAACCAGGTGACTGAGTGTAACAGGACTGCTCTCTACTCTAACTGGTACTTTGTATGTATTCCCCCATGATCAAGTAAAAGCATGAACTCAGCCTAGGAAGCCATTTCTTAAAGGCCACCTGTTCTACTGTGTGACAAGTCTTTAATGCTCCTGAGTCCCCATTTGTTAATAGAGTTGTTTTAGGATTACAGTTTCAACAGGGACCTTGCAGAACACAGATATGTATTTATTTATACACACACTACACATAAACTACACACACACACACACACAAACTCTCTCTCTCTCTCTCTCTCTCTCTCTCTCTCTCTCTCTCTCTCCACACACACACACACACACACACACACACACACACACTAACACCCCACAATCAGACATGATCCAAATAGCTGTGCCAACCCTGAGGAGAGCCGTGCAGTGTCAGCTGATACACCTTATATAAGAGCACAAGGGGAAAGCCAGCATACCTAGAGCCTGTGTGAATAAAAATAACCTTGGATCAGAGGGTGGAGGCAGGAAATGGTTTACAGGAACTAGCTATAGAGAGGATGGAGAACTCAGGATTAGGGACAGAGAGATGTAACAGAATGAGTAGGGGCGGAGATAGAGATTCAGGTCATTTACTTTGGGACAAGTAGAGAGACACTTTAATTGTAAGATATTGGTCCAAGTAGGAAGGTCAGCTGGTTGCTTCTCAGTCTCTCAGACTTTCCAGGTTTCCACCCTATGACTGACTCCCAATTCTTTATTGGTAAATGGAACAATAGAATCTTAATTAAACCTACATTTGGCAGCTACAGACAACCTGGTGACAACAGGACCGGATATCCTGCTAGGCCTAGGTCTGAGATGTGGGGGCCAACTCTACGTCCTTTGGTCACCAATGGTAGTTAAAAATATCTGTAGATTTAGGATCGGCTGATAAGCCAACTTAAAAACAACTAGGTGAGTACATGGCAATTATTAAATTAGGAAAGTGAATGCATGAGGACCAGCAGTTCAAGTCCTCTTTGGCTACTCAGTGGCCTTGAGGCCAGCCTGTACTACAGAAGACCCTGTCTCACCAAAACAAAAAGCAAAAGCAAAGAGCAGAAGAGCAAGGACTGCTTTGGTTTTGTACATATTCAAGGTTCTCAATGTTATAAAACGACATGTGCTGTGAGATACAGCTGATGGACTCAAGCTTATGTGACATCAACAATTGAGTTGGCAGGGCTGTCATCAGCCTTTTCCTTGTTCTTGAAGCAAAGCTACTGTTGCCTCGCATCAGAATTCTAACATGAATTAATAAAATGTCCAGTGACTGATTTTGGAGTTCATACTTCAAGCTGAACATCAGGGGAAAAAAGCAGGTGGCCACCAGCTTCTCACCTCTTCATCAGGCTGAATGGACTGATCCTGTCTCCATGAGCTCTCACCAAGCCTCTGACTTGTTAGTGGGGCTGAAGAATGAATGCCTCATATTGACTACATGTTCCTGTCTTTTATACACCTCTAGGTCTGGGATTAAATGTGTGAGCTATAATTCCCTTTTAGATTGATTCAATCTTGTGTAGATCTGGGTGGCCTTGAAATCTCTGAGATCCTTCTACCTCTTAATCCTGAGTCCTACGATTAAGATTGTGTTCCAGCACCTCCTAGCTTCTGGCTGCTGGGATTGAAGGTGTATATGACCACTGCCTGATCTGTATAGCTTGATGCTGATTTTGCTTTCTGAGTCCTCAGTCAAGCGTTAATAAATCCTAAACACAGAAGTCATCTGTTTAACACATTAAATGGACCTCACAGGACCTTCCCAGAACCAGCCATGAAATATAAACCACAGAAACTGGACAGCCTTTACAACAGGTCAGGCAGATTCTTTCCTGTCAGTAAGACTTTCACGCCACTGAAGGTATCCAGTGTGTACACATTCCAGACAAAAGCACTGCTTACAATTCTAGCAAGCTACTTCACCACACGGTGAAAGGGAGACATGGGCACTGTCCAGCAATGGGCAACAGAACCCTACTTGCCAGTTCTCTGTCATATATGACATTTTTTAAAGACACAGAGGCTAGAGACTCTGTCATCCTCAGGACCTGGTGAAACCAGGAAAGAAGCTGAAGGACTTCCCTGTTGGACAATGAAGTTCCTTCTACCTAGTGCTTCTCCACAAAGGATGAAAAGGTTAAAATTGCAGGAGGTGGTAAATGCCTTTAATACCAGTACTTGAGAGGCAGAGGCAGGTGGATCTCTCTGAAATCCAGCCAGCCTGGTTTACAGAGAGAGTTCGAGGACAGCTAGAACTACAAAGAGAAACCTTCTATGGGAAAGCAAAAAAAGAAAGAAAAGATAAATAGGAGTTTTGTTAAACTCCAGCTTGGCAAGATCAGGAAGAAGTTTTGTCCATAAAATGTCCCCATTTTTCAAAAGGGAAAGGTGTTTGGAGCAGTCTGGAGTCTGTCTGTCTGTGTGTGTGTGTGTGTGTGTGTGTGTGTGTGTGTGTGTGTGTGTGTATGCCGTTCTGGGCAGATGACTCCAACACTAGGTAGTTTTTGTTCCTGGACTTGTTCTCTGAGGTCTATGAGCCCCAGAATGGATCTTTTGCTTCAAAACCATTATTGTTTCCACCCCCTGAGCATGATAACAAACTAGCTTTAGGACTATAATGCCCCTTAAGATAGAAAATGAAAATGTCCCATGAAAGGACAACTTCAAGCCAACAGAAGACAGGAGATGGTGGAGGGACTTGTCCCACCACAGACAGTTCTTTTCTTCCTGGAAGAAAAGGCTCTCTTTACACTTTCATTTACTCTGTTCTTGAAGTCTTTTAGCTGCCCTGTTCCATACATAATATCCAAAGAATGGGATCTGACTATTTCCTCTGACCTTGCCTGTCATGAACTTGAACTGCCATGGAGATCCTAAGATAACCACCTAACAGGAGGCTTTCTGCCAAAGCACAGAGACATTGCTGCCCTTCTTTAAGAGACCATCCAGTGTGGCCTGTCAGTCCTCTGAACAGGAGTCCACATGATTTGGCCTGTACTCAGCAAGTAAGAGGCTGAATAAAAAGGAAAACACTGAGGGACTTGGAAGAGGTGGACAAGAGGCAGTGAGATCAGGGGAATGTGGTCAAGTTTTGTACTCTGAGAATGCGGTATAGTTGATATAAACTAATATTTTTAAATGGTGAAAGAAAGATGAGTCCAAATAAAATGACACATTAAAATAGAGTAATAGTCTAATAAATTTTCCCACATTGTACCCCAAACCAAGGTGGAAGGAAGGAAGGAAGGAAGGAAGGAAGGAAGGAAGGAAGGAAGGAAGGAAGGAAGGGTTATTTTAAATACAGAGAAACAAAGCTCTAAACCCAGAATCTATGAACTTAGAGGGCAACTCACTGTGTTCAGGCAACAGTTCAAGAATATCGAAGTACAATTACACTAATATCCAAATCTAAATTATGTCCAACCAGCTAACAGCTTCTGCACTGTAAGGACTGAAGTCAGCCTAAGCCAGAGCTGTTAGTGCATAGGTGTCTGTCATTGTGAGGTCACGGCAAGAAATGGACCAATCACAGCTCAGCACACCACACTGGATTTCCTTACATTCTGTCACCAAGGACACAAAAGCTAGTATGGTCAGTGTGGCAGTAGGGGCCTGATTAGACAGGCTACACTCAAATGTTTGTCCCCAATGTTGCCCAGTGAGTCAGTTCTTTCTTTTAGACCAACTTCCAGATGATGTCACCTGGTGGGAACTGTGTCTAAACACCTGAATCTTGGTGGCACATTGACACCCAAATTTTAACCAGGATGAGTTTCACTTTAATAAGAAAACAGTGAATCATAAGAATAAAAATGGGACCCAAAGATTTGGGCCTCCCTTGCTTATGGACTCTGACAGTCTTCAGTTTGTAGGTGGATACTGTTTTGCTTTTCATTCTGACCCTAGTCTTCTGGGACAAGTTTGTAAAAAAAAAAAAATATCAGTATCTCTACAGTCAAAGTTTTTATTTTATTTTTCTCTAATGACAGATTTCTGGTTTCTATAGAATGAATATATTGAGATGTTGTGGCAAAATGCTGTTTCATTTCTCTCTATGGCCTGGGACTAACATCTATGGGGGCTAAAGATGATATCATTCATCACATGATACCCGTTAGCCCTGAGACTTCTCACCAAAGCCCAGGAACCCAGAGGCAGTTGCTTGATATGTTCAAAATTATCAAGAGAATACTTGTCTGCCAGAACCCTAAGACAGCAGGTGTGGCAGATGGAGGCATAACCTAGTACCCTAGGCTCTATGATGGCTCTGCACACCTCACTCACACACACATGGCCCCATGGACAGGAAGGCTGGTCTGGTCAGAGGGGCAGAGGGACCAAGGAGGCTATTTGCACTCAGTTACCATTCTCTGTACCTCCCATGACCCACTTCCTCTTTCTAGGGTTGATTGCCCAGATTTTCCACAACTTCAAAAACAGGGAAGGCCAATTGATAGGGATCAAAGTGCAATCACAGGATCATTCCTTGGACATTTGACATCTCAACTCTAATACACACCCTCTCAACTTTAATACTTTTAGGGGGAATCATTTGAAGCATAACAGGCTCCAGATGTTGTCCTTCACTGGATTATGGACGATGTATATCTGCTGCTGTGATAAAACCTCATGACCAAAAGCAATTTTAGGGAGATTTATGACACTTTCACTTCCCAAATATAAGCTACCATAAGTGGAGTGCTGCTATTAGAGGTGTGTGCCACCATATTCAACTAATCCTTCACATTTGTTTTGTTGAACAAGGATCTAGGTAGTCCAGGGTGGCATGAGTGTCAATATGTAACTTGGGTGGCCATGAATTTGTGATCCTTCTGTCTTTCTCCCAAGGGTGACATTGCAGCCATAGGACACCACACTGGGTTCTAGGTCCACTTGTTTATTACTTAAAGCCATGTCTCCTATAACCCAGGCTGGCCTCTTATTGGAAATGTTTAGCCAAGGCAGGCCTGAAATTTCTGATCCTCCCCCTTTTACTCAGAAGGTAGGATCAGAAGATCAAGGGCTAAGAGGTACAAGGATCGCGTCCAATTGTTGGATTTGAGCTATTTTCAGCTTGGTACTGCCAGTTGCTATGCCAGCATCCCTCGGCTTGTTTGTGTGTGGGAGCCACATGGAGAGTGGCTTAATGGGATTGGCTGGAGAGTGGCTCCTCAGTTAAGATCATTTGCTGCTCTTCCTGAGGAACCAAGTTCAATCATCAGTTCCCACAAGTCAGCTCACCCCTGTCAGCAGATCCATTTCTGGGAACCAGACCTTTCTCCTGGCCTCTTTAGATGCCAGGCACATGTGGTGCACATACATACATGCATGTCCACATTCATACATACATACATACATACATACATACATACATACATACATACACACACATTTGGTGCACATTTATACATACATGCATGCATGTCCACATTCATAGTACTCATGTAGTGAACATAAATACATACATATGTAGTGCACATACCAACATACACATGTGTGAACATACACCCATACACATGTGTTACACATACATAGATACATATGTGGAGCACATGATACACATATGGTACACATACATACATACACATGTGGTGCACATACATACATACACCCATGCTGCTCGTACATTAGTACACATATAAACATACATCTGTGGGACACATATCACATATGGTGCACATACATACATTCACATGTTGTGCACACACATACATACACAAATGGTGCACATGTAGACAAGCACCACTAAAAAATTAGTCTAATTTTTTTAAATGAATATAAATTGTAATATTTTATGTGTGCAAATGTTTGACTGTGTGTATGTCTGTCCTGTGGAGGTCAGAAGAGGTCATGGGATCCCATGGAACTGGTGTTATGCCCACAATGGAGTTGCTGGGAACCAAACTCAGGTCCTCTGGAAGAGCAATCGGTGCTCTTCTGTGCTGAGCTGTCTCTCCAGCTCCAAAAATAAGCATTAAGGACACTGCATCCTGAAGGCCTAACTTAAAGCCCTGTGTTTGATTGTATAGGGCTTGTTTGGAAGGCAGCTTAATGTAGTTCAGGCTGACCTGGAACTTAAAATGTGGGTAAGGATGATGATAAATCAGATCCTCCTGCCTCAGATTGGACTACAGGAATTACAGACAGTCTCACTACCCTGTGTCACTCTGTTACACTGTTCAAAAGATTAAACCATGCTAGACATAGGGCTCACCAGTGAAGAGTATCGTGTTGTGGAATATTACCGTAACTGTGTAAAGGTGTGTACTTTATGCTGCATTTATTTAATTATGCAAAGATGTGTTACTTTTGTTTCTGATACATTTGTTTAATTATGTAAAGACGTGTTGCTGTTTCTCACCTTGCCTGCCTAAACTGCCTGATTGTTCTAATATAAGCTGAACAGTCAATAGCTAGGAAGGAAAACTATTCTCTCAGGCCTGGCAGGCCAAGGAATATATAGGATGAGGACTCTAGGCTGGGGGAGAGAATGAAGAAGAAGAGAAGAGGAAGAAAAACAGGGACATGTCCAGGACCATAAGCCAGGCATCGGCCAGCCAGCTAGAAAGTGTGGGACAAACAGAAGAAAGAAAGGCAAAAACCCAGAGTCAAAACATAGATGAAAAGGTACAGCTAGCCAAAAATAAGCCTAAGTTAAGAGCAAACATTCATAACTAACAAGTCTCTGGGTCATGATTAGGAAGCTGTCTGGTGGCCCAAGAGAAAGCCTGTTACAGCACATGGTTGCTCTTCCAGAAGACCAGGGTTCAGTTACCAGCACCCAGAAAGCAGCTCACAAATGTCTGTATCTTCAGCTCCAGGGTTTCCAAAGCCCTTTTCTGACTTCCATTGTGCATATCACACATATGGTACACAAACATAAATGTAGGCAAAACACCAATACAAAATGAAAATAATAAATAAAATGGTTGTTTGGAGAAAATAAATTTTTTAAAGATAGAAACATCTCCATATACTTACTTTCATTTAAGGGATTTTTCTTTAATTTTTATCTCTTTTTTTCCCTCTGTGTATTTACAGATGTGCCTGTTCATGTGTGTAGGGATGAGGGTGAGAGGCAGGGGTGGTTGTGAAGGCCACAAGACAATGTGTGTAGTTCTATGTATCCATCTTTAAAATGTTTTCAAAAAGCAGATTCTTTCACTGGCCCAGAACACCTCCCCAAATGGACTAGGTTGGCTGGCCAGGATGTCCCAGGGATCTGCACTGCCTTCCCAGTGCTGGGATTACAAGCACCACATCACATGGATTTCATTAAAGATAGTTTTTCAAGACACATAACCCTAACTCTCCGTTTTTCTCTCTCTCTCTCTGTCTCTCTGTCTCTAAATAGATACACACACACACACACACACACACACACACACACACACACACACACACACAGAGAGAGAGAGAGAGAGAGAGAGAGAGAGAGAGAGAGAGAGGTATATCAAAAACCTCTTAGTTTCCACTAGTCTCTTGAGTTTTTCATTGTATGCTTAACAAAAGGAGTAGAAGGATCTTCCAGACTATAGTGTGTTCAAGGCCAGCTGGGATATATGAGACTCTGTCACAAAACAAAACACAATACAGAAAAAGTGGGTGGGTGCTTGGGGAGATAGCCTGGTCAGTAAAGTGCTTGCCTTGTTGAGTTTGAACCCCAGAATCCACTCTAAACACACTAGACGTGGCTGGGTGATGGCGGTGCTTGCCTTTAATTCCAGCACTCAGGAGGCAGGGACAGGCAGATCTATGAGTTTGACACCACACTAGTTTATACAGTGAGTTCCAGGACATCCAGGACCACACAGAGAACCCCTGTCTTGAAAAATAAAATTAAATAAAATAAATTGCCAAGGTGCTGATTTGGCACCAGAAAGTTGTTTTTTAAAAAACATATTAAGAAATATTCCTGCTCTCCTGTAGGCTTGCAGGACTTGCATGCCCCTAATTCTCCATATCATTTGCCTAGGACAAAATCCTCATTCAATAAATAATTTGAGACTTGAGTCCGGCCCCTTCTGATTGCCAGCTTCACTAATCTGAACCAGCTAAATTAATGAGCACAGCACTTGTAACTTTCCGAAACAAAGAGGGGCTAGTGACTAGCTAGGGAAGAGGGTCTAGGAGCAGCCTGCTTGTCTGTCACTGTGATCAACTCTAGCTCACCTCATGCTGAGAATGGACTGTAACCATCTCTTTCTCATACTCTTTTTTCTTCTCTGCTATCTCCCAAGTGTTGGTCTACAAGTGCATACCACCACGTCTCCTAGTGAGTTTTAGGTTATCATTTGACATTACAAAGTGGTTTAATACTTTCAAGACATGGGTGTATGGACTAAGGTTGCTGTCTGAAGCTCCCAAGGAATCAAGGTGTGCTTTTACTATTTAGAAGGGTCATCATCTTGTTTATGGCACTGTTGTGATCATTGGATTACTTTTCCTGTGTCCTTTGCATTTTCTCCTGGTGGAGCTGCTGTGCTCTTCCAGAGAAATCTTCTGTCACCCACAGTGCAAGGGGACCCCAAAATCTACACATGCAAGGAAGGACTTGATCCACTGTTGTCACTGGTTGTTTCCTCTTATGCCCTGAATGAAGACAAACCACCCTGGTGGAGGAAGCTGGTTCTGGAACAGGGTGGAAATTGAGGACACATGTTCCCAGGAAGAGGCTGACCTTGTAGGAGAGGCTCAAGTGGAATCAGCCTGCTCTGCATTGGGGATGGGGATCCTGCCAGGTCTTGACTCTGTGACTATTGTTGTTTTTCTCACCCAGACACTGGTGGATGCTTGCCAGCCCCTCTGAAACATTGTGCCGAGGGTAGGCCCTGCCCTGTGGTGGTTTAGTAGCTGTATGCTCCACTGAGCTCCAGGCATGGAGGAAGGCAGATTGGGTCTCACTGTGTGTGTGCTGACAGGGCCTCCCGAGGCTTTGGCCACACACTGGCCCTGTTGTGGTCGCCAGGTTCCATGCTGCTCCTCAGGGCATGCAGTCACTTGGCTCTGCCGCAGCTGGAGGAGGAACTTTGCACACAGCATCCTGGCCTGGGATTGGGGCGGGCATCAGCTGACCTGGACACCGAGGCCGTAGTACAGCAGCTGTTGTGCACAGTTTGCAAGCTCCCCAGACCAAAGGGTCAGCAGAGCCTGCTGCTCATCAACAATGCAGGTGAGACTCCCTACCAGTCCAGGGCTGAGGCCTCTTTTAGGGGGTAGTACCTGAAAGTCAAGACTCCAAGCAGAAACAAGATGTCCCTGTAGGGTTAGCACAGGTTCCTTGTCTAAAGCTCCTGTGAAACTTTCTCCATTGCCTTGAGCAATGCCCCCTGGCAGGAGCAGAATTCAAGTTTCTGAATGAATCCCCCTACTTTTCTACAGAGCTCTGAGACAGGTGTATTCTTAGCTTGCATTAACAGCATCTGCAGAACTGAGGTAGATGTGAAAAATGGATATGAGGAGAAACTGCAGAAGGCTGAGGAGAAGAGAGCCCCCGCTGCTGTGTCATTTCTTTGGTCCTGTTTTTTCAGGTACTCTTGGAGATATTTCCAAAGGCTTCATGAACGTGAGTGACCCAGCAGAGGTGAACAACTACGGGGCTCTAAACATGACTTCATGCTCTGCTCAGCTCCGGCACCCTGAAAGCCTTCCCAGATAGCCCTGGCTTCAACAAGACTGTGGTTAACATCTCATCTCTGTGTGCCTTGGAACCCTACAAGGTTTAGGGGCTGTACTGTGCTGGGAAGGCTGCCTGAGACAGATTGTACAAGGTCCAAGTTCCTGAGGAACCCAGTGTGAGCTATGCTCCAGGTAAGTGGGTGATACTTCCATTGCTGACCCAACATGGCTGGAACCTTTCTGGGGCTGGAAATGTGGGGAACTCATCAATATTCTCAGAAAAGAATCTAAAGAATATGTTGCACCTTGCCTCATGACTCCTCATCTTGCAAGGAAAATACAGACTAAGAATTTAGAGCAGGAGGGGCAGAGCTTAGGAGTTGCCTGACTGGCACATGGGAGAATACACCCATACACATAAGCACAAATACGTTACAATTAAAGAACAAAAGACCACATTGCCTTTATATGTTTAGATGTGTGTTTTTCTTCCTCAAGGACCATATGCTATTTATCCATGTATCCCTAACACTAGCAAAGCACCATGGAGGCCAGCCACAATAAATGTTCAAAGACAAGCAGTCAGACCTTCTTGACTGATGAGCATCCCTGGCTGAGCTATGCTGGAACCCTGAACAGGGTGGGAAATGGTTGCTAGGATGAATAACATAGGGTCCCTGTTCTCATCAAAATTACAGAGTATACAGTCTTCTGATGCCTTGTCTTGTATAATCAGCCTATTAAGATGCCACCGTGCTGGGGCCTTTCTTCTAGGCTTGTGATTTCTGTGGTTAGAAAGTAAGAATATGTGATGGAATGTGTGAGCAACTCAAGGGTGAGATCCAGTTATCAGTACCCCTTTGGACGAGGTCGGGATACTGGAGGCAGGAGTGGAAATGGTTTGTCTACTATTTGAATGGGCAGGCCAGGATCCAAACTAGCTTCTAACCCTTGATCTACCTGGGTCTCAGGATATTACCTGGCACCTGCCCTCCATACACATACATGATATTGCTTGTTCCAGCTCCCCTGCTCTGAGCTCAGCCCAGACTCATTCAAACAGCAGTGATCACATGTAAATTGTAGGTAGGAGGAGAGCTATGACACATGGGCCCAGAGCTAAGTTAGCTCTCTGGAGACAGCCTCAGGCATCTTGGAGGAATGACCCAAGAGTTTTAGGTTTCCCCAGAGTCTGTAGACAAGCAGGAACCACTCTACTTATCATTTCGTCTCTGGAAAAATGTTCTAACAGGTTTCCAAAGAGAGAAGTGTCTGTTTGGAAAGATAGGAACCCTGTCCCAGAGGTTCTGGAGGAGATAAAACTGGGTATGGTAAATAGAACACTTGAGAGGTGTGTGCAGGAGTTCCTTGACCATACAGTAAATTAGAAGTTTGTGTGGGCTACAGGAGACTGTGTCTCAAAACAAGACAGGAGGGGCAGGCTAGAGGATATTCAAATGAAGCAAAGTGATTCTTTTTCTAGTACTGGGTTCCATTAAATTTCTGTCCCATAACACCTTTAAAATTTGTTAGGCTATATAATTCCTTGAGTGCTGTTTTAACAGGCAGGAAACATTGTCTAGTAATGCAAGTAAAGTTTAGAAAACTTGTTAGTGACAGGTCTGTGTGTGTGAGAGAGAAACACACACACACACACACACAGTGAGAGAGAGAGAGAGAGAGAGAGAGAGAGAGAGAGAGAGAAGACCTTGTTTTGTGTTTATTGAGATTTTGCCAGAATGTGTATGTTCATCTCATGCAGTGCCTGCAGAGGCCAGAAGAGGGCAGCATCGCTCTTGTAACTGTGAGCTGCCAAGTTGGTTCTTGGAATCAAATCCTGATTTTCTGCTAGAACAGCAAGTTGTCTTAACAGGGAGCCATCTCCTCTCTCGTCCCCTACACTCAGCTTTTTACTGGGGATCTGAACTCATGTCCTCATGCTTGTACACTGAGTACTTTACCACCTGAGCCCCCATCGAGAGTTTTGAGGAACGATGTGAGCCAGGAGAGGGCACCCAGATGAATTCATCAGAGGGCTAGAGCTGCTGATGAAATGAGGAAAAAGCAAGGTTGAGGCATGGACCTGCTGGAGACCAAGCTGACAGTCTCACCTGGGTCCTGGTTGGCTGCAGGTGGAGTGAGACACCTGGGGGGGGGTCTAATATCACTTGATAAAATGGGAAAGTTGGGAAGAGATGTCAGGTGCCTAAGAGATGATGAGCTTGAGTGTAAGTGATACTCAATAGACTTTAGCTTTGGGTTCAAACTCAGTAGTTATGTGGCCCTCACCTATAACCCTGGTCCTATAGAGGCGACAGCAGGAGGATCCTGAATTTCAACAGAGAACATAACTGAAATAAGAAAAAAAATACTAGAAGATAATATAATGGAACCTTGGGCCAGACCTGACTCAGCTCCACCCTCTACACCCACTGGGAACCTCCAACCTGTTCTCTGTCTTGTACTTCCATCCAGTAAGTCCCCTGGACACACATATGCAGCAGCTGGCTAGAGAAACCTCCAAGGACCCAGAGTTAAGGCCCAGACTGCAGGAGCTGAAGTCAAAGGGGAAGCTGGTGGATTGTGGGTCCTCAGCCCAGAAACTACTGACTTTGCTGCAAAAGAACACTTTGCAGTCTGGAGCCCACATTGACTCCTATGACAGTTAAGACCATGTCCTGCCCCAGAGTCCCAACCAAAGCCAGCCTAACACGAATTTAACTACTCAGACACAGCCAGTAGAGAGTGGATGGCACTACCAGTCATCAGATGGCTTCTGGGGACTTGAGAGATAGGTGATGGGTACTGCAGTTCTCTATTCCCTGAAAGAGAACTTTAGAGCTGGGAAGCTGAAACACTGTACAGAGAGGCTGAGTGTCTTGTCTGTAGGGTGAGGAGGGTAGGATATGATGCGGAAAGTGGACCAAAGTCATCACAAAAATGCTCCTTGAATTTCTTGTTTGCTGCCTTCTTCCTCTGGTATCCACTGCTTCTCCCTTGGCTCTAGTTCAAATACATAGGTATCAAGGCAGATGCAATAGTGTGTAGGTTGTCCTTCATGAATGCCTGCTAGCCTCCTCTAGAGGGCACAGGGGTGACACCCCAGTTCCTTAGCTAGGATGTCCTGAGTACTAACTTACTGCTGTCACTTCACAGAGCATTGAGAGAGCTGAGTGCCTCATTCCATCCAGGCATACACAGTGGTCATTGTAGTTCCAAAGTCATCAAGATGGATCAACCAGGACGCCTATGCCTTTGTCACGCTTCTGTCCACACTGACTCACTTTCCTGCCATTTTCTTAGGGTCCTAGAGCTAGTCGATGAGTCTCCATGCTCAGGGCCCAACACAGCAGACAGCCCTCACCAGTGAGTGCTGGGATTTCCAGTTCTACCCCTGGCCAACCTGCCCATGCTCTACCAGGTTCTGGCTCCTGTGGTGACCTCTCTTGACACTGTCCCTGTGGCTCATGGTCTGCTGTTGGGAGGAGGAACAAGGATCCATGAAGAAAGTGCTGAGAGATTGGAGACTTTTACAGATCTCAATCATGATTGCATGCCTGGCTGCACACACACACACACACACACAGACACACAGACACACACACCACAGACACACACACACACACAGACACACACACACACAGACACAGACACACACACACAGACACACACACACACACAGACACACACACACAGACACACACACACACACACACACACACACACACACACACACACACACACACACACACTAGGGGCCACAGATCCAAGTCAGGCATCTTCCTTTCATTTATATTTTGAGGTGTGGTCTCTCTCTGACTCTAAACTCACCAGTTCAGCCAGACTGGGAGAGTGGCAGCCAGAGCATCCCAGGATCCCCCTGTCTCTATCCCACCCCCAGCACTGGAATTGCTGATTGTGTCACTACACCCAGCTTTTGACAACACAGCTGGAGATCTGAACTCAAGTTGTAATGTTGAGCACCAAGTGTTTTCCCAATGAGGCGTCTCCTGAAACCCCAAGACTTGCATGAGACCCAAAAGTGAAGAGGGGCAGCAGTAAGCAGATGAAATACCACTTTGTTCTCTGGAGAATTCAGATAGAGAGCCCAAACCAGACCTAGTGAGAGTCAAAGACTGGGACAGGTGAGCATAGACAGAATGTGGGTATAGAGAGAGTTCAGTGGATAAAGACTGCTATTACCAAATGGTCCCCTTGAGTTCCATCCCCAGAATCCTCATGATTGAATAGGGAACCAACTTGCCCAGGTTCCCCTGACCTTCACAATCATTCCCCATCCCCCAAATATAAATAGCACTATGTTTTAAAACTTCAAAGTGACACTAAGAAGCCCGAGGCAGGTAGATCTCGGTGTGAGTTCAGGGCAGCATGGTTTACAGAGTAAGTTCCAGGACACCTAGGGATGTTGCACAGACAAACCGAGTCCTGAAACAAACAAACAAACAAAAAAAACCCAAAATTTAAAATGGAGCTGGTCAGTGGGCTTTAATGCTAGCATTCTGGAGGGAGAGACAGGGGAATCTCTGAGTTTGAGGCTAGCTTGATGTACAAATTGAGTGCCATTACATCCAGGGCTACCCAGAGATACCACACAGACACCTCATTGGGAAAGTTTAAAAAATTAAATGGGAGCTGACCTTGAACTAGAGGCCAACATCCTGTCTCAGCCTCCTGACTGCTAGGAATATATTTATGAAGCAATAGTCCTATAACCTATAACCCCTAATGAAATAGAAACAGTCATCAAAAGTCTCACAACATAAAATCCCAGGGCCAGATGGTGTTAATGCAGAATTCTACCAGAACTCAGTCTATGAAACCTCTTCTTATAGGCCACATGTTCTACTGTTTGGCAAGACACTAATACTCATGCATTTCCAGATGTTAATACTGTTATATTAGAATTGAAGTTTCAATGGGAACTAGGCAGGACACAGACCCATTTATAGACACACTACACACACACATACACACACACACACACACACACACACACACACACACACACACACACACGACAATCAGTCATGATTCAACTAGCTGTGCCCAGTCTGAGGAGAGCCCTTAATGGTCAGCTGATGCACCATATGTAGGAGATCAATGGGAATACCAAGTTATTAAAGAGTGTGTTCATAAAATTAACCTTGGATTAGAGGGTGGAGCCATCACCTAGTGGACAGAAGTTATCTATACAAAGGATGGAGGAGTCAGGAATAGGGATAGAGAGACACACAGGAAGCAGTAGGGAGGGACTTAGATATATTGATTTGGGATAAGTGGAGAGATACTTCTCTTGTTGGACCACCACCCAAAATGGAAGGTCCACTAGTTGCTTCTGGGCTTTCTTGATCTAACAGGTTTTCAGCCTACATCTGACTCCAGAGTCTTTATTGGTAAGTAGAACAATAGTGTATAGTAGGTAATTACCAATACAGAGTCAGGTAGAAATATAAGGATATTTAATAGGGAAAAGCCTTACTTACAGAGCGAACCAGCCAGCCGGTGGTAGTCTGTACAGCAAGAAGCAAAGAGAAACCGAAACCGAAAACGCAGTCCCCCTACTCACTCTGACCACGCCCTCACAAGCCCTCAGGTACTCTTGTAGCCAGCCCCTAAGAAGGCGTGGCTACAGCTTCCCCTACAATAGTGTCTTAGTTACAACCTACATTTGGCATTTGTGGTCAAACTCGTGCAATTAGGACCAGAAATCCAGCTAGGCCTAGGTCTCAGAGGTGTGGTGTTGACTGTGCGTCCTTGGAGCAGTGTTGGTAGTTAAAATATTAGTAGATTTCGGTGCAGCTGCTAAGCTGACAGAAAAACAATTAAGGTCTCATAAAGGTGAATACATGGCAACTATTAAATTAGGAAAGTGGATGCAGGAGGACCAGAAGTTCAAGTCATCTTTGGCTATACAGGGGCCCCGAGGCCAGCCTGTGCTACAGGAGATCCTGTCTCACCAAACCAAAAAGCAAAGGCAAAATCAAAGAGCAGAAGAGCAAGGACTTGATCATGTTTTGTACATGATCAAGGTAACCAATGCTTCAAAATAACATTGGCTGTGAGATACAGCTGATGGACACAAGCCTGTGTCACATCAACAACTGAGCTGGCACAGCTGTGATCAGCCTTTTCCTTTTTCTTGAAGCTAAGCTGCTGTCACATCCAATCAGATGTTATCAGTTTAACACTTTAAATGGACCTCACAGGACCGACCCTGAACCAGCTATGTGACATAAGCCACAGAAAGCGGATGAACATTTACAAGAGAACAAATATGTTTTTTTCTGTCAATAAAACATTCACACCACTGAAGGCATCGTATGTCTACACAATCCACTAGCACTGGTTAGCAATTCTATCCAGCTAAATCATCACATGATGAAAGGCAGGCATGGGTACTGTCCAGCAAAGGGCACCAAAGCTGTACGTGCCAGTTCTCTATCAGAGATTAGATTTTTTGAAAGTCACAAAGGTAGACCCTTCCTCATCATCAACACCTGGGAAAACCAAGAAGGAGACTCAAGAGCTCTGTTGTTGGACAATGAAGGTTCTACTACCCACCAATTCTCCCCCAAGATGAAAAGTTTAAGATTGGAGGTGGTGACACATGTCTTGGGTGACACATGTGCCTCCCAAGACACATCTCAGGACTTGGGAGGTAGAGGCAGGTGGATCCCTGGGATGTCAAGGCCATCCTGGTCTACAGAGAAAGTTCCAGGATAACCAGGGCCACACACAGAGAAACCCCATCTAGAAAAAAAAGAAAAGATTGGATGAGGGAGTTTTATTTAAACTCAGGCTTGGGATAATCAAGAAAGACTGTCCTTGTCAATAAAATGTACCTGTTTTATTTTAAAGGGACTGTTGTTTGGGGATGGGTCTGTGAAGTGCTGCTCAGATGATTCTAATCCTAAGTTGTTTTGTCCATGGACAACTTTTTTGAGTCCTTGGACTACCAGTACTGATCTTTTGCTTCAAAACCATTATTATCCACACATCCTGTGCCTGATAACACAGTAGCTTTAGTACTATAATTGATTCACCAGTATAGATAAAAAATGAAAATATCCCATGAATGGACAGCTGCATTCAGACAGAGAGACAGAGAAGGTGAAGGACAGGGTGTGTTATGTCCCATCAAGGAAACATCTTTTCTTCCTCAAAGAACAGGCTGTTGTTAGACTTTTATTTATTCTGTTCTTGAATTCTTTCCAGCTGCCCTGTTCCATGCATAAGTGATATGCTGGAAGCTTTGCCCCAGCCCCTGGCTTCTATATACCCAAGAGTCTGGAATGTTATGGAGGAGTTTCCACCCAAACCCCCCTTCCCGAATCTCCCTCCAAACCCTGCTGCATCTCAGAAAGCCTGCCAAATGATAGCCAAACCCCAGAGATACTCAAGACCACTCCCACAGGGTATTTAAACTGCATCCCAGAGAACAGACTCATGGTTTTTCCAGTCTCCCTTCCCCATATATTCTCTGGGAGTCTGGAAGGCCACCCGGGTGCACTGTATCCATTAAACGTGGGCTTTTTCTAATTTGGGGTGAATTGATTTGGTACTGATTTGAATTGCTGCATTGGCAGAGAGGGTAATCAGGTATAGAAACTGTTCAATAACATAACCGTTCAAAAGAATGGCATCTGACTGTTACCTCTGCCCTTGCCAGTCATGACTTTTGAACTGCCAGGAAGATCCTAAGATAACCACATAGCAGGAGGCTTTCTGCTAGATCACAAAGACACAGTTGTGCCCTTAAGACACTAGATAGCCAGGTGGTGGTAGCACATGCCTTTAATCTCAGTAGTGGGGAGGCAGAGCCAGTCAGATTTCTGAGTTTGAGGCCAAACTCACTCTGGTCGACAGAGTGAGTTTCAGGACAGCCAGAGTTATATACAGAGAAACCGTGTCTTGAACCCTACCCACCCCCAATTAAAAGAAAAAATAAAGATCATCCCATGTAGCCTGTCAGTCCTTAAAATAGGAATCCACATGACTTGTGGTATACACAGAAAAAAAGGAGCTGAACAAAAAAAGAAGAATAAAAGAAACACTGAGGTACATGGAATCAGTGGGCCAGAGTTTGCGAGATCAGAGGGATGTGTTCAAGTTCATATACATGTATGGAAATGTCACTGTGAGATTTCTTACTCATGTGTAGTTAATATAAGCTAATGCATACTTTTCACTGTGAAAAAGGGACACATAAAAGTGGAAATGACATAAACAGAGAATATAAAAATAAAAGTGGGAGATTATAAAGAAAAATGAGAGTTAAGTACAGTCATTCCAGAAACCAATAAATTATTAAATAAATGTGAAGGCCACAGCCTCAGAAGGGAACTCATTCTGCAGAGGTTAAACAGCTCTGTAAAGTCCTTGTGCAGCTCACTCGAGTAGAGATCCACCAATCAACAGCTACCACACTGTATGGCGAGAAACCATCCCCAGGGCATTCTGTATATGGCCAGGTGTCTATCATTTCCTACAATTTCTCCTTGTGACAGCAGAGTAATAAATGGACTAACCATGTCTAGGCACAAACCACACTGATTTCCTCAGTTTCTGCTCTCAAGGACAGGGAAGGCATGGTAGCAGGAAAGGCAGGTAGCTAGGGCAGTAGGAACCTGAGGAGGCTCAGCTCCTCCTGGGGGACATGATGGCAGCAGCAGCAGCAGGCAGCGGCCAGCAACCAGCAAGGATGTCTCCTCGGGCAACATGGAGAGGAGGTCGGGCGACCTAGCAGCCACCTCTCCGCTGACATCGAGGTCCTTGGTGCCTTGGGACGCCACAGGCTGAGGGATGAGAGCTGGAAAGGCCGGGACTCCAGACTCGAGGCAGGCTTAAGTAAGGAGTCTACAAGGCTCGTCTTATACATACTCAAGAGAATCCACTCCATTCTCATTAGACTCAGATTATTGAGAATGGATGGTGGTCTCTGGTTAACGTTGGGATGCTGTGGTAGCTAATCTTTGTTGTGATCTTGGATAATTACAAATTAACTGAAATCCAGACACCTGAGAAGGATTTTCCTTGGTTGAATTATTGGAGGTGGAGACTCTACCTAAAACTGGATCCTATGAGTCGCAGATCCACCCTAAATCTAGGCCACACCTTCAGCTGGCAGCCCATATAGAAGGACACAGAAGAAGGAACCTGTGTGTTTTCTGTCTGCTTGCACTCACTCTCACTGGCAAGTTCATCTAGTCTGAGCTCTTTCTTAACTGTTGTTAGGACTGACGCCATCTGAATTTCAATGGGGAATGAAAATTGGAAGCTCTCTAGGATCTCCCTAGGACTCCAACACCAGATTGGGTATGCTAAGTCACCCAGTGTCTTAGTTATTGTTCTATGGCTGTAAGAGACACTATGACCAAGGCAGTTTATAAAAGAAAAACATTTAACTGGGAACTATCTTACAGTTTCAGAGGGTTGGCCGATTATCGTCATGGCAGAGAACATGGCAACAGCAATCATGGCACTATAAGCTTGCATCCTGAACAAGGCATGGTGGCACAATCCTTTAATCCCAATTTGGGAGGCAGAGGCAGGCAGATCTCTGTGAGTTCAAGTCCAGCCTGGTCTAAAGAGCTACTTCCAGGACAGCTAGAGCTGTAACAAAGAGATAACCTAACTTTAAAAAAAGAAGAACCCAAAAAAGCTGGGCCTTAGTGACACACACCTTTAATCCCAGCACTCAGGAGGCAGAGGCAGGCAAGATCTCTGTGAGTTCAAGGCCAACCTGGTCTCCAGAATGAGTGTCAGGATAGGCTCCAAAGCTATACAGAGAAACCCTGTCTCGAAAAACCAAAAGAAAAATAAAGGACATCCTGATCTGGAGACAGGGGGTGGGGAAGAGGGAGAGGTTGGGCCTGGCCTCTACTTTTGAAATCTCAAAGCCCATCCCCAGTGACACATCTCCTCCAACAATGCCACACCTCATAATCCTTACTAAACACGAACTTGGAACAAGAAATGAAAACTCAAGCATGTATACCCCTACTGGGTACCTGTGCTCTCATGCACATAAATGCATAGAAGCCCTCAGTATCCCAGAAGATAGTGAGTTGATAGATTGAAAATGTGCAAGAAAAAAATGTTGCTGGGTGGTGGTGGTCCTGCATTTAATCCTAGCACTTAGGCAGAGGCCGGCAGATCTCCAAGTTCAAGGCCAGTCTGGTGTACAGAGTTAGTTCCAGGACAGACAGAGCGATGCAGAGAAACCAAACAAACAAACAAAACATGGACCAGAATTGTCTATAGAGAAAATCACCCTACCCATAGCTGTGGGTGATGGAGCCTAATCAAGGCATTCTGTTTTCTTCATGATCTCCAAAAATTGCTCAGCTTCCTTAAGTTATGAAAGAATAGAAATTGATTGTGGTAGAATATTATTTTAAAGGTGTGTGAATTTTGCTTATGCTGCAATGTTTTGAAGAGTGAAACTGTAATCTCTGCCTGTCTAAAACACCTGATGGTCTAATAAAGAGCAGAATGGCCAGTAGCCAGGCAGGAACAGGATGGGCAGCGCTGGCAGACAGAGAGTAGAAATAGGAGGACAAATGAGGAAAGAAGGAGAACGAGAGAACAAGAAGAGGAGGATGTCAGGGGCCAGTCACCCAGCTACCCAGCCAGTAAGAAGGAAAGTAAGACATACAAAAGTAAAAGAAGGAAAAAAAAAAACAAACCAGACAGAAAAGATAAAGGGGATAATTTAAGATAAGACAAACTAGCAAGAACAAGCCAAGCTAAGGCTGGACATTCATAAGAAATAATAAGACTGCCTGTGGTTTATTTCGGAGTTGGGTGGCAGGCCCTCAAAAAAGAGCCAAAATAGAAAAAAAGTATGACACACACACACACACACACACACACACACACACACACACACACACACACACACCATTATACAACATGAATTCTTGTGTTTCTGGAGGTTGGCAAGTCAAGATTAGGCACCAGTAGATAGTGACTGGAGTGAGGGCTGCTTTCTCCATCTACTATGGTTCTATGTTGTGTTTTCCCACAAGGCTGGGAGAAGAATTGAAGTCAGTCCTTCAAGTTTTGTGTGTTTGTTTGTTTTACAAAACATGGTATCTCTGTGTAGCTTTGTAGACCACGCTGGTCACGAACTCATAGAGATGCACCTGTCTCTGCTTCCCAAGTGCTGGGATTAATGGTGTCTGCCACTACCACCCGGCAAAAATTTTGTTTTCATTTTAATTTGCATTGCTGCTTTGCCTGCATGTATGTCTTTATGAGGGTATAGGATCCCCTGGAACTGGAGTTGCAGACAGTTATGAGCTGCCATGGGGTATGCTGGGTATTGAATGTAGGTCCTTTAGTAAGAGCAGCCAGTCCTCTTAACCACTGAGCTATTGCTCCAGACACCCTCCAAGATCTTTTTAAAGACAGCATATTCTAACTCTGCAAACACTAGACTCCTATGAATGGAATGTTTCCCCCTCTAAGGCCCAAATTCTCCTCAAAAGGTCCAATTCCTGAAACTTAAAGCTAACCTCCAAGCTTAAGGAGCCTTTCCAGTCGCTGCAAGAGTGCTGCTTATCTTCAGAACCCCAGCAGTAAAACAACCAAGAGAGTTCATGGTCATGAAGGAGCTGGGATTTGGATTCCCCAGCTCAGCATGGTAGCTAAATTCCGATGAAAGGCCTTGAAGAAACTTGAGGATGAACCCTTAGATGGAACCCCAGAAGTGGACACAGGCCATAAACCTCCTAAAACAAGCATATCCCTGCACACTAGTGTCAGCAACCACGACTCTAGTAAACCCTTTCTCCACATGTGCAGGAGTGATAAGGGCTGGCACTACGAGTTTATCATTTGAGTTTGTTTTTATTTTATGTGTGGGACTTGTCAGGTCCCAAGGAAACTCCATTTCCCCAAACTCCAGAAGGGCAAATGGCGATCTGCAGTGCCTGGTAGCATAGCAAAGTGCACGCTGGCCTTCAGGTCCCTCAGTGTCATAAGTACTGTTCCACATTGCAGAATCCATGCATCTTTCAAGCCTTTTCTCCTCCTCCCCTTCCCTCACCTCCTTCCAGCTCACAGCTTCCTTCTCCTCAGCTATTCACTCTGTGATAAGGTTAATAGTTTGCTTCCCCTCCCTTCCTCCCTTCCTCTGTCCCCACCTTTGTCTTTGTCTCTGTCCCCCTCCTCCCCTCTCTCCCTCTCTCTCTGTTTTTTCTCCCTCCCCCCCTCCTCTTGGCTCCTGTTTCTATCCTGGACTGGTTGGGTCTGCTGGCCATGTTCAATCTACTACTTTCCCTCTCTGTTCTGGAGTCTTCCAGATGCCTTTGGATGTTGTCTTTCTCTCTCATATTTACAATGAACACCTTACTCTTAACTATATTATGGAGTGATCTTGTTGTCAGTTTATCTGTGCGTGTTTTACCTACATGTATGCATGTGTACCATGTGCATGCCTGGTGCCTGTGAAGGCCAGAAGACGGTGCTGGATTCTCTGGAACTGGAGTTACAGATGGTTGTGAGCCATCATCTGCATTCTGGGATTTGGGCCTAGGTCTGCTGCAAGAACACTTAACTGCTGAGCCACCTCTCCATTTCCATAGCACCAGATACTTCAGCACAAGTTTTGGGGCCTCCCAGCACTCAGTCACTTCCTGTTTTTAAACCCTAAAGATTCTTTTCAGGCTTAACAGAGGATCATTATAAAGGATTTGTTTCCAGAACCAACAGGGTAGCTCACAGTTACAAGGGAGATGATGCCCTCGTCTTGTGTCTGCAGGCACTGCATGTGACGAACATACAAATTTAGGCACAATAACCATGAACACAAGATCTCTCTCTCTCAGTCTCCTCCTCTGTCTTTGTCTCTGTCTCGTTCTCTCTCTCTCTCTCTCTCTCTCTCTCTCTCTGCCTCTCTCTCTCTCTCTCTCTCTCTCTCTCTCTCTACACACACACACACACACACACACACACACACACACACACAGGAAATCACGCACACACACAGAGACCTGTCACAAATAATCTTTCTAAACTTTACTTGCATTTCTAGACAATGTTTCCCAACTGTTAATAAACAGTGGTTTGTCTTCATTCATACAGGGCATACCAGGAAACGACCATTGACAGCCATGGACCAAATTTTCCTTGCCTGTGTAGATTTGGGCTTCTCTTGTATTCTGGGTGACAGAGGCTTTTTCTGGATGAGCACAGCATCTCTCCAGGAGAAAATAGAGAGGACACAGGAAAAGAAATCCAGTGATCACAACAATCTCATGAACAAGATGATGACCCATCTAACAGCAAAAGCACACCTTGATTCCTTGGGAGCTTCAGACAGCAACCTTAGTCCATAAACCCCTCTCATGAAAGTATTAAACCACATTGAAATGTCAAATGATAGCCTAAAACTCCTACGGAAGTGGTTGTATGCACTTTTAGACCCAGCGCTTGGGGGATAGCAGAGAAGAAAAAAGAGGTTAAGAAAGAGATTGTTACAGTCCATTCTCAGCATGAGGTGACTAGAGTTGATCACAGTGACAGACAAGCAGGCTGCTCCTAGACCCTCTTCCCTAGCTAGTCACTAGCCCCTCTTTGTTTCGGAAAGTTACAAGTGCTGTGCTCATTAATTTAGCTGGTTCAGATTAGTGAAGCTGGCAATCAGAAGGGGCCGGACTCAAGTCTCAAATTATTTATTGGATGAGGATTTTGTCCTAGGCAAATGATATGGAGAATTAGGGCCATGCAAGTCCTGCAAGCCTACAGGAGAGCAGGAATATCTCTCAATAAGTTTTTAAATCAACACTGTCTGGAGCCAATCAGGACTTTGGCCATTTGTTTTATTTTATTTTTTCAAGACAGGGTATCTCTGTGTCCTGGAACTCACTCTTGTAGACCAGGCTGTCCTCCAACTCCCAGAGATTGCCTTCCCCTGCCTCCTGGGTGCTGGGATTAAAGGCATGTGCCACCAATGCCCAGCCCCACCTTGGTCATTTATGCCTTTTCTCTGTGCTGGCATCTCTTTTGCAGAATTGTATATTGAAAACCTCTTATTTTGACTAGTCTCTTGGGATTTTTTATTATCTGGTTTACAAAAGGAGTAGAAGGATCTTCCAGACTATAATGTGTTCATGGCGAGCTGGGGTAAATGAGAACTTGTCACAAAACAAAATACAATACAGAAAAAAAAGGGCTGGGGTGCTTAGTCAGATAGCCCAGTCAGTGAAGTTCTTGCCCTGTTGAGTCTGAACCCTTGAGCCCACACAAAAAACATTAGGTGTGGCTGAGTGATGGTGTTGCTTGCCTTTAATTCCAGCACTCAGGAGGCAGAGGCAGGCAGATCTATGAGTTTGAGACCAGACTAGTCTACACAGAGAGCTCCAGGACATCAAGGACCACACAGAGAATCCCTGAATCAGTGTGTGTGTGTGTGTGTGTGTGTGTGTGTGTGTGTGTGTGTGTATCTCTACTTAGAGAGAGACAGAGAGAGAGATAGAGAGCCAGAAAAAGGGGGACTCTGTGTCTTGAAAAACTATTTTTAATAAAATGAAGGTGATATAGTACTTGTAATCCCATCATTGGGAAGGCAGTGCAGATCCATGGGAGTTCCTGGCCAGCCAAACTAGCCCATTTGTTGAGCTTTTCTGGGCCAGTGAATGAATCTGCCCTTTGATAAACATTTTAAAGATGGATACACAGAACTACACAAATTGTCCTCTGGCCTTCACAACCAACCCTGCCTCTCACCCTCATGCTACACATATGGACAGATACATCTGTAATTACGCAGTGGAAAAAAAGGGGGAAAGGGAAGGAAAAAATCCTTAAAAGAAAGCAAGCATATGGTGATACATTTCTATCGTTAAAAACTCAATTTTATCCAAAAACCATTTTATTTATTATTTTCATGTGTATGGGTGTTTGCCTGTATGTATGTTTTTATACCAAATGTGTGAAATGCACAATAGATGCCGGAATAGTGCTGTGGATGCCCTGGAACTGAAGATACAGACTGTTGTGAGCTGGTTTGTGGATGCTGGGAATTGAATCCTGGTCTTCTGAAAGAGCAACCATGTGCAGTTTTTCAGAGCTTTGGAGACTCAGTTTACTGAGTGTGCCGTCGGGAGGAAGCGGGGGTGCAGTGTGGTGGAGGCTTATATTGAAGGAGCTCCTCCCCTGCTTGGAGGTCTAGTGACAAAGGGGACCCTCACGGCTGTGGCAGAGGCAAGAGGCAAATGTTTTGAGTACACAGGAGGCTAGGGAAGTTTCTCTGAAAGAATGCTGGGATGAAGTTCCCATAAGCAGTTGTGCAAAACCAGGGCGCTACTCTTGGGGCAGGATGGCCACCAAGGTGAAACCAGATTTTGGTTCATGCTATGCCAGAAACACAATAAACCGAGAAAGGGATTGAATCTTAAAACTATGGTATATCCGGAGAGCCAGCAGTCCAGGAAGAAAGCAGATTAATTATCTTAGAAGCATGTATTCCATCTCATTTCCAGCCAGAGAGAAGGCGATACGGCTGGCAGGAAACACAGACAATTATCCTGGAACTCCATTTTGCCTCCATTTAGCTACATTTCCGAGAGGTGATACCTGTTTTTGTTTCATTATGTTTTGCACTCTTTCCTCATCTGCGGATGTTTGCACTCAGGCACTTCTTGAAACTCGGAGTCTACTGATCTTAACATTGTAGTCCTTCATAGGTGGCTGGGCTGGCAAGTTAAAACAAGTGAGAGTGTGTCCATGCTAAGCCAATAATATGTGTATTTTGGTTCCTTTCTACAGTATGGAGTACAAGTGTGTCTTCTAATTCAGAATATGAAAGTGTCTCATCTGTCCACAGTCATTCTTCATTACTAGTAGTAGCTCTGAGATCTGTGTCTTATGAAAGACATGCACCTGGTTGTCAGAATGGCTTCTTACTTGCAAGAGAATTCTCTAGCATGTAAAGATGCATGTATGTAAAATAAATACAAATTAAAGCTATTTTTCAATTCCATATCATCCCAGTCAAAAGGATTATCACCAAGAAATAAATGACAAGTGTCACTGATGAGACAGTAGTGTGGTGCAGTTACTATAGAAATAAGATTTTGAAAACATAATTAACACTCTCATTATTTGCATATGATATAAGTCCATATGTAGAAAATTCTGAGGTGTTCAAGTACAAATAAACTAAAAGGCCCATTTCTGTCTTCATAATACTTCTATAAATCTAAAATTTTTAAAAATAAAAGTCTTTTTTGAGAAGTAAAAAAAAAAAAGATGTATGTACCTCAGAGCACTCCCTGTGTAGCAGGAGCAGCTGTGACTTGCAGTGGGAATTTCTGAAGCATTCCTTTGTCTGAAACTAACACAATAATAAACGTTTGAACCAGAGTGGGAAAACAGTCTCATTCTCTGTAACTTCTTGGATTTACTTTTGGAAAGCCTGTCACAAGTGACTCCATTCTTACTGTTGCTTTTGTGTCCGGGTCCCCTGAGGACACTGTCCTCCAATTGTAACCCTTCTTATCCAAGTGCTGGGGTTGCAAAGAAGCAACACCACACCCAGTGTGACATGATTCTGAGTCTGACACCTTTCCACATGTCTGAAGAATGTTCTCTGAAGATACTGTTGATTGACCTCAGTGGTTTGATCTTATCTCTCTTCCCCAGGTTGTCCCAGTTGGGTTGATCTGATTCTATGTTGAGTGTGGGAACAACTGAACTATGTGAAGGAATCAATGCCAATAAAACCTTTATGTCCAGTTTAGGCAAGGAGGAGGTATAGAAGGAATGGGCTCTTAGGCCTATCTGGAGTCTATTTTTTACATTTTGTTTTCTTGTGGGTGATAGTCTAGCATCTCCAAAAACACCAATGAGGTTCCCCATTACAGGTTGTGCCTCTGCAGAATGTCTGCAGACAATAGCCATATAATTCTTTAACTACTTAAAAATAAACTTTGGACGAATAAGGGAGAACAGTGTTAATGATCACACATAGGTGTAGTAAGTGGATTATGTGTCCAGAAGCAAGGTATGTTTTTTGGCAAGGTGAAGACATTCAGAACAGCATTTTAAAAGCAGGGCTGCCAAAATGGCAACATGGTGGTTTTGTTTGTTTTTAATTCTGATTGGTGTTGGTTAAAATAATAATAGAAACACCAAAAGAATTATATTGGCCATGATGAATTTTGTATAAAAGTGAACACATGTTGATCATTCTATATGAATTAATTGTCTTTAACTGTAAACAAGTTCAGACATAAACCTCTACACACAGATACATGAGGTATTAAATGTACCTGGAAATACTTACTTATAAAAGTCGTTATTTTTTAAAAGTGGTTGTTTACAGATGTTAACATAAACAAATTGGACTTAATGACCATTGACTCAAGACTGGGTTTCCTAAGTAGTTAAATTCTGACAAACCTAACAAAAAGGATAAGTAATTGCCTTAATTATTCTTTAAGGCATTTTTGCAAATGCTGAGAGCAATTAATGTCTTACAAGAGCTCCCTGTTTTAAGCAGAGCGAGCACTGGCTTTTAGGTTGTGTGGATGTACTTAATCTTGACCTAAGGAATCCCTAGAGCAGCCCAGGACCCAGCACCGAAGGCCTTGTGCATCTCACTTTGACCCTTTGCCACTCATTCAGCTTCCTGGTTTTGCCCTCCTATTTTTTCCTTTCTTTTTCACTTTGAAAAACACAGTCATTTTATCCTATTTTACCATACAGAAACCCTTCATTATCTAAAATATTCCCTTTCATTGGGCATGGTGGCACATGCCTTTAATCTCAGCACTGGGTAGGAGAGGCAGGTGGACCTCTGTGAATTTGAGGCCACCCTGGTCTACTCAGTGTGTTACAGAACAGCTATGTAGCTATGTAGAGAGGCACCATCTTAAAAACAAATAACACAAATAAATGAAATATTCCCTTTCTCTTTTTTCCTGGCAAAGTATTCTCATACTTTCTTTCGAAAATTCTCATGATTGTTTGGAGAAGGGAGCCAGTAGAGCCACTCTTCCCTATGTGGTGAGGTGGTATTGCTGCTGGCTGGTTCAAAAAGATTCTTGGATGTGAGCATGGCTCAGAGCTCCAGTAACTGCTCTGCTCAGGATTGTCATTCGGAAAATGGATGTGCTGGGTCTGAAAGGGGCTCACAAGACATAACAGTTGTGTCCTCCACATGATGGACAAGGAGTGGGGATGTCAGGGTGGACTACAGATCCATCTTACTAGGAGTAGGTAGGGCTGAGGCAGGGATGAGCCCTCTGTGAAGGCCCTACTGAGCCAGGAGGTATGAGCACATAGCAAGTGGCCAATACATTTCCTCATGTCGTGGTAACCCCAAACCATAAAATTATTTTTATTGCTACTTCATAACCGTGATTTTGCTACTGTTATAAATAACAATGTAAATACCTGATATTTCCCATGGTGTTAGGAGTCCCCTGTGAAAGGGTCATTCAATCATACTCCTGGGGGCCCTACTCACAAGTTGAGAACCACTGTCTTTAGCAGGTGCATTCAGGCAACCAGGCTGGGAATCGGGGACAAACACTAAGACCTGAAGGAAACAGGAAGCAGATGGCATGCTTCACAAGGATGGGGCCAAATGTGCCATGCCAGAGTTGCTCATCTGTGGTATTCCATGGGGTCACAAGGAAAATGATGGGTACCCCTTCCACTGTCACATTCCACTCCTTGGCCTTTGGTTTACAATTATTCTGGAGCCACCAATGAGTTGCCTTCCAAGGTCTGCTGCCCAGATTGAGGGCAGATAGCAATGTCTACTTAATGCTACTCAGAGATGGGAGCCATTCCAGACACTCCTGACCCTGTGGTACCAAGTGAGAGGAAAGAGAGCAAGGTTGGGCTTATATCACAATATTAAAGGTGGGGTGTTTGAGGCTTAACCCTTTGTCTTTTACTGGATCAGGTCTTTCTAATGGGGAAAGAAGAGGCTTTGCTGGAACTTGAGCTTGGGAACACAACACTGTGATGTAGGGATCTCGAATAGGAAACACAGTTCTCAGGACATCACATCTTCCTGCACAAAAGTGCCATCTCAGTACTGAAGACCATAGAGCCTGTAACTGGGTAACAGCAGAGAGGGAGCAGTTTATATGTGTGCTGCATACAAGTCATAGAATTAAAGCCAGATCTTCTTCCTTCCTGATCTACAAGTGAAGACACCGGCTTAGAGTGGAGAAGGGACACACCCAGTACCCCATGGCTAGGGGCTGGAAAGGGGAGCGGGCAGGGGAGGAATCACATGTGGCTGATACAATATCACTTCCCAGTGTTGGTGTCTGCCTCCTCTCTGTGACAGTAGATAGACACACCATCAAACAGAGCTTACATGAGTGTTGGGAGTGGGAAGGTCAGGGACTCACATGCTTCTCTCTTCTGCAGGGCTCAGGGAAGGTGTGCAGGCAGGTAGAGCTGTCTCTCCCGGATGCCAAGACTTGACACCCAGCAGTCTCCCATGGCTCCTTATCACATCCGCCAGTACCAGGGTGGAAATGGAGAGCAGAGGAGAGGAGGAGAGTGGGGAGGACAACATGAGGAAATGGGATGGTCAGCTTGGGGGAAGGTCAGTGAGAGAGAGCAAGGAAAGAAATATTTTGAAAGAGGGAGATATTACGGGATGATCAAGGAACCTGGCACTCAGGATCTGCCCAAATCTATAAGGATGGCCCCAGATAAGATGCCAAGCAATAGTGGAGGAGGTACCTGAACTGGCCTCCCCTGCAATCAGATTGAGGTCTCCCTCAATTGTCATCATAGAAACTTCATGCAGTAAATGACAGAAGCAGATGCAGAAATCTACAATTAACCACTGTACAGAGCATCTGGAGACCAGTCAAAGAGAGAGGGGACTGATAATATGAGCAAAGGGGTCAAGATCAGGGTGGGAAAAACCACAGAAACAGCAGAACAGAGCTAGCAGGATCTCACTGTCTCCAGAGAGACAGTTGGGAAGACTGCATAAGACCAAACTAGCCCCACACAGCTGAATGCAGTTGACAGTGGTGTGGCTTGGGCAGTGTGTAGGGGACCGCTGGCAGTGAGAAAAGGATCTATACCTCATCCTCGTGCATAACCTGGATGTCTGGAGCCCATTCCCTATGGAGACATACCTTGTTCGGCCTAGACACAAGGGTGACGGTCTTGTTCCTGCCTCAACTTGGTGATTGGACAGACTTCTTGGACTACCCATGGGAGGCCTAACCCAGTTTGAGGAGAAGATGCCAGGAGGGGTATGTAGAATAAGGGGAATGCAGGAGGAGGGGTGCTAGAGGGAACTTGCATTGGTATGTACAAAACGATGAACAGATTTAAACAACAACAACAACAACTTCTTGGAACAATGCATTTTATTTCTAACAGAATAAACATAACAATAATTTTGGGGGAGATGTTAGTAGAAATGATGAAGGTTATTTTCATTTCTCCTTGTGCCGGGCCGTCTGCCTAGTCTCAAGCTGCAGAGAACAGAGACAATAGGTGACCCAAGTGCTAACAAGCTGGGATCATCTCCTCATCAGCCCAACAACTGCATCTACTCAGCAGTAATAAGCTTCCCAAAAGCCTGGCATGCTGGGTCCTGTCAACCACCTAGCATCCAGAGAGGATGACCCCAGTGTTATCAGCAACATCACCCTGTCTCACTCTCCTGGTTTTGCTCACCAGGATGCTCCTGCAGAGATGGTCAGGACTTCCAATGGCTACCTTGTCCTTCAATTAACTTTGTGTTTCTTTATCACTATACTTGCTTTGGTGTGTGTGTGTGTGTGTGTGTGTGTGTGTGTGTGTGTGTGTGTAGACATGCTCACATGTAATATGTTTACACTTGTGTGCTTGTGCATCTGTGTCCTTGTACACATTCTCGTGTATTCTCAAACTTTGATCAAAGTAGCATATGTATTCTTTCAAATGTCAACTCGCAGATGCTGTTACAGCTTGTGTTTTCAACACAGGCTTTCTCCAGGTCAACAAGGTGGATGCACCTGTAGCCAATAGTGGTGGTGGTGGTGCATGCCTTTGATTGAAACAATTGGGGGTCATGCCAGTCTGGATATAGAGACAGGGCCAAAGAGCGGAAGCCTGTCTAAAAATGAATGAATAAATAACAAAACAATAAGGATATGCACCTTTGTCTCTATGTCCAAGTGCTTGGTAGCAAGCCTCAGCAGGCCTGCTGCTTCTTTCCCATGATTGCTGGGGAATGTACTCATATCTAAAAGGGAACGAATCACTCAGTGGGCCGACAGACACGTTGCCAGTCCTCTTGTGATTCTGAATCTCGCCCTGGTGTGAATTTCATTCTTGACCAGCCACCCAGTCATCCTCATTGTGGAGACCAGGTCCAGGAGAAGCAGCTCTCTATGTATGACATTTTTTCAGGGACATTGCCTGGGTGGCCCAGGTTTGAAAGCTGTTCGTTTCTTTATTATGATAAATGGGAAAGGGGGAAAGAAATAAGGAAGAACAAAAGTATGTCAGATGGGTTTAGCAGGGCAAGCCTCCCTCCACCCCAATCACAAACTCACCTAACCAACCCAGTTGTGGCCTGAGTTGAAGCAGGGACTGCAGTAAATCAGATGCACTAATGACACGGAGCTGGTAGAGAAGGACCACAAGGGGGCAGCACAACATCAGAGAGTCTCACAGCTTCAAGAGCTGGCTGCATTCTTACTTATTGACACAGGCTGGGTTCCCCATAGCCTCCAAACCTCCCTTCACACACCTCCCACATGATCAATACTTACCGAACAGCTCCTCAGTGCAGTGCACAAGGGATGAATCAATGCTCAGGCCAATTCCTGATGTGAGTCACACAAAATATTCACTGTGCATCTGGATGCTCCGTTTTCATTGCTCCATTTGAACGGTATTCAGATTCACAAGGAATATGCGGTTGTGATGGGATGCCATGTCATTGTTTTCTTAGATATGGGCATTAAGGTTTGAGAGTAGGGATTGTTTATTTAAAATAGTGTCATTCCTCCCACACTGGCTTCAATCTTTGTGTTGGAACATACCTTGACTGCCTGATCCTCTTGTCTCCAACCCCAATACCAGGCAAGCTCCACCTGGTTTGATTTTGTGCTGGGCAAGAACCCAGGAACAAGAACCTATGTGCACGATGGACACACCGACACTAGTCCTGCTGTTCACCTTCAGTTTTTAAAGAGAGAGATCTCACACTGCAACCAAGCTAGATTACTGTTCCTATATCACCCAGGATGGCCTTGAGTCTATGGCTACTCTCCAATCTAAGCCTCCACAGTCCCGGGATTATCGGCACACACCCTCACCCTGGCTCTGGCATCTAGTTTAAGAAAAATCCACCAAGTGTCTAGAAAGGGCAAATGTGAGAGAGTGAGACCCCACAGGTGAGGAGACTAAACCTTCAAACTGTGGGGGTGAGGCTCCATCTTCCTAGGGTCATCAGCTGCACATGTGGACATGTACTGGTGTCCTTCCATCTGTCCCACGGAGCTGCATAGACAGTTAGATGAGACCAGTCTGAGGGCTGCTACTCGGAACAGGCCTTCAAAGATACCTGGCTATACAGGTGACAGTCCTGGGGTGCTGAACACTGACCCGAGTGTCCTCAAGGTGGCATGGGATGGTTACAGCCTCCTTTACCTCCCTCCCATCCAGGTCACAGCTCACCAGCTTAGAAGAAGTGTGGCATCCTGCTACAACTCATGTTTGTGGTACTTCAAAAGACTCTGAGTAGAATGTCTGGTCATGAAACAAAAGCTAAAGAAAACAGGAGAAAATGCAGGGTCGGTGGTGCTGATCTGTAATTCCATAGGGATGATCCAGAACTCCAGGTATTCCTCAGCTACATATCGAATCCCAGACTAGGCTGAGATACAGGTGTGACTCAGCTGGGACACCTATTGCCCATCATGAAGGAAGCCCTGAGTTTGGTCCCCAGGATAAAATAAACCAGGCTTGGTAGAGAATTCCTGGAATCCCTACATTTGGCACATGGAAGCAGAAAGATTAAAATTTTAAGGATATCCACAGTTACACACATCATTTAAAAACAAAACCACAAAACCCACTAAGATTAGGTGCACACCTGTAGCTCAAACACTCAGCTGGCTGAGGGTAGGGCGTTGCCAGTCCTTGGCAGTCTGTACTACATACAGAAAACCTGTGTCTATGTAAGAGGAGAGGAAAAAAGAAAGGATTTCTCATTTGAGAGGACTGATATTTATGTCACTGTTTAGTTTAAGAGTCACAAGCTTTGGAAAAGAGAAGGAAATACCATGAGTATAGATAGGATCTAGACAGTATTTAGGAACAAAAGGTAAGGCAGGACTGGAGAACTGTACATAAGCTCTGTGTGTGTGTGTGTGTGTGTGTGTGTGTGTGTGTGTGTGTGTGTGTGTGTGTGCAGGACACATCCATGACCACATGGGGTTTATGTGTATGTGTGTGTGTTCTTGTCTGTCTGTCTGTGCTCAAACTTTGAGCAAACTTAATAGACCCAAAATATTCATCCAGTGCTTTTACAACTTAATTATTTTGTTTATTTCTTCACACAAGGAATCTCTGTGTACACCTGGCTGTGCAGGAACTCACTCTGTAGCCCAGGCTGTAGACAAGACTCACAGAGATCAGCCTGACTCCACCTCGAATCCTGGGTTTAAGGGGTGCTCCACTACCAAGGGCTTCCACCTTAAAATTCAAATCAGGTGTCTCACTGATCTAGGCCAACAGGGAACCTATTCCTGCCTCTCTTTTACACAGGCCTAAGATGACACAAGGATGCTGCCACAGCCTGATTTCATGACTCCTGTGTCCATATCTCAGATTTCAAATATTCAGAATGTGCATGTTTTTTGGGAGATGGAGTGACACTCAGCCTGGAACTTCCTACACTGTCCTGGACAGTTCCTACTTAACAGGGCAGAGTGGTTCAGATCCAGAAATTCGGCATTGGGGAGTTAGACAAGAAGAGGATCCTACTCAAGGTCATCGTTGCTTACAGAGCAGTCTGCCTGGGACAGATGAAACCTTGACTAAACCACAAATGCTCACAGTGTCAAGTGCACCTGAGGAGGACTGAGGCAGCAGCACCGCACGAATACAGTCAGCTTGATCTACACACAGACTTTCAGTCTAGCCTGAATTGCAGGGCAAGACTCTGTGTGAACCCTAACCAACAAGGAAAAGAGTTTGTGGCAATGCTATTCCAGTTAACCAAAGTGGACAGAACCAAATGTCAGAAAATAAAGTGTTAGTGTGCATGTGACATCTTAGCACAACTGTCAGGGAAGGAAAGCCAATTTCTATCTTGGATGGTAGACAGAATGTGTCCCTTAGCATACTTCTGTGAGTCTGTTATTATTAAGGTGGGTGATCAAGGTTTCATGTTTGTTTGCTTGGTTTCAGTTGCATGTATCTATTCCAGTCAATTGTATTTTGCTTTATGTCTGCATTTGGTTTTGCTGTTTATGGACTTCTTCAGGGTTTAGTGATATATGTTGTGGGGGGGGGATGCAGTTTAAGACAGAGCCGCTCACCTGCCTGGCACTTGTTCTTGTACAAGCAGAGACACACAAAGAGACAGAGATGGAGTCAGGGAAAGACCAGAAACAGAGAAGAAAGGGAGGGTGGAGGTAGAGGGAGGAGACTCACTGCATATTCCAGTGGTTGGAGAGCAGGCGAACAGTGTAGTTGCATTACTTTGAACAGAACGGCAAGCCAGATCTCCAAACCGCTAGACAGAAACTCCTGAGACGTTCTGCTGAGCTCTCTTGAGCAGCTCAGCCTGGTACAGTGACTAAGACCAGCATAGGATCCTGGGGAATCTCCTTTGCCAGAATAGTAGATGGTGGTTTGGAAAGCATTGGGTTATAGGGTGCTATTTCCACCTCAAAGTGGAATAAGTCACACCTTTCTTCTCGGATTAGGTAAAAAAAAAATATATCTTCCTATGAGCTTAGTGTTGCTCAGAGGACAAGTCACACAGAAGAGAGAAATGTGTTCCACAAGGTGTGGAACACAGATGATGTCCCAGCAAAATGATGATTCTAGGATCCTTCTCTTCTTGGGTTCAATTTAGGGACAAGCTGGACAGACAGACCATCGACATCACTCACACAGACTTTCTGTGTCTGGTGCCATGACATCTTGGGACCATCTAGGGAGAAAAGGACACAAGATGAGATCATACTGATATGACTGTAGAATGGACAATAATGGCTCCCAGAATCTCTCCCAGAGGATGTGCAAAAGGCCACTTACCGGTAGGAGGACAAGCAACTTGCAAAGACACAGAGAAATGGAAGCATCTTATGGAAGCCACCGTCCCCAGCAGAGAGCAGACTGTGGCTGCCATTAGGCAGGGGCTAGAGGAGGTTGCTGCTACCTCATAAAGGTTTCAGGTTGACCATGATCAGGACATCCATCATTGCCTAACGTTGTGGCAAGTGGTGTTGAGTGCAGAATCCAGTTGCCACTGTGAATCGTGGCCTTGAAGAAGCATGCATGGAGAGGCAGTTGGTGATTAACCAGAGGGCAGAAATAGGGCAGAGAGAAGACTCGGCCGCCCTTGGAGTCATTTATAGATGAGATTTTCCCAAGCTTTACTATGAGTGGGGTCTGAGGACTCAGGTATTGGAACTTGCTGTGATGACTTTTGGAGGTTTTTGCAAGTGGTTGGGAGGAGGCGGCCCTCTGGAGAATTCTGCAGGGCTGCCTGCAGGGGACTTTCTCAAGCTGGGATCACACCTTTCTTGTGGCAGATGGGACAAGCAGACTAGGAATACTGTCTCTGGGCGAAAAGGCTCACCCCATGGAAAAGACCATATTCCCTGTAAAGAAACAGGGAGCAAAGGACAGTCATTACCCAGAGGGCAGTATGTGATGTTTATTTTCCCAGGTAGGGGAGAGGGCAAGGGGCTATTTTTGTTCCATAAGACAGCCTCAGCCACCTTAGGAACTCTGCCCTGCCCTCTGAACAAGACACCATGGAAAGCCTGCCCCTTCTGCCAGGGATTTTACCTGATGAGAGCTGAGCTGGGGTGGACAGCTGTTCTTCCTTTGCAGGAGGAGCCTGTGGACACTGCCTCCTGGACGTCTGGCCTGGCTTCTGTAGGGGCTGTCCACATCTCAGCCAGACCAGTCCCCAACCCGTGGCTCACAAGCCACGGAGCTGGGGCTGGACCTCTTCAGAACTACGAAGTAGAAAGACACAGGAAGGAGAACCTTAGTGACTTTGGACACAGAGAACTTACTGTGATGGCCCTGAATCATCTAAGCAGCCCACTGGTCCTCCAAGGAATCTCTGCTTCCTTTGCCCATGCCCCCATCTCCTGCTCTCCCTACTCTGATCAGCATCTGTGCTCTCCAAATGTAGCCCGATGTCACACATGAAGGCATCCTCTGGGATTGTTCTTTCTGTAGGGACAGGTTGTTAAGTTCACAAGGATGCCACAATTGGGCACAGCCATCCTCTGTCACAAAGGAGAGCAGGAAAAGAACGAATAGAGAGGATATTTGCCCCACCTGGATCTGTGGGTGACTGCAGGATCCCGTGTCTTTGGAGCCAGGGTCTTGCAGGAGTCCTGTCTTCTCTTGGCAGGTGGCAGGCAGCAGCAGCACAGGTGTCTGAGGCAGTTGACCATTATTTTCTTGACCCTCTTCCAGCCTGAGCGCCTCCTGTTTCCTGAGGAAGCTGGGCCAGCATCCTCAGGCTGGCCATGGGTGATGGCCTCCTCCTGTGTGATGGTGCGTTCCTGAGTCAGAGCATCCTCAGGCTGGCCATGGGTGATGGTCTCCTCCTCTGTGATGGTGCGTTCCCGAGTCAGAGCATCCTCAGGCTGGCCATGGGTGATAGCCTCCTCCTGAGTGATGGTGCGTTCCCGAGTCAGGGTCCTTAAATGGGCCACTGTCTCTTCCATAGTGATCGTTGCTTCCAGAATGATATCTTCATGCTTTGTGATTGTATCCTCCTGTGTGATGGTGCGTTCCCGAGTCAGAGCATCCTCAGGCTGCCCATGGGTGATGGCCTCTTCCTGAGTGATGGTGCGTTCCTGAGTCAGGGTCCTTAACTGGGCCACTGTCTCCTCCATAGTGATCGTTGCTTCCAGAATGATATCTTCATGCTTTATGATGGTCTCTTCCTCTGTGATAGACTCAGTCTGAGTCATGCTCACTCCATCATCCATGGTCATTTCCTTTGTCGTGGTCTTCTCCAGAGTCATGGTCACTTCATGTGCCATGTCCTCTTCCTGGGTTATGGTTGGGTCTTGTATTATGGCTGCTTCCTTGGTTATGGTCACCTCCTTTGTTACAGACACTTCCTTGTTGTTTGTTGCTTCAAGGCCGCAGTCTCCCCCAGGAGACTGGTGTTGGAGAATCGGGTAAGTGGCCATCACCTGGTCGTACTTTTGGTCTCTCAGAGAATCAATGATTTCCTCAGACTTATACCCCATGACTGTCATGGTGCTGACAATGCCACGGCTCACGGTGCCAGGGTGTTTCTGTGTAGACACAGGTGGTGAATGTGGCTTGCCCTCCCTTATCATGGGGCACATCAGGATTTGGTCAACGGTGGGCCTCCTGTGTGGCTTGATCATCAGCATTTTGACAATGACATTGAAAATATCTCTGGAAACGTGCTCAGGTATTCTTACGTTTGCAGCCAGGATTTGACGCCTAACACCTTCAGAAGAGCTATCCTGGAAGGGAAAGTGCCCGACCACCATGAGGAAGAGGAGGACACCTAAACTCCATATGTCAGCAGCGCAGCCATCATAGGCCTTCTCTAACAACAGTTCCGGGGCACAGTAGAGCAGAGTGCTGCAGAAATCCCTCAGCTTCTGCCCTGGGGTCACTTTAGCAGCAAGGTCAAACCCAGAAAGTTTGGCATTACCCCTGCAGTTGAGTAGTATGTTATTGGCCTTAATGTCTCGATGGGCAATATGGTTTGCATGGCAGTACTGCATTGCAAGGAGAATCTGGGTAAAGAGCCTTCGTGCCTCGCTCTCCTGTAAGGACCCCAGTTCCAGAATGTGCCGAAGATCTCCCTGTGATGTGTGCTCCATCATTAAGTAGGTGGTGTCTCTTGATTGGACCATACCAAACAACTTAATAATGTCCGGATGCTGAAGAGATTTCATAATGCTGACTTCAACAAGAGAGGCGTTCTTCTTCTTCATTCGAAGAACTTTTACAGCCACACAGGTTACAGTAGGAACATGGAAGGCCAGTTTCATTTCAGAAAAATGACCGTGGCCTACACTCATCATCATCTTATCGTCAGTCATGAAGGACTCCTCACAGGAGTAGCAGACCTCCCTGCCTTGCTCCATGATCAAATCCTTGTTGACTGGCTAGAACCAAATTCACAATGGGGAAGTTGAAAGAAAAGGTTCATATCGGGCCCAGGAGAATGGTGATAGCTGATAATTCCTATGTCCCAAAGAAAGATACTCAGAGACATTGCAGACAACCTAACCAGGTCCTTAATGCTCACAAGGAGAAGAAAGCACCTTCCACAGCATTGGAGTACAGAATATGACACCAATAGTGTTGTCAGGTATCAACCGGAAACTCATAGAAGAAAATAAAGGTCACAGAAGCTAAAAGCCAACATTGGGGAGGACCATGATCCTCTACCTGTACCCAACACTCAGAGACGAGGCTCTAGTAAAACCAGAAGCAAGAACAGTTGCCAAGACAACAGATACCCCAAAACCCAGTGTTACTGGGTGGAGAGATGGCTCGGGAGCATTCACTCAGAGAGGAGGCAGCTCCTGAAAACATTAGGATGTAGTGACAAAATCCTGTGTTCCGTGACATCCCAGGGCTTGGGACTAACATCTGTGGTGCTTAAAGATAACATCATTCATCATACGATACCCCTTAGACCTGAAACTTCCCAAGGAAGCCCAGGATCCCAGACAGTGGTCTGATACATTCAAAATGATCAAGAAAATATTTGTCAGCCAGTACCCTAAAACAAGAGGTGTCGGAGATGGAGCTATATCCTGGCAGCCTGGGCCCTTATTCTCTCAAACAAAATGACTTAGTTATGTCACTTATAAACAGCGGAAATTAGTTGGTTGTGTATCTGGACATTAGCAAAATAAGATCAAGAACCAGGTGACTGAGTGTAACAGGACTGCTCTCTACTCTAACTGGTACTTTGTATGTATTCCCCCATGATCAAGTAAAAGCATGAACTCAGCCTAGGAAGCCATTTCTTAAAGGCCACCTGTTTTACTGTGTGACAAGTCTTTAATGCTCCTGAGTCCGCATTTGTTAATAGAGTTGTTTTAGGATTACAGTTTCAACAGGGACCTTGCAGAACACAGATATGTATTCATTTATACATACACTACACATAAACTACACACACACACACACAAACACACACACAAAAAAACTCTCTCTCTCTCTCTCTCTCTCTCTCTCTCTCTCTCTCTCTCACACACACACACACACACACACACACACACACACACACACACACACTAACACCCCACAATCAGACATGATCCAAATAGCTGTGCCAAGCCTGAGGAGAGCCCTGCAGTGTCAGCTGATACACCTTATATAAGAGCACAAGGGGAAAGCCAGCATACCTAGAGCCTGTGTGAATAAAAATAACCTTGGATCAGAGGGTGGAGGCAGGAAATGGATAACAGGAATTAGCTATAGAGAGGATGGAGAACTCAGGATTAGGGACAGAGAGATGTAACAGAATGAGTAGGGGCGGAGATAGAGATTCAGGTCATTTACTTTGGGACAAGTGGAGAGACACTTTAATTGTAAGGGATTGGTCCAAGTAGGAAGGTCAGCTGGTTGCTTCTCATTCTCTCAGACTTTCCAGGTTTCCACCCTATGACTGACTCCCAATTCTTTATTGGTAAATGGAACAATAGAATCTTAATTAAACCTACATTTGGCAGCTACAGACAACCTGGTGACAACAGGACCGGATATCCTGCTAGGCCTAGGTCTGAGAGGTGGGGGCCAACTCTGCGTCCTTTGGTCACCAATGGTAGTTAAAAATATCTGTAGATTTAGGATCGGCTGATAAGCCAACTTAAAAACAACTAGGTGAGTACATGGCAATTATTAAATTAGGAAAGTGAATGCATGAGGACCAGCAGTTCAAGTCCTCTTTGGCTACTCAGTGGCCTTGAGGCCAGCCTGTACTACAGAAGACCCTGTCTCACCAAAACAAAAAAAGCAAAAGCAAAGAGCAGAAGAGCAAGGACTGCTTTGGTTTTGTACATATTCAAGGTTCTCAATGTTATAAAACGACATTTGCTGTGAGATACAGCTGATGGACTCAAGCTTGTGTGACATCAACAATTGAGTTGGCAGGGCTGTCATCAGCCTTTTCCTTGTTCTTGAAGCAAAGCTACTGTTGCCTCCCATCAGAATTCTAACATGACGTAATAAAATGTCCAGTGACTGATTTTGGAGTTCAAACTTCAAGCTGAACATCAGGGAAAAAAAGCAGGTGGCCACCAGCTTCTCACCTCTTCATCAGGCTGAATGGACTGATCCTGTCTCCATGAGCTCTCACCAAGCCTCTGACTTGTCGGTGGGGCTGAAGAATGAATGCCTCATATTAACTACATGTTCCTGTCTTTTATACACCTCTAGGTCTGGGATTAAATGTGTGAGCTATAATTCCCTTTTAGATGGATTCAATCTTGTGTAGATGTGGGTGGCCTTGAAATCTCAGAGATCCTTCTACCTCTTAATCCTGAGTCCCATGATTAAGATTGTGTTCCAGCACCTCCTAGCTTCTGGCTGCTGGGATTGAAGGTGTATATGACCACTGCCTGATCTGTATAGCTTGATGCTGATTTTGCTTTCTGAGTCCTCAGTCAAGCGTTAATAAATCCTAAACACAGAAGTCATCTGTTTAACACATTAAATGGACCTCACAGGACCTTCCCAGAACCAGCCATGAAATATAAACCACAGAAACTGGACAGCCTTTACAACAGGTCAGGCAGATTCTTTCCTGTCAGTAAGACTTTCACACCACTGAAGGTATCCAGTGTGTACACATTCCAGACAAAAGCACTGCTTACAATTCTAGCAAGCTACATCACCACACGGTGAAAGGGAGACATGGGCACTGTCCAGCAATGGGCAACAGAACCCTACTTGCCAGTTCTCTGTCATATATGACATTTTTTAAAGACACAGAGGCTAGAGACTCTGTCATCCTCAGGACCTGGTGAAACCAGGAAAGAAGCTGAAGGACTTCCCTGTTGGACAATGAAGTTCCTTCTACCTAGTGCTTCTCCACAAAGGATGAAAAGATTAATTTGCAGGAGGTGGTAAATGCCTTTAATACCAGTACTTGAGAGGCAGAGGCAGGTGGATCTCTCTGAAATCCAGCCAGCCTGGTTTACAGAGAGAGTTCGAGGACAGCTAGAACTACAAAGAGAAACCTTCTATGGGAAAGCAAAAAAAGAAAGAAAAGATAAATAGGAGTTTTGTTAAACTCCAGCTTGGCAAGATCAGGAAGACAGTTTTGTCCATAAAATGTCCCCATTTTTCAAAAGGGAAAGGTGTTTGGAGCAGTCTGGAGTCTGTCTGTGTGTGTGTGTGTGTGTGTGTGTGTGTGTGTGTGTGTGTGTGTGTATGCCGTTCTGGGCAGATGACTCCAACACTAGGTAGTTTTTGTTCCTGGACTTGTTCTCTGAGGTCTATGAGCCCCAGAATGGATCTTTTGCTTCAAAACCATTATTGTTTCCACCCCCTGAGCATGATAACAAACTAGCTTTAGGACTATAATGCCCCTTAAGATAGAAAATGAAAATGTCCCATGAAAGGACAACTTCAAGCCAACAGAAGACAGGAGATGGTGGAGGGACTTGTCCCACCACAGACAGTTCTTTTCTTCCTGGAAGAACAGGCTCTCTTTACACTTTCATTTACTCTGTTCTTGAAGAATTTTAGCTGCCCTGTTCCATACATAATATCCAAAGAATGGGATCTGACTATTTCCTCTGACCTTGCCTGTCATGAACTTGAACTGCCATGGAGATCCTAAGATAACCACCTAACAGGAGGCTTTCTGCCAAAGCACAGAGACATTGCTGCCCTTCTTTAAGAGACCATCCAGTGTGGCCTGTCAGTCCTCTGAACAGGAGTCCACATGATTTGGCCTGTACTCAGCAAGTAAGAGGCTGAATAAAAAGGAAAACACTGAGGGACTTGGAAGAGGTGGACAAGAGGCAGTGAGATCAGGGGAATGTGGTCAAGTTTTGTACTCTGAGAATGCGGTATAGTTGATATAAACTAATATTTTTAAATGGTGAAAGAAAGATGAGTCCAAATAAAATGACACATTAAAATAGAGTAATAGTCTAATAAATTTTCCCACATTGTACCCCAAACCAAGGTGGAAGGAAGGAAGGAAGGAAGGAAGGAAGGAAGGAAGGAAGGAAGGAAGGAAGGAAGGGTTATTTTAAATACAGAGAAACAAAGCTCTAAACCCAGAATCTATGAACTTAGAGGGCAACTCACTGTGTTCAGGCAACAGTTCAAGAATATCGAAGTACAATTACACTAATATCCAAATCTAAATTATGTCCAACCAGCTAACAGCTTCTGCACTGTAAGGACTGAAGTCAGCCTAAGCCAGAGCTGTTAGTGCATAGGTGTCTGTCATTGTGAGGTCACGGCAAGAAATGGACCAATCACAGCTCAGCACACCACACTGGATTTCCTTACATTCTGTCACCAAGGACACAAAAGCTAGTATGGTCAGTGTGGCAGTAGGGGCCTGATTAGACAGGCTACACTCAAATGTTTGTCCCCAATGTTGCCCAGTGAGTCAGTTCTTTCTTTTAGACCAACTTCCAGATGATGTCACCTGGTGGGAACTGTGTCTAAACACCTGAATCTTGGTGGCACATTGACACCCAAATTTTAACCAGGATGAGTTTCACTTTAATAAGAAAACAGTGAATCATAAGAATAAAAATGGGACCCAAAGATTTGGGCCTCCCTTGCTTATGGACTCTGACAGTCTTCAGTTTGTAGGTGGATACTGTTTTGCTTTTCATTCTGACCCTAGTCTTCTGGGACAAGTTTGTAAAAAAAAAAAAATATCAGTATCTCTACAGTCAAAGTTTTTATTTTATTTTTCTCTAATGACAGATTTCTGGTTTCTATAGAATGAATATATTGAGATGTTGTGGCAAAATGCTGTTTCATTTCTCTCTATGGCCTGGGACTAACATCTATGGGGGCTAAAGATGATATCATTCATCACATGATACCCGTTAGCCCTGAGACTTCTCACCAAAGCCCAGGAACCCAGAGGCAGTTGCTTGATATGTTCAAAATTATCAAGAGAATACTTGTCTGCCAGAACCCTAAGACAGCAGGTGTGGCAGATGGAGGCATAACCTAGTACCCTAGGCTCTATGATGGCTCTGCACACCTCACTCACACACACATGGCCCCATGGACAGGAAGGCTGGTCTGGTCAGAGGGGCAGAGGGACCAAGGAGGCTATTTGCACTCAGTTACCATTCTCTGTACCTCCCATGACCCACTTCCTCTTTCTAGGGTTGATTGCCCAGATTTTCCACAACTTCAAAAACAGGGAAGGCCAATTGATAGGGATCAAAGTGCAATCACAGGATCATTCCTTGGACATTTGACATCTCAACTCTAATACACACCCTCTCAACTTTAATACTTTTAGGGGGAATCATTTGAAGCATAACAGGCTCCAGATGTTGTCCTTCACTGGATTATGGACGATGTATATCTGCTGCTGTGATAAAACCTCATGACCAAAAGCAATTTTAGGGAGATTTATGACACTTTCACTTCCCAAATATAAGCTACCATAAGTGGAGTGCTGCTATTAGAGGTGTGTGCCACCATATTCAACTAATCCTTCACATTTGTTTTGTTGAACAAGGATCTAGGTAGTCCAGGGTGGCATGAGTGTCAATATGTAACTTGGGTGGCCATGAATTTGTGATCCTTCTGTCTTTCTCCCAAGGGTGACATTGCAGCCATAGGACACCACACTGGGTTCTAGGTCCACTTGTTTATTACTTAAAGCCATGTCTCCTATAACCCAGGCTGGCCTCTTATTGGAAATGTTTAGCCAAGGCAGGCCTGAAATTTCTGATCCTCCCCCTTTTACTCAGAAGGTAGGATCAGAAGATCAAGGGCTAAGAGGTACAAGGATCGCGTCCAATTGTTGGATTTGAGCTATTTTCAGCTTGGTACTGCCAGTTGCTATGCCAGCATCCCTCGGCTTGTTTGTGTGTGGGAGCCACATGGAGAGTGGCTTAATGGGATTGGCTGGAGAGTGGCTCCTCAGTTAAGATCATTTGCTGCTCTTCCTGAGGAACCAAGTTCAATCATCAGTTCCCACAAGTCAGCTCACCCCTGTCAGCAGATCCATTTCTGGGAACCAGACCTTTCTCCTGGCCTCTTTAGATGCCAGGCACATGTGGTGCACATACATACATGCATGTCCACATTCATACATACATACATACATACATACATACATACATACATACATACACACACATTTGGTGCACATTTATACATACATGCATGCATGTCCACATTCATAGTACTCATGTAGTGAACATAAATACATACATATGTAGTGCACATACCAACATACACATGTGTGAACATACACCCATACACATGTGTTACACATACATAGATACATATGTGGAGCACATGATACACATATGGTACACATACATACATACACATGTGGTGCACATACATACATACACCCATGCTGCTCGTACATTAGTACACATATAAACATACATCTGTGGGACACATATCACATATGGTGCACATACATACATTCACATGTTGTGCACACACATACATACACAAATGGTGCACATGTAGACAAGCACCACTAAAAAATTAGTCTAATTTTTTTAAATGAATATAAATTGTAATATTTTATGTGTGCAAATGTTTGACTGTGTGTATGTCTGTCCTGTGGAGGTCAGAAGAGGTCATGGGATCCCATGGAACTGGTGTTATGCCCACAATGGAGTTGCTGGGAACCAAACTCAGGTCCTCTGGAAGAGCAATCGGTGCTCTTCTGTGCTGAGCTGTCTCTCCAGCTCCAAAAATAAGCATTAAGGACACTGCATCCTGAAGGCCTAACTTAAAGCCCTGTGTTTGATTGTATAGGGCTTGTTTGGAAGGCAGCTTAATGTAGTTCAGGCTGACCTGGAACTTAAAATGTGGGTAAGGATGATGATAAATCAGATCCTCCTGCCTCAGATTGGACTACAGGAATTACAGACAGTCTCACTACCCTGTGTCACTCTGTTACACTGTTCAAAAGATTAAACCATGCTAGACATAGGGCTCACCAGTGAAGAGTATCGTGTTGTGGAATATTACCGTAACTGTGTAAAGGTGTGTACTTTATGCTGCATTTATTTAATTATGCAAAGATGTGTTACTTTTGTTTCTGATACATTTGTTTAATTATGTAAAGACGTGTTGCTGTTTCTCACCTTGCCTGCCTAAACTGCCTGATTGTTCTAATATAAGCTGAACAGTCAATAGCTAGGAAGGAAAACTATTCTCTCAGGCCTGGCAGGCCAAGGAATATATAGGATGAGGACTCTAGGCTGGGGGAGAGAATGAAGAAGAAGAGAAGAGGAAGAAAAACAGGGACATGTCCAGGACCATAAGCCAGGCATCGGCCAGCCAGCTAGAAAGTGTGGGACAAACAGAAGAAAGAAAGGCAAAAACCCAGAGTCAAAACATAGATGAAAAGGTACAGCTAGCCAAAAATAAGCCTAAGTTAAGAGCAAACATTCATAACTAACAAGTCTCTGGGTCATGATTAGGAAGCTGTCTGGTGGCCCAAGAGAAAGCCTGTTACAGCACATGGTTGCTCTTCCAGAAGACCAGGGTTCAGTTACCAGCACCCAGAAAGCAGCTCACAAATGTCTGTATCTTCAGCTCCAGGGTTTCCAAAGCCCTTTTCTGACTTCCATTGTGCATATCACACATATGGTACACAAACATAAATGTAGGCAAAACACCAATACAAAATGAAAATAATAAATAAAATGGTTGTTTGGAGAAAATAAATTTTTTAAAGATAGAAACATCTCCATATACTTACTTTCATTTAAGGGATTTTTCTTTAATTTTTATCTCTTTTTTTCCCTCTGTGTATTTACAGATGTGCCTGTTCATGTGTGTAGGGATGAGGGTGAGAGGCAGGGGTGGTTGTGAAGGCCACAAGACAATGTGTGTAGTTCTATGTATCCATCTTTAAAATGTTTTCAAAAAGCAGATTCTTTCACTGGCCCAGAACACCTCCCCAAATGGACTAGGTTGGCTGGCCAGGATGTCCCAGGGATCTGCACTGCCTTCCCAGTGCTGGGATTACAAGCACCACATCACATGGATTTCATTAAAGATAGTTTTTCAAGACACATAACCCTAACTCTCCGTTTTTCTCTCTCTCTCTCTGTCTCTCTGTCTCTAAATAGATACACACACACACACACACACACACACACACACACACACACACACACACACACACACAGAGAGAGAGAGAGAGAGAGAGAGAGAGAGAGAGAGAGAGAGAGAAGGTATATCAAAAACCTCTTAGTTTCCACTAGTCTCTTGAGTTTTTCATTGTATGATTAACAAAAGGAGTAGAAGGATCTTCCAGACTATAGTGTGTTCACGGCCAGCTGGGATATATGAGACTCTGTCACAAAACAAAACACAATACAGAAAAAGTGGGTGGGTGCTTGGGGAGATAGCCTGGTCAGTAAAGTGCTTGCCTTGTTGAGTTTGAACCCCAGAATCCACTCTAAACACACTAGACGTGGCTGGGTGATGGCGGTGCTTGCCTTTAATTCCAGCACTCAGGAGGCAGGGACAGGCAGATCTATGAGTTTGACACCACACTAGTTTATACAGTGAGTTCCAGGACATCCAGGACCACACAGAGAACCCCTGTCTTGAAAAATAAAATTAAATAAAATAAATTGCCAAGGTGCTGATTTGGCACCAGAAAGTTGTTTTTTAAAAAACATATTAAGAAATATTCCTGCTCTCCTGTAGGCTTGCAGGACTTGCATGCCCCTAATTCTCCATATCATTTGCCTAGGACAAAATCCTCATTCAATAAATAATTTGAGACTTGAGTCCGGCCCCTTCTGATTGCCAGCTTCACTAATCTGAACCAGCTAAATTAATGAGCACAGCACTTGTAACTTTCCGAAACAAAGAGGGGCTAGTGACTAGCTAGGGAAGAGGGTCTAGGAGCAGCCTGCTTGTCTGTCACTGTGATCAACTCTAGCTCACCTCATGCTGAGAATGGACTGTAACCATCTCTTTCTCATACTCTTTTTTCTTCTCTGCTATCTCCCAAGTGTTGGTCTACAAGTGCATACCACCACGTCTCCTAGTGAGTTTTAGGTTATCATTTGACATTACAAAGTGGTTTAATACTTTCAAGACATGGGTGTATGGACTAAGGTTGCTGTCTGAAGCTCCCAAGGAATCAAGGTGTGCTTTTACTATTTAGAAGGGTCATCATCTTGTTTATGGCACTGTTGTGATCATTGGATTACTTTTCCTGTGTCCTTTGCATTTTCTCCTGGTGGAGCTGCTGTGCTCTTCCAGAGAAATCTTCTGTCACCCACAGTGCAAGGGGACCCCAAAATCTACACATGCAAGGAAGGACTTGATCCACTGTTGTCACTGGTTGTTTCCTCTTATGCCCTGAATGAAGACAAACCACCCTGGTGGAGGAAGCTGGTTCTGGAACAGGGTGGAAATTGAGGACACATGTTCCCAGGAAGAGGCTGACCTTGTAGGAGAGGCTCAAGTGGAATCAGCCTGCTCTGCATTGGGGATGGGGATCCTGCCAGGTCTTGACTCTGTGACTATTGTTGTTTTTCTCACCCAGACACTGGTGGATGCTTGTCAGCCCCTCTGAAACATTGTGCCGAGGGTAGGCCCTGCCCTGTGGTGGTTTAGTAGCTGTATGCTCCACTGAGCTCCAGGCATGGAGGAAGGCAGATTGGGTCTCACTGTGTGTGTGCTGACAGGGCCTCCCGAGGCTTTGGCCACACACTGGCCCTGTTGTGGTCGCCAGGTTCCATGCTGCTCCTCAGGGCATGCAGTCACTTGGCTCTGCCGCACCTGGAGGAGGAACTTTGCACACAGCATCCTGGCCTGGGATTGGGGCGGGCAGCAGCTGACCTGGACACCGAGGCCGTAGTACAGCAGCTGTTGTGCACAGTTTGCAAGCTCCCCAGACCAAAGGGTCAGCAGAGCCTGCTGCTCATCAACAATGCAGGTGAGACTCCCTACCAGTCCAGGGCTGAGGCCTCTTTTAGGGGGTAGTACCTGAAAGTCAAGACTCCAAGCAGAAACAAGATGTCCCTGTAGGGTTAGCACAGGTTCCTTGTCTAAAGCTCCTGTGAAACTTTCTCCATTGCCTTGAGCAATGCCCCCTGGCAGGAGCAGAATTCAAGTTTCTGAATGAATCCCCCTACTTTTCTACAGAGCTCTGAGACAGGTGTATTCTTAGCTTGCATTAACAGCATCTGCAGAACTGAGGTAGATGTGAAAAATGGATATGAGGAGAAACTGCAGAAGGCTGAGGAGAAGAGAGCCCCCGCTGCTGTGTCATTTCTTTGGTCCTGTTTTTTCAGGTACTCTTGGGGATATTTCCAAAGGCTTCATGAACGTGAGTGACCCAGCAGAGGTGAACAACTACGGGGCTCTAAACATGACTTCATGCTCTGCTCAGCTCCGGCACCCTGAAAGCCTTCCCAGATAGCCCTGGCTTCAACAAGACTGTGGTTAACATCTCATCTCTGTGTGCCTTGGAACCCTACAAGGTTTAGGGGCTGTACTGTGCTGGGAAGGCTGCCTGAGACAGATTGTACAAGGTCCAAGTTCCTGAGGAACCCAGTGTGAGCTATGCTCCAGGTAAGTGGGTGATACTTCCATTGCTGACCCAACATGGCTGGAACCTTTCTGGGGCTGGAAATGTGGGGAACTCATCAATATTCTCAGAAAAGAATCTAAAGAATATGTTGCACCTTGCCTCATGACTCCTCATCTTGCAAGGAAAATACAGACTAAGAATTTAGAGCAGGAGGGGCAGAGCTTAGGAGTTGCCTGACTGGCACATGGGAGAATACACCCATACACATAAGCACAAATACGTTACAATTAAAGAACAAAAGACCACATTGCCTTTATATGTTTAGATGTGTGTTTTTCTTCCTCAAGGACCATATGCTCT